>NC_091824.1:103652634-104252634 GCF_038994185.2 Dermacentor albipictus | reverse complement strand
TTTCTGAGCCGGTACTCATTTTGCATGAGTAAACCAGTTCTGTGCTAGCCTGAATGAACTGACATATAAGCAGTGCTGCTTGATTCATTCGTCATGACGGCAGCCCATCTGGCGCTGATGAAATACGTGAAGGGCTTGAGTGCGTGCTTGTTGGGCTATTCATTTTGTTTGCTCTCTGTTGACATGAACAGCCAAGGCTAAAGTAAAAAAAGTAATACACACCGCCATGATGTTTTGTCAAATTTCAAGAGCAATGATGACGAAACGATGCACGCACATAATTCTGTGTTGCGTTTTGATGCACCCCTGATCATACTGAAGAAGGTTTAAGCAGTGTATGTTCTCTTAATTTTTCTGCAGATTGACACTTTTGCACTGCGTAGAGGTTAGTCATTTACCAGTACGAAATGTATGAATAAAAACAAGAACGTTCAGCTTTTATCTATGTTGAGTTTTGGTCAAGTGAGAAATCGGCCAGATTTAGTTCATCCACTTCCCAACACACGAGCAAAATTAATGAAAGTTGATGCCAGAAAGTTATTTTCTTTATGCTAGCCCCCACTACATCTGTGGACTAGTTGAACTGTAGTCCCTAACTTAAGCACAAGTTAGAAATTTCAAAGTGACTACTTTCGCGAAATGATGAAATGTAACTTTAACAATGAATACTAGTAGTTAACGATGGTTTCCTATATACTAAGTACTTCTCACTATAATCGGTTGGCACTGGTGTGTACGACCAATGTCTCAGTGCTTTAAAAAAATGGACAGAAGCTTGCAACGTAAACGCGGCAGAAAGAAAGCGCAAAATGGCGCACTTCAGCAGGTCCTGCTCCACAATATGGCCAATGTCGTCGAGTGGCTAGCGGGCCTGCAAGAGAGCACAAACACATCCCGCTTGTATGCGAAGTGTGAAAGGAGGGCATCCTTGGCAGCCCTCCTCCCGCCAGCTGTGCACTCTCTCCCTCTACCTTCTGACCTCACCAGTGATGTCATCAAGGCGTTGCTTTGTTTGTTAATTATTTCCAGCTGGATATCTGGCCGCCACCAGTGGTGGAAGTGGCGCTGCCGCCACGTATCATCATGCGGCCAAGCGCGTTAAGGAAAGCATAGGGAGTTTCCACACCTTGTCGGAGTGCTGAGTAAGATGCAAGAGACCCGCAGACTTTTTAGGATGGTCGAAAAGTGACGACGACAGGTTGCAACAAAAAGTCGGTTCCGAAACCCGGCACAGCAGTCCTCCTGGCTCATTGCCCACTGCTGTTTAAATGGTGCTTATTGTAACGGACAAGTGGCCAGGCATGTTCACGCGCGATTCACAGTACAAGTGTGCTGATCGCGGCACGGCACATATCCATACAGGCTAGCTTGCTTCCGCAGTAGATCTATTCTACCTTTTCTTGAATAAAAACGTGCAACATGAATTTTGACGTGTGCAAGACGCACCGTGGTCTTGTGTCTGGGCAACATGGCCTTTCAGCGTACGCATTGCAAAGACCATTCCGCAGCACGAGCGACTTGCAACGTTCGTGAGCGACTACTTTCACAAAATGATGAAATGTACCACTTAACAGCGAATACTGGCAGTTAACAATGGCTTCCTATATACTAAGCATTTCTCATTATAACTGATTGGCGCTGGTGCACAGTCGACATGGTCTTGGAGAAGCAAACTGGTAAGTTTCAGCTTTTCACAGTCTAGGGAAACTGTCAGAGACGTGCAGAGATCTCAGATAAGCTTCAAATAGTGATATTTTATGTTTTGAATTATTGTTATACATGTATATTTCGTGACTCCATTCGAGTTCTATATATCTGGGATTGATCTTATCAAACTTGAAGGTGATTGGAAAATATTGACGATTCGAAATAGTTTAGCCTATGTGAGATCTCTGCAAATATCAGACAGTTTCCAGGGACCGTGAAAACAGGGAACTTAATAATTTGCTTCTCCAAGGCTGCGTCCAATGCACAAAAGTTGACTTACTTTTTTTCTCACGAACGTTGCAAAACTCTCAAGCGGCGGAATGGTCTTCGCAATGCTAACCAAAGTCTGGGTCATCTGGATGCAAAACCATGGTGTGCTGCGCAGTTGGAGTGATTGTTGCACATTTTTATTCAGATAAGGTAGAAATGGAGGCACCGTGGAAGCAAACTAGCCTGTTTGCTTCCAAACACACTGTGCCACCATCAGCGCACTTGTACTGTAATACATGCATGAACTTGCCCGGCTACATGCCCGTCAAAGCATGTAGTTTAAACGGCCAATCATCATACGTGGGCAACGAGCTAGGCAGACTGCTGTGTCAGGTTTCGGAACCAACTTCCTGTTGCAACCAGTCATCTTTGCTTCTCGACTGCCCTAAAAAAAGCCAGTGTGTGGCTTCTTCCGTGCGGCTCAGCGTTCCAACACATTACAGCCGGTGCGTCTCTTCATTATTGGCCCTTTCCCTCTGGCCCCTATGTCGGTGACTGCCGAGACTAAACACGCACTTAGTCTTTCAAGTATCACTTTCAGCTTGCAGAACATGCCAGTCCATTCCCACTCACGTGTAAATGTGCAAACATGAATAGCGCAGACCCACGAACCACACAGCAACAAATATTACATGCCTAAAATGCCATTCGCAGAAAGCTTTTGTCTAAGGACAAACCCAGTGGCACAGCATCTACGGTTCGGCATCCCATACCTGGAGCCACTCAGACTAAAGACTGCGTGTAACCAACCCTTTCTTGTGAAATGCGTATCAGACGACTGGGAGGCCTTTTGCATTCTTGAAGCAGAGTGGTGATCTGCTCTTGCTGATTACTGACAGCCATAGTATGCACAAGTCGTCCACACGTGCCATGAACAGGACTGAGAGCACCCTGCTCATTTTCTCTCCATGGCCATGTACTGCCCATTGTATTCAATCTCTTGTCTGGCAGCATCTGCCAAAACAGCACCTTTTCAATTTTTGACGCCGTTCAATATTTCTGACGTGAGAAGCGATTGCGTCACTGTTCAGAAAAGCACGCTTGCAGGGGCACGGCGTCCAATATGAGATATATCAAACGTAGCAGTGAACGGGAGTTCGATATACCGTATTTACACAATTGTAAGTCGAACCTCCCATATAGCATGTGACAGGGGGAAAAAAAGAAGAAGGGCATGCCTGCGGGTGCATTCCATAACGAAAATTTATTACAGTGGAATCTCGATGATACTGAAGCGAAATAGGTTTGCACGTGTTGACACCGGACCCTTAAGGCGAGAACGACGAAGTTCGTGGTTGCGCGCGGGCTCTCCGAGGACCAGCCATCGCTAAAGGCAGACGTTTTGTCCCAGTCTGTCGGTGCTAAACTGTTTTAGTTGCCATAGCTGGGTGACATTTCTGGTGGAAGTGCTGGGTACGGTCGATGTTAAGATCTCCGGAGCATACCCCAGACCTAAGCCCGGCGAGTAGTTCAACCGAGCTTACCCCTGTGCACGTACGTGCCAGCCGACGCCTCCAGGGACTCCTGCCACAGCACGGTCTGCTACCTGAACGAACTAAAATGACGACCCAACCACCTCCCGCCACTCCTGCAGCATCGCACGTTGTCGTCAATCACATCCGGACGCCGAATCTGTTCCACGGAAGTGCTTCCGAGGACGCCGATGACTGGCTTGACCATTTTGACCGGGTTGCCAACCTCAACGACTGGAACCACGAGCGTAAGCTACGTTACGTGTACTTCGCTCTTGAAGATTCCGCGAAAATATGGTTTGAGAACCACGAGGCGACACTGACGTCATGGGAAGAATTTCGTAGGCAGTTCCTCAATGCCTTCGCCAGGGCGGACAGGAAGGAGAGAGCGGAGTTAGCGTTGGAGGCAAGAATTCAAGGCCCCAATGAGCGAGTGACTGCGTACGTAGAAGACATGAATCGGCTGTTCAGACGTGCGGACCCTTTGATGACTGAAACAAAGAAGGTGCGCCATCTCATGCGCAGCGTCAAAGAGGAAATCTTTGCTGGCCTAATTCGAAATCCGCCGACGACACTTGCAGAGTTCCATGACGAAGCCACTACTATGGAAAAGGCCCTTCAACAGCGGGCCAGGCAAAACAACCGCGACGCCGTGATTTCAAGGGAGCTCTCTGCCGTTACCCTCGGTAACGACGTTGGCGCCTTGCGAGAACTCATCAGGGCTGTCGTCAAGGAGGAACTGCAGAAGATGCAGACGACCACGGCCCCTGTGGGACAACTTTCCATTGCGGAAATGGTGCGCGCCGAGGTCCAACAGGCCGTCCATGTTCCTGGACAGTACGAGGCACCACAGCAGGTACCGCACGCCGAAATGAGTTACGCTGAAGCAGTACGCCGTCCGCCACCCTCAAGTGCATGCAGCATGGTACACCCCACTCAACAAATGGACGTAAGCTTCAGGCCGCCTCGCAACCCACCACACATCGCCGAAGCAAGGACTAGGAAGAGCGACATCTGGCGCACCCCCGACTACAAACCTCTTTGTTTTCATTGTGGCGAAGCCGGGCACATCTACCGAATGTGTCCTTATCGTCATGTGGGGCTTCGTGGATTCTCGCCGAATGCACCTCGTCCACGACCTGGTGAGCGGCCGCCGGATATAGAGTTTCGTCGCAAATCGTCGCAATGTTGATCAGCGATGGCCGGAGCCCCGTTCGTCGTCTCCTGCTCGTTACAGGTCTCCATCACCAAGCCAATCCTTTACTCGCGGCGCTCTGAGACGCCGCTCGCCTAGCCCGACGGGTCGGGAAAACTGAGTTCAGCGACCTCCGGAGGTGAGGCCGCTGACGACGACCGTACGCAATATCCTCCACTACGACGACAACGACGAAAACAGAACGACGCAGACGTACAGACGGAGTCGAACACCTTACGAGAGGTAGTAACGTCGAACATTCCCGTCACCATAGACGACGAAGAAATAACGGCGTTAATCGACACTGGAGCGGACACCTCAGTTATGAGCATGGACCTTGCCTGCAAGCTGAAGAAAGTTTCTACCGAGTGGACAGGGTCGCAGATTCGAACTGCAGGAGGACATCTGCTAACCCCGGTAGGAAGATGCACAGCCCGAGTGAGCATTCGTGGGTTTACGTACCTCGGAGATTTCGTTATCCTCCCAAGCTGCTCGAGGGACCTAATTCTGGGAATGGACTTTCTGCAGGCTAATGGAGCTGTGATCAACTTACAAAAGTCGCGGGTAACGTTTTCGACGGCGCAGGCCTTAGCAGGGAGCAGCACTGACGACACGTATGTCAACGCCTTGAGGATTGTTGACGAGAACATCATGGTGCCGCCAAGGAGCAGCGTATTGACCCTCGTCACCTGCGACGCATTCGACGGCTATGAGGGTATTGCCGAGGCAAATATCCAGCTGCTGCTTGAAAAACACATCTGCATCGCCCGCGGCCTTGTTCGAATACAGCATAAGTGCTCGCAAGTGTTGTTGACAAACTTCAGCCATGAGTATCAGCACGTCCCTCAAGGTACAGCTGTGGCATTCCTGAACGAAATTGCTGACTTCTCCGATATCGGCACGTTACAAGTGACTTCACTGGACGCAACAGCTCACGCCAGCCTGAATACCCGCGTCCACATTAATGCTGACTTAGCAGATGTCCAGAAGGATCAGCTGCTGGGCCTACTGACAGAATTCTCCGGCTGTTTTTCCACGGAATCCAAAGTCCAGCGCACTTCCGTTACGCAACACCGGATAGTTACAGAGGAGTCGGCGCGGCCTGTTCGTCAGCATCCGTATCGCGTGTCACCTATGGAGCGGGAGGCGATTAAGCGTCAAGTTCAAGAAATGCTAAATGATGACGTCATCCAGCCGTCGACAAGTCCGTGGGCATCGCCTGTCGTACTAGTAAAAAAGAAAGACAACACACTCCGCTTCTGCGTTGACTACAGACGGCTTAACCGAGTCACCAAACGCGACGTTTATCCCCTGCCACGGATCGATGACGCTTTGGACCGTCTGCGTCATGCTCAGTTCTTCACTTCGTTAGACCTAAAGTCAGGCTACTGGCAAATCGAAGTGGACGAGCGTGACCGTGAAAAAACCGCCTTCGTGACTCCCGATGGGCTGTACGAATTTAAAGTGCTGCCTTTCGGTCTCTGTTCCGCCCCTGCTACGTTCCAACGAATGATGGACACTGTACTCGTTGGACTAAAGTGGCAGACGTGTCTAGTGTACCTAGACGACGTTATTGTGTTTTCCAGCACGTTCGATGAACATCTCGCCCGGCTACGAAGTGTTCTTACCGCAATACGCAAGGCCAACCTCACCATCAAGCCTGAAAAATGTTACTTTGGCTTCCAGGAACTCAAGTTTCTAGGCCACGTGGTCAGCGCCCAAGGAGTACGACCAGACCCAGAAAAACTCGCTGCCGTTGCCGAGTTTCCTCGTCCTAAAGACAAAAAGTCTGTTCAGCGGTTCCTGGGCCTCTGCGCTTACTACCGTCGTTTCGTTGAAGGCTTCTCAAGGATTGCTGAACCGCTCACGAGACTGACGCGACAAGATGTGCCCTTTGCGTGGACGGAAGAACAAGAGCAGGCCTTCACCGAATTGCGTAAACGCCTTCAATCCGCTCCAGTGCTGGCGCATTTTGATGCCACCGCGGCAACTGAAATACACACCGACGCCAGCAACGTAGGACTCGGGGCCATTCTGGTTCAATGGCAAGATGGCGCAGAACGTGTAATTGCGTACGCCAGTCGTAGTCTGACAAAAGCAGAAGCTAATTATTCAACGACCGAAAAAGAATGCTTAGCAGTCGTGTGGGCCATCAGCAAGTTCCGACCCTACTTATACGGCCGGCCATTTCGAGCGATCAGTGACCACCACTCGCTCTGCTGGCTTGCCAATCTACGAGACCCGTCAGGTCGCCTCGCTCGTTGGAGCCTCCGCCTCCAGGAATACGACATAACTGTTGTCTACAGATCCGGCCATAAGCATAGCGACGCTGACTGCTTGTCACGTTCTCCTATTCCCTTGACATCCTCCGACTTGGAGCTAGATTTGCCGTTTCTTGGTGTCGTCGACGTGGTGCGCATGGCTGACTATCAACGTGCAGACTCTGAGCTGCTTCCAGTCATCCGATATCTCGAGGGAGCTGACGTTGTTGTCCCACGCCCACTTTCACGAGGATTGACGTCGTACTGCCTGCGAAACGATGTCCTGTACAAGAAAAATTTCGAGAACAGCCAGGAAACGTTCCTTCTCGTCGTTCCGACGACACTGCGCGAGGAAGTTTTACAGGCGTGTCACGACGATCCCTGTGCCGGCCACTTGGGCTTCGCGAGGACATTAGCGCGCATACGGCAAAAATACTATTGGCCACACCTATTTTCATCGGTTCAGCGCTATGTGCGAACATGCCGTGACTGCCAGAGGCGTAAAGTTCCACCCGTCAAGCCTGCCGGCCTCCTCCAGCCTTTGGATCCGCCTCCGGCGCCGTTCCAGCAAGTCAGAATGGACCTTCTTGGGCCGTTCCCCACGTCCTCCTTGCAAAATAAGTGGATAATCGTGGCAACTGACTATTTAACTCGCTATGCGGAGACAAAAGCTGTGCCGCGGGGAACTGCTGCTGAAGTCGCCAGCTTCTTCGTCCACAACATCGTGCTTCGCCATGGTGCACCCGCTGTACTCATTACTGACCGCGGTGCAGCGTTTACAGCGGAGTTATTGCAACAAGTCGTCACACTGACGCACACCGACCACCGAAAGACCACAGCCTATCATCCCCAAACTAACGGCTTAACAGAGCGCCTAAACAGAACATTAGCCGACATGCTCTCCATGTACATTGATGTGGAACACAAAACATGGGATGAAATTTTGCCATATGTCACGTTTGCTTACAATACCGCTGTGCAGGAGACCACCGAGTTTACACCATTCGAGCTTGTTTACGGACGTCGCGTTACAACCCCCTTAGACGCCATGCTGCCGGTAGACCAAGGAACCACAAGGAATGACAACACTGAAGATTTCGTCGAGAAAGCCGAGGAAGCTCGCCAGCTTGCTCGGAATCGCATCCACACCCAGCAGAATGCCGACGCCTGCCGTTACAACCGGACCAGACGGAATGTCCAGTACTTACCAGGCGACCGCGTGTGGGTGTGGACGCCTATCCGGCACCGCGGGCTCTCAGAGAAATTGTTGCGCCGCTACTTCGGCCCCTACGAAGTCGTACGCCGCTTCAGTGATGTGAACTACGAGGTGGTGCCTCGAACCTCTGATCCTGGTTCGAACCGACGCCGTCCACGTGCTGAAGTCGTCCACGTAGTACGGATGAAGCCGTACTACGCACGCCAGGGCTAAGCAACCCTCACAAACCGCTTCAGCATTGTGTACATTCCTTTATGTGTTTTTTTTTCTTTTCATGTCGACACTCTTGCCCATAGTGCGCGCCCGCTGCCCTTGAAGCGACCGGGCCGGTCGTTTTTGAGAGGGGAGCAATGAAGCGAAATAGGTTTGCACGTGTTGACACCGGACCCTTAAGGCGAGAACGACGAAGTTCGTGGTTGCGCGCGGGCTCTCCGAGGACCAGCCATCGCTAAAGGCAGACGTTTTGTCCCAGTCTGTCGGTGCTAAACTGTTTTAGTTGCCATAGCTGGGTGACAATACGATCACGGCTAATACGAATTTCTGGATCATACGAATCTTTCTTTGGTCCCGGCCGAGCCCCATTACT
This sequence comes from Dermacentor albipictus, assembly GCF_038994185.2. Taxonomy (NCBI): domain Eukaryota; kingdom Metazoa; phylum Arthropoda; class Arachnida; order Ixodida; family Ixodidae; genus Dermacentor; species Dermacentor albipictus. Next base: position 104,243,927 of record NC_091824.1, on the reverse strand, counting down.
TTGCACCGTGCTAAAGAACGGTTGTTACGAATCAATTTTCGACCCGCGTCGGTTGATACGAAAATTACCGAAGACACTTTGGAAATTCTAAAGTGTGCTTGGCGAAAGCCAGACGCTGCTGCCGTCTGCGCTCCGCTTTTCTGGCTTTGCTGTTCGGTGAAATGGCAAGTCGCTGCTGTCGTCTGCGCTCCAATTCACTCGCTTTGGTGTTCGGCGATATCGCCTGTCGCTGCTGCCGCTTTCGTTCTGCTTGCCTTTGATACCTGGCGATCTAATCAGTTACTGTTGGCGTTTCCGTTCTGCCTCCCTTGCTTTCGCATCTGGTGACATGTTCAGTAGTCGCATGCGCATTCGCTCCTTGTTCTTCTGGCGTTTGGTGTTGGGGGAATCCGGCATCCGCTGCCGCTTCCCCGAACCGCTTGGCGCGCTATCACAGAGCCGCTCCGGAGCCATGCGTCATACCCACTCGACTGCAACAAGACGTCTGGCGAAGGAGCGGCAGTGCAGCTGCCACCGCCGACGTGCGCGCTCGTTCCGACGCTACTGTGTGACGTCACGGTTGCTGTGCGCAGCTGCGCCCTTCACCGGCGCGCCGGTTGCTAAGGAAGGGAGGAGGTTGCGCCGCTGCGTGGAGGAGAGGCCACAGTTGGCACGATTCCAGCGCACGGACGGACGCGACCGCGATCGGCTCATGCTCGCTCATGACAGCCGCGAAAGAGAACAGCGCGCCGTCACGCGATTTCTCCCTTTCTCTTTTGGTGCGGAGGCGCGGACATGGCTCCGTACAGCGCGGAGGCCGCGACTGGGCGCGAAGAGTTTGAAGCGGTGGCATTTTTGTTGCTTTTGTGCTTTTGCTCCTTTTCCGCATGCCATAGACGGAGTAGCTGCTGTGCTTTGAACCGCGTTCTTCGTGTTAGACATGGGCGACGGTGAAGGACCACCACCGGCGGCTGAAACGCTGCACTCGCTCGAAGTTCTGAGGCGTGCTATGGCCGCGGATGAAATCAGCGATGACACGTTTACGCATTCTTATGGATTTGAACAAAGTCTGCTAAGTGACCTGACAAAGAAAAAGAAGCAGAAGGACATTAGAGACTTTTTCTTCAAGAAATAAATGCTTTTCACGTATGTGTGCCTGAGTGAATTCACCTCTGACTCTTAAATTTAGCTAGTTTCAATTGTTCCGATGATACGAATTTCGGCTAATACGAATATTTTTCGTGACCCCGTGAGATTCGTATCATCGAGATTCCACTGTAGTAGCTGACATGGTCACTGGACTACTCGTCTTCACTTGTGCCATCGTCCTTACTAGTGCTGCCATCGTCATTGCTGCTACAGTCTCACAGCATGTTGCCATCCAGCGAAATTCCACATTTGCATACATACATAAGTCTACGCCGAAAGCAACCAACCACACACAGCCATCAGGGAGGCTTTTTTGACATGTCCGGTTGGTGTAAGTTCGTGGTCTTCTGCTGCCAGCCACTCGTACTCATGGCGGAGCAGGTCCTTAAAAGGGAAAGATCCAGGCTTGTCTCATGACCATGTTGTACATCACTGGCAGGGACCGATCCTGCATTTAAGTGACGTAAGCTGCAAGCTTGGCCTCCAGCTCTGGAAAGCGTCCCGACTTCAGCCTGTGGAAACATCTTCGCTTGCCGTCACAGGTGAAAAGTTTGCTTCGTTGCAGTCGCCACTCTCGCACCACCCATTAAGAAACATCAAACTTACAGTCCGCTGTGCAGTTATTTGTTTCTTCAGCGTAAAGGATGGCAGCCCTCTTGAACGCTGCTGTGAACGAGCGCCGAATATTTAGTGGACTCTGAGCACTCATGACGACTGAGGAAGCACGGAAGTAGCATGTGGCCGTCAGTCAAATTGAACGCACGAAGCTAAAGAGCTACAGGAAAAGAGAAACACGGTAGCGGTGTCTGCTCTTCCATGAACTATCGATACTCACCGCAAGCGCCACTGTTCTCAGGGTTCTGCCGCAAATGGAACAGCAGCACTTCCACGAACTATCGACACCCCCCCATCCCCAAGAGTGCTGGGTATGCTGCAAAACTAAAAAATGTTGAAAAACCCTTTCAAAAAGTGAACAAACATGCGGGATGGCAGAAAGCTACGAGTAGGGTCATAGAGCAAACATAAAATTGTGACTACGTTGTAGCTCCTTTGATATCTCGTTGGTCTCACTTTTTCTTGCGGTGCTATGTCTTGGTTTCGATTGTAAGTCGACCCCCCACTTCAGATTTTCAAATTTTTAAAAATAGGTTGACTTACAATCGTGTAAGTACGATACACATCATATATACCTATACTTTTGCATAAAATTTTCAAGGGTATTTTACAACTGCTCAATATAGACAATAATTAAATATATCTGGTATCGATTATGCATTACTTTGTTGCATAGAAACTTGCTACCGAAGGTTCCACTGCTGCTCCCCAATGTGAATTGTCAGCGCTGAAATGGACTACTTGGCGCAATCTCCACGTGACCTCCCTCTCAGTGAATTATACATCACACATGAAAGACGTAGACGTCACATGAAAGGTGCCATAGTTCAAAATAGGTGGTGCCACTCCAATTTTTAATTTTCATTCTTTTTTCGCTTACAAGGCTTATTTTTGCTCGTTACAAATGATGAAATAATTATTAAAGAAGCCTGATATTTCAATCTACCTCGGTTTAATATTTTCCTCTGGGGTCCTTCTAAAGATGCTCATTCACTACGCATTAGTGACAAGGTTGCCACTGAATCATCCGAGTCAAGCATGAGACATGCACATACCTTGCCTTCAGGGGAGAGGTCAGCAGGCCTGACGATGTCAACCTTGTTGACAACTACAAGAAATGGCTGGAAAGCAAGCAAAATAAGAGCTTACATCATGCATATGAAGAAAGGTGTAGCAAAAGTCAAAACCAAGGAATTAAAAGCTGTGTTTACCTTGTTTGCAAACAGTGGCTTGATGTTGAACAAAAGCTTCATCTGCAGCAAAAGCGAAAGACCACATTTTACGAGAGCATGACTCAACACTTAAATGACAAGGTGCAGATGAGAAACATATAATGTGAAAGGCACTTTACCTAAACATCAAATACAAAATGCATAATTTATGATTCTCAAATTATGATAATCCTCATCACCTCATCAAATATGTGAGCAGTACTGAATAAATATCTGCATACAGATCTCGGGTATGTTAACCAAGTGACCCTGCTAAAACTGCTGAACTTTACACATATCATTCCTTATTCTCTTCAAACATGCATACCACGTCAGATTTTCTATTTCGAGAAAGATTCACTACCAATGCCAGTGTTCCTACACAAAAATGCCTGCAGCTCCTTCCATAACTTCAAGATATATTGAAAATATATAACACATATAAGTATGTGCCGAATCTTTGCAAGCCATTACTGCATGCCCACTATCTCACCCCTTTCACCACTACTGGGCTCTCTTCACCTTATAACTACTGATTTGTCAAGTAAACACTTCACCACTCTTAATTTCTTTACTCCCTATTTGAATATCTGTGCTCCTCAAAAATTACATCCCCAAGTGTCAGTTTCCAATGCCACTTTCCATGCCAGCACCACACAATATTGACACATACGTAATTCACCTTTTTCTGGTGACTGTTCTTTATGGGTGAACAACTGTTACAATTTTATCACTCAACGCAAGACACGCCTTCATGTATCAAATGTCTTAAGCATTGCATAGCAGCAGCAATTCTGATGGAATGTACAATGAGCCATGTATAAATAGCCGACAAACATGGCCTGTAAACCAGATTTCGACGATTGATGACTGTTCCCACTGCAATGGTTGTGCTCGAGTGTTATACAGTTAAACTTCAGTACAGTAAAACCTCCTTAGACCGTATCCGCTTAAACAGTAGTTTCGGTTTTACCGGAGCTTTCATTGTGCCGTAAATGTTTTAGACTGTCTTTTCCACAGGCTGTATCACCACAACCCACTACTAAAGGATCACCTTATTACTCGCCCTTCATACATTTCATCCCGTTTCGATCACATGTTTAAAGTTGGTGTTCCATATTTTAGAACAAAGATGTGCCATGGTTCTTTTATTCCTATAACCAGTGCCGACTGGAACGACCTTCCTCCCTCCATCGCTGCCATTTCTGATGTTGGCAATTTCAAGACTGCTGTATTTTCTGCCGTTTTGTAATACCTATTATTGTATAATTATGTACTTTTTTTTCTCACTTACCACTCCTTTCTGTAATGCCTTCGGACCAGGAAAGTATCCGAAATAAATAAATAAATAATAAATACATTGGAGACAGGACATGAGGTCATGGGCACTTCCTGGTCTGATGACCATGTGCGTGAAATTTAGGTTTACAGGTGGTCAGATGACAACTACCAGGAACACCTACCAAGATTGTATGTACGCTTACTGGATGGACCATCATAAACATCAGAGCTGACGTCATGAAGTCAAGGTTGCACATGCGATAGCTGCACTTAATGAGAATGCACATCCAGCTGCGTGAAGAGCAAACATAAAATGCCTTAGTAGCCTTGACCATAACAAAATGTCAAGTAGGTATTATTTTAATGATGCAAAACAAAAGCAACATCCTCTAAACAAATTTTCCAAGGTGCTGTAAATTTTAAAACAATAAAACTTATTTTACTAATTAAATTAGTTTTTTGGGCTGACCAATTATTCCGACACATTAGTGGTATACTATTGTGTATGTCTGAAAAAATTGGTTGGCAACCGTACACGTAAGTTTTGCAGAACTGAAGAAACTCTGCAACATCAGTGACTCCGCACCCTACCTGCTCTTCAATGGTGTGTCCACACTGTTCTGAGAGGTCCATGAGGTACAGAACACATGCCCGTATGTGGGCGAGGGCTGTAATAGCCTGCATCTCAATGGTGTTGCGGTCTTCCAGTGAGTGATCCAAGATTCCCGGCGTGTCAATCACCTGCCAGCGGATGTACTTGTAGTCCGTGTGTCCCACATAGAGTGACTTTGTTGTGAATGCGTACGGCTGTACCTCCACATCAGCACGTGTGATCTGCCCAAATGAGAGAGACAGTCAGATCAAATCAGCTATCTGTACACCCAGACTGCGAGCAAGTGTTGCGACACTAGCAGTTTAAAGAAATAACAAATCTGGGGTATTACGTGCCAAAACCACAATATGATTATCAAGTACACCCAAGCGGGGGACCTAAGATTAACTTTTAATACTCAAGGTTCCTAATACCCCTGTCAAGCGGGCAAGTTAATTGCACTTACGGGGAGTGCACTTCGGGACCTTGAGTGACACTTTAGGCTACGCGGTGCTAAACAGCAAAACAGAGTGCACTCTTACTAAAAAAAAAAAAAAGCGACAGACTAAAACTATGTTTTTTGAAGATGTAGATTAAAATAAAAAAACTTCTAAAAACCAATTGCTTTAGTTGTATTACAAATAAAAAATGATTGTAATCTATATTTACTCAACAAAAAAACGAAAGTATTTTTATCATAAGAGTGTTGCAAGTCAAGGCTGGCCAAGACGAATGCCTAGCCAATCCAGAACAAGACGGTGGCGTGCGACAAGGTGGCATTTGATCCTGCTAGAACAGAATACCAGCGAGTTGTGCTTCGATTATATTGTTAAAAGCTGTCCAACAGCTAGAATGAACTTCTGTGTCCTTTTACTAGGCATTACATTTGGTACAGTAAAAACCTCTGGCGGCGAGGCTATGTACTCAACCAGCAAAGTGCGCTCCGTGAACGCACTCTGACCAGTGTGCACTCTTCTGCGAGTACATTCAGCTTGCGACATTTAGATTTGGGAAAGTGCACTTAAAACCGAGTGCGCTCTCCGTAAGTGTACTTAACTTGCCCGCTTGACAGGAGTATTAAAAAGCACAGCAGTGATTTTTCAATGCCAACGAATTTCAATGAAATTCGCTGGGCACATTGCTCTGTACACTTTCGTCGTGTCCTTAAATAAAGCATGTTTGAGAATTGAGCAGATTTGTTACAAATGAATTTTGACATTTACTTTGAACCACTTGCCTTGCCTGCTCCACAGCTACTGGCCATATTGCGTTATGATGTCAACGGTGGCATACACAAAGCATGCAGGAAATGAATGGCAGACGACAGCGTCAAGAAGCCAGTGATCGTGAGCCAGTGTTTGGTGTGAGATATTGCTGTCCTGAGAAGTTACGTTTTGTATGGAAAGGCAAGTGACTGGTGGCAAGTGGTATTGCGCTGTTGGCTGCACAAACTTCAACCCTCACCAGCTGCGCACATAATTTGAGCCAATGTTCACTGCGTTCAGCAGAGGTTAGGCTTATCACAGTCGCCAAGTTCATGCGGCTGTATTGCCGGTGGACCTGAGTGACTGACCTGATACTAACTAGAGTGAACTCATTACAGTGAAGAAAACTGCTTTTGTAGTTCATTTTTGACCGTATGGATTTGAAATAAACTAATTCCACATTTCTTACAGTGCACACACAAAAAGCAAGAAGCGACAACATGGTGCACTATCAACACAGGTATGTTGCCATTCTCAAAGGCTGCCAGTTGTGCTTGCCGGCACTTCCATAAATCAAATGTGACAACACACATGGGCGTACATTTTTACGTATTGTTATGACGACTCATTATTTATCTTCCAAGCAGCACCAGTTGCCTCTTATCCCAAATGAGCAACAAGCAGAGACCCCTTCGATAATGCAGTTTAAAACAGCCTCGTTCAGCTGCCAATGGTGTCAGTACTGGTATCAGCATTTCTGCTAGAAAGCAATGTCTTCTCTAAGTGAACAATCATACATTCGAAGTCTTAAGCATGTCTACATTATGGAATATGTGAATCGTGTGCGTGAAAAGAGTACAAAGAGTAAGTAGGCAGCATACGGTTTCCTGCTCGCTGCTTTTGAACAGGTCCGGTTGCTCATACCAGCGCAACTCGCGAGTGATGTGACAGTGCTTACATGCACAAAATCTTCGTGTTTTGACATTATTTGATATTAACGTAATAGTTTTGCGGAAACCCACTAGGTGGAGAGTAGTAATTACCGTATTTACTCGCAAAATGATCGCACTTTTCTGTCAGAAATATTGATGCAAAATTAGGGGTGCGATCATAATACGGGTTAAATTTCCCACGAAAAGAAAAGAATATTTTTTTTTCGTCCAGCGTTTGCTGCGGGACACCAAAACAAAAATGGCGGCCGGCAGAGCAAGCCGAACGCACCGAACGCGATGTTTTTTCTTCTCGTGAGTACATTACGTGCATTGAAACAGTTTCTTCCGTATCAGTAATGAATAATATCATTAATATCGGCAAGTTTGAGGCAATAATGTAGCCATGTCCACTTTGAGGGGACAGAAACAGATGGGCACGCTTAGCTGCCAGTGACATAGAAACACATGGCCGGCATGCTGCGGAAACTGCGGCATCTGTCTTCACTACTATCCTAGTATGGCACGTTTCCGCTAAGGGTGGGAGAATATCTTAGCTGTGTTACAAGCGTCGGCGTATAAATAGGGTACACTTTTAATGTATCAGTGTAAACGTGGCTACTATCGTTGCCGCTCGCAATTTGTTGCATGCCCACGAGTGCAGATGAGAAGAATCGAAAGGCGCCTTTTTTGTTGTTGTTGACCACAACCATTATAAAGTCTACACATAATAAAGGCAAGTTTGGTTGCAGCTTTTCTTTTTTAGTCATGGAAGTGCGGAAAGTGATGAAAGTAATGAAATGAGGCATCTACTTAAGCACGTTTGGTGCGTGCAGGTTTGTCTTGAAGAGTCGTTCGCGTAGCATTCGACAGATGGTTAGCGCGATCAATATTAGCTAGACTTGGCACACGACATATCGCTGCGGCAAGTTCGGGGTGCGATCATTACACGGGAAATAAAAAAAATAGAATTTTGACGACAAAATTCAGGGGTGTGATCACTATGCGAGTAAATACAGTAATTGAGAGAAAATGAGACATCTACCCAATTGTAGCAATTCCTACAAAGGAAGCCCATACAGGTTCCTTGAAAGAAAAGCCTTGCAGTTGAAGAAAAATTCGTCCTAGTCCGAGAGTCAGACCCAGGACCACCGCCTTTCCGGGGCAGCCGCTCTACCATCTGAGCTAACCAGGTAGCTAGCTAGCAGATGGCAGGGTGAAGTCGAATTTGTCAACAACTCGAAGCAAAGACAAGAGTTTGACATAATAGTTCTGCGGAAACCCGCAAAGAGAAGTAATTAATTAAGAGTGGCTGCCCCAGAAAGACGGTGGTCCCGGGTTTGAGTCCCGGACCACGACAAATTTTTCTTCAACTGTGAGGCTTTCCTTTCGAGGAACCTGTATGGGCTTCCTTTGTAGCAATTGCTACGATTGGGTGGATGACTAATTTTCTCTCAATTATTTGATATCATTGATTGTGCGACTGGCATTATATTTCAAGCGAACGATGAGTGGTCGCTGTACCATGCCGACGTAAACAAATGCGTCAGTTGGTGCTTAGGAGACTAGGGGGCGGTCTTTCAAGGAATTGTGCACTCTAATTCTACATACAAATGGGGAAAGCAACGCTCCACAACATCTTATAGGGAGTATGTGAAACACTTTCTTGCGGACAGGCATAACACTTAAAATAGCAAGCAGCATGTATCAGACCATTGGTTACAACTAATCTTGGTCTTCATGTTTCAGGCAATGTTTTGCACTGAGTGCTGGCTCTCGTGGTGGCAGGTGGAATGCAAATGTCGATTCATGGCTACTGGATTCATCAAAAGCGTATAGCTATCCCTGTTTGTCATCTCCGAAGAGCTGGTGCAGTTGACACTGCCACCTAAAGTCTGAAGACAATGTGACAATGGTCTGGCCCAGTCATAAATCGGCTAAGTATCTGCTCTTCACCGGTTTCGTTGTCAGTGCTGGTGGGACCAGCATGCCTTGTGCGCCTTCCCCGCTGGTGTGCTGCTCGTGACGTCACATGACGACGTTCACTCAGCTGCTCAGTGAGGTTCGTTTCATTTTTGCGCTTTCTGGGATATTTAAAATTATTTTCGAACTTGTGGAACAATTCTATTGTCAGACTCGTGACAAGGGGGAGTTGCCTTTAACATACACCCAAATCTATATAGACAAGTGTTCCTTGCATTTCTCGAGCTCAGCAGACCAATGCCATACCCACTAAGCTAAAATGGCAGGCAATGTCTAAGTAATAGTTTACTGCATAGGAAAGCCAGTCAAACTACTGACTGTTTGGTAGTAGTGCTAAATTAATCCTCACCTTGTTGATGAAGCTCGACTTGCCCACGTTGGGGAACCCACATATCAGCAATGTCCTGGTGTTGGGATCAATGGATGGCAGACGAGAAAGGTGCTGCCTGACCTGCTCCAGGTATTGCAGGCTCTGGCTTTGTCTCTTCATGATGGTTGCCATCCTACAGGAAACCAAGCACTTCACAGCCGTGCCTCACAAGAGCTAGAACTTGCATATATTGTAATTTCAGTGTGTAAATTTCAAGACTGGCTGGGCCACTGTCTTCAGTGAATTTTGGGTAGGGGTGTGCGAATAATGATTTTCGAAACCAAATCAAGTAGTGCCACAAGTTAATCAAACTACTTTTTGAGTAGTTTTTAAATAACGAAGAGCCATTATCACATTTAATATAAAATGATGTTCACATCCCAGTATTCTTACAGTTAGCAAGTTTCCATCATTACATAGTGTGTTATGAAGCATTGCTTATCTAAAGCACAAATGGAACATTAGGAGCAAAGAAGTAGTTTTCTTGCATGCCCAGGGCGCTGCTGATAGCGCAAATGATCGTTGTACAGCCTGTAAAGGACGACTAGATAAGTGATATAGCCTGCTTCACCGCATGCAAGTTTGCATGTTTTATGTCTAACTATGCCTGTGGGAAATTTACCATTCTTTTGCTCCAATCTTTTGTTTATTATTTGACAGTTGACATTTTGAAATATTCGAAAGATATTCACATTTACAAATAGTGTCTGCTAGATTCGAAGATATAGTTAAATAAAACACTATTCAATTAGTTATTCGAGAGTTAGAAATATTTGCACATCCCGAATTTATAAAGCAAAGATTGACCTTAGTTTTTTTTGTTGTTGTTGTTGTTAAAAGCAAATTCCCAAAAGTAAGTTCTGTACATTCTTTTTAAATGCTCCCCAATTTTCATTAGGAACATTTATATTTCTGTCCATATCTTGTATAGCTGATCAGGTCTATTTCAGACGTATGGCTGATGCACTGTAAGTCAGCTGCAATGTGGTGCTACGATCCCATTAATGTCAGTTTGTGGTTGTACAGCACTGCTTTAGCAGTTGTTTATATTACTTTCGAGCATGCTTTCGACTACATAAAGCATACTTCTCTTTCAGCGTCACGGCAGTAGATGTATAGAATTTATCATTTATGTGAAGTCAGCCATCACTGGCACCCAAGTGCACACTGTGCAAATTTTGATCACACAGGACAAGCTGCACATTGAAATGCAGGGCACCCAATTACAGCATCCCAATTTACACTTTCTTAGCAGCAATACTGTTTTAAATCGTCACCAGTCACCTAAACACACTAGTCATTCATAAGAGTCAGCCCTGCCTTTTTGCTCATACTACTGCATATTCACCTCCCAAGAGCAGCCCTCTTCAACTGCTTGCATCTGTAGAGGGAGTCGCCATACTTCAGCAACCGGACATAGTCCCTTGCAACGCTGCAAAAAAGCACACAATACAGTTCTGTCAGCAACCAAAAGTGTTGTTTGATAGATGACATCTCATAATATGCACCGAAGCACTGCAATACAACTGAGGACAGTGGACGAGCACAAAAAGTTGGACAATTTGGTATGGCGTTGACATTACACAAACACCGCATGATAAAAAGCAACGTTAAATAATCATGGGCAAACAGAGCAACGCAAACACGGACAAGAGCTAAGGAAATTTAAATAACTAAATAAATAAATAAATAAATAAATAAATAAATAAATAAATAAATAAATAAATAAATAAATAAATGACGGAATAGGGGCTCAATATATGGCTCCATCAACTTGTACAAATGTCAGTTTTGTTGAACAGTAACTCAGGCGGCGCGTGCGCTCGCTACCTACCAAAGGATTAGAACCAGACCCAGATCTGATTTGGCGACATTGAAAACAATATAATGTAAAATAATATAACGACTTTATAACAATGTTAACTCAACACATGAGCAGATTCACAAAATTACATCAGCACTTTGCAGTGCGGAACACAATCATGCATGTACGAAGGGACCCGACTTTATTCTGATCTGTGTGATTTTTTTCGCCCTTAGCTCGATAGGATAGACCTGCTTGCTACCATATACAAGCGACAAGTGAAAATCTACACAAGAGACAAACTTACTTGTCGATCAGATGAAGGGCTGTGTTTATTTGGCCTAGTGAAAGCTTGTAGTGATCCTTGTCATACAGGACATTCATCAAGTCAGCATAAAATGGATGAATATCCTACACAAAAAGGACGAAAATGAATTGCTCAACACGGACACAGTAAATAGCACCAGTGAGGGATAAACATAGATCACCTAGAAACACTCTTACATCGAGCTTCGGGAAGTCGGACAGCAGCTTGCTCAGGCGGTCATGAAAGTTCTGTTGCGTGAACTTCACCTTGCGCATGTAGAACTGTCGGATCCGAGATATCTTGTAGTGCCGATGAACTACAGTGGGAGTTTTCCTTTGAGTCTTTGACAGAGTTATGTCTATAAAGTCCTGGGGGGAAAAGATTGAACCATGACGAAAGTTAATACGAAGGCCTACCGCTGCACAACTTCAGGCAGAAAACGGGCTAAGAAGGCCCAAGACAACGCAGCCAGCGAAATAAGAAGAGAGAGAGGTGAGAAGTCGTTTACTTACTTTAGCAGTTGGGACCACTTCTATCTTTTTGAAGTTATACTGTGCCATTTTGTCAAAAATATGGGGTCCACGTGCAGTACACACCACACTTCGTCAACACCCCAAATGAAAAGAAAACAAATGCAAAAAGCAAAATGACGTCATGCACGACGTCATAACAATGATGCCGATGACTGTCTGCTGCTATGCCCTGCTGCATGGAGGAAAGCATCTCCGTGCTCTGACATTCAAGTACAACATCTCTCGAGCAAATGACAAATAATCTGCTCATTAATAACATTTTGTGAATATTTAAAAATTTTATATGTAATTCTACTTAGCGTGTCACCTCTTTTTTTTTTTTTTCTGTGCAGTACTTGCATCATGTTCCGCCGATTTAACGATGTACAGCCAATATACCAGCGTTTTTAGATCTCTAAAGATCTAAAAACGTTGGCCAGTACCGCGATGAAAGATGAGCGTAGATGTGCAAGTAGATGCGGAAAGTCCTTTGCTGTGCTGTGAAACATTGTTCGAGTGAAGTTCAACACTCGTGGACGCTTTTCGCTGCGGTATCCTTGAGTTGTGACGTGCTGGATTTATTAAAATTACTTCACGTGTGATGAGCGCAGGGAGGTGCCCAAAATAAATTCGTAGTTTTGTGCGTGTGCAGCGTGCCAGTCGTGGTGGCTTCGCAGTTACCACTCATGTAGGTTGCAAAGTAGCTGTGTATCTGAGCTGCGTTCGTACTGGCGTGGCCTTTCTAGGGCACCTGGCTTGCCACTGACGCCAGATAGATGCAGTCATGGCTTACACAAGGCTATCAGTGCACGCATGATAAGGGCCTGATTCAGAGCTTGCTTCCATGCCGTATGATCGCAGCTTTTTGAGTTTTTTTTTTTTTATGCGCATGCCCATGTAGCGATTAACCTGAACAGTATTCAACAATTTGGGGGGATTAGAGCGTACTTGCGCAATGATGTGCTTTTGATCAGTGTCGATAAATAAACACGCGTGGCTTTCAGAGAATAAAATTTAGTTCGAAGTTAGCGCTCGTCCCATCTGGTGTTCCTTTCCTCTGTACCAGTTTTTTCTGCTTCAAATAAAATATGCAGCCTCACTATCTCGCCCAAATTTTAGCTCTTGGACGAGAACACGGCTGCAACAAATATCTGAATTCTGGCTCAGCCGTGCAGCCTGGTAACGCGCAGTTCGAACAGGCACGTTTGTCACCAATTCATACCACTTTGCCTAGGCGATAAAATAGCTGTCGACGCCTGCGATTTACATTATCGATTCTATTCATGATGTAGGCGGCACAGACAACGAAAAAAAAATCAATTTGGCTTCACAAGTGCCTTAAGATAACGTTTTGCATAAAATTGCGCAGCCCTACGCTAAAATGGCCGTACAATCTAGGTCGTCCGCGCACCCTCCTGTTCCCGATTCGCAACAGCTCAATGTAGACAACTGCTCTGCACAGGCGGCTTCACTTGTTCATCGCAATTTCTAGACGCTACCCATTCACCAATCCTTCGGTTCCATGCCGCAGCGGCAGTCAGCCGCTTTAAAAACAGCCGCTCACTGCCACGACACTTAATTGTTGGAACAAAAGAAATGAACTTTAAACATTGTTCTACATCTTTATTAACAAACATTATGTACACATGCACTTATGCATCCTTTATATAAACGCGCATGGAATGCCTAACAAAAAGGCCAGTTAACACAAAAGCTTTTATTGGTCAAATGAACACTGAAAAGTAAAAGGACTCTTGTGGACATGTACAATTTCAATGAACAGTTTTTTTTTTTTAACTTAGTCGACCTCCTCAATCGTTGGCCCACTTCCGGCACCTCCACCAGGCGCTGCACCGGCACCAGCAGCTCCTGCACCTGGGAAGCCACCAGCAGGCATGCCGCCTGCTTGGTACAACTTTGTGATGACAGGGTTGCAGATCTGCTCTAACTCCTTCTGCCGGTGCTCGTATTCTTCCTTTTCGGCCAACTGAAAATAACCATGGCGTTCATGAAGGCATGCCAACACCCTATGATCACAAGGAACTGGACCATTTTACATACACATTTCCATATATGAGAGAAAATCGACTTACTTGGTTGGAGTCGAGCCATTTGATGGTCTCCTGCACCTTGTCCAGTATCTTCTGACGGTCTTCATCGGATATCTTATCCTTCAGCTTCTCATCCTCAACTGTGGACTTCACATTGAAGGAGTAGCTTTCCAGGGCATTCTTGGCAGAAATCCTAGTCTTCTGCTTGTCATCCTCGTCCTTGTATTTCTCAGCATCCTTGACCATCCTCTCAATCTCCTCCTTCGACAGGCGACCTTTATCATTCGTGATGGTGATTTTGTTCTCCTTACCAGTGCTCTTGTCCACAGCAGACACGTTGAGGATGCCGTTGGCATCAATGTCAAAAGTGACCTCGATCTGTGGCACACCGCGAGGTGCAGGAGGAATGCCAGTGAGCTCAAACTTGCCAAGCAAGTTGTTGTCTTTCGTCATGGCCCGTTCACCCTCAAACACTTGGATGAGCACACCAGGCTGGTTGTCGGAGTAGGTTGTGAAGGTCTGTGTCTGGCGAGTGGGAATGGTTGTGTTGCGCTTAATGAGAACAGTCATGACTCCACCGGCTGTCTCGATACCAAGCGACAGAGGTGTGACGTCCAGCAGCAGCAGATCCTGGACTTGCTCAGATTTGTCACCAATGAGAATAGCAGCCTGGACAGCAGCACCGTATGCAACTGCCTCATCAGGATTGATGGACTTGTTCAACTCTTTGCCATTAAAGAAGTCCTGCAAGAGTTTCTGGATCTTGGGAATACGTGTTGAGCCGCCAACAAGGACGATGTCATGAACCTGAGACTTGTCGAGCTTGGCATCACGCAGAGCCTTTTCCACGGGCTCCAGGGTGCTACGGAAGAGGTCAGCGTTCAGCTCCTCAAAGCGGGCACGAGTGATGGTGGAGTAGAAGTCCACGCCCTCAAACAGGGAGTCGATCTCAATGCTGCAAAAAAAAAAAAAAAAAAGAAGAAAAGGTTAGCACAATTAGCCGAGCAGAAAGATGCCATGAGTTGGGGCTAAATGCAAAAAGTGGACAAGCAGCAAATGGCAAATGCTGGTTCATTAAAGCAAGGATCTATGGCCTACTACAACTTCAGAGTTGAAAATCCTTCTTAACATGTGAAACAGCAGAAGACTCCAAATAACTGCCGACAGCTCCCAGGTGCAGTGAAGCTTTTCCATAACAGCAACGTGCTACGGTTTCAATATGAACTGGAGTGCAAAATATGTATTTGCACTTGCAATGAAAGTGCAACAGTTGCAATTTTCCTTCTTTCTGCCCTCCCTCAATGGCTGACATGACTTAAGCCTCCGTATCGCCAGTATCAGCCACTCGGCGACGGGTGATAAGAGATGCGATTGCTTGATGATGCGACACCAAGTTGAAGGTGGGTCAAGCAACAACTGTACTCTGGCCGCAGCATAGTGCCATGGAACAATACTTCACATATGCGCCGCGTTACATGCGAAACAAAACACGAACCTCGCCTGAGTGCTCGAAGACAGCGTTCTCTTGGCCCTCTCGCAGGCAGTCCTGAGTCGACGTAGGGCCCTCTTGTTCACCGTGAGGTCTTTCTTGTGCTTGCGCTTGAACTCCTGGACGAAGTGGTTCACCATGCGGTTGTCGAAGTCCTCGCCGCCCAAGTGGGTGTCACCGGCCGTGGACTTGACTTCGAAGATGCCGTCCTCGATGGTAAGAATGGACACATCAAACGTGCCGCCGCCCAAGTCGAAGATGAGCACGTTGCGCTCGCCCGTGCCCTTCTTATCAAGGCCGTAGGCGATGGCGGCCGCGGTGGGCTCGTTGATGATTCGGAGGACGTTCAGGCCGGCAATGGTGCCAGCGTCCTTCGTGGCCTGCCGCTGCGAGTCGTTGAAGTAGGCAGGTACAGTGACCACCGCGTTCGTGACGGTCTTGCCCAGGTAGGCCTC
The DNA here is from genome assembly GCF_038994185.2 of Dermacentor albipictus. Lineage (NCBI taxonomy): Eukaryota > Metazoa > Arthropoda > Arachnida > Ixodida > Ixodidae > Dermacentor > Dermacentor albipictus. The sequence goes on along the minus strand of NC_091824.1, from coordinate 104,227,995 downwards.
GGCGATTTCTTTCATCTTGATCAGGACCATAGACGAGATCTCTTCGGGGAAGAAGGACTTGGTCTCGCCCTTGTACTCGACCTGGATCTTTGGTTTGCCGCCATCGCTGATGACCTCGAATGGCCAATGCTTCATGTCACTCTGGACATTAGGGTCGTCAAAGCGTCGCCCGATCAGACGTTTGGCGTCTGCAAAGAACGGCCTTCCATTAGTCATCACAACAGCGACGCGAAACTAGGAGAGGCTAACACGCAACGTTTACAAGAACGCGACATGGGTAAGAATTCTAAACGAACGCAACACCACGTAACAGAAATAAAAATGCGCAAAAAGAAAAGCAACAGCTTGTTTGGAGGCCGACTGGCAAGATGGTTATGCAAGAACCATGCTGCTAATTTTCCACCATATTATGTAGCACACCTTGAACAGCTCTGAATGCAAAATGAGGCATAAAGGCTTGCCACGAGGTGTGCACGAAAGAGGCGCCGGCACCGCGGCACTTCCCGCCACGCTAAGCCTATCTGCTCATTTCACCGGTACTGCATGGTAGTCAGCATACCGCCAAAAACCAGGGCCAGCTCAAGTGTAACTGAACGAATGATTTTTGACAGTTCAATCACAGTGAAAGACACTCACCAAACACCGTATTGTTGGGGTTCATAGCCACTTGGTTCTTCGCCGCGTCTCCAATGAGTCGCTCAGTGTCCGTGAACGCGACATAGCTCGGCGTGGTACGATTTCCTTGGTCGTTGGCGATGATTTCGACCTTCCCATGCTGGAAGACTCCAACGCAGGAATAGGTCGTTCCAAGATCAATACCAATAGCGGGCACCTTCGCCATGCCTGCAACGATGGGCGACACAAGGGAACGAAATTGTTAAGGGCGTTTCCAAGCTCACCTTCGCTGTGCAAGGCGAAAACGGGCGCTAAACTTCCCCGCAGTCACGATAACAACGTCGATTACCCACCTGTGTCCCAAATCCGCACTCAAGAATAAATATATGTACAACTGTGCTCGACGGACAAACACGCTATCTGTTCGGCACGAGCAATTCTCACTACACAAAAAAGGCGACCAGTCAGTTTTATGCGGCTGGGATATGACGTCACGTAGAATCTTCTAGACGGCGCCCTCTCGACCAATCGTAGCTTGCCGTGTCTCCGGCCGCATGGTGGGGGAAATATTCTTCCTTGCCCGTTTTGCCATAGTGGACCCACCAGGGACACAAAAATTACACCCACGTGACCAAGTGCTTTTTCTCCAGCCCGTGCTCCAGCCGTTCCAAATAACACATTTAGAAGTGGCGCTGCAGTCGTCGTTGTCGAGAGCCGAATTGACTCACTAAATGTACGTGCTACATGATAGCGTTCGTTGCGCTTCTCGAAACGGCAGGAACGTTCCAGAAGCAGCCGTGCGGCGTTGTTTGAGCGTTTTATTATTTTTTCCCCGCGGGATCTGCCCCAAGGCCGCTCACCGTATCGTCAGAAAGAGACGAGTGTATGCGAAGGAAAGGTGCAACTCAATTAAAGGCAGTTTTAAGCACCGTTTCGTACGCAGAAAGCATATTTGCTCTTCTACCGGCCGGCGTAAAGTGCAACGCGTCAGTTTTTTTTTTTTCGTTTTTTGTGTAGCGTTCGGTTAGTTCGTTCAGCGTTGTGGCTTGTCCTGGCGTCGTTTCGTGCACGGCCTGCGAGGTTTAATCAGTTTCACAGAAAACGAGGAACTGCTTTTAATTTCTTGTATGGGCGCGTACGCATTCCTACTTGCCTTACATAGTACATCGCGCTACCGCCGTCAACTTGGAGGGGGCGGGGACGCGTTTACAACCACGTGGCTAGCAGCTACGAGTGGCTGTTCCCCTGCAACCAAAGGCTGGACCTGCTATTTCTGTAACGGCGAAACCGAGCCATCTATGACGTGAGCGATTACGAGTGCAACCGACGGGCTCGTTTACGCGCTCGACGCAAAAGAATTTCTTTTTTTTTTTTACACTTCGTATACTGTTTTATTCACGCTTGTCAGAAACACCTTTTGACAACGGTACAAAATGAGGGATGGTGACGCGGTCTGAGTCATGGCAGCAACTTGATGTCAGCAGTGATCGCAGAAAATGCTGCGATGGAAGAAGGAATGACGCTAATATCCAAAGTGACTGGCCAGTATTCTTCTTTTTCTCGAGTCCTCTTCATCCTGCGAGAATACAATAGGAGCATGCTTCACTATGACGAAACAAATAAACAGCACTGAGCCCATTCACCTTGTCAGCTGCATTTTATCCCAGGAAAGTAAGTTTATAGCTTTAACGAGCACATAAAGCTATAAAGTGCACCCAAAGGAACTAACACTAAACTGCATTAATTCAAGCATATCACACATACTCTCTTGCTAGTACTCTTGCTAATATGCCATTTTTTATACATTCAGAACACCTACATATAGCTCGTCCTGGTGGGCAAGTATTTTTCCCTTTGGCAAGCCTATCTTTGCCCTAGGTATCAGAAAGGCACCTTTGGGTGCTTGCATTGAGGCAAAGTAATTTTCACTGAGTCAGGTTTTTCATAGTAATATTTTTAGCCCACGAGCCAATCACTAGGTGAACTGCATCAGGCTTGTGTACAGCATAAACTGGGAGGCAAAAACCTGGAGAAGCTGCTGTGCATAATTCATTTGTTGTTTCATATATTTATCATTCTTAGTTGCACAAATACTGCAGGTTTTTACACATGCACATAAGCCTCGTAAACCTGGCTATGAAAAAAATAAAGCATTTCTTTTGCTGCTGAAGTATCTAGGCTACAATACCATATCAATTATGCGCTGTGTGCCCACTCTACAAAAGAATTCTGTTATCTTTTGAGTTCACAGCTAAAAAAACTAACATGGACAGGCATATCTCTACATGGCCCTGTGCAAGTCATTAGCAGCATTGTCTTGAAATTTTGATTGCTTCTTCAATCATGGTTGGCTAAGACTGACTGCTGAGACAATGAAACTTATAAACTGACATTTTCTGACATATGAGAAGACGGTAGTGATGTTGTGGGCTGTTCTGGCTATGACAGACATGGTGCAAGTAGGTAAAAAAAAATCAAAGGGCATGTCTTTTCTTAAGACTGTGGAAGTGTTTATTGTTGTTAGGACATTTATTAAAATAATAATAAAGGGTTTCCACCCTCAGGAAGTGGATTGATCAGGTCAGGAGGAAGTGTTTAATCATATATGTGAAACAAAGTGTCATGAAATTTTACTGTATATATGCTGACATGTGAGTTGCAGTCACCCATATTTATGATTTTGACAAACTGGTGTAGCAAGGGCATTCTGTAAACTGCATATTTTAAGGCATTTAAAGAGGAATGAAAAAGTATGTCTACAGTGCCCTGATGTATACCAATGATTTGTGAATAGCACATTAGCAAAATTCAGATGAATTATTTAACAAGTTCATGTAAAGTGCAAACTAATACATCAGATTTGTATTCTTTATGCACTCTGAGATGCAGTTTACAGAATTGAAATATGGTTTTGTTGAGGGTGCACAGAGTTGAAGCATAAATTTCTCCAATATTTCAACCAAAATATATGGGTATAAACACTAAATATACTTCCATTAGTCACTAAAACTTAATGCAGCACAAAATAGAGATATCAATTTAAGCTAGATTAATTGATTACACTTCCAAATGCCAAACAGGTCCGCTCTAGCATCAGTGGAAGTTTGACGAGCCAGAAAAAACTTAAAATGATGCACAGGCAGTGACACCACCTTATTCCTACACCAGCTATTCATAACGTCAGGGACTGTGACATTTGCCCTGGCCTACTTGTTTGTCAACGGACACAGTTTACATTGCATATGAAATTAAGCAAGGACTCAGCCTGGCAACACTCAGCAACTAAAAAAATGGCCTAATGCTAATACTCCAGTCACACGGGGCACTTCTGATTACGATTGGGCCAGATTGAGTTGACATTTCTCAACTACAATAGACTCCCTCCTACAGCTTGTGCAAAAAAAGTGAATTGTGATTGAGAATTTCGATCCCAATCAAGCTCGAGTGCAATCGAAAGTGCCCTTTGTGAAAGGGATTATTAGACACCTGCAACATTACAAATGTCACAGGCATGGTAGTTTGGGCAGGGAATGCAAAGATGAACATTTGGCCTCGATTTTGTTCCATTCACAATCATACTCAAGCTGTCTATTAATGAAACGTAAATTATGATTAGAAGGAATACTGCCACTAACCTAAACAGATTCGTTTTTTTTCTCTTTTGGGTCCCTTTTGACCTGTAATACCCTACATATCATAGCAAGACTGACACTTACAAATTTCAATTTAAGCATGCGAGACTTAACACATAGCCTACACTAGTGCTTCTGATAAACTGCAGTGAGCTTTCAGTAGTAGAAAGTTCAGCAAACCAATTACTTTACTAATTAGGTTCCATTTTGGATAACATTTCATTCTTTCTTCTTTTTTACAAGTGCTCTCACTATGGCTAGAAATACAGGTGATTGAGTTGTAATTTTCCTTGATTTGAAAATGTTAGGGCATTACAGGGTTAAACTTTCCTGTCAAATGTAAACACTGTCATTCCAATTGGTTCAGCAATTATCCCACGAGAGCATTTCAATTGTGCGTATAAGTTGAATATGGGAGAGATGGTCCCATGGTAAAGCTGCTTCTTGAAACTAATGGAGGAGTCAAATAAATCCATAATAAGATGACTGATACAATAGGTAACCAGGCGTGCAATCTTACAACGATTTGGAAGGCAAACCAATCCATATGCTCATGTGATTGGTCAGAACCATTCTTTCATCAGCAAAAGTGTGATCCCAACCAATCATGCGAGGGAAAACAAACAGTTTGCTTTCCGAATTGTTGCAAGATCACACCCAGCAGTCGGTTATAGTACCAACATGACAGATGCTGAGGGAGAGCAATCACATTCAGGTGCATCGCGCAAATGGCGAGATATGAAAATTTGCAGATGCAGGATTGGGAGTGGATGGCACTGGGCGGGGTGATTGGAGGGCAATGAGAAAGGCCTCTTGTCCTGCTGCGATTTAAGTTTGAGCTGACGATGATGATGATGAAGAAGAAGCATTATTTGATGTTCACGTACAATTAAAGTAGCGTTGACGCTTACTGTGTTCTTGCAGCGCTTAAAGGTGCATGCGTCGCTGCTCCTACTGCAAGGGAAAGGTGCGTTGGCAAGAGAGTAAACAAAAGGCATCAGTTCCAAGCTCACACATTCCTGTTAGTGAAAAAAAAAAAAAAATGTGCAAAGGCGTGAGAGCAACACACACACAGGGTGCATATGAGGAAACAGTGAAGTTAAAAACACAAGATCGAATTGCACAAGTGGTGCTTTTTGTCAAAGAATGCAGAAATACTGTGCAACCTTATCTTTACAATTTAAGTTTGAACTGTGTGCGTCAACAGGACAAGTTTACATACAGGCAGCACATAAGACAGCATACGGTGGTTAGTGACAAGTGACATAACGGAATATTCCATCGTTTATCAGGAATGGCTACTGATTTTACAGGAAGTGACACCCAGGATGTAACAAATTTTAAAAAATACATCATGGTTCTTTATTTGCTTCTTGCTTGCCCTCTCCCAGATTCATTAATAACCAGTGCAACCATGGAGATGAACTTTGGCTACCATTTGTGAAAGAAGTGCATAGTTAAAGTAAGGAAAAATTCAGATAAAATTCCTAACATCAGGCAGATTTCTCTGCAGTGGTTTTGGTTATGTTTGTGTTGCCTCAATCACTGGCTGCAACGTCTACTGCATATTAGTATAAACAGGGCACTTATGTTGTTTTCAGGCTTTACTCATGAATAAATATATTTTTTTCTAGATGCCACTGCACAATTAAAATTTTTTCAAGATTATCTTTATCAATTAAACTGAAAAACACAGATCACTGATCTTTTGTATGAGATGCTGTACCTCCTTTTCCCTGAGCAAGTAACAAAAAGGTTGCTCCAACAAAGTTCACCCTTGTCTCAAGCGCTGTTCTTTCTTGCTAATTTTTGTTCACATACATCTCCATTTAAATTGCTTGCATTTTGAGGTCTGAGCTAAATCTGACAAGCTTCTTCCGCACGTTATTCAACCTGGAGAATAAACCATAAATGTGTGTGAGGTGCGTGCACTCCCACAGGGTAAGCAAGTCGCAATGCCATCACGCGAACAGGAACTCGTGAAACAGCTACCATTTCAATTTATTTCGAAGTGTGCTCACATTTGAAGCTGTCATTTAAAAAGGTTATTTATAATCATGCAGTCAACAGCCGACACTTTTCCGAAATGTGCTCAGAACAACTTACAACTTCCACGCCTTAAATTAATATTCCTATCTGTAAAAGACATCTAGGCTGCTGCGCCATTCCATTGGAAGCGTGTAATTTAGTGGAACCATAACTTTTCACCAATTACACGATACTGTTTGTATGGTTGAAATGAACGGGGCTCATTCAGCCAGTCATAGGGAGCATGCAGCAAGACGATGGTGCACTGTGGAGACGACTCACATCACAGCTGCAGCAGACAGTGGCAAACTATTGCCGCAGTTGCATCCTAAAGAGTACAAAACCTTGAGATTCTTATTACTGTAGTCACGCACCAATGACTGAGAGCAAGACTGTTGGCGCCATGCTTTATATTTAGCTAGAGCCTACTCTACGGTGTCCGAGTGCTTTGAAATCAGATTTTTCACTTAAACAGTTAGGGATGGGTTTAGACATGGCGATTTCTCGCAGGCCTAATCAACTGCATTTCTGTTTCTTCTATTAAATATGTTAAGTTCTGACACTGATCTAAAATACATTACTGTAAACACACACACACACAAATATAGTTAATTCAATGTATGTTTGTGCACCCACATGCTAAATATAGGTACTTTGGGCTGCAGCGCCGAGATTGTGGCAGGAAAAGTTAATTGCTTAAATAAATGCCACGAGAACTTTTCAGAAACATTAGAATGCAAAGTTGGTGAACAAATAAGCTTGTAATTTGTAACCTCCTTCTACTTCATGTTACTTGCATGCTGCAAATGTCTTGAAAAGTACCTCGACTGTGAGAAAATCACCGAGTAAACAGTTACGGCAAACTGATATTCTTTGCAAAAATTTGGCGTCGTAAGTTATCACTCACAGTGTGTGTGTGTTATGCCGGCTTGTCATCTGCTACAGCTCTATCACTACAGTGTACTATCATATACAGGTGGTTCCATTATACGCAGGTGCATTTGGTTAAAACGTGAACGAAATGACAGCTACAGTTTACAAATTGAAAAAAAAAAAGTACAGCTACATAGGCCTTCTCAACACTGGCATACTCATTCCTTTGTTGTATACTTGACATGGGCCCTGCGCCTAGTAGCAGGCACACCATAAGCGAGAACAGTAAAAAACTGCTGGCAGCAACAACAACTGTTAAATTTTGCTTGTTTAGTAGATATGCCCATGTTAATATCAATGCTATGCACAGTGGGTCCCACGAACACTGCAATATGCACACCCGCTTTGGTAGCCTGTTTCAATGCTGTGCTGATTTGCACTAGCTACATTATAGCTTCGCTTTATTTAGTGTTACCATTTCAAATTTATGCAAGCTCTTATTTGTCTAGAACTTACATCTATTACAACCTGATCACAAGCATCTACTGCAGTGAAGCAGTAGATGCTGCCCACAGATGGAAACGCGTTATATTGTACCCAATTTTAGTTTATTGTTTGCAGCTCTTGAGGCCTGTGCCATGTCAACATGGTGTGCCCATTAATTGGAACCACAGTGTGCACTAGACAATGCATTGTTTGTGAAGGCAGCGAGTATGGCCTCTGATATTGGGTGGTATGCAGTAGCACAGAACATGATGCTGGAATGGCTGTTGGTGGCATTGACGTAGCACACCGCAGCACCCTTTCTAAGTGCTGCATGCTCCCAAGTGGACTTCTGCTGCAAGTTGCAGCAGAAGTCCGCTTTTTTTAAATTCCGAGATTATGGAACTATCCATAGCTGACTTCCAAGGGAGAAGTCAGATTTCGACCACTGATATTTTATGTGTTCTCGAGCTCGGTAAAGTGCTCCGAAGGTCACATATCCTTGGTGTCAACGATAGGTTAGTGTTGTATGCTCAAGCAGTGCATTCCTCTTTAGGTATCTTCATATACAGTGATGGAGGCTCCCTGCAGCAGCCTAGTGTTGCCAAGGAACATTATGTGTTAGTCCTGTTAACATGCAAAACAATCAGCTTGAAAGAGGTGCAAAATGTTAAGAGTTTGGGTGCATGCCTATGTTGTTCACATGCAGCAAGCAACAGATTGGGTTCATTAGAGAGTTTTTACCAGCAGTGGTAGTTTTAGCGTTACCATTTTATCGGAGTACAAGGAGACATGAGCAGCAGCGCTGTGGGCAATGTAGCGGTGACACCATGTTGGAACGAGAACGTACTGCTGGGATGTTCTTACATTGTGTGACAGAACTTGGCCACAAAAAGCATTGGGAAGTTAGCATCACTGCAATGATCTTTACGCTAGCAGGCGAAATGTGCACAGCAACATAATGCAATACAGTTTGGTCGAGCACGGCACCACAACATGTTGCCACAGTGCACTGCTATTTGTGGCTCCGTGCTTGCACTATTCCATTGAAATGTATACGCACAGGCAGAAACTTCCTAGAGGGTTCGTATAGTACATTTGACCCAATATTCAAGTCTAATTCCAATATTCAAGGCTAATTCAAGGATGCCAAAGGGCAAAATTAAAGGAGGGGGAAACAAACCACGTTTGTACACATATGCAGAAAAATAATGAAATCTGCTTTTTAGCTGTAATTTTTATAGCTAAGCAGCTGCTCAGTTGGACACATGCTTCAAGCTCATCAGGTTGCTTTTCTGACTTCCTCATTTTGCTGATGTCAATCGTTTTCTGGCATAATGGTTAGTAGTGTCTAACTTAAGCCAAAAATACTCGTGTTAATGCCAAATGGCAGAAACTTGCTTTTCGCCAGGCATTTCTATAGCCTAGAGCATGAAAATGGAGCCTTGGTGTCTGGGGTGTGAACCAACTAGCAAAACAGCAAAATGGTGGCAGGGCTTCTTTGCTTGATCTGGCTTTGTGTAGCTCCATCATGGAAATGATGATTTAAACAAAGCTGTTATTGGTGGCCATGGACACAGCATAATGAGATGTTTGGTCGGCTGCATCGTTTTGCAACCGTCTCAAGAGAAAATAACCTGAGATTGTTTCTTGATAGACAGTATCCATGGCATAGGCCCTATGTGGAGTTTGTTACTTTGAATGTTCAGAAGTCACACCCAACCCATGCATTCAAGGAATTCAAGGACGATACTCATTTTTAACGAGCTATAAAGGCCCCTGAATCCTTTTTTTCCAAACTCAAGGGTTTTGAAGGCTTTCAAGGAATTGTCCGAACCCTGTTCCTATTTCCTAACAGAAAAGCTTGTATGTCCAATGTATGCAGCTATTATTAAAGCGATCACAGCAAGGAGATGCAAGAAGCAAACATGTTCCCGCTACATTGACATAGAAAGCTGTTGAACTGAAGGTATGCTCCTGCTTTTATTCGCAGGACAGTGCCTGTTGCCCTCAGCTCCTGGCCCTATATCTTCAGTTTCCTATGAATGCTGCGAATTACAAGAAGACAAAAATGTAATAAGACATAAAGCTATGTTTCATAGCTCATTTAACACAATTCTTTCAATTATGCCACACTTATTTGCGTGCTCACTGACCGATACAGTGAGAATGTAGGTGCAGATGTCACTTGAACCAAAGGCAAAGGTCAAAAGAATACACCAAGAATAGAACTGGAGAACTGGAACAAAATAATCCATGGTGCCGGGCAGATCCACATTAGAGATGGTATTATGCAAATCATGCAAAGAAAGAAAAAGCAAGTAAATTCCTGCCAAGAAACCATTCACAAGGATGTGCTGGGGCGAGTCTTTGATGCCCACAGAAAAATGCCATTGCACAAAAGAACCCAATCACACAAGCCCCACAATGGCACAAGAACAGCATCACCAAACAAAAATTGTTGTCCACATGTAGCAGAAGAATACAAAGCAAAACCTACAAGGATTCCGTAAAAAGCTGACCCACATGAATTTCTCAAAAATGTTTTGTTCAACACTTCATTTTGAATAACGATTTACCTAGTTAGCCTTGTGCCACAAGCTAGCCCCCTTTCTAAATCAGTCAGCAGAGCCACTGCCCTGATCTGCGATAAATTGCAACAAAATTTTTCGTCTATTAAAAGCTTGCATACATTTTTATGAAGCCCTTCTCTCTACACAATTCTGCTACAGGCAAGTGGATGACAATTTTTTTTTTCTTCAGTGTTTAACAAGGGCACCTCCTCCACATTGTGGCTTTCTGAAAAATTAATTTCGTTAGGAAACGATTCACATCTTTTGATCCAGCGTAGGTGTTCCAAACCAGTCCTTACTGCAACAAAGGGCAGTTCAGAATGGTGCTGAAAAAGAAATCCAGCAGCATTCGCCACTGCCTGCATGAAACTTACTGAAGAGTTGCACTCTTCACAGTTCCAGGTGTAGCCTCGCTGCTTCGGGCTCTTCCGCACCGGTGGATACAGGCAGAGGAAGTGGTAGCCTTTCTTGCACTCATCACAGCTGCATCAAACGAAAACAGAAAAACAAAAAACAAATAGAAAAAAGATTTTGAAGTTTGCTTACTTGTCTACCTGGCTGCCCTAATAACTTCTGTAGTGAGACAGTTTTTATAGTGGCAACACTAAATAAAGGGGTTGCAATCAGAGGTGGGTGAACAATAACATTTTTGAATATGAATAATAAGCATCAAATATTGAATCAAAAAGTCAAACGTAGACACATATGCTTACAGCACGAATATCAATTTCACTATAGTATGTATGCCTGTACTTACTAGTGCAAGACAGACGACCAACAATCTGTGACAGAGGATCACCTCTAACAACAATATTACTAATTGTCATTAAAAGAAAAACTGTGTGAAATTGCCTCTTGACAACTTTAAAGTATGGTTGCAAACAAGCTTTCCAAGCAAGACGGCTGCTGTGTGACAACTTTCCAAGAACGCTGAATAAGTGGCAGCCGAAAAGAGAGAAGTTGTAGAAAAAGAAAAACTGCTGGGACTTGTGCACCGTAGACACACGTAAAATGGCCCATTGCAAACAAAACATCGTAGGTTGTAGCGTGAAAGATAAAACTGCTACACAACTAGACTGCCAAAAACAGTGACAGACTACAAGCAAAAACCACAGGTTGACATGTAGGTTTCCACTGCGAAACCAAAAACAATGCTTGCATTATCCATCTTGTTTCTGTCTTGCTTTGAGAATTTTTGTTGTCTCACTTCTGATAATTTTTTACACTTTGTTTAGCAGATAAAGAACAGTAACCAGACTTTAACATTCAGTTGTTGCGAAGTAATTGGTTAGTTTCGACTATTCGAAAATACCAAATACAGTAAAAGCCCTACTATAGCGTGGACCCGCATATAGCCGGAGGTGTAATTTGGGGACAGCAAAAATGGGGGAAAAAAAAGTTTTCACCTGCATATAGTCCAAAGAAACCGGTCACTGGAAACATTCATTTTCATTTCACTTTACTTTTTAGTCATCGTCTATTGCATTTCACTATTTAGTGATCGTCATCCATTGCACTTCACTATTTAGTCATTGCCGTTCGCTGAACTTTGCTCCGAGAGTCCCTTGTTGGAGATATCCTTCCATAGAAACTAATCTTCAGTGCCACCAAGTGCATTCGATATTTCTTGAACGCAACACAGACGGGCTCCTCAGGAATGCAGGCCCAAGCGTCGGCGATCCACAAGCACAGCATCGCTGGAGGGACCCATTTCAGTCGTTTGCCAGGAGTCACTTCAGGCTCTGCCGACTTCATCCATTCCATACATCAGCACTTCATGCAGTCTTTGAATGGCTTATTTATGCACACATCAACTGGGTGCAACTCCCGGGATGACGAGCTTAGTGCCGGAATCGCGCAGCAGTCGCTTCAGTGAGTCAGTCAGGTGACGGCGAAAAGCGTCCACAAAAAGTAGTGACAGGAGCCCCAGAAATGCCCTGGGCCACTGACACAATACAGACTTTATCCAATCAAGCACCACTGCTTCATTCATCCACCCTTTTCCTTGACAGCGGACAATATGCCTTGGAAACTTGCCTTCTTTCAGCAGAGTTTTCTGCTTGAACATCACGTAGGGTGGTAGCTTGCAACCGTCTTCTGTGCAGGACAACATGACCCGTGTCTTCTCATTTCTACTTGACCTCACGGAAACATGCCTGGAGCCTTTCTGCTGCACCACTAGTATTGAGGGAATGTCAAGATATACTGTCATTTGATAAGCTTTGCCAACCTGGCCCAGCTGAAAGTTGATTGACTTTCGCAGTGAAATCATGTGACACTGAAAGGCCATGAGCAGCTCTTCATAGCTTTCTGGCAACTTATGCAATATTGACGTGCGCCAACATAAAGAAAATCCAACGTGGCACACAAAACAAGACACCCAGTGTTTACTTGCCCTGAAGTCTGTCTCTGGAATGCCTTTTTCTCTAGCACTCTCTCATGCCTTTGCTTCTTGCAGCAGTTCCATGTTGACAGCAAGGTGCTCAGCCCGTTGGTCTTGAATGATGTATGTCAGATGCAGTTCAACTTCAGGAAAAACTGCATTCTTTGGCCCCCAGAAACAATTTCTCCGGCTGCTGCACACAAAGAGGGCTTCCTTTCGCTTCCTCCAACTGTGAATGCTCTGCTCACTCACACAGAACTGCCGCCCTACAGTACAGTTGTCGATGGTTTCAGCAGCTAAGATCACTTTTCTTATAAAAGTAGCCAAATACTGCTTTCGCGGACCTGACATCTTGCAAAGTGTGGCTGTTGCGAAGTCAACATGGTCGTTGCAAAGTCAGTGTAGCTACAATGGCAACTGATGAACACATAAGAACCTGAAGATAGCGTTGAGCAATACCAAAACCTGAACTGTGAATTTGGGCTGAAGATTGTTGGAATCAGCATATAGTGTGGGGCAGCAGTTCCATGTTGACAGCAAGGTGCTCAGCCCGTTGGTCTTGAATGATGTGTGTCAGATGCAGTTCAACTTCAGGAAAAACTGCATTCTTTGGCCCCCAGAAACAATTTCTCTGGCTGCTGCACACAAAGAGGGCTTCCTTTCGCTTCCTCCAACTGTGAATGCTCTGCTCACTCACACAGAACTGCCGCCCTACAGTACAGTTGTCGATGGTTTCAGCAGCTAAGATCACTTTTCTTATAAAAGTAGCCAAATACTGCTTTCGCGGACCTGACATCTTGCAAAGTGTGGCTGTTGCGAAGTCAACATGGTCGTTGCAAAGTCAGTGTAGCTACAATGGCAACTGATGAACACATAAGAACCTGAAGATAGCGTTGAGCAATACCAAAACCTGAACTGTGAATTTGGGCTGAAGATTGTTGGAATCAGCATATAGTGTGGGGCAAAAATTTCACATGGCAAAATCTGGAAGAAAACCTTGTACTAATACACAGGTTTTAACAGTAGTTCCTTTACAAATACGAATAATTATTGTGCAGTATTCAATTTGTATTAAATATTTTGATTATTTGCTCACCCCTAGTCACATTCGATGATCAGAATGCCAACTCTATGTTGCCACATGCAGTGGTTCATTATATCAGTTATTGTTACAGTATCAAAATTTGATTGTACAAATGATGGGCTCAATAGTCTGGTAACACGCATCGTGGAATATTGCAGTGCCCTTCAATGACACATGGAGCAACAGTTAAGATGGGTGAGCACCCATAATTAAAAAAATGTTTAGCAGTTACTCTGCACATGTGTCATAAATCATATGTATTTCATAAATTATATGTACAGGAGACAAACATTATGCATGTATTCTAATGACTGGTATGATTAAATATTAATGATATTGTTACGGAAGGGTAAAAGAAGAGAAAGGAAGAAGAAAATCGTGAGACGCTGGCTGCTGCCTGTTGTTGCTGGTCAGCCATCTTAACCACACTGACTCTGCTTGTATACATATTGTAAATAGTACAGACTTTACATACTCCTAACATCCCCGTAACATATTGGTGGAGGTGCTGGTTACCACTGCTGGAAACTGAGCTCTGCAGTGGATGTCGCATCACCATCCTCATCGTAAATGGCGGTGAGCACGTGGGATCAATGTCGTTGCCGCCTCCAACGTCACCGTCGCCAGCTTCGTCACTGTCCCCTTCGGTTGTGGTTGTGCAAACCAAGGATCCCAGAACTTTCTGCGGGACCGATGACGCTGACGTTGAAGAGTGGCTGGCTATGTACGAACGCATGAGTGGAGTCAACAGATGGGACCCTACGCTTACGCTAGCTAACCTGTTGTTCTACCTGAGAGGCACAGCAAAGGTGTGGTACGAAAACCACGAAGAGGAGCTAACCAGCTAGGACCAATGCAAAGAGAAGTTAACAGAGTTGTTTGGCAAACCAGCCAACTGTAAGATTTCCGCAAAGCAGGAACTGGCCTTATGTGCCCATTCCCCATAGAGTCCTACGTCTTGTACAACCAGGACGTGCTGGCGCTTTATTGTAAAACTGATCACAACATGACAGAAGCTGAGAAGGTCGGGCACATGCTCAAGGGAATTGCTGAGGATGCCTTTAACCCTTTGAGGATCGATTTTTTTTTTTGCCATATGCAACCGCCCAGGGCCAATTTTTTTATTGCAGATTCCCATTCTTCCTAGGGAGTTACTGCAAAGAAAATTAACCGTAGTTATTCTAGGGTGACCGTAAAGTGAGAAAAAAATATTTTGCATTGGTATATATGTACTCTTCATTCATGAATAACAACAGTAAAAAAGGAAATAAACTTATAAGAATTGCAAATTTGATGCATTGTTATAGTTCAAGGCTTAGAAAATGTGCACACGAGAATATTTCGCAAGACTCAAATGTTCCTGCTGTTACACAAATATGTACATCATAGCGTAATCGAACTGCCTAAGTACGCACTCAAAAAAACTGTGTGGTTGTGTGCCCGTCAAAAAAGCAAAACGTGTGACAAACTTCTGCTAATCTTCATCTTATCGCCAACCAGAGGCAATTAGTTTTCCCGAGTCTCAAAAAAAGAAAAAAAGAAAAAAAAAACGCAATGGCATGCACGGTGGCATCATTCCTATGCGCAGCCCCATGAGCATTAAACGAGCGAGAAACAAGCGGTTGCCCTTTGAGCGATTAGTAACGAGATAGCCATCAGTTTTGCAAGTGCAAGATGGCAAAACTGCCAGTAGAACAAAGCACAAACCACCCACCCGCCCGTGCGTGCACCAATGCGCGAGCAATACTACGTATATAGATGTGCGGGAGCGAACTAGCGCTAAAACAAACCATGAAACGAAAACTGAGAGAAGGAGGCGTGCAAAAAAAATTCCCTGCACTCCAACATAGTGGCGGTACATGACAGAAAAATAGTTAGGAAATTGGTGCGCTTTTTGAACATATAGACGGCACCGCAAATATATGGCATCGATCATTTTGGACTTCGTTTGCAGCGCCGTACATTTATGTCATTGACTCTCAAAGGGTTAATCTGCTCATGTGCAAGAGCTGCTCTACAGTTGATGCAATCGTCAAAGAGTGCCGACAATTCGAGCAGGCCAGAAGGCGACATGTCCTGCAACCATTCACCAGACTTCCCAATACTGCCACAATGTGGACGTGTGAAGATCAGCCCGTACAGCAGCATGCGTCGCCATCAAGGGACGTGGTGCGAACTGTTTGACGTGAACTGTACGCCCACAGCTTTCTGTTCGTATAGCCCTGATGCTACCCCTTTTTCAATTTCCCTCGTACAAGCCAGGAACTTGAAAACATTGGTTTACATTCCCCTCGTACAAGCCAGGAACTTGAAAACATTGGTTTACATTCTGTCTGTGCTGTCACTAACCTCAGAGCCAACGAACGCCCTTCTACTATTTCTGCTACACCCTAACGCTTCTCTCGGCATTATCGCAACTTGACTGAGTGGAGAACTGCGAACGACCAGCTGATATGTTTCACCTGTTGCCGCATCGGTCAATGTCGCCTGACACTGTTGCAACTCGTGGCCCTCAACACCTCGCAAGCTGACCAACTTGAGCCATTTTGATGGAAATACCTGCAATGTTTCACCCACCGCGGAGTCTGACAGTGCCAACAATTTCAGGTAATCACGACGTGCTGGCTGCTGCATGTCAGATCAGCGATCTTGACCACACCGACTCTGCTTGTATATATATATTGTAAATACAGTCTGTCTATACTCCCAACATCCCCATAACAATATTCAATGCACGGTACACTGCTTGTCAACAGTAGCACTTCTGTTGCGGGACAGTTACTTTTCACAGCAGCAATGTTACCAGACTATTGAGCCCATCATTTGTACAATTAAATTATGGCATAACAAACACTGACATAACAAATCACTGCATGCAACAACCTAATCAGTGATCGCAAGCCACTTTTTTTTGTTCACATTTTGAACGAATGTAGCTGTGTTCTAAAACAGGAAGGTGAAAGATATACATGGTGCTGAAAGAACAAGGACACTTCTTGCACAAAGAATATTTTCAAATTAAAATGAACCAGATTTTCGTATGCCTCATAAGTATGAAATATTCTAGTTGTTTCAGGTCATCTCTGACTAGCCTGATTGCTTACTTGGGTTTGTTTTTAACTGCCTATCTGCTTGATCACCAGACTTAATCAGGAACCACCTTACTTTAAGCTCCAACTGTGCGCAAAAAAAGCAACTCATACCCTCTACAACCTGGATGCGCTAAAACTGTCACCATGTGATGTGTCAACAGCTTGTGCAAGGCAAGCTAAAAGCTTGTATAACCTTTGGCAGAGACTGTACATTGGATACAAGTGCCATCACTTACACAACGATATTTGTGCAGTCACCTGGATGTTTAACAGACTAAAGCACTCATTGACAGGTCCCTTATGTGACGCAGTACACCTCCTCTCAATGACCAACCATGCTCACCTCGTTTCTCCTTCTCTATCAGCTGGTACCTCCCTTCTTGATAGTTTGACAACATGTGTGTCCACAGAGGAGTTGCAAAATTTGTTTTAAACCAGCTATAACTGCATATGGCTTGTTGACAGGCTAGTTAGTCATTAATGGTGAAAGATAACATATCACAAGAAAGCGATGGACATGGGCGCTATAACATCTTTGCCACTGTTATGGTACATTCAGCTGGTTCCTACCGTGCTCTTGTGCGAGGCAAGCTAGTGGCTCGTATAACTTTTGGCAGAGACTGTACATTGGATACAAGTGACTTACACAACAAGATTTGTGCAGTCACCCGGATTGCCGCATCGCTTGCACTCCACCTTCAGGTCTTTGTCCAGCGGAGTCCTCTTCACTGGCATGCGAATCCCGGACACACCAGGGACTGCCTCAATGTACTGCACAGCCACACAGAAGGTGCAGGAGTGTTAAGTACGGCCAGCTATGTGCACAAGGCAAAAGAAAGCCTTCGAGTTTTTGTGCATACTTCACATAAGCAGTGACACCTGACAGTTCCTTGTGTGCAAGCAAACATTTTCCTGGACATGTGGAACACGCATTAAGAATCGCAGTGCCCTTTGGAGACCCATGAAGCAGACATCCTGTGCAATGTGAAGCAACATTTTATAAGGATAGGCCTCCAGTATTCATTGATGTTTTCCAGTTGGGAGGGAGCAAATATAGAAAACTTTTGAACATGAATCGAATACAAATGCTTAACTTCTAAATCAAATAACGACATTTGCAAGGATTCATTAGGAAGTTTGAATAATTTAACCCGTTGGAACATTGTGATTATATTGTGAATGGTAAAAATAGACTAGTAAAGGCTTGTTTATTCGACTCAAGTTGATGTGTAAAATTGAGTAATAACAACATCTATCTGGTCTCACCAACCTACACATTATTATCCAGCATAAAATGCACATAAACACGGAAGCGTTTGGCCTTGCGCCAGTTGCCACTCATTGCACTTGTTTTCAAGCAATGAGCTTGGAACTTCAGGTGGCACTGCAAAAGTAACAACAAATTAGTGAGGCAAAAGGTGTACAGCCACAGTCAAGTGGTGCTGCACATTTGCTATGACCACTGCTTAGTAAAGAACTAAAAGAAGACAGTGTCTTTTCTTTTCCTTATGTTTTGCATACATGTAAGCAGGACTTTTGCAGTGTAGCTTGTGTGACAAGCCTCTTCCGTCTTAGTACTAGTACTTAGTCTTAGTACTTTCAGGTCACTGCATATTCAAAAATGTGACGCAAGCACAAATTTAATGTGGGAGGTGAAGATGGTATAGCACACGTTAGATTGCATGAAAAGAAACAAGTTTTTATTATGATCCCAAGTAAGCATGTGTAGGTTTGCTTAGAATAGCGTCCTTTAGCATACTGTGATGTGCACAGGCATCGTAGTAGTATTGGTTCTGGCGAAATGCCAATCGCCCACAAGATTTGTAAAGGTCCCGGCTCCTACTCGGGTGAGTACAGCAGTCGCGGATCACCTAATGCTCGAGGCTGAAATTTTGTGCTGCTCGGAGGCACGACAAGGGCGTGTGGTGGGGAGCTGGCGTGTTACATAGTGAGGCTGTGTGGGGGCGGTGTCATTGTTGTGGATCAGCCCATTGGATTTGTATTCCCTGAAAGAGCATTCTTATTGCAGTTGGACTCCTTTGTGCAATCACACCCGACTCCTTTAGCTGCGCTCTAAGTGCACCCTCACTGTTCATAAACCCGTGCCATCAAGAGGTTAGCTTTCCTGCACAGCTTAGTCGTCTCGCAGCTGGGTATACTTTAGGTCCTTTATGTGACGCAGTACACCTCCTCTCAATGACCAACCATGCTCACATGGTTTCTCCTTCTCTATCAGCTGGCACCTCCCTTCCCAGATGCATGACATCTTGACAGTTTGACATGTGTGTCCACAGAGGAGTTGCAAAATGTGTTTTAAAACCAGCTCTAACTGCATATGGCTTGCTGACAGGCTAGTTGGTCATATAATGGTGAAAGATAACATATCACAAGAAAGCGATGGACATGGGCGCTATAACATCTTTACCACTGTTATGATATATCCAGCTGGTTCCTACCGTGCTCTGAGTACAGATCTGCGAGCAACGCTAAGGCAAGAGAATTCTTCACGAGCTCCAGACCCGATAATGTGGATTGCTTTATTGCTGTGTTTGCTTGACACACTTAGCAATTCTAAAAAAAAAAGACTTACTGGTGTAGAGGGTTCACTCTTAGGAACTGGGGTAGGTGTCACAGCTGGTGCCACTGCCGCAGGTGCGGACTTGCGCTTGGCTCGCTTTGCCTTGCGGTAGGCCTGCATTTCGGGAGCCAGGCGACGGCGAGGACGCTTCCCTTGGCCTGTCGAGTTTCGCTGCCGCTTGGCAGCTGGGCTCTGGGAGGCCACTTCTGCAGGCTCCATAGGACTTGCCAGTGAGTCACCACCAACAGCTGCCGGTGTCGCTTTTGCCACTGGTGTGGTAGCACCAGAGGAAGTGACTGTCGCAGTGGTGGTGGTGGTGGTGGAAGTGGTGGTGGAAGTGGTGGCAACAGGAGTGGCAGAGGTTGTAGCGGTGACGTTTGGGGTGTCTGGCGCAATGCAGGTCCGCGACTGTCGCACACGGCGACTCAGACGACTGGTCTGCAACTGCATTGCAAGAATGCGCATTCTAACCATGATCCAGACAACTGGCAATTCAGCCATTGGGCAGCGAGGCCAGGGTAGAGTCAGGAGAGTTTGTGCGCCCTCGTACACTTATTCAGCACTTCATTTCTAAAATTTTTCAGTAATTTGCAAGGTGGAGTTTATTG
Organism: Dermacentor albipictus; assembly: GCF_038994185.2. Classification (NCBI taxonomy): domain Eukaryota; kingdom Metazoa; phylum Arthropoda; class Arachnida; order Ixodida; family Ixodidae; genus Dermacentor; species Dermacentor albipictus. Next base: position 104,208,046 of record NC_091824.1, on the reverse strand, counting down.
TAAGCAAAAATTGCTGCTTGCCTATATACACAGCAGACTATTACGAAGGAACCTGTTTCGATTTCCTCTTCATAAAAACTCCATAGTTCTAGGAAAATTTATCCCTGTCCTTGGATCAAACTACAAAGCAATCCATTTTAGTTTTCCCGAAAACAAGAGCTACACAAAACTTTTACATTCACTGCTTAGGGCAAGGCCGCCTGAACATGCTGACAGGCACTATATCTCTTTCAGTCATGGCGTACACGTTTCTGTACACAAGTTATTTTTTGCCAGTTCTGTTAAGTAGAAGCAAGGAAGAAAAACACTGACATTAAGGTGCGGGTAAATGAAAATAAAAATGAGAAATGCTTGGAGTGACGCCTGACACCGGCAAAAGATGCCAAGAGCGAGTGGCATCTTTCTAATCTTTACTAATTCTTTACTAATCCAGGTACAAGCAAATTAGGAAGGCCCACTAAGCTTCAAAAAAGACACTCCCTTGCCAGAACAGGAATTGGCCTCCCGGTGCACAATTCGGCCACTATCTTCCAAATGATTCCTTCAATAAACCCATGGCCCTCAGTCCTCAGCAACTGCGGAGCACCTGACAAAGGCAGCGGTCAGACCTGTCAGACCTGTAACGCAGCAGAGGGTGCTAAGAATCTCTGGGTCCGGACAGGCCACCAATGGAAACTGACCCTGTCAACCTTTAATTGCCAAACTCAGTCAAGTGAGGATAGCTTAGCAGGACTCTTAGAGGAACTCTCAGTCATTGTTTGGGATATTATCGGCCTCAGTTAGATTAGAATAACTGGGGTGGCTTATACATTGCTGGATAACGGGCATGTCCTCTGCTATAGAGGTCTGCCAGATAAGAAGCAATATGGGGTAGGATTCCTAATCTACAAGCATATAGCGGGCAACATTGACGAATTCTACGGCATTAATGAGAGGATAGCTGCAGTAGAAATCAAACTTAATAAGAGGTATAGATTAAAGGTAGTACAAGTCGACGCTCCAACATCCAGTCACAATGATGAGGAAGTGATGATGATGATGTATAGGGTTTTGTGGTGCAAGGGCCAGTCATGGCCAAAGAGCGCCAAACAATGGAAGTAGTTCAGTTTCAGTGGAGGAAGTAGTTCAGTTTTATGAAGATGCTGAATTCGCGATGAAAAAAGCGCAAACTCAGTATACTGTAGTAATATGCGACTTCAGTACAAAAATGGGGAAAAAGCAAGCTGGTGAACAAGCAATTGGCAACTATGGCGTTGATTCTAGGAATGCTAGAGGAGAGATGCTGGTAGAATTCGCAGAAAGGAATAAGCTTCGAATAATGAACATCTCTTTCAGGAAGTGTAGCAACAGAAAGTGGAGCTGGAAAAGCCCTAATGGTGAACATGAAATTGACTACATACTTTCTGCTGATGCGAGCAGAGTGCAGGATATAGAATTGATAGGTAGGGTAAAGTGCAATGATCATAAGTCAGTGAGGGCTAGGATTCACCTCAATTTGAAGGCAGAAATGGTAAAATTGGTCTGGATGAAACAGGCCAACCTAGAGGCAGAATGGTAAAAGCAGACAAATTCAGGCTGGCAAACAAATATGCAGCCTTAGCGCAGAGAGATGAAGATGACATAGAGATAATGAATGAAAATACGAAATACACAAATACGAAACCGTTACTACTACTGCCCTGCTACTGTGTGATTAGCTGTTGAAAATGCAACTAGGTGTTTGCTATCACACTGTTGTCTATTCCCGTTGCAAAAAGTGGAACGGTACATAATGAGGGAAGACGTGTGCAGCAGTTGGTTGCAAAGATAGTTACTGGCATATTAAGGAATGGAATGAATCTGTGTGCCCAAGTTCACAAACTGCTGCTAGATAGGACTGCTGGTGTAACCGGCCCTTCATGATGCATGGTTTTCCTCAAGGATAAAAAAATTAACTCATCCACCAGTGTTCTATTGTTAACCTCCAAAAAAGAATTCTAACCACGAAATGTCAACAAGAGTGAGTACCACTCACTGAACAGGCACATAGGGGGTAGTGCCACTACTTAGCATAGTAAGTTTGTTCAACGTCATCTACACACATCCAGCCCAGCCCACTCTATTGCCAACATATCAAGAATAAGCGACAGGGCATGCTCTTGAATGAATGCACTGAAGCATGGGTGATTGCGACTACACCGACAGCACAAGACCGTTTAAAGCTGAATGTTTCGTGGTGGTCCACAGAGTAAGCGAGCGACTAGTCACAATACGTCTTTGCTACAAGCTATTACAAAGTAGATATCTACGCTTCAAGCCCTGTGCGCAGCATGAACAAGTCTGCTTCAACTGAGCACACCCGCGAGCAATTAGCCAGAAAATAAAGAATCAGATAGTCACCGCACTGAGGAACATTGCTGGGTCAGAAACACAACAATCCGCTTCTTCGAAGTGTTTGCCAAATAAAGAATGAAGAATAAAACACACTCATCCTGATTTATTCCACAAGCGGGAAGGTTGTACAGTTTCGAATACATTTCTCGACCCACTTCTATAGTACAAGCACCATATACGGTGCCTGCAAAGTTTGTACAAGGCATAATGAGCTCCTAAAGCATTTGCACGTCCTCTGAAGCTGTGGCCAAAGCTTCATGTAGTCACCATTTACGATATCCACTGAAACAAAGGTTTGCTGAGCTGCGCTGGGCACCATGCACATCCATTCTAAACACGGAAGCAACACAGGAAGCTGAGGCAGGCAATGGATGCATCACCACATGAGAAACCATGGCGGTGCCCATGGGATCGCCGTGAAAAGAGTCTATACAGCCCACCTGCGATAAGATTGCGAGTGCCCGCCATATGCTGTAGGTGCAAGGGTGAGCAGAGAAGGATTATGGGTTGATGCGGCAGCGTCTTTATCGCGTTTCCAAGGGGAGGGGGGACATGTGTGCATGCTAAGAGGTAGGGGAGGGTGGCTGGTCAGTGCACATCGTCTGTTCTAGTTCGGAATCCAAAGGATGTGTGGAGAGCAAATAATGTGCTCACAGAGATCTTTCTTTTTTTTGTATACGAAAGCGCTGTAGGTGTGCTGGACATGTGGCTTTCCCCGCACTGTCCTGTAGTTCTTCCTATTGCATTTTCCAACTAAGCTCTGCACACATGGAGTAGAAATTTAAGCTGTACATGGGCATTTTTTGAAGAGAATGGACCTTATTCAGCTGTACAGCAGAAGCTTACTTCATTGATGCAGATTTGGTTTATGCTGCACAGCTGCCCAATAGTAGCCAATGAAGACACATTATTAGAACAGGGTTTAATAGTGTAACAAGATGCATTAGTGCAGCAGTGCCAGAAGCCGTGCACTTAAGGTGCGTGCTACGTCCAGTCTCCTCCTCCATCTACAGTCTCCACATGTTGTCGCCTCCTGTGTGTGACAGTGCAAGCCACTGGATTTGTTACACTAAAATGTGGCAGTGCTTCAATGGCGAAGCATTGACAGCAATAGTAGTCTATCACTGTCATAGGCTAGAAGGCAGCTGCTATGCACCAACACCTCATCTGGAAAAAAAGAAAAAAGATGCTACATTGCGAACTAAAGCCTTCAGTTTGTTGACGTGCACCCTACGTCCGAGGTTCACCATGGAACTACTAATACCCTTCAGCGTACACCGCTTCATGTACAGGTGCATGTACAGCAAGCCCTGCTTTGCTTTGGTAGAAGGTCACCCTGTCATGCTAGTGTATACAAGGGCTAAGTGTGCACTCATGTTGAGCCAGAAGCCAGTGCCACATGTAATTTATGAATCAATTCCTTTATTATGGTGATTAAAAAAAAAAAAAAAACGTTATTATGCAGGAAAGCTAACCTGCAGTGCTGCAATGAGCCTAATAACTTTGTGGGGAACCAACCTACATGACTTTGTAACCTGGGAAGTTTAATCAGTCGTTTTCTATGACATTACTCAATAATATGAAAAATTAAACAATTCCATGACTTTTCCAGGTTTTTTAGGTCACTAGACAACCTTACTGAGTATGCAGCACAATGTGACAAAATTATAAAGTTTGATACATAAGCCCATAATTTGCGACTGAAGGGGACATGTAGCATGAAGCTACCAATAAATCCAAACCCCATATACAAAGCTTTCTCCAGCTTGTAGGTTTCTGCAGATCTCGTTGTTTTAAGCAAGGTAGCATATTTTACAATGACTGGTTTATGACTATGTTCTCCTCAATGTTTTTGACAAACTGAACCATTTGCAACATGGCCTATGAAGATATAACCTACATTCAAATTCAGTAGCCTTTTTAAATTAATTCTTTGAATTAACTATACCAGTTCTCTCCGGCCCACTTTTTTTGGACAAGCCATATTGCTTTACTAGGACTCTGCACCGAGGAGGCTACCCGCTTGTCAGTCAAAACTTACCTAATCTACGTTACCTACCTTACCTACCTTACCTAACCTAGCCTAACTTACCTAACCTGGCAGTGTGCCATTGACAGAAAACGCATAATGTAAGCATGCAGAGGGGGAACCAAAAAGCAACCAGACACTTAAAAAAAAAAACTAGACACTCAAAGGTTTAACAACAGTGGATAAGTCCACCTCTTACAAAGCCACGCACAAGAAACCACTGCATGCAACTTACAAGACATTCCAGACACCCCAAAACGACAACCACAACCCTACACACACGACATATGTGACAATACGCCACTCGTAGACTCATTTTCATGCTGCTCAGATTACATTTAAGCATTTGAGGGACCATTTTAAGCAGTGAACCAAAATTACAAAGGGCCATCAAAGGAGGCTCTGTGTAACCATTCACAGAGTAGCTGTTCACACACTTGGGCTTCTCAGTGGCTCGTTTTTATGCCTTATATTACTATGACTCGACACTGTAGTAACATGCATGCATAGCTCAAAGCCATATGGGGAAAGAGCTGGCGCTGTCAAACAAGACTACAGCCTCTGCAAGTGTGTTCGCACCTTTCTGGGGGTCTCTATGAAGGGGAAGTCCTCATAGCGCAGTGTGCCTCGAGGTTGATCTCGTAGGCGCCGTGGTGCATTGGGGTCGCAATGCCTCTCCTTGTCCTCATCAGAGTTCTTGTTGCATTCGCTACACTGCCTGCACAAATACAAAAAGTGGCGCCACATAGAGTTAAAAAAAGAGAAGTTATTTCTGGGGTTTTACATGCCAAAAGAAAGATCTGATTATGAGGCACGCCATAGAGGAGGACCCCAAATTAATTTTGACCACCTGGGGTTCCCAGATGTGCACCCAATGCGTCGTATTTGAGCGTTCTTATGTGGCTGCCTCGGCCCATAATCAAATTCGCAACCTTGTGCTTTGCAGCGCAATGTAGCCACTAAGCCGCCGTGGCTGGGGCCGCACAGAGTTCTGGTGGCAGTTTACTTGTCTGCGAGCAGTTCTCGCACTCAAGTAGCCCACCTTCTACTGCAGCAGTGTAATGAGTCCAGTTATTGCGCATTCTTATATGATAATTATCACCATCAGCCTATTTTCATGTCCACTGCAGGATGAAGGCCTCTCCCTGCAATATCTAATTACCCTTGTCTGGCGCTTGGCGATGCCAAGTTGCGCCTCCGAATTTCCTCATCTCATCACCCCCATTAGTTTTCTGCCTTCCTCGAATGTGCTTCCCTTCCCTTGGCACCTGTTCTGTAACTCTAATGGTCCACTGGTTAGCTACCCTATGTATTACATGGCCTGACCAGCTCCATTTTTTTTTTTTCTCTTAATGTCGACTAGAATATCAGCTATTTCCGTTTGCTCTCTGATCCACATCACTCTCTTCCTGTTTTTTTACATTATGCCTAGCCTTTTTTGTTCCATCGCTCCTTGCGCAGTCCTTGACTTGTTCTCGAGCTTATTTGTTAACCTACAAGTTTCTGCCCCTACGTTAGCACTGGTAGAATGCAGTGATTGTACACTTTTCGCTTCAACAACAGCGGTAAGCTTCTGGTCATGATTTGTTAACATCTGCCGTATCCTTCTAACCTGTTTTTATTCTGTAAATTTCCTTCTCATGACAAGGGTCCCTTATAATTGACCTAGATAAACATACTCCTGTACAGACTCTAGAGGCTGACTGGCAATCCTGAATTATTGTTCCCTTGCCTAGCTACTGAACATTATCAATTTGTGTCGTCACTCGCCCCCACCGCGACCAATGCCCCTGTACACGTCTTCGCTCATGCCGTCGATGCAGAACTCACACCTGCGCTGCACACAAAAATTATTAAGCTCCTCCAACGTTTTCGCGCCTGTTTGACATTGACCAACCATCCTTGGGCCGAGCATCCGCAGTTGTTCACCATATCGACACTAGCCAACAAACACCATAGCGACAGTGTGCATATGGGTGTTGGCCGCTGAACGCCGGATCATCGACTAGCAGGTTGACGACATGCTGAAGACATCCCACCCTCTAACACTCCCTGGGCATCTCCAGTTGTCGTTGTTAAATAAATAAATATGGCTCCATGCGGTTCTGCGGCGACTATTGCCGCCTTAACTGAATAACACGCAAAGATGTCTATTCTCTGCCGTGCATTGACGATGCCTTGGACAGTTTACAGGGAGCAGAATTCTTTTCCTCGCTGGATTTGCGCTTTGGGTAATGGCAAGTGCCAATGGCACAGGTCTATCGCCAAAAGACAGCCTTTGTAACAACTGATGGGCTATATGAATTTACTGTCACGCCGTTCGGCCTTTGCAACGCGCCTGCCACTTTCGAGCGAATGATGGACACCATTCTTCGAGGGCTGAAGTGGAAAACGCGCCTTTGTTATTTAAGTGGCATTGTGGTTTTTTTGCACCGACTCTGCATTGCACCTCAGCCGCCTCGAGCAAGTCTTTGCGTGCCTCTCTACTGCAGGAGTGCAACTAAATTTGAAGAAATGCCGCTTCGGCGCTCGCGCACTTACTATTCTCGGCCATGTAGTTTCAAAAGACGGCATCCTCCTGGACCCCACAAAACTTGGCGCCGTACCCGTATTCCCTAAACCAACCACCACGAAAGAGCTTTACAGCTTCATCGGCCTACGCTCATGTTTCCGACGCTTCGTCCGTAACTTTGCGTCTATCATCGCCCCCTTGACGCAGCTTCTCACTGGCAGTTCTGACCTATCGGCCTGGTCCCCGGCATGCGACGATGCATTCCAAGAACTGCGATGCGTTCTCAACTCGCCTCCAGTACTGCGACACTTCGATCCCTCTGCTACAACTGAGATCCATACGGACGCTAGTGGTGCCGGGCTCGGCACTGTTCTTGCACAATGCAAGGATGGCTTCGAAGAGTATGTCATCGCGCATGCCAGCTGCATCCTTACCAAAGCCTAGGCGAACTACTCAGTTATTGAGAAGGAACGCCTGGCCAATGCCTTCTTTACTAGATGCCTGCTGCGTCGCTGGTTTTCCCACTGGAGCGGAGGTTCCTGTGGTTCAGGGTAGTTTCGAAGAGAGGGCGCTCGCTGCCGACCCGGCTTCCTGTTGCGGAGGAAGTGATGATTACTAGGCTGGCGCACGCACGACCAGTGGCTTGACGATAAACCAGCGAGAGACCACGGCTTCTGCCTCTGAGATTGCAACAGACGCCATCAAAATATCGGAGGCAGGGGAACGTGATTCAAGTTTGGAGCAGCCACCATAACTAACGCTCGCAGCCGTATTATTTGTGCACTTTTGAGCTTCGAGTGTGCAAGATTATTTTTTGGGGTTGCGAGCACAAGTGGTGCATTGTGGCTACTGGTCACAGAAACAGAAACGTGTCATGGCTTATCCCATGGCAATACATTCAGATTTGCAACTCCTTCTGTGTAATAATTACATCCTATTTTGCAACATAAAAGCATGGGACTTAAATGTTACTTAGAATTGCATTACACATATGTCTTCTTTTCATATGTGGCACATTATTCCTTGGTCACAAATGTCTATTTCTAGCTTTCGTAGTGTTGCCTGCTATTATGAAACGGACTAGAGATGAGATTGAAGAGGAAGAAATGGACTTGAGTAGGCTATATAATGCATAGAACAGATAACCGTCCATCTGTTAACCCTTTGAGGGTCGAATTATTTTGAAAAAAACTTTCCCGGGTGGTCAAATTATTTTATTGCGGATATTGAATGTACAAGATGTATAAAGTCGGGAATAAATAGTAAAAAAAATTAGGGAACAGTATTTTGGTGTCGGCACCACTCAGAACTGCAATATGTTCAATAGTATTTTAGAGTGTGGTACTCCTTGAAACACGAGTCTCCGCGCAGCCGCAGAGAGCGAGAATACCTCATGAGCGGCGGTGATAAAGGAGCTAAGAGCCGTGCCAATCAAGATAGAAATCAACTTCCGCCGCCCCTGCGATAGCGTGCCGACAAAGATAAAAATCACGTTTCGCGCGCCTCCGTTGCGGCGGAACCGAAGCCGCGAAAGCACGTTGCCGCTGAGAGCGAGCATACCTCGCGAGCGGCGGTTATAAACAACCTAAGAGCAGCGCCAATCAAGATAGAAATCAACTTCCACAGCATTTGCAAGAGAGTGCTGACAAAGAGAAAAATGACGTTTCGCGCGCCTCCGTTGCGATCACGCGGCGAAACCGAAACCGCAAAAGGGGTGTGGCCGCAGTCTGCGCGACGCGCTGAAGCTTGAAGTCAGATCTCTTTATCTCCCCAAGAAGGTAGCACAAATTTCAAACGCTTCTTGTAAGACCTAAGAGGTGGCAGCACCTCCCAGTAAGCGTGAATCGTCATTATGGCGCGAAATTTCAAACGGAGGGTCGAAACCGTACCCGTACGGCAAAGACCTTGCGGGACAGAAAACCACTGCCGTACATGTACGGCTAAAACCGTCAAAGGGTTAATGTTATAGAATGGGTACCAAGGAAATGGAAGTGCAGCAGAGGATGGCAGAGAAATAGGCGGTGTAATAAAGCTGGGAAGTCTGCAGGCATAGGATAGAGTCAACTGGAACAAGACGAGGATAATTACTGATCACTGGGAGAGGCCTTCGCTTTACAGTGAACCTAGGGCAGGCCGATGATGATGAGGATGATGATGATTGATGAATTAACCGTTTTTCATCAGAATTGTGAAAGCAAGAGTTAAAAAAATTGATTTCATCTTGCCGCATAGTGTCCCTTCAAGTCAACAATACACAGCATCCAAGTGGCTGCATAAACACACCATCCCATTGACTTGTTTTTCTTTGGCATCCTGGTGAGTGGTGGGTCAAGACAGTAGAGGTGGTAGTGTAGCTGGCACTTGTCGCACTTGGCAAGCTGATGCTGGTCCTGAGATTTCTTGCAGACACCACACCTGCATAGAACAACAAATGAAACATACGAAAAATATCTTCTTTGAGCCACTGAGAAAGAAAGGGAGAGGCATGAATGATCTCTCAATAAGCAATCACTTTCGCGCTCGCCACAGGACGCGTCGGTGTCTACAGGTGACAGCGTGCACTCGAGGAACGCTGTTGCTTTGCGTCCGGTGCTGAGTTAAGCAACACCTCGCAAAAGTGATTGCAGTTCCTATGGAGATCGAGGTGCCTTCCCATGCCTCATCCCCCAGCTCACGCTTGTGCTTAGCTTGATCTCCAGGAACCGCCGCCATAACGGCAACATGGCAGACAAGGCTAGCGTGCCGATGTTAATTTCCTGCGCCAACTATACTTCTCTTTCCAGGGGTCGAACTACCGTGCTAGCAAGTGTCACCTTGATGTGCCCTGATTGGCCTCCCTAGTGGCGTCCCCCGGGCGCCCTCTCCACTCAAGCTCTCGTCCGCTGAGCGCTTTATCACCGCGGCAGATGCTCACAGGCCCACAATGAGTTGGTTACGTGGGACCTTTGCTTCTGCGACTTGTCGTTCTCTTGCTTGGTGGACCACTCCCCGTTAGCCATAGAACAGTTGGTGTACGTACTCGATCAGTCTTGCAGTAAGCCTTTGCCCATAAGCGCCGTGACTGTCGCATTGCGCTGTATCTTGGGTGATTAAACACGTGTTTGTTGGCGATCTGACTCTTGTGGGGATGCGCGACCCTCGCGCCTCCCCTGATGTTTTTCCCGCATAGCGCGTCTCCTGTAGTGCGGCTTCGCCGCACATGCGGCGGTCGGAATGGTACAGGCGCAGTCCGAGAGATGGCGCGAGTGTTGCGCGGCTAACGCCGCGAGGTTACTTGGGCGCCGAAAGGAAGGCGCTTGCTCTCTCTTGGGTTCGAGACAGCCAGCGGAACGGACGTGCCGTGCCACACGTGCAGGACCCTCTTTCCCGGCGGGTCGGCGCACGGCGGGGGACGACTCCCGCGTGCGCGGCGACCCATGCTTCTGCGAGACCGCCTCGCGTGGCCGCCTTCGAACGCGCCACGATTCGCGTGACCATACACACGAACGACCAGGCGTTGGGATCCAGCATGGGGCAAACATATTCGCTCGCTTCCGGTCGCGGTGAGTCGGACTTCTAGATTTGTCGCGCGCCCATCGGCATGTTTTGTGGATAGCAACTCGGCTAGCAGGCATTGATGTATGAAAGGTGCAATAAATGCACTTGTGATTGTTTGCACTACTGTGTTGTCGTTCCTTTGTCCCAAGAGTACGGTGTGAGATATCCCACATCAGACCCCACACTCTGGAGCATTCTCTGTGCTGTGTCAAAGAGTCAATAAACCCTGCGCCTTTGTGCGTTACGGAGTATGGAGCATCATGCCCTTTCCTGACTGTCGTTCATTGGGTGAACATTGTGCAAATCCATCTCCACGTAACTGGTGCCAACGTGGGGCCGCCACTTGGGAGGCCGGGCGCGTCCCAGTGACGCTTGCGCGGTGATTCGACCCTGGGAGGGAGAAGTACGGTTTGTGTGGGAAATCAGCTCAGGCACGCTAGCCGTGTCCGCCATGTTGCCGTTACGCCTGTGATTTCTGGAGATCAAGCTAAGCACAACATGCAAGCTGGGGAACGAGGCGTGGCAAGGAATCTCGATCCCAATACTCTGAAAGCGATAGACAAATAATACCGTTCTATGGCAGCGTCGCCATCACTGACCGATGCATGGGGCACACTTGGTGCTGTTGGCACTGCAGTTCTATAGGCTTGAGCAACACTTGCCAAAGCAGGATTGTTCCGTTTTGCAACGCATTCCCTATTTGTGCTACACCATTTTACAACAACAAAATTTGCACAAAAGCCAATTTCTTTAGCTCTCCCCGATGATTTCGTTATTGCGGGGTTCAACTGTAGCACAAAAACCAAGATGCGTTTTTGCATTTAAAAGAATCGCCTCAAACCCTACGCAGTACATAAGTGGAAAAAATAGAAAGATACAGAATAGCTTACTCAAAGAGGAATGACGACCCAGAATCAGATCTACGGCTCGTTCGGCTAGTTGGCTTGGTTGCTGGCTTCCTGGCTTCAAGTACTTCTGGCATGGGAAGCTTCTGCAAGTGGATTGACAAAGCTGTTAGTTCCCATTGAGGGACACTAAAAATCAATAATAATCTAAGCTAAATTCGTAGGTCACTAGAGAAAACCATGTGCAAAATTTAGTAAAAAGGGCACAGCGGAGTTAAACATATAGATCAGGACATAAACAATACATGCAGCTTTCCACAAAGTTGGAATAATAGTATGTACTGCCCAATTTTTCCAAGTATTATCCAATAATTTCAATGAAAAATTCCTGACAATCCACAATCACTGCCACTTTGGGGAAGGCAAAATGGTGGCACTGAAAACATCAGTGTGCCATGCCAGCAGGTCATTTGGAATAATTCCTTGTAACAAATTGCAAATAAGCCCTACAGGTTACATGACAGGATGCTACTATATTCAACCATGTGTCATATCCTAAGCACTTTAATTATGGCACCAATCATTAACCAAGAAACTGATTAAGAGGTCAGCAGGTTTTTTTCCTTTCTTTCTGGGGAGGTTTTGGCATTCCATTGGGCACACTATAAATGTTAAGAAGTAAATTCCCTGAACGCAAGTAATTAACACAAAAGAAATAAGAATCGAACCTTTTTTTCCAAGTTTTACAGAAATGCTAAGTTCCCTGGCAATTCCAAGTTTTCCCAAATGGAAGACAACTCTGCATAGGCTTACTCACAAAAGAGGTATAACTTCAATGCCACAAAGCTAGAGAAATGATAGCTAAGCTCCAATAATTTTAGTAATACCATACATTTGGCCATAATCAAACATTCGAAGAAACTGAGCATCAAATTTTCAAATAAAATAATTTCATACGATGCATAAACATTTTGTTTACACTTGAAGTTCCAAATATTCATGTACCCAATAGCAACCATCAATTATAAAACTTCAGTCTCTTTTGTGACCTCCCAACAAATCAAAGAGAGCATGCAGATGTCACAGTGTTGAAGCGCCAATCAAGTGCATGCGATATCCAAGCAACAGCAGCAAGTGACACGACAGGGCGTTGCGTTGCAACCTGGAGCAATTACATGAATGCGACATCACGAAAAAAGTGGCGACAGACGTACATTGTGCGCGAAAAAATGTTATCATGCACTTGTAAAGAAAGAAATCTCAAATGTACCAAGAGGTCAACATTTTACCTAGATCTAGCTTTAATGTGCTATCATCGCAAGTGGAAATCTGTCCCACGCAACAAGCGTAAAATGCTGTGGCATCATCTGGTGAGCAAAACTTAATAACACTTTTGTGGCTCTCGGTGGCGTCTTAGGCCTAGCAGCATCAACACAAACAACTGATCTCAATAATAACAACAAAAGAGCGGTGATACTTTGTCCTTAGCTTGAGATGGGATGAAGCGATGACTCGTTTTGCTATTTATTTTTTGCTGTCACAGCAGAGGGCAAATTGCAAGAGCGAATTCAGATCAAAGTGCACAGACTAGGGAGGACTGGTAGCTGCCATGTTGTGGCACAATTGCTGTCCCTAGCGATGTCACCGCACTGACTTTTGGGAGTGAAGCGATATTTTCTCGCTGTCAAAAAAAAAAAAAAGCGACGTGACAAGCGACAGCAACAGATCGCCCTCCTTATGGCAAAGCCTGTCGCTTGTCGCTAAAGAATTGCGTGTATGCGGCTGCGCCTTCGCTGGTTCACAAGCATTACAAGTCTGCTAGACTCAACACCAGCTGGTTGACAGTAATTTGCACGTACCTTGTTTGTAATGTCACAGAGCATCTTCCAATACTGTACACCGCACTCATGCATGTGAGTATGCTCTTTTTTCAACTCCTCCAACTGGACTATTGCCTGCAGCATTAAGAAAGTCATTGTAACAAGATGACATCACAAACTGGCAATACAAAAAAAAAAGAAAGAAATGTCATAAAATTGATTTTGTAGCATCTCTGAAAGTGCGCTCTCATAGCTGAACTGCAAGCTTTGCATGACATGCCTGATAACAGTTATTCTCTGTTGCTGAACCAAGAAGAGACACACCAAAAGAAATGATGCAGATTCCACGCAATGTGGAAACTGGTGTAAGCGAGGCTTAGACAAGACGGCGAAACAAAACTGCGCATTGTGATAAGAGACACACAGCGGATCTCATCAACGAATGCGCCTGGTAACTTACTTCAGCCACCGTGGCAGACCTTGCAGCACAAGGGCAACTTATAAAGCAAAGCTTTCTTTGTCTCTTCCTTTGTTTTGCACTGCTGCTGTTGTCTTGCACGCAGCGTTGGGCGATGGTTAAAAGCATGTATATACACGACAGGAGTGTGGCAGAGAGGAAAGTCGACAGGAAGAACTCATTTGTACATTTCCATAACATGGCATGCACACAATGCCCTCTGGAGTTTTCTGGGCGCCACCGCATCAGGCTCTTGACAGCCATAATTATCTTTGACCCCACTTTCACCCCACCCTCAAGAACACTGCAAAAACTGTAATGCTTACCTTTCTACTAACATGCTAATCCAGAAGGAACATGGATAAAGTCAAATCTCGATATAACGAATCACGCGGGACTGCCGAAAATCTTTCGTTATATTGAAATATTGTTGTAATGAAAAACTTGCGGCTATAAGCCAGTGGTTGGTTGTAAGCTAGTTATAAGCCAGCTGCCCTCTCAGCTCCTGCCAGATCGTCCGATCTGGCAGGAGCTGATAAAAACATGTGGTCTCGTCTGCGTTGAAAATATTGTCTTCAATTGGCATCGTGTCAGTTGGCACTCGACATGGTGATGATGATAGCTACTGCACTTGTGGTTTCTGTTTCACGCGAGATTTGGGAAGCTGTTACTTTTGGCCGGATTCCTAATACTGATGTTCCTCGCTTATAAAGGAGAATATTTAATACGTGCATTATTATGAAATATGCGCGGTATTGAAATTCATAGTTTTGTAATATTTTTACATTGAAAATATAGGCAAACAGGCAAGGATTTTTAAAATATTCGTAAATTTGAGAAATTCGTTAATGTGGGGTTCGTAGTAGCGAGATTCGACTGCAGAAACGTGGAGAGGAGGAGGGAGAGGAAGCAGAGAATGAATAGAACCAATGCAGTCGCGAAACGAGTGAAGAACAGCCTTGCCACTCTCTCAGTTCTCATACAGGGGGAGACGGCGGGAGAGGGAGAAGACGACATGAGAAGGCAAGGAAATAGCAGTTCCAGGAAAACTAAAGGTACAGTAGGTACAGTATGCCTTCTATTTCTGAAAAATAAACACCATTCAAATTTGCCATGTGGACAACTGGTGCAGGGCATGAAGATGCAAAGCCGCATTAAAACACCATAGGGTCTAGGCAACACTGTGGAAGCGGTCGCACGTGAAATCAACACTTCTGTGCCCACCGTGGTAGCTCGACGGCTATGGCATTGCTCAAGGTCATGGGTTTAAACCAGACGTTTGCAGCTGCATTTCAAGGGGAGCAAAATACAAAAATACTAATGCACTTGGGTTTACGTGCACATTAAGAACACCAGGATGTCAAAATTAATGTGCAGTCTGCTACTACGGCGTGCCTAATAACCCGATCGTGATTTTGGCACATACAGCCCCGTAATTCAATGAAAGTTTAACGCTTCTGCCCCGATGCGAAGTGCCATGTGAGGCAATGATAATGCTCAACCCTCTCAGAGATCATGAACAATGGCGCACAACAACGCCACAAGTAAACGCGTCTCCCAGTATGTTATGAGTACTACACAGACAAACAGCAGCGGTGCACGCAAGGTAACATTCAACGTCAACTCACCACTTTTGTACTGGACTAAACGCTGAAGGAGTTACACATCTGATGTCAACACCACCACTAATTATTGTCAATAAAAGCAAAAAGCAAAGAAAGCTTCGCTTACATCGATTCACATGGTACGTGGGATCTGCATATTTTTATTCAGCATTAAGCATGCAATAAAACATGCAAGACACTTCTTGCAGGGAAACATACCACAGCACCACCACAGACCCCCGCATCTGAACCATCAGACACGAGAAAGCTTCACTAAACGTGGCCCCCCAAGTGCAGCCAGTTTTGTCTCATTGAAACTGCATAATTGGGGTTCAGAGTATCTGGCTTCAAATGAATGACAGCACGGTTGCATGGGCTTCTTTAGACAATCCTTTATTTACACTGTCAGCTAGAAGAATGTGCATTTTCACTTTTATAAGTAAATTATTTCCATGCAATGTGGCTCGTGTGCAAAGCATCTCAAAGTGCTGGCCTGCATGAGGGAAGCTGGTAAGGTTGCTATTTGGCCTCTCTAGGCATGAAATCCATGGCATAATGGGTAGACAGGCTGGTACTTTGAGGGAACCGGCTTAAAACTCAACAACTCAACCATTATATATATATATATATATATATATATATATATATATATATATATATATATATATATATATATATATATATATATATATATATATATATACACATACATATACAGTGAAAGCTCGTTAATTCGAACTTCAATAATTCGAATTTATGGATAATTCGAACTGTACGATTTGGTCCGGCCAAGCTCCATAGAAGTCTGTGTATAAAAAAGTCCGTTAATTCGAACGCGAGTAGGTTCCCTCACGGATAATTCGAACTACTCTCGCCTGGCACACGGCCAGAGAAACGTGCCTACTGCCTACACACAACGCTGTATTGCCTCCAAAACGGAGAGAACGGCGAGAGAAGGCAAAATCGGAAAATAATCTAACCGACGAGGGGTCAGCCAGAAGGCAGCGGCGGCTGCCACCTCTCCGTTCTACGTAACCTCCGAGACTTCTTGCCCGTTGCGAATCTCGGAGGCTTTGCAAATCTTGTACAGCTGCTAATGTTGTGCGGAGATGGCACAGCAAGAGCCAAAACACAGCGAATCAAGTACGTCGCAGCTGCGCTTGCAATCAAGAACCAACGAATCAGGACCTTCGCCACCTTCACATGTTCAGCGTCTTTGTCTCGGCAGTTTTCATCGGTTGTGCACCTTTGTTTTCAGCTTAAGAGGTATCGGCCGTCGTGATTCATTGTGATGGTGTTAAGCCTCGGCTAACGTTCATTTCGGTAGACATCGGTGGTGTGGCACACTCGGACCCAGAGCTTCGACTTGAAGATGGCGTGTGCCCGCGGCACTGGCCATCACTTTTTGACACGCCAAATTTCTGACATGCCCTACTGGTTCCAAATCGCAGTGTACTGTTGCTCTCCTTCACTTTCGTTTGTTCGAACTTTCGTTAATTCGAACTGAAGCGGCTTCCCCTTGCGGTTCGAATTAACGAGCTTTTACTGTATATATATATATATATATACAATTTTTTTTTATTGAGTGGTACCTTCTACTCAGTGAAACAGACGACACTCCAAATTGTGGGGAGCTAGGCAATGACAGCGCTGCTTTAAAACAGCTAGCATTCCTTTGGCTGCTGTCTTAAATAAACTAAATGTAATTAGTAGCTGCTGTTTTTTGGCTGTACAGTCAACTTTCATTAATTCAACGCCAACAGGACTGATGACATTGATAGAATTATCCAGCCGGTGGAGGTAAACAAGATGCGGAAAAAAGAAATTCACAGACGATTACGATGCACCCTTATGTGAAATTTGAGCACAGCTCTATATGTGTTTTCATTTTGCGATATATTGGCTGACATGGACAACCTGTCTTGTGTCGTAAGTATGTTGCAAATGGAGTGAAGTGTGGCCTAACTGCCTCACTATTAGGGAGATCACGAGAAGCAGTGCGTGGGTGATGCATGGGTGCGATTCACAGCAGCCGCTACAGACAGACCCCAACTCATACAGCGTTTTGTTTCCATATATGGTATCGGTGGCGTCATTGGTGAACAGAGGACGCACGCTACTCTGGCCTTCCGCCTCTGCTTTCCTTCTCGCGCTTTCTTTGTTATAGCCATCTTTCATCCCCTGCTGCACTCTGCGTTCGCTCTTTCATCCTTCGTTGTGCTTGTTCGGCTGGTTACGAGGGACGCCGATGCTCACTGCAGGAACGGGCGCCTAAGAGCTGCACTCTAAAACGTCAAAATACACTACTGATTCCATGAATACTTTGTTTAGCGCAAAACAACAGACACAAGAAGGACGACAGGACAAGGCGCTACTATTAACTGACATCATTTTATTGCCTCACTCCTTTATACACAGCTGAAACTAGAGAAACATGCACAGTGAGCACCATGTGGTGGAGCCACCAACATCCAATCACAAGAGTGCACTCATGCGACAGAATCCAAAAAACCATATTCAGCGCTGTACAAGGTTAAGGAAGGCACACTAATGCAATGTGATCCCAATGACTGAATGAAGAATGCTTCCGATAACTCTTGGGCTGTGGTGCCACGGCTTTCACCGGTTTTCAAAATCAAAGATATTGAAAAACCAGTTTTTCCGATTGGTAGACACCCTGTATACAGTCATACCCCAATATTGCAAACCTTGATTTAACAAAATTGAATTGTGTCTCTTAATTTGCTATTTAACAAAGTACAGTTAAACCTCAATATAATGAACTTTGATATAACGATATCCTCAATATAATGAAGTGTATTTAACTTTTCATAACCTCATGCCCATAAACACCATATGTTTAGGACCTCGTGTTGCATCGTGAAGGGCACTTCACGATGCAACACGCTAACCTCGGATGCCGTGGGACAAGCCAATGCATTGCTTTCGGCGCTATCTGCACCGCACGTGCTGGCATTCATAACTGCCCGCTAATATGGCCCAGACTTCTTGTGATATCTTTATAAGTGATTAGTACTGACAACATACTATTCACCAGAAATGTTCTGGGGGTTTGTGAAATTAATTTTACTGCTGAAACTTTAAAACATTGAATTCACAAAATTCATGATTTAACAAAGCTTTCTGCTGCAAGTACAACTTCTTTATATCAAGGTTTGACTGTATGCGATGAACTTGCCAAATAATGTATGTTAACACATACATAAACCACAGAAACTGAATAAGTGTGAGGGAAGCACTACTACTGAAGCACTAAAGTGCCAAACAGACGACACAAGCACTTGTCCGTGTCTCTTCTTGTGTCGTCAGTTTGGCGCTTTAGTACTTCAGTAACATGCACCAACTAGCCCAACAAAAAGTTCTGCTGGAAGCACTACAAACCTGATCATACTGTTGCCTGAGTACCTGTTCCTGGTCTTGGAGCTCCGAGTTCTGCTGTAAAAGCTCGTCCAAGTGGCGCCGCATTGTTGCCACACGGTTACTGCGATCTGCATGGGTCATAATAACCCTACCTTGGAAAAAGTGCAGACACCCAGAACATATGGGTATTTCAGCAAATCGCCACCGATTGCTATTACTGCTACAGCCCCGACCACCTGCTAGCGTTGAATGCACTAGACAATCTATGCCACCGTTACTGGGTATGCGTACAATGCAGATTAGCCAAGTAAGCACACACATGACAGGTGGCGAGGATATTAACATTAGTGGTATAAACAGACTTCCTAGCAGAACATCATGTTTAGCCAAAAAACTATTCAAGAGGAACAGATTAAAGCAGCAACATTTATTTTTTTTAGCAATTTCATTGCCTGCGTGATCTGCTCTGGAGGGGAAAAGAAACATAGTTGGCTCCGACACTTCTAACTAAGGTGTACTGTGTGGTCAAACAATATACTAATATATAATGTAGAAATTTAATCAACTGGCAAGACATAATGCGCAAAGCAATACCAGTGGTTATGAGACAGCCCTAAGCGACAGGTCAAGGATTAAACTTGACTGCCTGGGGCCCTTCAACATAACCTAAATCAAAAGCCCATGGGCATTTCTGAATTCTTCTTTCGTAGGAATGTGGTCACCGAGTCTGGCAAAAAACAGACTGCTGAAAGGCACTACCTGGAATACAAAGGCAATGTTCTGTTTCGGCAGCAAGAAATGCTTGTGTTCACCTGCCTGCTGCAAGTACTCACTCGTTAAGAAATGAAACTGTCTAAGCACAAGAAGCTGCAGCACAGAATACAGTGGACAGTGCACCAAGATGGTTTTAAGTTCGTTTGCACTCATTCTGTGTACGGGTACTTTTCCCATGGAAACTTCTGTTTAGAAATAGCGGGTTCTTAAGTTTTCAAATTCTATCATAACTAAAAGAATTATGCCATTGTTGTATGGGAAAGCCAATGGATGTTGGGATGTTTCAATAAGTTGACAACATGGCCGGAATAATGTAAAACTATTCCAATCTGTTTTTATTACAAATATGTCATTAGCCTTCCGTGATAGGTCAAAATAGCTCGGGTTCAGCTCATATGGGCAGGTGCTACGCTTACTTGGGCGGAGCCAGAGCCATTTTGACCTGTCATGGAAGGCTAATGGTGTATTTGTAATAAAAACAGATTGGAATAGTTTTACGTTATTCTGACCCAGGTGTAGTTCAAAATGCTGCTGTTGCCAGCAGGAACTTTAAAGCCGTGAAGCAGACTGGGTAAGTGACTGCCTAGCAAAATATTTTTATTTGGATGTTTTCTTTAAGGAACGTGTAAATGTGCTGCAAATGGAGATGCATGCCCTGTTACTTGTCGACACGATATACTGACATGGGCTCGGGGTTTCTGCACACTTGATAGGCAGCTAAGCTGCCTGTACAGCAGCATTCATTTGACCTTTTAGATGAATTATTTATAAGGACGTTCAAATTCTCTGGCCATGGTAATATGCTTCTTAGTCTCCACATTATTTTACTCAGCATTGAAGACACAGGATGAAAACACCTCCGTGCTTAGCTCCCTTCATTATATCTACACATTGAACATTGGGCTTTACCAGTGGCGGTGTTTCCCAAGTCATCAT
Source organism: Dermacentor albipictus (assembly GCF_038994185.2). Classification (NCBI taxonomy): domain Eukaryota; kingdom Metazoa; phylum Arthropoda; class Arachnida; order Ixodida; family Ixodidae; genus Dermacentor; species Dermacentor albipictus. The sequence goes on along the minus strand of NC_091824.1, from coordinate 104,187,778 downwards.
TATCTATTTTTTATTTAGCCCACTCCTATTGACCCAAATGCTGTTTGCAAAGAACACAGAGCATAAAGCACTTTGGGTAATGCATAAGTAAACAGGCGATGAAAGTCAGAAAAAAATGGTAAAAATATATGCACACAACATGCATGCACAGATGCACGTACACAAACAAGCAAGCAAGCAAACAAACAAAAATGAAGGAGTGGTTTTCAAACCATCACACCAGCTGGCAATACCACAATTCACCTGTAATTTGTGTGTGTGTTCTTGCAAACCTTTTTGCACCAAGTGCTCTCGCTTTGAATTTATACGGGTTCACGCACTGCCCAAAGTGCTCTAATGTTTAAAATTTATTCTCTTCTCTTTTTGGAATAATCCCTAAGTTATTATTCACCGCTTCTCATGTACAGTAAGTATATTTATTGAATTTACATCAGCTTGCACTCACTCCCAGATACACGCTTCGTATATTGCCTGCATACATTGCCTCACCCAGGTAGTAGCTGACAAACTCGAGGCTGAAGGCAGGTGGAACGTGCCACTTGCGGCGGGCATCCGCCACCCCTTCGGCAGCCAAGTGACTTGGCTGAGACACGCCCATAAGCTGAGCCTTGCGCAGCAGTTGTCGGCACGCCCATGGGCTGCTCGTCAGGAGGCGTGCCATCTTCTGTGTTGGGACCCACGGCGGGGGCCGTTCGGCACGATGACGTTGGTACCGCTCTCGGTGCCAAGCCAACTTGCGCTCCACGCGGGCCTGCAAATCAGCCCCCAGAGTGCGGTTGGATAATTAGCCTGCAACACCACGAACTGCAGCCTGTGTCATTCGGCAAAATTATTGTGCAATAAACTACATGTAGACCCCCAAGACGGAGGAAGATTCATGAAAGAGATGGGTGAAATTGAAACCTCCCTTTTACAGACATAGCTTCGCAATGCATATACAGTTAGACCTGGATGTAATGAAGTCGGTAAAATCGGCAATTATGAGGTGCACACCAAAGTAGTACTGACAGAAAATTTTTGTCTTGCTTTTATCTCTTCATTATCTCTCTTCACCAGAACCTCATGTGGTGGTCCTCATGGTACCAGAAACCCCTGATGTGTACACACAAATACTATGACCATGTTGCCAAAAGCAGAGCCCATTCAGCACTCAAAGGGACAAGAGGGCAGTCACCCTGCATTTCAAAGAGAAGCAAACAATTGGAAGGCCCAACATAGCAGCTTTCTGTGACGTGGTCAATAAGGTAGAGAGAGCCTCGTTGATACTATCCTGTTATGTACGATTTCGCAGTGCCAACGTTCGTGATTGAGCACAAAAAAAAATGACCCAATAGAGTTACGCTTACTTTTACCAGTTCATAGGCTCCCAGAAAACAGGATATTTCTGCATCAACACTCAGTACAGTGCCACACTGCAATAGTATGATATGTTTTCCTTCCGCTAGATCCTGTGTAAACAAGAAAATGCGCGAGGCACGCACAATCGAGAACGGTAGCCAACCGCCACGAAAACGCTGGCACGCATTTGGTTTCTTATTCCGGTACTACCAGAAAATTGGCCCCCGTGCGGGTCGTCGCACACCGCATTTACAGCTATCACTGTAAACCCTATGGTGATAAGCATCTTCACCTATCTGTTTTACACTGCTTGGGATGTAGTGCTGTTGGAAACGTACTGCATGCTTTTGATAGGCAATAACTCAAATAACCTGCCATTTCCTGCTACAGGCTGCAATCGTATGATACATCTTCCGGCTGCTAGATCCCATACAAATAAGAACAGGTGCGAGGTACGGGCAATTGAGAACAGTGGCCACCCACCGTCAGCTGTCAGCACTGTCAGCTTCCCTGCAATACTCGGCCTTTTATCTCCCGTGAAAACGCCAGCGCACACTCAGTTTCTTATTCCGGTACCAGCAAATCTCCTCCTGGATCGACACGCACCACATTCACAGCTACTGCCACCAACTCCGTTACGATAACATCGTCACCTATCTGTTTTACAGTGCATAGGGCATAGTGCTGTTGGAAGCATACTGCAAACTTTTAGTAGGCGATAACCCATCGTTCCCTGCTGCAGGAAGTGCAATGTGAGCAACCCGTTTCGCTCAAGTGCCAGCTGGTGTCACCCACCAGCTCAATTCGGTCTCGGTTTCCTGTCACCTTCTTAAAACACTGTGCAACAAGGGGGAAAAAAAAGTGTCTCGGGCCACCAAAGCCCCACTAGCTCGACATGCATTGGCATCTCGTGCCACATGCCACAAAGACTCACGTAACGCCTCACATAACATAGGTGTGAACTACAGTGGAGTTTGCAATTTTTTAGTTACTTTGGATATAACGTTTTCCCGGTTAGCATGTTCTTTTATCGCAGTTTCTTTTTTTTCTCCAAAATGTATGAACGTGGTTCTACTGTACATGGTTTTAAACTGCCGCACTGGACTGACTGCCACTCTCTTGAGTTGTTTGTGATACCACAGAACTGCCATCTCTGCTTTCGGTGACGTGAACAGCTTATTTTTTATGTCTGAAACTGTACTGCACTTGGCATGCATTTTGAACAGATACCAGTAAAGGCGCTGTAATTATTTGTGCATATTTGAGCAACTGAGGCTTCGTAAAATAATTATGTTGGCAATAGCTACCTAAAGAAGCAAAAAGGACAAAAGATGTTTACACCAACACTTTTTAAAAGAAACCTAGATGGACGTATTAAACCAGAGCCCTTCACTACGGCACTTTTGTTTTGGGACATTAAACCCCATATTATTTTGATTTTTGAATGCACTGGGCCAATAAAGAATGTGCATGCAACATTGACTGCAGATGAATGAGCAACTTGAAAAACATGCAACAAACACTTGACAGCGATTCTCCACAACACACTCATATACACCTTCTCTGTAGAGTCTTGGAGAGCAGCTACTTGATTCCTGTTCCGTGACTGCAGGGCAAGCCAGTTCCTCCGCTTGCTTCGGACAATCATCTTGTCAGCATGCAGCTTGCAATAGGCAAAGAATGGATCTGCAATCTGCAAAGAGCCGCAAGCTTGCACATCTCGCAGTCCACGCTTGATTCCCACAAGAGCAGGCATGATTTATTATGACAAACACAGTCAAATCTATCTTGTGATGCTAGACACATCATATAAAGCATCATCGTCCCATTATCATCAATTGCTTTTTCTGAAACCATCTGCTGCATTTTGGTGATGCTGTTGAGCAACAAAGAGGCCATGACAAATAAAAAAAAATGTTTAATAAAGGTGAGAAGGTTTGCCACAAGGCATATGGAGGATGAAAGAAAATCAAACAAAGGCTTGTAAATTCGCATCGTGCAGGAACTGCAGCAATGCCTCTGCAAACTTATGGTCCATCACCCAACAGGTGTACTTTTCAGATGCATCTGACTTCAGCCTTTTCAAAAACCTTAAGTCTGATCGGCCGTTTTCCGGGGCACAGCTAAAGTAGGTGTCTAGCATCTGACATTGCCACAGGAGCCGAGCATTTGGGGCACACTCCTTGGTCGACTTTTGTTGCTCTTATTTATATGATGCAGCCCTCGATATATGTTCCTGCAAGAGGAAACACTGCATCAAAAATATTGGGCAGGGTAACTAGGTTATTTTAGGCAAGCAGGCAGTACAACAAGCCCAAGTAGTATGTAATGCAGTTCATCCATAATATAGAAGGAAAGTCTATACTTCTTCCATCGAAGCTTCGGACAGCAAGCCTTCCCTCTGAGCACTGCAAAAGATGAAAAACCAACAATGAGCTGAGAAAATAAAGGATTACCTAGTAATAATAGCATAGCCATAATGTAAAATCTGCAAAATAATTTGGTTGAAAATGGAAATACACATTGTGCCTCTTGTAAGTCGTTGCTGTTGGTGAATTCGACTTAAAACACACAGTAGAGAGCTACAGACATTGTTGCAATTATTACGGACAACAAACCTTCACAAGGGACTTTAGCATTGAAAAGTGTTAACTCTTATCCTGTGCTGTGAACAGCAACAACTGCTGTTCATGTGCTTTGTTTCACTTTCACTTTCTACATCCCCATCTACCCAACCCACAGTGTAGTATAGCTAATTGGTTCTTTGTTTTGGTTAGCCTCCTTGCCTTTCCTGTATCTCTCTTTCTCACCTTATTACACAATAAAAAGCAATTTCAATACAAAAGTTTTCAAATAGCACCAGGTGCCTGTCCTAGGAAAGATAACATGGGGGAGCTTACCAGGTCACATGAAATGATGCCTTGCACATGCCAGCGTCACATGTGATGCACACTCCAGTTCGGCTGAGACGCTCATCTTCACACAGCACGCATGACTGCACAGAGAAAGCAGCAGCAAAGGCAAGACTGAAGTTGGCAACTTTTCCCCATAAAATCTTGTTATCCAGTTTCCTTTGCTCCTCTTCATTATTTGATTAAAGTGTTGATAAAGTGAACACCTGAATATAAACATTATCTTCCACATTCTGCTACCGGCTCTATGTGAGACTGTTGGTACTGTTCAATAGAAGCAAACAAGCACACAACCCAACAATCTGACCAGAGATGGCCTTTGAAGTAAAGAGAAATAAAAACAATATAGTGTTGTTGCTAGGAACTGACCTTGGCGCCCCATCGAGAGTAGGGCATCTCAAACAGTGTCACAGGAGTGAGCTTCTCAACATTGCCAAAGGCCACCCCTGGGATGTACAGTGCACAAACCAGGTGTACCCACCTGCAAAAGAAAGGTGCTTAATGTGTTGACCGGTTGATTCCTGAATGCAATGGAAGTGACACTGGAACAATGGAAGTGACAGCAAAAATATCTGGACTAACTTCAACTACCAGGAATTTCAAATAAATGAATTCACATAAAGTTGAGCTGAGACAAGGGTGCCAACCCACTGCCCTTTTCCAGTCAGTGAGCAGGGAACTTTTGAAGCGGGGAGAGTGACAAATCATTTCTTCAAAAATACACAATGTGGAGGAAGATTTATGAAAAAAAGGAAATCAATACAGCTTCCCTCTCCCCAATCTACTAGCCTCCTTTTAGTTCTGATTAATAGGACTACTGTCTTGTAAAGGTGCAGGTCCAGGGTTTGATCCTCGAACCATGAAGAATTTTTCTTGTGCTGTAAAGCTATAATTCTAGGGAACCTGTATCAGCTTGCTGCGCAGTTTTGTGCTGCCTAATGGGCAGTTGACAACTTCTTTCTCTGAAGGGGGAAATGTGTGAATTTCAAAATTTTATTGCAGTCACAGCCACATGCAAGCACAACTGCTACAGAGGTCTAACCTGAGCAGCAGCACTCTTCCTCACCACCTTTCACTGGCTCACATTAGCTCCATGCTAGCTATAGCCTGACATTCTTTTCAGCTTCCCTTGAAACAACCCCAACAGGCATCAGCGGGGTGGAGATGCAGCTCTGGGCCAATAAAATTAATCTTGTGAAGACCCACAAGGCAGAGGAAGATTCATGAAAGAGATGGGTGCAGTTAAATTCTCCCTGTCAAAGACGGAGCTTCGCAAAATATATACAATGAGATCTCTATATACTGAAGTCGGTAAAATCGGAAATTCGACTTGTCATACAAAAATTTCGCTATATTGAAATACCACCTTTTATAGAAATAAGTAGTCACTGATGGATTTTTCTTACATGTAAGGGGCCATGTATTATCGGGCAATTGGAAAAAGAACATTTGAATAAGAAAAAAATTAATCTTTTATTTTGAGAATCGGCGATGACGGACATGGTTTCATGCCATGACAACGACATCTTCACATCGACGATACGAAGCGAAGCCAGCCAACTTTTCGCACACACTCCGCCCCCTTGGCTGATAATGTGGAACGATAGTGGAACAACACTATCCTGAAAAGCGCTGGCAGCGAGGAGTGAATGCTTTGCCTGCCTCTGGCTTCAACGCCTCTCCAAAACTAAAGATTATACAACCTCCAGTACGCACGAGAAGACAGTGTATACCACATGCTATGCCATCTCAGCATGCCTACTCCTTGCACACGGAGCAGATTACCTCTAAAACAAACTGTGTGGGCTGCGTACCTGCTCAGCTGCACTGAAAGCCATGCACAGCCACAGTCACACTAGAAAAGGAGATACGTGCCTGCTGCCCCCCTACTCCCTCAATCCCATCCTCATGCACACACGATCGCGTTACTGCGAACTCGCTCCTCTGCCCCCCCCTTTTCTCTTGCTAGCATGGGAAGCGGCACTCATCAAGCGTTGGCCCACCCTCGCATGCCTTCCTTCACTTGCACCGAAAGCACACCGTGCATGGGGCATGATAAAATCTTATAGCACTTGGACCACTTGGACAGAACATGATGCTGTTCTGCTTTGACAGCACTCTCGGTTGCATGGCGCACGACTTGATAGGTGCGTGCGCACGGTGCCGCTTTCAATTCTACCATTTGACCAGCTGCATCTGCAGTAGTTTCGATTTATTGTCTCGGTATTTTTTTGCAGCTGCAGTGAAATTTTGTTATATTGAAATTGTGTAAATTGTTAATTTCACTATCTACTTCATTTAAATTCGTGATGTAGAGCTTCCAAATATATAGCGTTCTATGAGAAAGTTATAAAAAGTTAAAGACTTCGTTAAATCTAGAATTTCATTATGTTGAAGTTTATTATAATGAGGTTTAATTGCATACAATGCCTCGTAAAACAGAAAAGAATATACAGTAGAACGTCGTTCATACAATCCCATTTTGTACGATTTTCCTGCGCCAATGTGCACGATCGAACATGCAAAACAATGGATCAATACAGTAATGCTTCTTTTTAACCGATTAGTACATTCCTGGAAAATTTAATTCAGCATCAATGTTCAGTACATCACTGAAGTGCTATATGGTATAAAATGCGAGGCATGCGCGATCAAGAGCAGTACACACCCACAACAGCAGCTTCCCTGCAGTACTTGCCTGCCCATGTCACGTGGAAATGCCACTACGCACTTGGTTTCCTATTTTGGTACCAGCAAATCTCCTCACAGGTCGTCGAATGTCACCATTCACAGTTATCGTTGCAAACCAATTGTATTAAAAATCTTCAGCTATTTGTTTCATGTTGTATGTGGTGTAGGAAGCATACTGCATGCTTTTAATAGGCGATGGCCCAAATGCGCCTCCATTCCCTGGTACAGGCATCATAAAATGAGCATCATGTTTCACGCTGGCAGCATCATGGCATTGGGTTCTGGGGTTGCCCATTAGCTCAATTTTGTTTCAGTTTCCTATCACTGCTTAAAACGACAATGCGCATCTTGGGTCGGTCGGGCCCAAAAAGCTTGACATGTGCCAGTATTTCGTGCTGCAATGATTTTCGCCAAGTGGGTACATCAAAATTCAGGCCAAAATGCCCCACCCAAAGAAGCTGCTGACCCATGCGAAATTCAAGGAGCGCGAACGTAAACTTGCCGAAGCCGCAAAAACGACAATGAGCATTTTGGGCCACTCTGGCCCCATCAAATCGGAGCGCGTCGGCACCTAGTGCTGCAAGGATTCACGCAACGCTTCACATAGGTGAGAAGAATATGCTGCTAGGCTAGTTGGTTCAAGCATAACATGGAAATGAAGACTTGGTAGGAGGGAGTAATATGTAGGAGAAAGGAGCAATACTATCTCCTACCAAATGTTTGTTTCCACGTTACACTAATATGCACCCGCTAGGATAACATATATGTAGATATCATCTACAGTTCAGTCTGTTGAATTTTTTACTGACTTCAGATGATACGTTTTTACAGTTATGCTTTTCTTGCATTCTTTTCCAAAATGTATAAATGAAGTTATACTGTGTGCAACTGCTAAATGTACCAAAGTGCATACTTCAAAGATTACAGATCTGCATTCCAACATACTTTCCAACGTCCGTTTCCTTGAATATGCCTCCGGTGTTTGGGCAGAGTTCACATATCTAGAAAAAGAAGAGCAATCCATTGAGGCATTTAAACACTAGCCTGGGACAATGTCCACCAGTCAGGTGAGTAAAGTTTCAGCGAAAATTCTGTCATCCTTTAATACACTGGAAAACAATATAAATAAACAGCAATTTCTGTTTATTTGTTGAAACAGTGCAGGTACCACCAGACTACATTAACAAAACATTAAAACAAAAACAAAAACGCAGTTAGACTTTTTTCCCACTTAAAGCACTCTATGCTACTAATGACTCTGTACAATCTTAGTGAAAAGATTCAAAGCCACTGCCTGTGTCTGCACCTGGTGTACGACCAAGTATTAGATGCTGTATAGTACATTCACTGCTTTCTTCAAAGTTGCAAATACTGAGAGGGTTAGTGTTTCTCTCTCCTTTGTGTCACAGTGTGAGGAGTGCCCTGCACACCTTGTAGGAGCACATGATCACAGACTTCATCATTCGTGGTGCGGCTTGTAAACAGTCCATAAAGACTGTGCAGTGTCACATATTGCACATGCCAGATGGCATTGCGACAGGGTGTCTACCAAGTTGACATTTCCAAATTCCCAGAGTTTTCCAGGTTTTTCCTGAGTGCCTTTGCAAAATTCATTAAGTGATGCAGAACTGTTTTATGTCAAGACGAGCTGAAACCATATCGCCGGATGCTGTCACTCTCTAGTAAGCACATGAAAAAAAAAAAAAGTCTTAATCCAATTTGAATACTAAGGGTAAGTGTTTACGTTATTCAAAAAGAGAATAGAAGGGATGGGTTAGTAAAATGCACAGCAAATAAAATGTCTTCGAAAAAAATTGCAAATCGAATCAGACATTCTCAAAATGGCAGCAGTGGTGGCTTTGATTAATGCTGTTTCGGACCTGCGGTCACAGCGAAACGTCCAGAAAATCGGACGGCAAAGAGTTCTTGCGTCCGAAATTTCAGACGTTCTGATATATTGACTCTATGGGGTGCTTAAGTGGCGGTGCTTCAAAGCCGTCCAAATTATCAGGAATCCGGAAAGTTGGCAGTTGACTGTACACTGGCAACTCCTCAGCCGACGCCAGGACGTCAAAGACGATTCATTACGATTCCTGTCTGTTACTCGAGCCAGCATTAATGCGACTTTTGACCCTTTCAATAGAATTACAGCTAATTTTTCCTGATAAAGGCACAAATTCCCTGAGTTTTTCCCTGAGTTTTTGCAGACTTCTCAAAATCCCTGAGAATTCCCAGTTGGTAGACACCCTGTGCAAGTTTCAAGCAAAATGCCGTTAAGCATGCGACACCAAGCCAGAGAGAAAGAGTAGCACAGCACAGTGCAATCCAAATAATTTGAAATGATGCATAATTCGAATTGCTCTATTGATCCAGGCACAGTCCTATGTATTTGAGTAGAAAGAAACTCTCGCAAATTCAAACTCCATAAATGCTGCAACGGTTATTTCAAACAAGATTTCTAGCTCGCATGGACTGCTTTTCAGACAAACCCAAACCAAAGGCAAAGGTTTGACGTGTTGCTAGGTACTGTAATGTTGTGTGCTGTAAAAATGATGAGGAAAGAAATGTGGCCGGAGCAAGCAGAGCGAGTGCTTAAAAGGAGAAGAAGAGAGCCCACTAGCACCTGTGCTTGATCCCATTACAGTGTGCCCACTTACACCTCTCCCCACTCCTAGCATTATCTCCAACATTGGGCACACTGGAAGCCACCGTCGTTCTCGGCTCACCCTCACATATTTACCCTTGCACCCACAGCAAACAGTGCGTAAGGCACTATCTTATCGCGCTTCAACTTTATACTGAACCTACCCTTCTTCTGGCATGTCGTCGCACGCTGATGGAGGAAAGACTTTCAATACGAGCTCAGTGGTGGTATTGCTTTTGAACTCTGTACCACACTATTGATTGGGTGCTACATTTAAAGGGGCTCTCCTTAATTCAAACTTTGTTTTATTCAAATAAATTTCCAGTACCCTTCGAGTTCGAATTAACAAGATCCTACTGTGTATTTAAATGATGTCTTGAGGCCTGTTAGGAGAAATGGGTACGGGGAACGAAGGTCTAAGTGTGGCTCACTATAGAAGCTTGGCATGCAAAGCTGCATAAAGAGCCGAAGTGCCTCTCTAATGTTAGCCAGTGGCTGAACTCAGTCCTCGAATGATGCCGCCTCCTTAGACTGGTACTTTTCCCGGAACGTCTCATTTTTCGAACGCCCACACAAGGTGAACACTTGGAGTTACCTCATTTGCATTTGCATAGCATTTCACTTGTGCAGCTGAGTGTTCTCGATAGGGGCCATTGCATTGTCGTCACCACTGCCATGAGGTGATTATGTATATAAAGGTGTATTCTACTGTGGCCTTGGCTAAACGAACAACAGGCCATCCTGGCAAACTGCTAAAGCCTTTGTCAGTAAGCTCAAATGAGAGATAGAGAAAAAAGATCAAGACACTTTTTACATGCGAAATTTAACAAACACACAAGTGCAAAAGTGTTCAAAAATGCTTCACTCACGGGTTCTTTCTGCCCAGCTCGACAGGCATCACAAAACCACGGCTCCGTTGAACTAGAGGAGCCCGTACTCATGACTGAGTCGCTGTCCGTAATACCATAGCAACCTATAGATGAAAACACATGCGTACATAATGTTCAGTAAAAATTACCAGCAATACCGAGCAAAGTAACTTAATGACTTTTTTACAGGCAACAGCCTGTATATGGCTTTTCACTCAGTGTTCAGTCATCATCATCAGCATCATCAGCCCATTTATGTCCACTGCAGGGCAACGGCCTCTCCCTGCGATCTCCAATTATTCCTACCCTGCCCCAACCAATTCCAACTTGCGTCCGTAAATTCACTAATTTCGTCACCCCACCTGGTTTTCTGCCATCTTTGACTGTGCTTTTCTTCTCTTGGCATCCATTCTTTAACTCTAAATGCATCTGAATCAAATACAGCCTTAGCAAAACATCCCTTTCTGAAGATCTTGAAAACGCTATATTGACAGATTGCGCTATGTTTTAATGGTCCATCAATTATCCGTCTTACGCATTACATGGGCTGCCCAACTCCATTTTTTTCCCTCTTAATGTCAATCAGAATATCAGTTATCCCCGTTTGCTCTCTGATCCACATCACTCTTTTTCCTGATCAGTATCAGTGCTCAGTATCTGCTTGTTAAAAACACTGTACAAAGAATCTCAAATACAGATCATAAACACAAGTTAATCAGGTGGCAAACTGCACGGTGCAGTTTACAGCACAGGCAAGAGCAGATGCATGCACTGACCCTCTGACATTCACTGTCTGTCACCCAGCAATGCAATTGTGCTATTATGCTCACAGGCTTGGAGCCACATTTCAGGCATAGGAGATGAGCGACCATCTTTCTTGCCTACATGTGAGACCGTTCTGCAGCTTGTCAAACTTCCCCATTGGATCACTGGCAGCATGTTCTTAATGCTGCCAGTGATCCAGTGGTATCCAGTGGTATTGCCAGTGATGGTAAACAGACTGTAGAATTAACTTTCATATCAATATAGAACACTCTTCCTTTCATATGTTTGAATGCAACCAATCACTACTGTGCACTGATAGGTATGGGGGCTTGTGCTGCAGAGCATACAAGATACATTCATTGCTCATTCTGCAGGAGCATTTTTACATATATACAATTGCAGGGGTATTCATTCCACATCACTTTTGGCTCTCACCACCTTCCTCCAAGTTCATGTTCATCTTTCCTTGGTATTCTACTTGATTGTAATTTGCTCACATAAAAAAGAAAATAGCTTATGGTATATGCATCTTAATTAAAACACGCCCTTTCTTCACACATGCCACATTACTCTCACTTTACCACTCTTTTGTCAACTCTCACATTACTTATGGCATAATATTGTTGGGGTAACACCTATAATACTCATACTGCGTCACTCCAGACAGTTCAGAACTGAGCCATAAGAATAATTACTTACAGCCCGCGCTTTTCTAATGCCATTTGCCAACTACATGAGAATAACATCCTTACCATATCTGGGCTCACTAAATACAACCTAGGCATATTTTTTTCTACAGATTTGCAAATAATGAGCTCCCATTGATCCCATTTCTGCTTTCTAACCTGATGACTCGTAGTAACACCAGATTTGCGTTGAATAACAATTTTCTTTTACCAAGAATCCACACTCACTATGGTAAACAGACTGTAGAATTAACTTCCATATCAATATAAAACACTCTTCCTCTCATAATGAAAAACGCAACATCTTTACCACAATTTAAAAGAGAACTAAAGATGCATTTTTATCGACAGATTAATGACAAGGATTACTGTAGTTGGTCTTTGTTCGCTTGTCTTTTTCTTTTTTTTCTTGTTGTTGTAAATAAACTGTTGGTATTTTGTTCCCGCACAGTTTTGCTGCTACCATGAGATATGCTAAACCTTGTTAATATTTGTAATCAATCCTGTATTTTGTTCTGTAACCGTTCTTTTCTTGTTGCTTGTATACTTCCTTATTATATGCTGTTGTTGCATTTAGATGTTAACTATAATAACTGTTCTTGTACAGGAGGTCCCGATACAGTCTTTGAGTACGGGACCTCCCTCTGAATACTAAATACTTATAAGGTGACCCAACCTCTAATAATGAATTCTGATTGATTAATTGAATCAAGGGCAGTTTAGATACCCAAACAAAATTACTTTGAACCATTTAATATTGTGTTTAAGAATATGACATATGTTTTGCTCATACTTAATTACGTCAATTTATTCACTCTCAATGAAAAAACGCTTCCCACATTATGCTGACTATGGGTACACGTAAAGATAAAATGGATGGTCACATGCAAGCAAGTACAATGAACTTCACAAGTTAAAAGTTAAACATTACTTCAACTCGTCCATTTTAAAGGGACACTAGAGAGAAAGATTATTTTGGCTGTATTAGTAAATTACTTTGTAAAACAAAAATAAAAAGCCACTCTTACCATCACAAGAGGCTTGGTAAGATGAATAAAATGTGAAAAGAAAGACAGGTGGTGATGCCAGCTTTAAATTTTTGTACCAACTTGCTGCACCACTTTGACGGAGTATTCGTTGGTCTATTGCATTTTTTTATTAAATTATATTTATAAAGATGAACTACGTTATGTACCAAAGGATCCAAAGACTGAACTTTACAAGTTTTGAGAACTTTTACTGGACCCAAGTATGAAAAAATACTTTGAAATCTATGACGTCACACTAATGCACAGGCACTTGGGTTTCAGTGCGAAACTAAAAAGATTAAACTTTGATTTTCCTTTTCACATTTGGTAATCAACCTATTAATGTTGAATTAGTGAGACTAGAGTTTTGAAAGAAGACTTTATCAGCCTAGTCTGATTAAGTGTTTCTTTTTAGTGCCCCTTTAACTGACTTGCCCAACAAGCAGCTGCAGGATATCGTCAGCCCTTCCTCACCTTCATGAACAGATACACCACAGCAGTCGCACTCCACAATTTCATCATCTTCTATGCTGTAAACGAGAAACAAAATCACCCACATGGTTTAAGCAGTGCCAATAAGACAGATTTGTATAAATATATGACTATCAACCACGTACAAAGAAGAAATGAGTCCAAAATTAAAGGCCAATTGCAATGAAATTTTGGACCATGCAGTCATCTACTCCCTCTGATCTTGCCACTGATTTTAGCAACACATGTGATTGCTGGCTCCTGTTAAAATTACAGGTTGTTTGGAAACGGCCAACAAGTTGCATGATAGTGCACAAACCAAAACATTTTTTTCTCTAGAGGGGCGCAGACACACAGGGCGGGAGTCAGAATGGAGTGACGTTGGTTGACCTGGCCGAGCATCCAAAGCAGTGGTAGATGCTGGGTTATATAGAGATGTTTGTTTTATGTAGCGCATGACCCTAGCATGCAGCATAACAACGTGTGGTCGTATTGCAGTGTTATCCTGTGCTTGCTTTATTTTTTTCCCGCAAAAGACAAATGACCACTCCAGACAAGCGTTTGTGATCCAAACTTTACAAACAACACGACAAAACCCTTTGTTGTTGTTGTTGTTGCACATTCTTGTTTTTCCTGTCCTCTACGACGCACTTACCCATTTCGCAGAAATTGTGTAGCATTAGCCATCGTAAATAGCCGTTGAATTCTTTTTTATACTATCTTCTTTTATGGGTATTACTGCTTTACAGGGCAAAAAGCAATGCTGAAGTACAAAACTTATATGTATCATGCTGGCTTACCAACCACAGTGTTGCTGTGTTGAGCCGTAGCATCTGCTTCATACAGGAGTCCAACGTGAAAATAGTACAGTGATTTTATGTCTACTAGACTTGAAATGCATGAGAACAATTTCTGTGCTGATACAAACATTTTATAATAATTGACGCTTAGATATTTCAGGGTTGCATTGGGGTGGCCATACATGAGTACTTTTAAGCTTTAGTTCCCACGCCAAGCGATCAGACACTAAGATTTTCCAATTCACGCCGCCAATTCACAGAGGCCGCTGCTCTTCATCGAGTGAAAACCGATACAGCCAAAATAGTTTACAACATGTACACAGACAGTGGCTGATGATGTATGTCGCATATTTGTGCAGCCAAAGACATTTTCACATAGTTACTGCTGCACCAAAAGGCTACACAATGGTTTCCCTACTACCTTATATGAACTGACATCACGCAAGTTTCTTGCAAAACAAGATAAAAGATCTCCAAGTTGTTGTGCAGCATACGACAGCAACATATTCATGCAGTGCCGTGCTGGCTCGCACAAACGAAAGACGATAAAAGGCTCACGGCGGGCCCTTTTCTCTTTGCCTGATGAAAAGGTCTATATCTGCTGCTAGCACAATTTTCGTTGAGCAGCCTGTATGCAAAGTAGAATACCAAATTGCTTGGCATGCGGTAAGCAACATGTATTTAGCTGATTATGAGTCTTGCTCCATATTTTGTGCATTAAGCTAGACAAGGAAACCAATCCGGCAGTCCTGAAGCGGAGCTTATTCAATTTGATTAGCAAATTTCATTCACTGTACGCATACTCTTAAGATACCAATAGATCTGAGCATGTCTAAAATGGCTGTGTGGTGCATGTATCGATGTGCTTTCCACATTAAGAAACTAGCCTCAAGGGAGCCTGTTTCCTTGTTCATGCTTAATTTCGAGCTAGTTTTTCCTAGATTCCCTAACCTGATTTAACAGCTAATTTTGACATATCAATCCCACTAACTTTGAAAATGAGTGAAATAAGTATGCTATATGCGACAGTCAGCATGAAACTTATCCAACACATTTATATCACGTGCAATCACATTTATAAACATGTCTACAGGTTGAGTGCTCAAAAAAAAAAAAAGAAAGAAAGGAAGTACTCTAAACACACACACACACACATGTAGTCTAGTACTCCACTCACATAGCCTTATGTGACATAGTGATGGAAATGATCACACTAATGTTAAGTTAGACAAACTTTGTTAGCCCTGTTTGCTGTTACGCAAATTATTTGGGATGCAAAAAAAAAAAGCAAGTTGGCCAAAATACTTCAACAAGCTCAGGTTTACCTTATGTCACCAAGGCAAACAGAACAGATTGTGATTTTCAGCTTGAAGGAAGATTCACCTTCACCCGATATCTGTAAAATAAACAAAAAGAAACCAATGCAGTCTTACAAAACTCATTAAAAAGAACTCCTGCCTTAAAGCAACTCATTTAAGTTTTTTTTTGAAGATTTGACATATACTGAAGAAGATCAACCTATTATCCTTGCACTACACAAACCTGCTATGGGCACTGCAAGCTTAGGCTTCGCATAGTGATAGCAGCATCAGACCAGATACCCTAGCGAGCAGAGAAAGCTTATCTTGTAGGACATTTTTTGCATTCATGTGCCCTCTGGCCGTGGTTTACCACAAAGGAAGAGCTTCCACATTCTGAAAAGGTAGCACAGCTGTGCAAGCCATGCATGGCTAAAGGACATAGTGGATTGGGCAAGGCTTCACTTATCAAGTTCAAGCATGCCATCAAACGGATGCGCATCTGTTGCTGTTCAGAGTGACGGCTCATTTACGTTGTAGACCGAGCAAATGGTGTCGGCAACACTTGTAGGACGCTGAAACAGCCACAATGCTATCTCCCTAGCACACAGTGCCTTCATGTTATGGGGACATTTAAAAGAAACAATCAGTTTAGGCTGATAGAGAACTCTCTGAATACTTTGTTTTGTTTAGTACAGTGGCAAGCGGTTAATTATTATGCGGAAGAAATGAAGGTCAAAGTTCAATTCTCTTCATTTTTCACAGAATCCAGCCATTGGCACGCCAGTGTGATGTCCCAGATTTTATAGTTTTCTTTTGTATTTCAGCCATTGTGGTGCAGCAAAAGTTCCTGAAACATGCCAAGTTCATTTTTTCGCTCCTTTAGCATACAATGCAGTCCGTCGTTACCAATAAAATTCTTCAACGCTGCTTTTGCGCTCAGTCTAAAAATCCCCATACCGTGGAAAAGGAACAATGTAGAAAACAAAACTGTGCTTTTCCATCTACAATCCAAAGGCGCAACATACCCAAGTACAGCATAGCCATATAAGTACAGTGTGGGAGCCTTCACATTTTGACGTAGGCCCAGCGAGCCTTTGCCTTTGTCACCATCCGACAGTGGCATATTGATGCTGGATTGTTACAGTAAAGAAAGAGCTAAAGTATGCCTGCTAAGTGAGCGCAACACTATAGAAAATTTTTGTAGACTTTACCTAATTTGAAAAGTTGGTTACATCCTGTAGAACATGATATAATAAAAGCATCTCATGCCTATTTCTGCAGTGAATTCCATGCGAAGTTATCACATGTAAATAAGGACACCGCCACAATAAAAGTCTAAAAAATAATCTGAGCCCTCTGAGCCCTACTGCAGTTCCCAACATAAGCAGCTACATTTCCCAGCCACAACCAATTCTTCCAGTGGAAAATGTGAAACAACTTTGTGCTTACTTGTTTGCAAGTATGAAGCATCCCTTTCTGTTGACCATCTTACCATGCTCTATGAGAAGCAATGCTAGACAGCACGAGAACAGCAGGCTTACACATGCACCGCAAGAAGTGTGCACAGATGGTTGTCAACATGTTTCCATAATTCACACACTGATTTGATGGCTGACAGGGGGGATCTGAGGCTCCCGAGGTACAGCCTGATCATCAACAAGGCTACAGGTTCTTCAACAAAGCTGTTTAGTGAAGTGGTATACTATTTCAGTACTCAGGATAACAGAATTGACTATAATCATGGCATTAATTGAAATGGAGGAGTGTACTTCCAAGCCATCTTCAAGGCAATGAAAAACATGATCAAGCTCATATGTCTTGACATAAAGTGCCTTTACCATTTTACTATATTTGGGGCTATTTTGCCTTTTCACACTGATTGTTCACTCGTCATAGATTAAATAAAAATTATATAGAAGGCACCTAGGAACAATAAAATCAGTTAAAACACAAAATGGCAAAATTCCAACTAAGTAATTATCAACATCACTTAGCAACTTGTCGCTAAAACTACTAGACTTCTGGGCCGTGAACTGGCAATATTGTTAAAAAAGAAAAACCCCTAACGTGGTGGTATATCCCTGAAACGGAAAATTAAACTGTGAGGTTTGATGACCGAAAGCTACACAGTGGGCTTGGTGAGGTGCTGTAGTAGAAGGCTCAGGATTAATCTCGACTCCCTGCGACTCTTCAATGTGCACCCAAAGCATATTATACGAGCATTTTTGCATTCTGCCTCCATCCGAATGTGGCTGTATGCTGGCCTCAAGTTAAGAAGTGCAAAACCACAGCCAACCCACTTCAGAGGATAAAGGAAAAATTGGTATCACACTAAATGTACCATGAAGTTAAAAAAACATATCATATTTCTGTGGTTCTTGTTTTCCCATGTCAATGTTCGCAAGGTTCAAGATGCCAAATAACTTGTTCTGTGACACCAAGTGCTAGCCCACTGGTTAGATCATTTGATAAGATGACTAGCCCAGAGGGGCGGTTGCGCAGAGTTCAATCCCTGAACCGGGATGAATCCTTCAGGTGTGACGCTTTCTTCCTAAGAAATCTGCATAGGCTTCTTTGGCGCTTCATGCTAAATTACAGTGAATGCCTAAGTTTCTCTTTCATTTCCCACTTCAATGCATTCAACCTGGCATGCTAATATGTGCTGTGCACTGTATATTAACAAAGGAGTAGTTCAGCTTGTTGATCAGTGAATTAGTAGTGACAGCTACAACACTATCTTGATAACACTGAAAAGGGAGCAAGTTAGTATGAATGTATATTAGAAAACAACGCAATAATTAGTAAACCTAATGACACAAGCACTTGTATTGTACGGCTCCTTCTAGTGTCCACATCTTTATCTTTTTCACAGTTTTTCCACCAATCTTATTCACAGTCAAATTCTTGCTATAAATACAGATGTACCATATTTATTCGAATCTAGACCGATAGTTTTCATTTTTTTCAAATAACCATATTTCAAACTCTAGGGTCGGCTTAGATTGGAGGATCTTAAAAATGCGCCAGTTTTTCATTGAAACTGCTTAATATGGTGCACAGCTAGTGCCATCTAGAAAAGTCAATATTACTGCCACTACTAGCCGTGCCAGTAGCCAACCGACACAGGTCGCCATATTGACCTGTGTCATGTTGGCCGGATCGTTGTGTGGCGTGGTGTTATCACGATGGCACCAAGCAGGAGATGCCACTACAGTGCCGCTTTCAAGCGAAAAGTTGTGATAGTCGCAGAGGAATCGTCGAACCTTCAAGCCGGGCAGGACTTCGGTGTCGACGAGAAAAACATCCATGGTTGGAGGGGACAATGACAGCAGCTCTTTGCATGCGCCGCAACGAGGATGGCATTTAGTGAACCAAAGAGAGGCCATCACCACAAAGTGGAGACAGTTTTGGTCAACTTAGTTCGGACGCAGAGAGCAGCTGCCCTTCCAGTGACAACAAAAGTGCTCCAAGGGAAAGCTAGGGAACTTTTGAGGGAGCGAGGCCTAACGCCAAAGGATTTCAAAGCCAGCTGAGGCTGGCTTCAGAAATTCATGAAGTGCTTCAGCTTCAGTCTCCCACGTCACACTTCAATCACCCAGAAGCTACCAAGCGATTTCGAAGAAAAGCTGATAGCTTTTCAGCGCTACGTGCTGCGAAAGAGAGAAGTGGCAGGCTACAACCTTGGGCAAATCGGCACCGCCTAGATGGCTGCGTATTTTGATATGCCAGTGGCGTACACTGTGAATGAAAAGGGTGCCAAGGAGGTGAAGGTGCACGCTGCGGGCTACGAGAAGCAGCGCGCAACTGTGATGCTGTGCTGCACAGCTGATGGACATAAACTCCCTCCTTATATGATATTTAAAAGGAAGACGCTGCTTGCTCGAAAAACTTTCCGAAGAAATGTCATTGTGCGGGCAAATGAGAACGGGTGGATGACGGGTGCGATGGTGGAAAGTGGGTTAAGATTGTGTGGCGACGGCGTCCAGGAGCCCCTTTGACAAAGAACTCGCTCCTTGTCGTCAACTCTTACCGTGGGCACTTGACCGACAACGTGAAGGCTGCTGTGCTCGCCCAAGCGAACACGAACCTCACTGTCATACCGGGCGGCATGACGGGCCAGTTGCAGCCACTTGATGCCTGCATCAACAAACCTCTCAAGGATCGTCTGCGGAAATATTACACGGACTGGTTGACTGACGAAGACCACATGCTAACGGCAATGGGCCGCATCAAACGTGCATTGCTATCGCAGCTGGCGGGCTGTGTAGCTGCAGCATGGGACCCAGGTACTTTGATTGTGTGCGCCTTTAAAAAGTGCAGCATATCTAATGCGCTTGACAATACCGAAAACAGCGCACTTTTTGAAGGTGACAGTGACAAGGAACACAGCGACAACGCCGTTGAATAAGCTCTGCACGTTCAGATTCATAAATGCCGTTTGCATTTTGTGAACACTGTCTTCGCTTTTTTTGTCCGGCCTGAATTTGAGGTTATATATATATATATATATATATATATATATATATATATATATATATATATATATATATATACATATAATTTTTTGGGGGGGGCTTTGGACTTTAGGGGCGTTGGCTTAGAATTGGTGTCGGCCTAGATACGAGTAAATACGGTAACAAATTATCCAGTATAATGAGGTAAACCTGGGACTTTTCTCGTCAATATCTGCAAGTCACGATTATATGCTCATAGCGAATATCAGATATCATAAGGTATTTTCTTGTTGGATGTCACCTAGTTACACAGAGGTTCAACTGTACTCACAGAGACATGTGGTAAGAGGTAATCATCTGCTAAACTGCCTAAGCAACATATTTTCTTCACTTACTCTCTGTCGTGCTTGACTTTGTCTTTGCCTTGCCCTCTCAATGAGGTCACCAACAATGAGCTTAGGGACTTTCTTAGTTTCATCTGGCTCTGCAACGCCATTAGCCACCTCAGGTGGAGAAAATTTTTCTTCTGCTTCTGAGGCTGCTCCAGATGACTCCTCGTCGTCATCATCATCCAAGTTGTCTGAGGAATCCCCTTGATCATCAGATTCCAGGTCTGCAAAGCATAAATATGCGAGTGCTGTTCTCAGAATGTAGTGCAAGACATTAAAAAATATCAGTAAAGGTAACAATGAACTTCATGAGCTTTAAGTGCAACAAGCTGTACAATATAGTCCTTAAAAAAATGATTATCTGAAGAGTTGTAAAACAGCTAGCTTGAATAAGCAATTACACTGCATTCAGCCTTACTTTGACAACCGAAACTTTGCTAAATATCTCAACATTTGTATGTTTATAAACAGGGTTTACCACCAGGCATGTGCCGACGTCTGGAAACTTAACGAAGAAATAAAACTGTGCAAGCATATCATAAAAAAGTCACCATGAGTGTCGGCTAACGTATGGGAAGCTCTTCACAGTTACACAACTCTAATATATTGTACCTGGATTCCCTGAAAAACTGAGAAATGCTGGCAGTCACGCCGATTGTGAACCATACGGAATTACACGCGGTATTATAGAAACCGATGGCCACGGTCACTAGTATCGCAAAAGTTTCTTTGTGGCCTTTTATTCGGAACCGAAACTGCAAGAAACCTGACATCCTGAAAAGCAAACAAAACAAAGGTTTCTCTAACAAGCAAAATGTCTTCGTTTTGATTACCAAGCTGTTCAGCAGAATGTTTGATCATGTAAGCAAAGTTACTGGTGGATGTTTTAATTGACAATTCGTCAAGTTATTCACTCGCCAATCTCGCTACTTAATCTCTAGCTCTTGAACTAGGCGCTGAGCTGCGCCGCAAGCTTATTCGTTTCGTTTTCTGCCTCGTCGGATTAACATCATAATTACATAAGGAAGAACACTCAATCACAACAAACCTTTCTCATGGTCATCGATTTGGAAGTCGCTGTCATCCGAACTGTCACCCAAGTCGGCGAAATCAAGCAGTTGCAAGTGATTTTCAACGGGCTTCACTCTTCGCTTGCTTGGATCTCTCTCCACTTTTGCGAAAAAGACAAAGACACAAACGCATAAAAAATTGATACGACAGATCAAAAAGATATTAACACCCTTGAGAGACAGGCAAGAATTTGTGGTGAACGCGTTGCGATCAGCTCGCGTCAGTCGCCCGCTAGCTTGGTTCAACGATGCAGCTTACCCATAGTGCGGTAAAGAAAACCAACATTCTCGATGTACCCATCTTTGTCTGTCATGCCTAATGTAATGCGTAATACTCTTTTCACAGAGACGCCGCTAGTTTCTATCAAATGCTAGCAACGATCGCATTCGAACGTAGAGTTCATGCACGCGAAGCCATTCGACAGCAGTCTGCTCGACGCAAAACAAAGCATTTTCGAGTTTGTTAGCGTGGCGCTAGTTAAGGGATTTTTGAGCTGACTTTCAGTAAAAATACTATCAAACAACAAAGAATATGTGTGTACGCTATTTGTATCGCACTATTTTTGTTTGTGAAAGTATTATGTAAATTATACCTCCTGAAATTTGCAAGTTTGCAGACTTTTCTTTCAAATGCGCTGCAAACATTTTTTTTCCACATCTCGAGCGTCGCAGCGCGTCGTGGTAGTCGCCTCAGGCCGCCGTCACCGCCGTTTTTTGAAGCTCGCTCTTCGCAAATATTTGTGAAATCGGCTTTCCTGCTGTCATGAAGTCCTTACTGTGCGGTATGCTTTTCTGAACAGCCGTTTCTCGTCTATTGCAGCAAGAATTAGAGGCAAGTCATGTCCTCCATATCAGTGCTGTGCTACTGTTGTGGCTAACGTCACATCGCTAAAATCTAGGGCAAGGTTCCGACTGGTGTTGTATGAGCCGCGGGCCACTTTCTTCGTTGCGACGATAGATTGGTTTTTTTACAAGTGCTGCTCCAGGAGGGCACATATAACCCACAAACGGAGGCTTCAGGAGAGCACCTGAGATAATAAAGGAGGCGGCGCAGGATCTCCAGCGCGCCCAAGGGGTAGCGGGGGTATCAAAGGAAGGAGCAGGGCGGCCCGTGGGTTGGGGCCGCGGAGGCCGAAGCGTGCCAGGGGGTGTCCCCATAAAAAATTGGCTGTCCGCTATCGCGGACAGCCGATCTTGTATACCCTTGGCACGCGCAGGCCTTGGCGAGTCCCCAACCTACAGACCTGTCCGGGTTCTAGCTTTGATGTCCCCGTTGCCGCTTTGGTGTCCTGGAGGCGCCGCCAGTAATTCGAAATAATGGCACATTGTTACAACTAGTAAAAAAAACCTAATTGAATAAATATAATTACGTCCAGCCGCCAGCTTGTGACGCTAAGTTCAGCACTACCCCAGCAGTCCGCACCGAAGGGCCAACGAGGACACCAAAGCTGGAACTCGGACTGTTCCTTGAGTTGGGGCTCGCTGAGACATGCGCGTGCCAGGGGTGTACAAGCTCGGCTGTCTACTGTCGCGGATAGTACATTTTGTATCCGCACACCCTTTGGCACGCTCCGGCCTCGGCGACCAGAGTTCACGAACAGCCCTGTTTCCAGTTTGATATCCTCGCTGGCTCTTGGCTGCCCCGGTGCCGCTGCCCGTGGATGCCCCGGAGATCCTGCGCCGCTTGCATTATTATAATCTGATGCTCTCGTGAGGCCTCCGTTTGTCTGTTGCACTGTTACATGAACCCTCCTGGAGCAGTACTTGTAAGGAATCCGATCTATTGTCGCGACGGAAAAACAACCCAGTAGCGTCTGCCACACCAGTCAGAACCTCGCCTGCGTTTTGTGTTTGTTTTTGCGACTTTGGCAGCATAATCGCTGCGTACTAGAGCAGTTCGTTTCTGGACCAGTTTCTTTCATTATCTGCGTCCACATGTATTTCATTCTTGTTGGAAAAAATGCAATAGCTCTGCGAGCCCATGAAAGTGGCAGCTTAAACCAACATTACTAGATCCTTTGGAATGAACATCGGAAATTATCTACCCGTGGCCCTCTTGCGCCCGTTTGAAGAACAAAAAAAATGTTTTAGAACTTTTACTTTGCTTTTAGCTACAGTCGACTTGCATCCATTGGGATGGTAAACCTCGCTTCCAAAAAGAAGGCATTTGAATCGGATCATGCATTGCTCCCATATTAAGTGATTTGTTTTTAGCAAAACTTAACAGATCTGTGTAAGATGCTTTCATCAATACTTACGTCTTAGCTGCTATTAGATACATGGACGACTTTTAATTTTTCTTGACAGTGGTGCTAGTTCGTACGAGTCTGATGCTTTTTTAGTTCTGGACACAGTGCGCAAATGTTTTAAACCACTAGAACTAACCCGTGAATTTTCAGAGAATGGTGTAATGAGGTTCCTAGACGTTAGTCTATTTTTGCACGAAAACAATTCTTGTTGGATGTACTACCCACATGGCAAGAAGCCACTTCTTCCATTCAACTCCGCACACTCTAAAATCATAAAACACGGCATTGTTAGCTCATATTTAAAAAATACCTTAAAAAACTCCTGTGAACATAAAATGATCGACAGCTTCCGTGAGCAGCCTGAACAGTTAACTTCGGCAGGCTATCCATCTCTTGTACAAGTCTCTGTTGCTGAAGGCCTGCTGCGCAGATTTTCCTCCGTGGTGAATGAAAATCCAGATGGGCCAACTTGGGATAGACAAAAAATTGCGGTAATCCCATACATACATAGAATTGCGCACAGTCTGAAAAAGGTTGCTTAGTGTGTTAACGTCAAAGTTGTCTTCTTTGCTCTTGAAAAATTAAGCAACCTTTGCAAAATGACTGTCCTAGCATCTAGGCCCAAACGATGGTGTCTTATCACACCCAAGAATAAATTCATAGATTGCATAGACAATGTTGTGTATCGGATCCCCCTATCCTGTGGTAAATATAACATTGGACAGACGGGCCAATGCGTTATTGAAAGATTGAAAGAGCACAAGTACACTGTTGACTGCACTAAACAGGGTTAGCTTTCTGCCCACTGCTGCATGTGTAGATGTAAGCCAAGGTACAAAAAAGTTAGTATCATTGCAAAACACAGTGATCATATCACGCATTAAATATATGAAGCAGGAAAAATTCTATGTTTAAAGGATGGGTGTGTCAGCACCCCCTCTGTCATGCTAACTGTCAAGGTCAGATACCTCGGGCTATCGATGACATGTTGAATTTTGTATGGCTTTGTCACGGTGTTCTGTGCATGGTTGGTGTACTAGATTGTGGCTATATAACTTGCTATGCATTCTGATAAAAAAATTGAAGTTGGCACTCTGTTCTCTCTTATGTCCCCTCTGCTGTCCTTGCGTTGTTATTCAAACTTTCAAGCATGTTTTACCAACAAGCCCACTTCTACAGCCTTTTTAAAAACAAAACCTTGTTTGTTTGATATACTTGCACATAACCTGCTTATTCGTACATTCTTACAGTATTCTGAGCTGTGTGCTTATGGCATATGTGTACAGGGTGTCTACCAACCAGGAATTCTCAGGGATTTTGAGAAGTCTGGAAGAACTCAGGGAAAACTCTGGGAATTTGTGCCTCTATCAGGAAAAATTAGCAGTAATCTTATTGAAAGGGTCGAAAGTCGCGGTAATGCTGGCTCGAGTACAGACAGGAATCGTAATGAGTCGTCTTTGATGCCCTGTCGTCGGCTGGAGGAGTTGCCAGTGTACAGTCAACGACCGACTTCCCAGATTCCTGATAATTTGGACGGCTTCGCGGCACCACCATGTACCTCATAGAGTCAACGCATCAGAACGTCTGAAATGTCAGACGCAAGAACTCTTTGCTGTCCGATTTTGCGGACGTTTTGCCGTGACCGCAGGTCCAAAATGGCATTAATCAAAGCCACCACCGCTGCCATTTTGATTACCTCGCTGCCTCAAACCAGCGCTCTCGCACGCAGATCCGCTGACAGCCGTAGCCACCACGGCGGCAACACTAGGCCTAGCTGCTTCGTTTGCTATGAAGCTTCTTGCCGTTGGGTGCCGTGTTTTCCATTGAAAGAATTCGCTGCTGTCAGCAATGGCATGGATTCCGCCTTTGCAGTCCTCGCGATTGGCTTAGAAGCTTGGAAAGCATGGTGCGTTGCATAATGCCGGTTCCGGAAAGTCAGCTTCACCTCCGTACAGAAGTGTTACTTAGTGAAGCATACGTAAAAGTATTGCAGTGAAGCATAACAAGCGTGGGAAGGGCCTATTGCCACTGGACACAGTATGTATTCCTTGGTTATACATGCATGCACCCGGTATTTCCTGTCACAGTACGAGCGCCGATATGCCTAATACATGTACTGACACGCCTTCAGAGCGTTTTCGAATGTGCCTGTGGCGGTTTGAGCCCTTAAGGGCAGTAAATGATATGGATTTATTTTTTCCAACTGGCCGATTTTTCTGACGTTCTCGCGGCCGCTACGGAGTTCGAAAAATCGTGCGTGGACTGTGCAACTGACCAAGAAGATGCTTCAAATGGTCCGTGGGGCGAACGAGTGGCGGAAGTAGTACAAGAACAGAAAGGACCTACGCATTGAGGAATGAATGGGAAAGGAAGCGTGCTGCCACCGTTATGAATGAGCTTGAGTTCAAAAAACAAAGTGTTGGCTGATGCCGAGATGCAAGTGTCCCTCACCCAAACCAAAATAAACTCTTTAAAGCAGTGAAACACAGCACTAAGGTGTCGTGTGCAGGCTTCGAGTATGTCATGACAGTTGAGGTTGGCTTACAAGCTGTTGATAGAGAATCTCGATTGTGACAAACTTCGGGCTTTATACCACTGAGCTTGCTATCAGTTGATAGAAATAGTTCATATTAGAAAATATTTGCTTCTGTATGCATCTCCTTTTTATTCATATTTGAGAACGTCCGACTCCATTTGTAATTCTTTTTCAAAGACATTTTATCTGCTGTGCATTTTTTAACCCCTCCCTTCTATTCTCTTTTTGAATAACATAAACACTACTCCTTAGTATTCAAATTGGATTAAATCATTTTTCTTTATTTTTTTTCATAAGCGTATTAGAGAGTGGCAGCATCGGGCGATATGGTTTCAGGCCGTCTTGACATAATACATAGTTCTGCATCACTCAGGGAATCGGGCAGACACCCAGGGAAAACCTGGAAAACTCAGGGAATTTGGAAATGTCAACTTGGTAGACACCCTGGTGTACTTGCAATATGTGTAGCAGTGGAACCCAGCATTTGAACGTTGGTGCTTGAGGTTAGTTTAAGCAATGTGTGTAGCAGTGGAACACAGCATTTGAACTTTTGCACTTGTTGAGCTTAGTTTAACGGGACTGACAACCAATTGTTGTTACCCAATATTGTAGTTCAGTGGAAAGCTTACCAGTCAGTGTTGAATTTTGCAGTGGTAATGTAGAGAACACCGTGAAACATATGTTATCAGCATTTTTCTATCCGAAGTGAGGGTCGTTCACTGGTAGTGCGATAGCAATTATATGCTGGCATTGGTGGAAGGCAGACAACAAATGCAGTCGTAGCTGCGCGAAAATATTTCGTTTATGAAGCTGGTGTTCCTGTGATTCATGTTTTCTGAAGTGTTCAATTATTTCTACAATAGCTACATGCTTTTCTGTCCAACAGCTTTGGTTATTAACAAGTGAAAGGTGTTTTCTAGCCAAGTGTCTAAAGTGAAAAAGCGCTTTTGCATATGATGTGCAGTTCAGCGTGTTGCCGTTGCCACATATGCGTCTTTATTTCCGAAGTATGTCATTTCTCAAAGACTCGAGTGAGCTTGAACAAAAAACTTTAGCTTGCATGCGTACTCACAATTAGCATGCGTCAACAGCAATCATGTGTGCCACCATGAATGAGGGACACGAGCACCACTCAATAGCATCGACTTTCTTTTACTCCGGAATAAGCATAGAATAAAGTGTCATAGCCTAATAAAATGCGAACTGCAATTTTAGGCAACAAGTATGCAGCACTTAATAACAGCCGACTTGCGTACAGTAATCTCATAGGCTGCATCCAGAGTACCAATACTTTCACCAGCAGTTCGCTCTGCTTACTGGTTTTTGAGACTTCCTTCGCCAATTTAAAATTTTAATTCCTGCTTAAATTGCGAACAACGTGCTCGATTCTCTTGCTATAAATCATGGTAATTTCATTTCCATCAAGGTCTCACAATACATTCTGGCCAGTTGTCAGTCCCTTGAGCGTTCAGTTACCCGCCGTGGTTGCTCAGTGGCTATGGTGTTAGGCTGCTGAGCACGAGGTCGCGGGATCGAATCCCGGCCACGGCGGCCACATTTCAATGGGGGCGAAATGCGAAAACACCCGTGTACTTAGATTTAGGTGCACGTTAAAGAACCCCAGGTGGTCAAAATTTCCGGAGTCCCCCACTATGGCGTGCCTCATAATCAGAAAGTGGTTTTGGCACGTAAAACCCCATATATTATTATTATTATTGTTATTGAGCGTTCAGTTGAATGTGAAAGTGCAAAAGTTTATCATTGCAAAGGAATAATGTAGCTGTATGAATAAATTTACTCCAGCTTAAAGCATTTGAATGGGGAAATAATTGGCAAAAAGAAAGACAAGAAAAGGAACATGTAGTGCTGACTGCCTAGTGCAGTTTTGTTATCTGGTTCAGCAAAAAATTGGTTCAATGCCGTAACAGAAAAATAATAGTTGAAATAATTAATTGGTTTATATTAATTTTCATAGCCTAAGAATAATTACAAGCAAGAATTTATTTTCTACAAGAACTGTACTGTGCTTCTGAGCTGCACAGAAAGACTCAACAAAAGTATGCATGCTGTTTTTCAGGCTGCACGTAGTTAAAAAAAAACTTACTGCAACAACACGCTTCAGAAGCAATGCGTTAGGTGAAATACATCATTCATATTGTACCTACTTGAGCTTATCATTGGGATCAAGAGCTATCTCCCAATTAAGAAGCACTGCTTCATTTTGGCGAGTATATGTTGGTCTCCAACCACCAGAAAACTAAAACTTGCCAACTTCAAACGCTCATGAGTGTATTAGTAATATGACTGCCTCAGGTTGCAACACATTAAAAAAAGACACGTACGGTGCTACCACATATAAAATTACAGGCATGGCATGGATGAAAAGCTCGAGGTGGCCTACCTGATCTGAAAGCATTTTGCTTTCTGCATTTCATTTTGAAGTGAAAAGTTTTGTAATGTTCCGGTTCACACATTTTTTTTTGTTCAGTTTCAGTTCAGTGCACTGATTATAGCTTCATTGAACTTCTTGATCAGTGCGCAATTTTCTTTAGGACATGTTTGAAATATCAGGGACACTGAAAGCATTGTATACTTTCTTAATTTTTTGCTAATATTGTAAACCTACAGGCACACAAGTAACCTGCAAGCAACGAATATAAGTCCTTGTGTCAGAAAAACTCAAATTTAATAGTGTGTATGCATAATGTGTCTGTTGTGCGAAGTATTTTAGCTGCAAAACTAGGAAGTTGTGGGATATGTATTAGCAGAATGGTATTTTTTTGTTTCTTGCCTCTGCATATAAAAAAACGTGATTATTGGAGGAAATTAGTCTCTCAAACTGTTGCCATAGCCTTCTGGTGCCCGATGCTTTTAAATAAACCTCTGAAATTCACTGAACATTGTTTCAACAGCTTGATAAAAAGCAGTGTAAGGAGTATACAAAGCAACACATCCTGTACCTATGACACATTCAAGTTGTTTGGGCAGAACTTGGAGCACAAGTTAGGTACATTGCTGAGAGCAGGTGGAATATCTTTTCTCTTATGCAGGAAGTGTATTTTCCCCGTTCACAAGCATGGACTCAGGAACAGTGCAAGTCCTCAGTCATTCTGGAATGCTACAGAACCATACTTATCAATACTCTCCAATGTGTTAAATGACTGGCACTTGTCACCAGCCTACCAAAATATCTGCACATAATCACTTGTTCTGTAATGTTTCTTTTCTGTTTGCCCCATATTTTTGTTGTTTGAAAACTAATACTGAACATACTTTTAGCGTAAGTTGAAATGGAAACAGAAGAAATGTTGTCGAGTTTGAGAAACACACATTCTAATTTATTTTATCCTTTTCTTTTTTTTTCACTTTAAAATAAACTGAAAAGCCACTTGGTAAAACATTGTGTGAACACATTATTCTGATACTTCTGTGGCACTTTACATATGTACACTTCACCTGGATAAACTTCTACATGAGCAACAATGTGTCGTCTTGGGTGCCAAGCAGAATACAGTAGGAAGAAGACGGACAGTGACACTAAGATGATCAACGGTTCTGCTTCACACTTGAGATGCGACAATGAATCTGCACCAACTAGTCTAAATTTCAGTTCTTTTAGAAAAGCAATACTTCCTTGCGGTTTTTCTTCACGTTGGTAAAAGCAGGGCTTTTGCTGTGGGCTTAACTAACTAGAGCACATTGGCCTAGCTGGCTGGCTCTCCTGTTCCCATTTGTGACTAGCTAAGACCATTAGTGGCATTGAAAACTATCTACGCATTGGCCAGTAGTTAAATTCAACTAGTTAGTAATTTTAATATGGTCCAGCATGATGCTAGTATTCACTTATATTTTTAGCTCTGCTGTGCAGGTCTGTACAAGTTCTTGAAGGTGAAATGGCTGAGCAAGAGGTCATTAAGAAGCTGAAGGCTGGAACCTTCGATGGGCTTTCAAATGATGTAAAAGTAAGGAATCATTTTAAGCGCTTATTTGCCCCACCATTTAGTTGCTTTTTGCTAATTGACTTTCACTTTCTTTTTTTTTTTTTTTCAGGCCTACATAACTTCCACAACCAGTGATCCACAGAAGTGCGGCGATTTTATCAAAGCTTTGTTCTCGCATGTCATCAGATCACAGAACTCTGGTGCCCTGCACAAGGTCCCAGAAGAAATCTTGGCGGCCATAGAACTGGGCCTGCATGCTCTTAAGAATATCTTGCGACCGAGTGGCATTACTGACCATCTCAACGTCTTGTACCATGTGTTTGCCTTGCTCCTGAAAGAGGTATGTAGCATGCTTACTTCACTCCAAGAAAAATGTGGGTAAAAAGAAATGAAATCTATTGTATAATTGGAGTAGTCGTGGCAGCTCGGCTGTGGTAATTGAAGCTCCTTGAGACAATATATCTTCATTTGAATTATCTGACACTGCATAAAATTACCCTGGATGAAACTGTGAATAAATACACAAAGATATAAAGACATTAGGTTCATTTCCATACTAGCTTTTTCAAAATGCCAAATGAGACTGAGTAAACTGACACGAAGTCAGTTAGAGCATTGTAAAATAAGTTTGCCATCCTGGAATTGTCAAGGTGTCTTTAAGTACAGTGGACTGTCTTTAAACGGAAGCTCGAAGGACCAGGGAAATTCGTTCCGTTTATCAGGAGTTCCATTTACTGGGAGACAAAGCTGAACAGAATTTGATGAATACAAAACCAACCAACCATGAGGATGGTGTTCTGTTTAAGAGGCAGTTCCGTTTAAGCGATTTCCATTTATCGAGATTTCACTGTACTTGGTTGCTTCACAGACATGCAAGTTATCACCTAATAAGACTAGGTTTTGGCTATCTAATGCTTTATAAATGTACTCTCTCAGCCACTTTTGGCCAGAGTACTGTACACTATTTGGTTTTCTTTCTAAGTAGCAAAAGATCTGAATTACAGAAAAGCTTGATTTGAATTCAGCATATTTAATAATGCATTTGAAGCCTTTGCAGGCAAAGCAGAATGTTGACTGTTTGCAATAATGCTGTTTTTGACTCAGATTATGTTGAGTAGTCAAATTTATTTTACAAGGAGCATATGTTCATGCATTGTACAATGTCTTCATTTTCATGTTAGTATACTGGTATTGGATGCTGTAAAACATGTGAAAATTATTTGCCTTGATTATAGGCAACAAGTATGATGGCAAATGTGTGATGAAAAATCATTAGCCACTATGCATCCTGTGAGACTAACTCGTATGAAAGTTTTGTAGCTTTCACTCTTTCGTAGCTTAGCAATGAATCAACTTCACTGGCGATTGCAAGCCATGGATATTAAACGCTGGGTGCAATGTACCACATTAACTTTCTCAATGCTAATTGGACCTATTAGAGTAAAGAACTTGCAGAAGTTCTTTTTTAAACCGGCAGAAAAGTATATGAAATTCGTGACATGTTCATTACTACTGAACAAAATGAAAAAGACAGCAGAAAAAAAGTAACATTGTACTAAAGATGGAAATACACATTATCGCTATACACACTTGACCACAACTTGAGTAACGGTGGCAAGGGCAAGCACAAGGCAATCAGCAGCACATAGAAAACAGCAGGAAGGCCTATTCCTCAAACACTTTTCTTTCACCACGAACGCTATGCTTAGCAGTAAAATTACGTCATTTAAAGCACTAAGTCATACCTACTGGGCACTCCTTTGTGTAATAAACATAAACTGCAAAAATCTGCATATAGGGCACTTGCAATGCTCATGCTTTCCAGAAAATAAAGTTTATCATGCCTATGCATGAAGGTTGTTTGCATGGTTTCCCATTGCCAATTGCTGAGATACTACATAAACGCAAGCAGTAATTTTTCAGCTGTTAGTACGTTTGTAGAATGGTGACACAGAAAAAGCATAGAGGGTGGAATAAAAAGCTGGGTGAGTTACTGAAGTTGCAGAATGAGACTTGGCACCGAAAAACACAAGTCATAATTCAGGCGACAATGAGGAGGAACATCCATTCGTCAGCTTTCTCTGCTTGTAAGAGGGAAGTGTAGCACAATCAAGGCGCAACAACGTTCGAAGACTCATGGAGCACACACACGCACAGGGCCACGTTCGTGTACGTGCGTCTTCGGACATCCTTGGGTCTGCACACTCACCTGTTGTCTTTAGGCACCCGGAAGAACCTTGCAGGGCTTGTTTTTGAGCTATTCGTGCACCACTGCACGATGCACGAGCAGTGCGAGTCGTGAAAAGGGGGAAACCTAGCGGAGCGCAAGCACATAGCTATTGAGGACCACGAAACTGACAAAACTGCCCACGCTGGCCAACGCTCAGCATTACACATTTTCCTATAACAGCAGATAACGAAACATGAAACTTCATGCGGCGGACTAAGCTGGCGCCAAGCTGGCAGGTACACACGGAGACAGACGAAGGTTAGGGAGGTGTGAGGGAGGGCAAGGGGAGAGGAGTTGAGAGGAAGGGCGAAAGGATATGGCCCTGGATCAGCGCATCTGCGCGTGCCTATCTAGGAGGCCGTGCAAGAAAAGCGCATTTGCTTTCCTGCCCTCCTGATCGATGGTGCCATTTACCTCTGCCACCGAAGCAGCGGAGATTCTGAGGCAGGATGAAAGCGGTGACATCAAAAGCACTGTTGCCTACTTGAGAGCATCCTCATTAGATTCTATGGAAGTTTGGCCAGGTAACATGACGTCATGGTTCGGAGTGAAAAGGCCTTGTGCTATCTAGGTGGCATTGGATTAGCTGCACGAGTAATGATGTTCTTGTTCTCCATCGTAGCCGAGCATGTGCGCAGCTGTTTTTCTCTGGCTTTGAAATGGGTAGGCCACGCATCATACATACTCCTTAGGAGCAGACAGCTTTCGATCAGTACCGCAAGCAGAACCAGGAACGAGCTCGTCTACACCGTGCCGATGCTGCAGCCCAGGCACGAGAACTGAATTGTGCAACCGAGTGCAAGCAGCAACTGCGTAGTACCTTGGATCTGGCCGCCTATCAAGCCATTGTTTAATGAACCGTCAGGATTAACCCAGTGATAAACACCGGGGCCGCATGTTTCAGCTTCGCTGGCTAACCATCTGTATAGAGTGCTTGGGCGGTGATCTTTTTTTTCTTATATTACTGTTCTTTATCTATATTTTTAGATAAACCTGAGCCAAAGGCTAAAGTCTGACACGTTGCTAGTTGCCGTTAATGTCCTAATGTCATGTGCCATAAAAAAATTACAAGGTAAAATACGCAGGGAGACAGAACCAGAGCAAGCAGAACAGTGGCACACTACTATTGCATGCTTGATCATGTTACTGCACGCCCTCCCCTTCTTTCCTCTAGCACATGCTTGAATTGGGCACATGGGAAGACAGCATGCATGAAGCCAGCATCCTTCTTGGCTCATCCTCGCACATTTTTTTCTTCACACCCACAGCAACCAGTGCGTGAGGCACAATATTATTGCACTTGGCCTTTATATGGAACCTAGGCTTCTTCCAGCACATAGCTTCATGTGCTGATTGAGGAAAGAACAGCTTCAACATGAGCCCAGTGACTGTATTGGTCTTGTGCACTATGCCACATAATTCATTGGGTGCTATACTTAAAGGGGCTCTCCTTAGTTCGAACTGCATTTTATTTAAATAAATTTCTGGTTTCCTTGGAGTTTGAATTAATGAGATTCCACTGTACTTGCACACATTACAGAAGTGAAGCCAGGTAGTGCTCAAGGCATGTTAACTCAATAGTGGCCCTGATAAGACTATTACCCATTTCACTGAAGCCCTTTTTTGTTCTAGCACTCCAAAGCTGCCATAGCGATTTCTAATGCATATGTGCAGCTATGGAACTCTGCACTTGAAATCAGTCATCAATGAGTGCAGACCAACCAAGCCATTGCCTTTGAGCTGCGGCTCTATGCAATGCAGTACAGCTTGGCTGTAAAATTACAGCCTAATGTTAAGTTAGATCAGCATACTTTTATTCGGAACGTTGAACAATTACAACTTGTCTTCATTGAATGAGGCACTTTACAACATTTTTCTGCAATTGCAGAAAAAATTTCTTTGGTAGCTAAAAAAACTTCTGGTGTAAGTTTGCAGTGGGATCTGTTGTGTGTGGGTTCAACTATTCAATGAAACCAGAAATGCAGAAATGAATTGTGCTTGAGCATTACTTATTGACTGCACCCGGAATACCATTTGGCTGTAAAATCGAATGACAAGAGTAGTGTCCTTTAAAGCCAAATGTTCTTATTACAGGTACAGGTGTATTTCAAGTACAAGTCAATCACAAACTTGGATTTTCTTTCTCTCTCCCCAACCCCCTCTGGCTTTAGGAACAATTTCTGCAGGCCTCAGCAGCAGCAGAAGTCATGCTGTCCCTGCTCAAAGCTATGGACTGCCAGAACTCCAAAACTGCCATAGTGATTTCCAATGCATATGTGCAGCTATGGAACACTGCACTTGAAATTCGTCAGCAAGGAGTGCAGGCAAACCAAGCCATTGCCTTTGAGCTGCTGCTCCATGCAATGCAGTTCCTTTGCCTCAAAGATGAGGTCACTGCGGTCACTGAGAAGCACTACACTGCCGCCAATTGGTGCGCTATCAAAATGAAGAGTGAACCATGGCTGGCACGACTACGCCGATGCATCCTGCCTGCAATTTCTACACTGCTCAGGCGTACACCCACACGCCTGCGAGCCAGTGTGCCATTTGTTGTTGACATCCTCCTTGAACAGAACAAGATGAGCTCCAAGCTGGGCAAGAACCTCAGCCTCATTGCCGAATGGAGGAATATTGCGGATGAAGCCCTGTTTGCCTTAGAGGTTCCTCTCTACCACCACGTAACTGCCTTGCTCAGTCTTGTGGATCAGGTGTCGGCCCTGAGCCTGTGTGTCACAGATGGGAACAATCAGATGCCGCACATTAAGCTTCCCAAGAGCATCCGGTGGCAGGAATGTCAGCCTGGTAAGGAGGAGTTCATGTGCCTTACCTCCTGCATGCAAGTGATTCTGGTGAGACTCCATGCCGCAGAGCAGTTCATTCAAGGAGCCTCAAGTCGGCAAGCATTCGTGGCTGCGATCACAGCAATGCTGGACCTCGGACCTTTCATCAAGCAATATCTAAGTTGCCTCCATTCCATCAAGGCGAGTCCATCGTACATCTCGACGGCCCTGCGAGTGCTCAGAGCCTTGCTCATCCTGCACACATACCTCGTACAGGAGACAAAAGGCAAAGTATTTCAATGGACTTCACTTTGCTTGTGTCGGCTTATTATGTATGAATGATGCACTGGCAGCATTACTGGCATGGTGTGCTCAAGACCTCAAGTTGCTTATCACTGGCAATTCCAGTTTCAAACGAAGTGGGACATGCTCGGCACGTCATTGCACTGCCTGCGAGCAGCTAAGAGGCATTAATGAAAGTCTACTTGCACATGCGACAAGTATCATGCATGTACAGTTGCCCTCATAAGTTCATGTGACATGGGTTCCATGGCAAATGTGAATTTCTGCTCCGTTCAGGCGTGACAGTGTCACTTTAATAGATCACTCTGTATGTCACAAAAGGTACTATAGATTGAAGCTTTCAATTTGAGACAGTGTGCCCAGGCCTTCTGGGAATTCTTTTTTTTTTTTTTTCAGAGCCTGTGTCCTGCAAACTTTTGTGGCCAACTGTACAAATGAGTTGCCATAGAAAAGACAATATACATGAGCGCTGCAAATGTTTAATTTGCATTATAGCTTTCATTATGTAATTTATGCACAATTATCTTAGCAGCAAATCGTTTGAAAATGTGAACATCATGTACCTTCCAACTCTCCTGAATTTCTGTAAAGTTTAGAAATGTGGGCTTGTTCTACAATTTTACTACTGTTTTGTCAGGTCTTATGAAAAATAGGGTCTGTCCGGGGAAACGTTTAAGGTGCTGAAGGATGGGGCAATGCAAGATAGCAAAATATTGCAAAAAATAAATGCATACAAAAAGAATTGTGATGGTACCCATGGCACCATGTTATGGCAATGCAAGATGCTATAGACCAGAGGGGTACCTGCTTCGAGCAGCTTTATTTGGAAAGGTTCTCTAAGCAGGTGAAATTGGTAGCAGCTAAGTTGCTAAAAAAGTATCTAAAAACAGTGTTGCTTTGCAGTCTCTGCTGCTGCTTATGTGCTGTGTTTAAAGGTGAATCATCGTATGTAAAGTGCTTACATATCTTGGAAAAGGTGTCTGCTCAGGGCGAACTTAAACAAAAATGCAGGCTATTCCACCCTCCTTTCCTGTCACGTGTGGGATTTTTACGAATCTTTAAGTTCACAGGTTGGCAGTTATATCAGGTGCATTAGCATTTAAAGCTTGGCAAAGATATGTCATTGAGCATGATGGGCAACAATTTGAGTAAGAACGTCAAAGCATTTGCTGGTTTGCTGATGCAAAACAATGCTTGCAAAACTTCAACATTATTGGCTTTAGCTCCTGCTTTCTCATTAAAGATCAGTAGCTGGGAAATTGTCCCCTTCATGAACTTTTTGCCAGTTCTGTCCAGTGGTGGCAAGAAAAAAACTGACATTGTGCTGCGAGTAAATTGTAACCCCTGCATACTTGATGTGTGTTGACTTCAGTTGTTCTTTTTCCACACACGACCACTTTGGTGAAGGCACTGCTTTGTTTTATGAGTTGCTCAACGTGCTGCATATTGTAGTGATGGTGAAACAATTGTTTTTCCTATTTTATAGCGCTTGCAGCCAAGAACTAACTTGTTCATGCACTTTTCACCAACTAGTTGGTTCTTTAAATAAAAGAAAAATGCCACATGAGTAATTGTGTGCTAGGTTGATGTATAAATACTTTGTTTAAACCTCATTATAATGAAGTAATATCCAATGTGAAACAACCTTCGTTATATCCGTGTTTCTTATAAATTGTAATTACGAATACTGACTTGAAAGTGTGCAGTCTCATGCTACTGCCATAATTTCACAGAACCGTGGAGTAAAATTGTCAAATGGACAGTTATTGGCAGTTGGTAATTTGTAACTTTAAGGGTTGTGTGAATTCTGCTTTCATTTCAGACAAGGAGGAATGTGCAAAGGCGCTCACTGTCCCAGAAAAATTCTACCCATCATCATTCCTCAAGATGGCAGAAGCCTGTGTTGGTGAAGTTCTCGAGATAGGAGTGCTCAGTATGAACTGTTTTATTTCTCGTTTGTTTGACAGTGCAGTGAAAGACTTAAGGTTTACTTAAATAAGCCTTCAACATGTGGAGATAAAAGGGCTGTATTTTTTCATACTTATTTTCCATATGTTCTGCCCTTCAGCACTGGCTTGCATTTGACCATATCACATTGCCTAGCATTGCCAAGGTCAGCTAACTCAGTACAATGAATAAAAACAACAAAAAACATTGAAGCTAAAGAAAATAATGCCACAAAAAGGGGATTTGGTGTGGATTTGTCTGTGCATGATTTATAAATTGCTAATGACAGATTGCAAAGAAAAAGAACCAAGGAGCTCGGTTTTTATTGGTCACTACCATATGAAGCCAAGAAAAGTAAATGGAAATGATTTAAAAAAAATTGAAATGTACAAATACAAATATTAAAGCGGCCCTGCGACTATATTTTACCCGCCAAGTTTAGCATGCCAACATGTTCTCTGTATGTGTTATCCCGAGATGAAGGCAACGAGAATAGTGAAAATTGATGCGGGCAAACAAGTTATTCTGCTTGCCAATTCAAATAAAAGCAGACTAAAATAAGCATACATTTTCCCACTTTACTCGTCCAGCAAGGACTTGTGCTTCTTCCAATCAATATGCAACTTTCATTCAGCAATAACAGAAACTCTCCTCATTGCTGTCTTTCCACGACAATCTATAGCCTCACCTTCCGATAGACATCGTTACCTCAGCAGAGCACTGGTAGCAACATATTATGAAGATGTCTTTAACCACCAGATCTGATAAGCTTTGTTGCACCTTTGGTGTTGCAGAAGGGGGAAGAAATCTAGTACAGACTAATTGTTGTTGCTGATGCCTTTGCACTAGTAGAAAAAGGTGGAACTTTCTATTGTTTCTGTGTGCTATAGTTAATGTTGATACCACGAGATGGCACTACCAGTGCTGTTGTGTACGCGCGTCACCACTGTAGCGTTGAAGGACTGTAATATGTTGATTGGCAAGTTATAACAGTTTTTCTTGCATGACGGAATTAAAACACGTCATGCATATGAGTGGTGTGCTATGCGCTGTCTCTTGTGCGACAAAACACCTTTAGAAGATTCTGAATACCCATTGCACTCGGCATAACGCTGTATGAAGAGTGCACCAGAGAACACGAAGGCACTTTGAGTAAATCTTTGGACAGCACATAATGTGAATTGTAAAAGTATTTTATTTATATTGCACACAACTGAGACTTCCATGTAGTTTTAAAAAGTGTAACACATTTTTTTTAAAACTAGACTACATGTAAGGCCTTTAACTGTGATCTTGATCTTGATCTTAACTATGATCTATGATCTTCATGCACAACCAATCAAACTGGCATAAACATGTGTCATGTGCCTTTTGCCACACGTCTGCTGCCAACAATTATCTGTGTGGGACACTGCGATCAGCACAAACAAATTGAAATACTAGTTTTAAATAACAGTGCAAGTCAACTTCACTTTAGAAAGTCCTCGAAGGTCTCATTTTTGTAGTTAACCATTTTCTTTTTAACTGAGTGACGTTTGCATTTCTTGCCACCTGCTGCAATGGCTATGGCCTTCTGCTGAGCAAGAAGTCAGAGGTCTGATTTCCAGCTGCATTTCAGTGGGAGCAAAATGCAGAGATGCTCACATACTTTTTAGGTGCATGTTATAGTCAGCGTGCCACTTTAGGATGTTAAGCGTCATTATTGTATTATCTTGCCACTTATTGTCAACTACTTGTCTGTGCTCACAGGTCGAACATTTTACGCCGTGGCATACAACTGCTTCCAAAGCAAGGTCAGTAAATACGCCGCCTTGTACACCAAGATCAGCGTGGAGCTGAGTGTCCTACACATATCTCGCCACCCAGAGGAGAACACTGTGGAGTTTCAGGTGCGCAAATTTTTTTTTCAAGCCCCCAACATAGCGGCCTCCCTGTAGTGCAGTGTGCACTACTATGTAGGGATGGGTACTTCTGCCGCATATTCAGGGGCATTTGGGGATTTTCGCAACGTTTCTTTAAAGATAATCTTGAAAGAAAAAAAATGGTTGGCAATGTTAGACTGCGTTATTTTGACTCGCCTGACGGTTATCTTCGAAAATTTCAGAAGGACTTCTGGAAGCGCTGTGAGCTGCTCCTGTGGCAGTACAGGCAGGAGAAGCAGTACACAGAGATACTGCTCATCACGGGAAAGGTGCTGAACTTAGGCCCTGAACTGCGTTCCCAGGCTCTGGTTCGCTGGGTCAAAATCAGAAAGGAAATGGGCTCTTCTGAGGAGTTCCAAGGGTGCGTTGATTTTTGTCTACAATTGTGCAAATGCATTCTACCGGTACTTCACACGAGGTAGAAATTTCAGAGGTAAACAAAGAAGCTGAGGATCGCACAATAAGCAACAGAACAAAAAATTATAGGTATAAAATTAGGAGGCAGGAAGGCACCAGCAGTGTGGATTAGAGACTAAACAGGGGCAGCCAATATTCTAGTTGAAATTAAAAAGATGGGTGTTGGCCAGGTCATGTAACAAGTAGGGCAGATCACCACTAGTCTATTGGTCGTAAAATTGGTGCCAAGTGAAGGGAAGTGCAGTCAAGGATGGTAGAGAATTGGGTGGTGTGATGAAATTGGGAAATTTGCAGGCATAGGGTAGTGTCAGCTGTAGCAAGACGAGGGTGATTGAAGTTCATGGGAGAAGCAGCGGGCACCAAATAGGCCGATAATGATGTACGAGTAAATTGTTTGCGCTCTACCTCTAGTAGAAGTCAAGATTCTGGAACCTGGAAGTGGTAAATTCTTTCTGGAAACTTAGTTGATTACATTCTATAAGCATTTCTTCTTGGCCACATCAGCAGACCAATTAGCTGATCATTTTTACCATTAGTCATTTGGTGTCAGACTGAGCAGGTGTCATGCAGTAATGGCAGCTTAAATCAAGGTCCATGTGGAGAGTTTGCAAGACCATTACAGTAAAGCATATTTCTCTATTTTAGGTTTGTCGTCCAGGTCAGATGAAGCTGTGTGCACTGAATATAAATGCTGTACCCTTTTCGTAAATTGTTAAAAAACATTTTGCCGCAGCTGAGACAGCAGTACATGTTGATGAGCTGTGAAAATAAAGCACGAGGGTTGATCCAGAAATAAGGTTTCCAAAGAGCTCCAGCCACACGGGAAGGTACGAGGTGAAATCCGGCAACACAGCTGTGCGCGGCTGTTCCCCCACTCTCGATTCCTCCCAGCTGCGCTTCTGTGCGCCGCTAATTTTTGGCTCAGCAGCCATCCGATATGGGCGTTCCCATTGTTGATGCCGCCAAGTATGAGATTCGTTCAGTAATTCGCTTTTTGCACTCCGAAGGGACTCCACCTGTAATTATTCATCATCACTTGACAGAGGTGTATGGCGACAAGTGTATGTCCGTTCAATACGTCCAAAAGTGGTGCAGGGAGTTTAGTGCCAGTTGGAAGGAAGTCCACGATGAAGAATGGAGTGGAAGACCATCAGTTTCGGAGGTGGTTATCGAGATGGTCCCACGCGAAGTGCTTCAAAACAGGAGGATCACCGCCCGTGAACTTGTTGCTCAGATTCCTGGGAGTTCTTACGGTACAGCGGGAAGAACTTTGACTGAAAAAATTGTGGTATCACAAGTGTTGTGCTCGATGGGTACCGCGGCTATTGACATCAGACCACAAGGAGGAATGCCTTGACTGTGCTTGCCAGTTTCTTCAAAAGTGTCAAGATGATAAGGAAGGATTGTTGGACTCTATTGTTACGGGAGATGAAACGTTGGTGTTTAATTTCACTCCTGAAATAAAACAAAAATCCAAACAGTTGCGTCACCCAAAGTCACCAGTCGCAAGGAAATTCAAACAAACTCCTTCTGCTGGCAAAGTCATGGCCAGTGTTTTTTGAGATGGCAAGGGGATACTGCTGATCGATTTCATGGAATGTGGGGTCAACAATCAACTCAGACAGATATTGTGTAACACTAAGAAAACTCAGGCGAGCTATCCAGAACCGCCGGCGAGGACAAGTGGCAGCCAGTGCAGCGCTGCTTCATGACAACGCCCGACCTCACGTCTCTTGTCAAACCCAGGAACTTTTGACAAACTTTGGGTGGACTGTCATGCCCCACCCACCATACAGTCCAGACCTCGTGCCTAGTGATGATCACTCGTTCCCCCAAATAAAGGAACATTTGAGTAGCCAACGCTTCCGGAGCAATGATGAAGTCAAAGAAGAGTTGAAATGTTCCCTCAACAGGTTGGCAGCAGAGTTCTACAACATTGGGGTACAGAAATTGGAACACAGTCTACAAAAATGCGTAGAAAAAGGTGGCGATTATGTAGAAAAGTAGAGCAAAGTTTCATCTTTCCAATGATGTAAATTTCTATGAGAATAAATTGTCTATTTCTAGGGTGGTTGCTTGGGCTAGTTGGTAATTCATGATCAAAAATAATGTACAGCGCAACGGACAAGGACAGTGATAGACGACATACGCAGCGCTGTGTATGTCGTCTATCACTGTCCTTGTCCGTTGCGCTGTACATTATTTTTGATCATGTATTTTTGGTCTATTTCTAAAATTGATGGGAACCTTATTTCTGGATCAACCCTTGTATTAGAAATTTTCTTAGTGTGCAAATATAGTACAGTTCTACTTTACATTTTGTAATTATGTGCAATTCATAGAATTTCATTGTCCTCCAGCATCCCTTTCCCCACCAACCTAGATCTTCAACCATTGTAGGGGTTCCCCAGCAATTTCAAGGTTGAGAGCTGTGACACTAAATAATGTTGCAAGACTTAGTATCTTCAGGCCTCACCTTTGAATCATGGCTCTCGTGATGAGAGCTGTTTGCAAAAGTTGCCCTTGAGTTAGTTATCAACATCCTTAAAGCACAAGTGCATAATGTTGCATTTGCAATGAAGCATTACACAGGCAGAATTTTAACATTTCTCGCATATTTCTTTTTATATACCACATAGGATTTTACGAGGTGAGCTTCTTTCCACCAGTACCTTTTGATGTCAGCTGCACTGTAAGAAAATGAGTGCCTCATTTTGTCCTGTGCTTTTGCAGGAGCCTTTCAAAGCAGCTGGAGGCACATGGTGTTCCACAAAAAATGACTGCCGAGGACAAATTTGGATTTCTGAGCTTTGAGCTGAATGTCTCTGTGAGAGAAGGGTAAGCAGCTTGCTTTGTTGAACCTCTTGGTGTACCTTTAGATTTTTGGAGCAATTGCTCTCCCGGATTGGTTAAGTGCGTATCGCCTTGTAAATACACTGGAGAGGGTGATGCACAAACAGCAAAGCATTGGGCTTGTGGGAGTGCACGCGATTCAGGTAGTTGGTATACTACTTCAAACCAACTACGTAAATATAGATCACCATAGCTGCTAAAATGGTACCTTTGTATCGGAATTTGTTTCCTACAATTTTATTTCCTATTTCTGGCGTGAGTAAAAATCCTTCACCACCTTAGCCGTGTGCACACTCAACTCTTCCACAATCTTTTTAATATATTTACAAATTTGGGATAACTTATGGTTTTATGAACTTAGATTACTTTTTACGAAAAATAGTGTTCACAAAGAGATTTAAAGCTGTTGTAGAATGGGATGGCACAACATTGCCTCTGATGCTACTGCTGCGCCAATTGCACTGAACTGCGCCGAGACGTGAACCTTGCTACATCCTGCCACATTTCAGCAAAATATGAGAAGTCTGTCTGCTCTGCACTGAAAGGGTTGCTCTGGCTTTCAAAAACTGAACTAAGTCCTCAAGTGCCATTTTACTGCACCATCAACGTGGCATGGTGTGGGCCAGCGGCTACATTAATTCTGTGGTGGCCCAAGTCAAGCCTTCCCGATTAATCCTGGATCGTATTGCTGTTTCTTCCGTGAGCTGTTGTATATATTCAATATCTTCCTTCGAACACGTGCAGACTGCTTATGCAAAGGGGCAGCCTCGCTTTTAAGGTGGCAACGAGCAATCGCACTCCTCTACTGTATAACGAATGTAAAACGGTGACTGAAGTTTCTGGCACTGTATGGTGTCTCGCTTGATTTTTCT
Organism: Dermacentor albipictus; assembly: GCF_038994185.2. Taxonomy (NCBI): domain Eukaryota; kingdom Metazoa; phylum Arthropoda; class Arachnida; order Ixodida; family Ixodidae; genus Dermacentor; species Dermacentor albipictus. The sequence goes on along the minus strand of NC_091824.1, from coordinate 104,144,310 downwards.
AACATATCGCACACATTGGCACAGGCATGGTGGCCGTCATCAATTTTCCTGCTATTCAATTTGTGTCCTATCCCCCACTTTTCTTGGTGTGGCAATTTCACGGTGTAGGAATGGTGCACGGTCTCTACTAAGATTTTGGTCGACCTGCCACCAAACAGCAACTTTTCTCACCAGATACTGATGAAGCACCGCTGGGTAAGGCTTCCTGTATCGTACGGCAGTGACAAAAATTCGCTGCCAGCTGACATGGTGGTGGACAGCAGGCCATCACGGCATGGTGGCCTTGAATAGTTCAGACCAGTGAACCGCTTCAGTGATTGGGCTGGGCATCACTGGCTAGACTGGTGGCTAGAAGCAGAGCATGAAGACAGAAGCTCGCGTGTAGACGGAAAGCTACCAACTGGATTCGCACATCACATTCTAATCTGACAGCGTTACAGTCAAAGGTTACTGTCAAAGGCTATTCAAAATCAACACACATCAGGCTGCGTGACGAGCGAAAGCGAACCATCCCAGTAGCTTTGACCATCGGAAGTTATCTTAAGTAGATGGTAGACCAGTGAATCATCCGCACAGGGCAATATAAGTTAATTTTTTATACCACTGGTGTACCTTTTTTTCAGGGTGCTTTGTCTTAAAGGATACATATATAGCCACAAGATTGCATTGAAAGTACTCTAAGCACTTAATTTCGCATTTAGCACGTCCAAGTGTTTTTCTAGCTAAACCACTGAAGTGCTTCTTAACCCATTAAGAACCAAGAAAAATCTACCAGTTAAATGTTCTTTATTTTGTTGATGTTGTGAGTTGTGCTTTATTCTTTGAAACACTAGTGATGGCATGCTTTAAAAAGTACACTATGCCTTTATGGGAGCAAAACCTGATGCAGGTCATCAAATGTATATACTATATTTTAGAGCTTCCTAAATCAGAAAGACCTGCAGTGAATAGTCGGACGAAACTTTATGCAAGCCCACATAACCTTCTGCTAGCAAAATTAGCATTTTAGTGGGAAATATTTGCTGAGAGGTGTTTTTACTAGTGCCTGCAAATATACATCAAACCGGCTATCCGGTTTGACCGGAGGGAAGTGAATCCAGTCTTGAAAACTGGTCATCCGGTTATTCGATTTTACTACATTTTCCCGCTCAAATTAATCCAAGTGCAAGCTATCTCAGTCCAATCGCCAGTGAATTTAACTCAACTGCCAGACATTCATTCTCAGCGGCAAATAATTTATTTAAGCACCACATATTTTAATGCTAAAGCCAGGGAATTTAATACAAAGTAAAGATGCATTTGCGCAGGTGTTCCAAGATGTTCAAAATAATGATGGGATGTTATAATTTTGCACCGACCAAACACAACTGAAGAGCTTTCTTGATGAGCGTTGTCATGTGACAACAAAAATTCCTTTCCCACACGATACATGATCTAAGTAAGGCATTGCATGGACATGACTGCCATGAACAGGTCATGTAAAACGTAACTGTTTGATGGCTTTGCTAACATGCATTGAAACAAAGGGGCGTGCAGCAACAAACCGTTGATTTTTAGTCTAAAGCTCATAAAAACAGGCTGAAAAGAGCGTCGCGAGACTTCTCATCATTTCGTTTTTTAGAAGGCCCGATGGCATGCATATTAAATGAACGAGCTTCGAACAATCTCTGCGGTTATAACCACATAATGCTCCTGAGGTCACGTTGAAGAGAGTGTTATGGGATCTCACGTAACATTCGCCAGCATATTCCTCATTCTCAACTATATTGACATGGATATGAAATGATCGGGCTTGGAAGGAGCTCTGTGATAGTACCCACGAAGGGTATGCTAGACAAGGAGTGAAGCATGTCACGTGACCTTGTGTAACTTCTGGAAGCCCACATGTGATGCACAAACACAGTGAGATGGGTGTCAAACGAACGGGAATCGCAAGAGCCATGAGATGGTACAAACGTACTTAACGTCAAATAACGTGAGAATAACGTGTCACGTGACCTCACGTATCTTTCGTTAGCCCATGCATGATTCCCAAGCATACTGACATGGGTATCAAACAATCGGGCTTCGAACAAGGTCTGCGATTGTATGCACTCCACGTACTTCAGACCACGTGGGAAAGAGTCGCGTGACATCACGTAACTGTAGCCAGACCATAGGTAATTACCAACCATGCCCACATCGATATCAAACGAACGGGAAAATCAAAAGCTATGCGACGGTGTACACATAGTTAACGTCAAATCACGGGGGAAAGGGTGCGATGTGACCTGGCATATCTTTCGCTAGTCCGTGCATGATTTCCAACCATACTGACATGGTATTGGATCCGCACCGATGGCACCGGCTGTTGGAACCTCAGCGCTGCCACCAGCTGTTGGAACCTCAGTGCTGACACCCGTTGTTGCAACCGGACCGCTGGCGCCCGTTGTTGCAAATGGGTCGCAAGCCCCAAGGGTAGCGTTGGCCTGGCGGCCTGGGGCACACTGGAAGCATCCGAAGGTCCCAGCAAAGCATGAGGCGACTGCTAACAGAACAACTTGTTTATTCTAGCATCGCAAAGAGCGGGCGGTAAGGTCGACCGAAGTAGAGAGACTGGAGAGCACGTTACTCAACAGAAGAAATCGGAGCCTCTCTCCTGGCGTCCGGGGGCAGCTGCTCTTATACTCTTGGTGTCGCGGGCAAGAAGGAAGGTCACGAGATGACACCACGTGACAGCGAGGCACGGACGGACTGAGACATGTAGAGACGAGTGTAGTGACGCATCAGCCGGGCTGGCGCCGGTCAGTCCTCCTCGCTTCACACTTGGGGAGCTCCTCTCCCCGGCTGCCGCGCTTTGACAAGCGTGGGCACACACACACACACGCACACACAAAGACACGTGGCACTGAACATGCCGGGACGCGCTCGGCGGGGATGCGTCGCGGCCGCTCCGAACGGGCCCAAAATGTCCGCCGCTTTGAACGAAGCCCCGGCGTCCGTTGAATTCGCGCCGGCTACACCGCGCGTCATAGGCGAAACGTAACAGACCGCCCCGCCGGGGGAAGGAGATCCCGATGGTCAGGGGACTGCATCCGCTGTCCGGAGGGATGTCGCTCGATGATGCTCATAACCGAAGTCGGTCGTCCCTCGGCGTTTCTTGAGCGCAGCGCACCGAGAAGGCCTCGTTCTCACGTTCAGGTTCACACAGGACACTGCAAAGTGACTTCAGGAGAGTTGCCATTTTTGTTCTCTTTCCCAGGAAGCGTTAGAACTGCGCCGAAACTCAGCCGCTCAGCAAGCAAGCACGGCACAACCCTCACTAAGCCATGCCAGGCTCTTTCCCCTTTTATACTACTGCCTAGTTCCTTACAGTAGTCTAGCAGCACTCAGAACGCGTCCACAAATCGGAAAATTGCACTAGAAAGCATATCATCACTTTGAAACACTACACAAAAGCAATATGTTAAAAATCCTGCCTCAGGAAGAAAAACATCAATAACAAACAATTTTGAGGCTGATTCCCACGTTAGGGGCTTCGACTTAAGCCATCGGCGTTACCGTTGAGACTCCCCTTTTTGTAACGCACCTCAAACGAATATTGTTGCAAAGCGAGGCTCCAGCGCAGGAGGCGGCCATTTTTGGGAGAGATGGTCTGCAGCCATTGGAGAGGGCAGTGATCCGTCTCAATGATAAACCTCGAGCCGGCTAGGTAGCATGACAATTTCTGAACGGCCCACACGAGACACGCACACTCTTTCTCGGTGGCGCTGTACGCCTGCTCACGACTGGTCAGCTTACGACTAGCATACAGGACGGGGTGTTCTACTTCTCCATTTTCCCGTTGGCACAGTACAACGCCCATGCCTCGCTCACTAGCATCGCACTGAACAACGAACCCTTTGGTGTAGTCGGGCGATCGTAGCACAGGCTGGCTTGTTAGGGCGCTCTTTAGGGCGCTAAAAGCTCTTTCCTTTGTCTCGTCCCAGACGACTGTTTGCGGCTCTGTCTTTCTTAGAGCATCCGTCAGGGGAGCCGCGATATCAGAGTACCTGGGGATGTACCTCTGATAGTAGCCGGCGACACCTAAGAACGACCGAATATCGGTCTTCGTGCGCGGTTGCGGAAAGTCTCGCACAGCGGCCACCTTTATTTCAGACGGGCGGCGACGACCCCGACCAATCACGTGACCAAGGTAGACAACCTCGGCCTGTGCTAACTGGCACTTGGGAGCCTTGACTGTCAAGCCCGCTTCGCGCAGGCGGGTTAGCACTGCCCGCAAGTGTGCCATATGCTCAGACCAGGATGCGGAGAATATCGCTACGTCGTCTAAATACGGTAAAGCGAATTCTTGCTGTCCCCGCAACACTTTATCCATGAGGCTTGAAAAACAGTATGGCGCGTTCTTCAAACCAAAACTCAACACTTTAGGACGGAATGTTCCCATTGGTGAAATGAACGCCACATACCTACTAGCCTCTTCTGTAAGTGGAACCTGCCAATAACCCCTGACAAGATCTAGGGTGGAAATAAACTGAGCGCTACTAACTTTCTCAAGGCGCTCCTCGATGTTATGGATCGGATAATCTTTAGTTATGGAATTTAGCCTGCGGTAGTCGACACAAGGACGAGGTTCCTTGCCCGGTACCTCAACTAAAATCAAAGGGGAGGTATAATCACTCTCACCCGCCTCAATAACACCGAGCTGTAGCATCTTCTTTACCTCAGCCTCCATAATATCGTGCTGGCGGGGTGACACCCGGTACGCCTTGGATCGTACTGGCTCTGGGGAGGTAAGTTCTATATCATGGGTAAGGACAGAAGTCCTACCTGGCCTCTCAGAGAACTGACCTTGAAACTCTTGTAAGAGCTGGTGTAGTTCGGTTTTCTGCTCAGGCGACAGCGGTGCTTTACTGATTAAGTCACTAATGACTTGATCGGTGTCTTCCCTGTTCGTCACTGAGCCTAGTCCCGGAAGCTTGACCGGAAGCTCTTCGGGAGCGTTTACCATCATACACACTACTGCTTCCCGTTGCTTATAAGGTTTGAGCAGATTACAGTGGTAAACTTGCTGTGCTTTCCGTTTTCCTGGCAGACTCACCACGTAGTTAACGTCCGACAGTTTTTGAACAATTCGTGCTGGGCCCTCCCACTGCACGTCGAGCTTGTTCTTTAGCGATGTGCGCAATATCATGACCTCATCGCCCACCTCAAAACGACGGGCCCGGGCTGTCCGATCATAATAAACCTTGGCCCTCTGCTGGGCCTTTGCCATTGCTTCACCTGACAACTCCTGTGCCCTTCTTAAGCGTTCGAGGAGCGTAAGCACGTACTCCACCACGACTGGGTCGTCGCCCCTGCCTTCCCACGATTCTCGAAGCATGCGAAGCGGAGACCGAAGCGAGCGGCCGTACACCAGCTCAGCTGGTGAAAACCCCGTAGCCGCATGCGGCGCGGTCCGTAATGCAAACATCACCCCAGGCAGACACAGCTCCCAGTCAGTTTGATGTTCAAAACACAATGCTCTCAACACGCGCTTCATGACGGAGTGGAGCTTCAACGGAATTCGACTGGGGGTGGTGCACTGAGCTGTGTAACAGCTTTACCCCGCACCTTTCGAGAAAGGCTGTCGTCAAAGCGCTAGTAAACACTGTGCCCTGATCTGATTGGATTTCCGCAGGAAAACCAACTCGTGCAAATATGGACAGTAGTGCATTGACTATCTCAACTGAGCTGAGTTCTTTAAGCGGCACTGCTTCAGGGAACTTTGTCGCTGGGCAGATCACAGTCAAAATGTGTCTGTACCCCGTGGCTGTTACCGGCAGAGGTCCCACTGTATCAATAACGAGCCGTCTAAAAGGCTCCGTAATGATAGGTACCAACTTCAACGGCGCCCTCGATTTGTCCCCTGGTTTGCCCACCCGCTGACAGGTGTCGCATGTCTTCACAAAGTGGTCTGCGTCCCGAAAACACCCTGGCCAATAGTACTCTTGCAAGAGACGGTCCTTAGTTTTCTTAACTCCTAGGTGTCCGGACCACGAACCCCCATGCGACAAGCGTAACAGATCCTGACGATAGCATTGAGGCACGATCAGCTGATCGAACTCCACTCCCCTGCGGTCTAGACACTTCCGGTACAGGACCCCACCTCTTTCCACAAAGCGAGCATTTTTCTTGGCGATACCTTCCTTGACAATGCAGCGTATGTTTTCTAGGCTGCCATCCTTCTTTTGCTCGGCTATCAAAGCCGACCGGCTGACTTTTAGCAACCTATTAAGTCCGTCTGACGTAGGCGCGATGAGCAAATCTGCAGATAGCTCTTCTAACTTTCCCGCATCGGGCATTTCCTCTCCAGTATCTGGTGCCTTCAACGCTACAGGCTCAATTTTATTCAGTTCGGGCGTGCTCTGAATATCAGCTTGCTGCGCCTCTGACCCTTTCTCATCGTTCGACAACGTCGGCCCCGCAACTACTGCCTTTGCAGCGAGCTCCCGAACCTTCGATCTGGTTAAGGCCTGAACGCTAGCTTCACCAAACAAAAGCCCCTTCTCGCGCAGGAGGTGATCGGACCTGTTCGAAAATAGGTACGGGTACTGGGCGGGCAGCATAGATGACACTGCCGCCTCCGTCTCAAGTGCTCCGAAAGGACCTTCAATAAGCACTTTTGCTACGGGCAGACACACGCTATGAGCTTCCACGGCTTGCTTGATCCATGCGCACTCGCCCGTGAACATATCGGGTTCTACGTAAGAGGGGTGAACTACATCCATCGTAGCTGCGGAATCGCGAAGCACTCGGCACTCTTTCCCGTTCACGAGGAGGTCTCGCATGTAAGGCTCGAGAAGCTTCATGTTCTCGTCAGTGCTGCATAACCACAAAAACACGACTTTTGTTTTTGTTTCTGGACACTGCGCCGAAAAATGACCCGGCTTCTGACACGTATAACAAACGCGCGCTTGCCTCGTCTCGAACCGCTTTCTGCGTTCGGCTTCGGTTGCCGCCGTCTCCTTACGTTCGGTCGGACTGCTTTCACTCGCATCCGCACTACGTGTGTCCCCCTTTGCTCTCATGGGCGTGAACTTCGGCCTCTCAAACTTGGAGCCAAATTCACCCTTTTGACCGTCCTTAGCTCCGCGAGCCCGACGCGTCACAAACTCTTCGGCTAGCTCAGCAGCTCTAGCCACCGTACTAACGTCTGGCCTGTCCAAGACCCAGTACCGCACGTTCTCAGGTAACCGACTATAAAACTGTTCCAGCCCGAAACACTGCAGAACTTTCTCGTGGTCACCAAACGCTTTCTCTTCTTTGAGCCACTCCTGCATGTTTGACATAAGCCTGTAGGCAAACTCTGTATACGACTCACTTTTGCCTTTCTCATTTTCTCGAAACTTCCGACGGAACGCCTCCGCTGACAGCCTGTACTTTTTTAGCAGACTCGATTTCACTTTGTCGAAATCCTCTGCCTCCTCTCTCTCCAAGCGAGCGACTACGTCGGCCGCCTTGCAGGGTAACAAAGTGAGCAAGCGCTGTGGCCACGTTTCCCGAGAGAACCCCTGCTTCTCGCACGTTCGCTCAAAGTTAACCAGGAACAAACCAATGTCCTCTCCAAGCTTAAACGGCCGCATCAGGTCAGTCATTTTAAACGATACTCGTTCTCCTGCACCGTGTGCCTGACTTCCATTACGAGCGCGTTCCATCTCTATCTCGAGACGCTTCATTTCCAAAGCGTGTTGACGGTCGCGCTCTTGTCTTATTGCCGTCTCCCTCTCCTCAATGGTCTCAAGGCAATCCGAAAGCTCGTCATCCTCAGCTTCTAACTCAAGAATAGCCCTTAGCAGTTCTGGTTTTCTGAGTTTGTCTGAGACATCCAGACCCAACTCTCTTGCAAGCTCCAACAATTTCGGTTTGCGCAACGACTTCAAATCCATGGCTGCTCTGAATGCTGCTTTCTCTACTGCCTACTATTGTCTTGCCGCAAACTAACCCGGCAGCAACAACAACCACAATTACCAGCTCTGTTTCTGACACTAACAAAAGCCTGGCAAAACTCAGAAGAAGAAAGTCCCGCACTCACCAAACCTCGCAGCCAAATATTCAGCGCAGTCGTTCCGCTGCAGGCAACCAGTCATCACACAGGGCTCGTTGCACTGCTCCCGGATGGTCGTTGTGCTGCTCAGCATACAGTCAGCCGCATATCTTCGCTGCTGGCCTCCGTTGTCGCGATCTCACCGCTGGCAACCAGATATTGGATCCGCACCGATGGCACCGGCTGTTGGAACATCAGCGCTGCCACCAGCTGTTGGAACCTCAGTGCTGACACCCGTTGTTGCAACCGGACCGCTGGCGCCCGTTGTTGCAAATGGGTCGCAAGCCCCAAGGGTAGCGTTGGCCTGGCGGCCTGGGGCACACTGGAAGCATCCGAAGGTCCCAGCAAAGCATGAGGCAACTGCTAACAGAACAACTTGTTTATTCTAGCATCGCAAAGAGCGGGCGGTCAGGTCGACCGAAGTAGAGAGACGGGAGAGCACGTTACTCAACAGAAGAAATCGGAGCCTCTCTCCTGGCGTCCGGGGGCAGCTGCTCTTATACTCTTGGCGTCGCGGGCAAGAAGGAAGGTCACGAGATGACACCACGTGACAGCGAGGCACGGACGGACTGAGACATGTAGAGACGAGTGTAGTGACGCATCAGCCGGGCCGGCGCCGGTCAGTCCTCCTCGCTTCACACTTGGGGAGCTCCTCTCCCCGGCTGCCGCGCTTTGACAAGCGTGGGCACACACACACACACGCACACACAAAGACACGTGGCACTGAATATGCCGGGACGCGCTCGGCGGGGATGCGTCGCGGCCGCTCCGAACGGGCCCAAAATGTCCGCCGCTTTGAACGAAGCCCCGGCGTCCGTTGAATTCGCGCCGGCTACACTGCGCGTCATAGGCGAAACGTAACAATGGATATCAAACGATCGGGCTTCGAACGAGGTCTGGGATAGTACACGCTTCGCGTACTTTAGACCATGTGGAAAAGAGTCACGTGACATCACATAACTTTAGCCAGACCATAGATAATTGCCAACCATGCCGACATGGATATCAAATGAACGGGGAAATCAAAAGCTATGCGATGATTTACACACATCGATGAATCATGCATCGGCTAGCGAAAGATACGTGAGGTCACGTGAAACTCATTCACACGTGATTTGACGCTAACTAAGTGTACGCCATCGCATAGCTTTCGATTTTCCCGTTCATTTGATAACCATGTTGGCATGGTTGGTAACTACCTATGGTCTGGCTAAAGTTACGTGATATCACGTGACTCTTTTTCTCGTGGTCTGAAGTACGCTAAGTGCGTACCATCGCAGACCTCGTTCGAAACCCGACCATTTGATATCCATGTCAGTATGGTTGGGAATCACGCATGGGCTAGTGAAAGATACGTGAGGTCACGTGACACCTTTTCCCATGCGATTTGATGCTAACTACATGTATGCCATCGCATAGCTTTTGATTTTCCCATTCATTTGATATCCATGTTGGCATGGTTGGTAATTATCTATGGTCTGGCTAAAGTTACATGATATTACGTGACTCTTCAGAGTCACGTGGCTGATGTCACGTGACTCTGAAGTATGCGATGTGCATACCATCGCAGACCTTGTTCGAAGATGGATCATTTGATATCCATGTCAGTATGGTTGGAAATCACGCATGGGCTAGCGAAAGATATGCGAGTTCATGCAACACTCTTTCGCACGTGATTTGTCCTTAACTATGTATACACCATCGCATAGCTTTTGATTTTCCCGTTCATTTGACACCCATATCTCACTGTCTTTGTGAATCACATGGAGGCTTCCGAAAGTTATGCAAGGTCACCTGACATCCTTTACCATGTGGTCTAGCGTACCTTTCGTGGCTACTATCACAGAGCTCCTTCAAAGCCCGATTGTTTGATATCCATGTCAATGTTGTTGAGAACGATGAATACGCTTGCGAATCTTACGTGAACTCCCGTAACACCTTCTTCCACGTGATCTCAGATGCGTTATATGGTTATAATCGCATAGATTATTCGAAGCTCGTTCATTTGATATCCACTTCAACGGGCCTTGTTGAAGACAAAATGATGAAAGGCGACGTGATGCTCTTTTCAGCTTGTTTTTATCAGCTTTAGCAATCAACATTTTGTTGCTGGATGCCGCTTTGTTTCAATGCATGTCAGCAAAACTATCAAACCAGCTACGTTTTGCATGACCTGTTCATGGCAGTAATATAATGTCTATAACAGTGCAATATTTCGATGCTGTATCACCCGGGAAAGGCATTTTTGTAGTCTCATGACAATGCTCTTCAAGGAAGCTCTTCAGTTATGTTTGGTAGGCGCAAAATTATAACGTTTTGTCATTGTTTTGAACTTCTATAACACCTCCGCAAATGCATCTTTACTTTGGATTAACTTCACTGGCGCTGGGATCAAAATACATAGCGTGTAGAATAAATTTGGCGCTGGGATTAAATTGACTTGCGCTTCGATTAAAATAGCTGACGCTTGGAATAATTTGAGGTTGAAAAACTGTAGTACTATTTTAGAGAGCACAGCAATTAGGAAAGATAAATTTAAAACCGAAAGGTAAGGAGGTGAACGAGACAGGATATCGTGTTTGCACGAGTGGTTGCAATAGTAACTGCAAATCTAATACAAAAGAGAAAGAGAGGTAATTTGGGCACAATACAGATGAACAAATACCAGGGTATCCAAATAACTGGCTATCTAAATTTCGATTACTAATAACCGAATTACCAACAGGATAACCGGTTTGTCTGGAAAACTGGTTTTATGCTGCTGCGCTAGTTTTTACTATATTCAAGTGTGTAGCATGACTTCATCAAGTAACAGTTAAGGACTTTGGTGTGGCTTTCAGAGGTGCACGTGATGAAAATATATTATTGGTGCACATCTAGGCATGATGTTTTACAATGAATGCAGGCATTCAAGACTAAAGCATTTGGTTGAGTCGTAGTTGGAACTTTCAACAGACTGGTGGCATTTTCTCCAATGACAGTCGCTTCTTGCATTACAGTCCTGTTGTACGATTTTCTCAGTGACAGTTTCATTAGAATTTTCTCACCTTTCGAGAAATGGGGTCTACATCTGGTTCCCCAATGTGGGTTTCCCTACTTTCATTGCATATCTCAATTGCAGAGGAATATACATTGTCTGTCTTGTTTTCTGTTTCCTCCCACCTATCTTCCAACTTTTAATAATATCCTGAATAAATTATCTGCCTTTAAAGTAGCCTTCATGCGATATCTAAATGTTTTTTTTACTGGTCTAAATTTACTGAAACACTGCTTAATATTTATTGACTAAGAACATAACAGCGTCATCTTTGTTGGCAGCAGGAAAGGAACCGGGAAGAATAATAGCAATGTTGATGTATTTCTTAATACAGTAAAACCTCTTTCATATGTTTTAGAGAAAAAAACATGGGAGAAACTTACTAACCGGAAAAATGTGCGATCCGAAGTAAATTTGACGGGCTCAACTATTGTTGAGATCTACGTAATGCGAAGTGTCACATGGATCGTTGCAGCACCAGATGCTAACGCGCGTGGATCTGGTGGTGCTCTGGTGGCCCAAGACGCGTTTTGTTATTTTCTATTGTGTGGTGTTTCAAGAGGGCGACGGCAAATCGAAATGAATTTAAGCTGGTGGGTGATGCCGGATGCCACTGTAAAGTAAGAGGATGCCCACATCGTGCCACCTGCAGCAGGGAACGGCAACATGTTTGTAGTATCGCCTATTAAAAGCATGCAGTACGCTTCCAATAGCACTATGCACCACGCACTGTAAAACAGACAGGCAAAGATTCTTATCGCAATAGGTTTGGTTGCAATAGCTGTGAATACGGCGTGCGATGACCCGGGTGGAGATTTGCTGGTGCCGAAATAAGAAACTGTGTGCGCCATCATTTTCACATGAAGCGGGCGGCTATATACCATTCTCGATCATGCGCGCCTCACTCCTTTTCTTGTTCACATTGGATATAGCGGCTGGAAAACGTATATGATTGCAGTCTTCAGCAGGAAACAGCGGCACATTTCAGTTATCGGCTGTTAAAAGCGTGTGCCACGTTTCCGATGGCACCATATGCTGTGAAACAGACAGACAAAGATGCTTATCGCAATAGAATTGGTGGTTATAGCTGTGAATGCCGCGTGCGACGACCCCAGAGAGGATTTTCTGGTTACAAAATGAAAAACTGAGTGTGCGCTGGCATTTTCACGTGAGATGGATTGGTGAGTACTGCGGTGAAACTGCCAAAGCGGGCAGCTATGTACTGTTCTCGATCGCGCACGCCTCTGGCATTTGCTTGTTTACACGAGATCTAGTGGCAGGAAAACATATCATTTGATCACAGTTGGACACCATACTGAATGTTAGTGCCGAAAAATCGCGTTTTCCAGGAACCTACGAACTGGTAAAAAGCGAGCGTAACTCTAAACTATTGGGCAATTTCTTGTGTTGTCGATGGCAAACGTTGGTGCCGGGAAAATGTATGTAACAGGAGCGTATCAATGAGGTTCTACTGTATATATTTTTTGCCTGCAACTGTCTGTGAAGCTTTTGTAGCCAGCAAAAATATTTTGGCGAAATATGTGTAAAAAAAAACATTGTGTGTGGCTGCTCCAAAAGCTGCTCCAAAATGGTGTGGGCTAGTAGCATCACTGCCTTGTGAATAGTGCATAGAAGTTGTCTTGTGGCAGGGCAAAGCACCATATACCAGGGGTGTTCTTGCTTCAAACAAGTCTATCCAGAACAGTTTCTGAAGCATGCCAAATCAGCAACAGCAGAGTCTCTGGAAAAGGTAACTGTGATTAAAAAAAAAATCTGGCAGAACCCATCTTGTGATAAAGACTTTGATTAGCAGGTGTCTACCAACCGGGAAAACCAGGAATTCTCAGGGATTTTGAGCAGTCTGGAAAAACTTAGGGAAAACTCTGGGAATTTGTGCCTCTATCAGGGAAAATTAGCTGTAATTTTATTGAAAGGGTAGAAAGTCGAGGCAATGCTGGCTCGAGTAACAGACAGGAATCATAATGAATCGTCTTTGACGCCCTGTCGTCGGCTGGAGGAGTTGCAAGTATACAATCAACGACCGACTTTCTGGATTCCCGATAATTTGGACGGCTTCGCGGTACCACCACGTACCTCATAGAGTCAATGTATCGGAACATCTGAAATTTTGGTCATAAGAACTCTTCGCCGTCCGATTTTCCGGAGGTTTTGCCGTGACCGCAGGTCCGAAACGACGTTAATCAAAGGCACCACCGCTGCCAGTTTGATTACCTTGCTGCCTCGAACCGGCGCTCTCGCACGCAGATCCGCTGGCAGCCGTAGCCACCACGGTGGCAAGGCTAGGCCTAGGTGCTTGGACGTTCGCGTGCCGTTGGATGCCGTGTTTTTTATTGAAAGAATTCGCTGCTGTCAGCAATGACACGGACTCCGCCTTTGTGGTCCTTGCAATTGGCTTAGAAGCTTGGAAAGCACAATGCGTTACATAATGCCGGTTCCCGAAAGTCAGCTTCGCCTCCTTACACAAATGTTACTTGGTGAAGCATACGCAAAAGAATTGCAGTGAAGCATAACAAACGTGTGAAGGGGCTATTGCCATGGGACACAGTATGTATTCCTTAATTATACACGCGTGCACCCGGTATTTCCTGTCAAAGTGCGAGCACCGATATGCCTAATACGTGTACCGGCAGCCTTCAGGGCATTTTCAAATGTGCCTGTGGTGGTTCGAGCCCTTAAGGGCAGTAAATTTCATGCATTTATTTCTTCCAACTGGCTGATTTTTCTGACGTTTTCACAGCTCCTAGGTAGTTTGAAAAATTGGACGTGGACTGTGCAACTGACCAAAAAGATGCTTCAAGTGGTCTGTGGGGCGAACGAGTGGTGGAAGGGGGACAAGAACAGAAAGGACCTAGCGCATTGAGGAATGAGCGGGAAAGGAAGCGTGCTGCCACCAGTTTGAAGGAGCTTGAACTCAAGAAACAGTGTTGGCTGAGGCCAAGATGCAGGTGTCCCTCATCCAAACCAAAATAAAGTATTTAAAGCAGTGAAACACAACACTGAGGCGTCGTGCACGGGCTGAGAGTATGTCAGGACAGTTGAGGTTGACTCACGAGTTGTTGAAAGCGAATCTCAATTGTGACAACGTTCGGGCCTCATACCACTGAGCTTGCTATCAGTTGATAGAAATAGCTCATATTCGAAAATATTTGCTTCTGTATGCATCTCCTTTTTATTTATATTTGAGAATCGGGCAATATGGTTTCAGCCCGTCTTGACATAAAACATAGTTCTGCATCACTCGTAATTTTGCAAAGGCACTCAGGGATAACCTAAAAAACTCAGGGAATTTGGAAATGCCAACTTGGTAGACACCCTGGATTAGCTTTGAAGCAATGTATTGACACATTGAATTGCAACTGCTGAAACACCTTGTGTATGAGGTGTGTGTGTGTGGCTGGGATGCTCTCGTGCTTGCCTCGGGACACACTGTGCCATCAAGCATCGCCGCAGCAAAGTGCCTGCATGGTGCATGTGTGTGAATACATATATATTAAAACGAAATTGTTCAATGATTTGATGCAGGTTTACTTCGACCTGCCTATCACTGGAGAAATCAAAATCTTATTTCTCATTGAAGAGTGACCCATACAGAGTGACCCAAGTCGGCATGAAAAAGGTTTATTGAAGAGCAGCATATAGGTTTAGGCACATACTAAGTGACACATATCCAGGGACCCATGTTCATTAATATCCATGTTCATTATTATTAAAGATTCGACTATTGATACATTTGATGCGTGTGCTTGCTTTGACGCTACCCATTCTGAACAGTGCGGTGGTTCTGCCACTGTTGGGCTTATTTCCTGGTTACACCATCCACATTTTATCTGGCACAACAGTGCACATGGATATTCCAGTCCATGCTTCATAACACCTAGTGTGTGAGTAATTTATGGCCCCTCTCTACAGATGGCAGTTTCCATTTTACAGACATGCTCCACACTACATACAGTGTAAGAAATAGATGCCTGTCATTGCATGCCCACCACGCCTGCCATTGTAAACCAATATGAAACATTTAAACCATTTCTAGCAGATGTGTGAAATTTTGCTATATCTCTTAACCTTTGTGTTTCACATTATTCTGGTCGTCAATTTAAGTTGCTCTTGAGTGGAACAGCAAGCGTCTTTTTCTCGGAACTCTTACACTACCGATGTTGTAGTGTTCACATTTACTGACATCAAGGACATCTGTACAATGTGGAAATCTGCAACCACATTGTTTATTCCCGCAGCATTGACAATGCTTTTGTATTTGGTCCTTTTTGAAATGGCAAACCAGGATACAGTGGACTCTCTTTAAACAAAACTTCAGGGGACCAGGGTAATTAGTTCCGTGCATCTAGAGCTCCATTTACTGAGAGGCACTGCAGAGAGCATTGCATGAATACAAAACCAACCAACCATGAGGATGGTGTTCCATTTAAGCGGCAGTTCCATTTGAGCGATTTCTTTTTATAGAGATTCCACTGTATAATGAACACAGAATTAATTTTAAGTTATTTATGTTTATCGAGATTCCACTGTATCTCACAGTTAATCTAAAATGTTTTCTCATCAATATCAGCAACTAACTAATCTGCGGTTGTAACAAATATTGCAGATAACAAAGGTATTTTCGTGTCAGAAGTGACTTAAAATGAAGTTCTACTTAAGTATCATCATAAGTAAGGAGCTGGTGCAGCATTTCTGGCAGCGGCACTCTTCTTGTAAGACGCCAGTGTCATTTTCGGTGCTCATGAAAGCTCTGCACTTAGTAAAAATGCTTGGTCTTGGACTTTCTGCAGTACTAATGTCACTTCAGCTTAATTTGCTAAGCAGTTTCATAATTGTTTGTCCCTTCCTGTGTTAAATGCGAGCACCTTTGCATGACGTTGTGGGGCACATTTAGTCAAGACGCTCAATCTAACATACGGTATTGCATATATAAAGAAGATGTTAAAGACTGGGTGCCACCTCGTGCCTTGTGCCAAACATGTCCAAACCAAGGCAATCCATTAGCAACCATTCTGTCATTTCTATGCTGACGCATCTCATCTGGCCTAGAGGCGCCAGAATTGCCGAACAATCAGAAATTTGATGTGCTGTGCACTCGTAGCTAGCGTTTCAGGTGAGTTTAGAGGAACTGAAAGCTCATTTCAACAGTTACTGCCAATCAGCCATCACAATAATTTACATTGATGTGGGAGCCACAGGTGTCACCATCTTTGACAACACTATATTTTAGTGCACATAAATATTATGTACGTTAAACTCTCCAAATAACATAACATTAACATAGCATACGTAAAGTGCAGAAACCAAATAGTGTACGGAGCATGCACAGTGAGGCAACATTATTTCTTTACTTATGTAAAGCATTTGTTTGCTTTCAAACACTTGTAAAACTCCACTGTGCTTTTAGTGTTTTCTTTTTCTTTTTTTTGCATTGGCTCAGTAACTGCTGTGTTCTACTGCCAAGCAGGAGGTTGCATGTTCGAATCGTGGCTTCAGCAGTTCTATTTTTGTGGGGCGAAATAGAAAATTGCTTACATGGTGTATTTGTCACACTACCTATCAGTGGAATGCGCTGAACACCAGCAGGCTTGTTTTGTGTAGTGGTGCTGGGAATCTTTCTGTTGTGCTTCTGATAGTAAGCACGTGTCTTGATGCTTCAGATTCAGAGGCTCACTAGTGTTCCCATGGCTTTTCCAGGCTTCCTGCAGATACTTGTGTAGACCTGTTCAATGAGCTGAAAGAGTTTGCGCCACAGGTCAACAGCAAGCTGGCGGACAGTTACGTCCTTGTTGAGAGCACCCTGCTGCTGTCCCGCTTTCCGTACATGGATTTCAACCTCGAGTGGTATGTGGAACTTGTGTTCGTACCCTCTGGATTATCATGCACCTTTGGCATCAAAAGTTCATGGGCCTTGGGATTTGAGGAAAAGCCATTTCCACAGCCTGGGCACACAGACTGGCACAGCTCACACCCGTTACAAGGGATCCGTGTACAACATATTTTCGGTTTTAAAACCATTCTTCTCAATTAGTTTGGTATGCCTCTATTACAAATTTTTTTGCAATCTTTGTCTACATAGTCTACGTACGACATACTTTGTGTAAATACAATCTACAGTCAACTACCGATTTTACGAATGCCCAATTTTTCGGACATGCCTGATAATTCGGACGCCTTCGCAGCACCAACACATCCCCCATACTTAATGTATAAGAACGTCTGAAATTTCGTGCGATTTTCTGGGCTGTTTGCCATGACCGCGTGTCTGAAATTACGTTATCGAAGGCACCACTGCCGCCATTTTGATTGTCTTGCCGCCTCGACCTGGCGCTCTCGCACACAGATCCACTTGCAGCCGTAGCCACTACCATGGTAACACTATGCCTACCTGCTACCACGTTCGCTACTAAGCTTCTTGCTATTCGGTGCCATGTTTTTTATTGGAAGAATTCGCCACTGACAGCAATCGCTCTCACTCCCCTTTGTAATCCTCGGCAATGGCTTCGAAACTCGGAGAGCACAACGCGGTGCATAATACTGGTTCCCGAAAATCACCATCGCCTCTATACAGCAATGTTGCGCGGTGAAGCATACGCGAAGTATTGCGGTGAAGCATATGAAGTGTAAGATGGGGCACTTGTCACGAGACACAGTACATGCATCCGCTGTCTGCTGTCACAGTGCGAACACCGGTATGCCTATTAAGTGTACGTGACAGCTTTTGGCATGCTCGGTGGGAGCGGTCTACGTTATTCCACTTTCGTGTAGCAAAAAGTACTTTGGGCAGACGGAACGCTTCCTTAACATCCACCGTAGGGAGCACCAAGGTGTGATCAGGAATGCAACAGGCTCGAATCTGGCCGCGCATTGTCGAAATTTCCCATGCAAGCCTTTGTTCGAAAAAATCAAAATATTGTATAAAATTGGAAATCACATCAACCGCAAAATTGTGGAAGCCTACTTCATGCATGTCAACTCGGACGAATGCATCAGCCAGACTTCTATCTCTGCATGATAAAGAAACTGAGTTTTTGAAAAGCAAGATAGGCTGACACCCTTTCACCACTTGTATGCGTCACTTCATCATATGTGATCACATTCTCTGTATGCTGCACATACGCACTACAGTTGCATGTACCTGTGGCATCTGTGGCCAAAATCTAAAATAGTGACATCTTGTGAATACCCAGAATCAAATTTGAAATGCGTGACACAGTGACTTTCACTAGGCAGAGCACTATGGGCAAACCCCGCCTTAGCATTAGCATTCGCAGTGCAAGGCGTTGAAGGAGCAGGAGCACTGCAAAGGTGGTGTTTGATTGCCAATAACTACACTTCTGCTGAATGCTTACATGCCAAAGCATTTCTGAAATAGCCTGTTTTAACTTCAGATGCATTTCTCCAGTTTGATAAAAAGTGGTTCAGGGCCCCTTTAAATGCTAATCTCAATTGAATGATAGTGCTGTGTGTTATGTGTTGCAGGTGTTAGCTGCGGTTATACTTTAGTCAGCCTAGAAAATGGCTTCTAATCCTTGAGCCACAATTTATGGTTTCACTGCTTTTGAGGTTGCAGTGTAAGGCAACAATGAAAAGAAAGCATTGAGAGGCAGTACTTGATCTTTGTTCGATTTACTTGGTTTAATGTATGCCTTGTAGGACAACATTCTAAAAAAAGAACAATGCTGCACTTTTCTGCAAAGGTTCGTGCAATTAATTAAAAGATATCATAAATAGTATTGAGGAAAGGCAGGAGGAATTATGGCATTGCTTTGCCATACTTGGCATGAGAAAAAGCTCCGCTGCCTCTAAACAAGTTTTCTTTGTAGATTTGAAGGTGCCAGTCCTAAAGGTATATACAGACATCATTTTGTGTTATTTTTCAGTGACAATGTTTCATGGCGTTTATTATTAAGTAACTTGCCCTGTAGGAAGTAAAACATAGATTTAAGGTAATAGGTGATACTTAATATACAGGTGAGTATCACAGCCCAGAGCTGTGTGTAGTGTTATTTGCCTCATCCAGATTCAGCTGTAGAATTTAGTCATTGTGATCAGGTAGGAAGTAAAATATACACGTAAGCTAATAGGTGATACTTAATGTACAGGTGAGTATCACAGCACAGAGCTGCATGTGTAGTGATATTTGCCTCATCCAGATTCAGCTGTAGAATTTAGTCACTGTGATCAGGTGGTAGTTATATTTATATGCAGTTCTTTCATGTATATGCATTATAAGAACCATATTTGTCCTAACAGAGGCCTTACATCACCAACAAAATATTACAGGCAACCTTCTCTTCAGTGCAACATGCCACCGTGGTTACAGTGTTAAGCTCTGCACGGATTAATTGCCAAATTTTGAATGTGCAGTATTTTCTAGCGAAATCTGCATAGCTCTGCCTCCTAATGGGTCTGTCGTGTCGGTAGGCAAAACTTGGGAGGTGCATGCTGCATGCTCCGCTGGGTTCAAGTACTCTCTTCTGCGTTCTGCGGCAGCGGTGTCACTTGCTGTGTGTGTGTGTGTGTGTGCGGGGGGGGGGGGGGCAGAGAGCTTGCCTTTGCACGTAGCATTTGCTGCAAGCATTTCCCAGTAAAGATTATGGTTGCATAAGCTGCAGTTGCCAGGAAGTGGCAACTTAGCATATGAAGCAGGAAGTGATGTAACTACACTTTCGTATGGGAAATAACTCGCCTAGGAACCAATTTGTGTTGTGACAGTTCTATGGGACGGCCATGTATAGTGAGGACAAAGAGCAGCGTGCATACGAGGCACAATGGAAGTGTGATTAAGTGCATTTTCCTTCTCTCTGGGCCTCTCTTCATAGCTGCACGAAGTAGAGGTGCAAGCCAAGTCGCAAGCCATTGAAACATCTTAGGCTAATAAATAGGTTAAGTGCATGTTAATTCTGTACGTGAATATTTAATTAAAATTAGACATTTGTTCTACATGATTGTTTATGCTGGACTGTTGTGAGACTGTGTTCAAGAAAACTAACAGAGCAGCAGCTTGAGCCCTACGCACATTTTTTCAGCAGTCTGAAGAATGCATATTTTGACTTGGCACATGATAGCAATGCAGAAATGCACATAGCATAGTGTTGTGCATTTCCTCAGTTATCAACAACACATCTTTATTGCTTTGTCCTGCAGTACTTTCGATGAAAGTTTCCATAGAGCTCTAAACAGTGTAGAAGATCTGCTGAAGACCAATGACAAGGATACTGCTGACATTGCAAAGCTTCTGAACGCTGGCTGCCTGTACTGGCTTTACATGAACAAAATCGACATGCTGCGAGACTTTGCTGCAGTAAGTGTTCCATCGTACCCCCATCCCTTTTTATCTTGTATGAGGCAGTTGACAGCAGCACTGCCTGCTTCAGCTGCAGCTTAACTGTTCCTGGCTTGGTCTCACTGTTCACGAATTTGAATTGAACTTGTGCGGCTTATGTGATAAGCTGTGGATAATCAAGAGAAGCCTCAAACTGTAGCCAATGTTTTAACAAGGTGACCTTCCCTCTTCAACGGCAAGTCCAAGTTGAAACCGAAGACAGTCCTCTTGTCCAAATGTTGGCGCCAGGCTGAAGCTTCACTTGTTTGTATGTATCGCTTATGTATACTTTAGTAATGCATCTGTATAATGTACGTACCCATCCCTTATATATAGTACCCCTTTTATTAAACGTTTTTAACACTTTCGGGACCGGCCCATAGGCCATCGATCATATATGATCGACGGTTTTGCGCGCACTGCCCCGTTCAAATTTCCGCGCGCTTGGACATGTAGCTCCATCTAGGAGGTCGTCAGGAACTAGACTCTCGGTTTCGGCATAGTTTATTTCATTTCCAGCAGCTGGCGATACGCGAGAGAGAATTTTCTCGATTGCGGCGGCGGCGGACGCAGTGGAAAATGGCGTCGTGCTCGCGTCCGGTCGCTCGAAAAGAACGCCGTCAATCGCGCGATTCCGCTGCTTCGGCAACGGATTTTTTTGATGAACCGAGCAGCGAAGAGTCTGAAGACGACTTCGGCAGCTCCGATTTTATTTCGGACTCCGATTCGGATGATGATGAGCCACGGACTTCATCTAGTAGCCGAAGGTGAGCATAGTTCCACATTCATTTCTTTCTGGAGTAGGTGAACGGGCTCGCTATATGTTCTCATTATTTTATCTTTACTTGATAGGGTCTCAACAAGCTACGGCAATGATCTGCTGCCGCCAGCGCAGAAGCGGATTGAGTTTTCGCCGCAACGGGAACCTGGCGTGTACTTGGACGCAGAAGTGGGCGTGGCGCTCAGAAGCGGATCAAAGAAATTCTTGACTGCTCTGGACTTCTTTCTTCTGTTTTTCTCGATGAATGTGATCAAAGCAATTTGTGACAACACGAACAAGTATGCTTGGACTCACATTTTGGAAAAACCAACGCATGCTTGTTCCGACGGATCTTGGGAAGAAGTCACCCCAAGTGAAATGCTAAAGTTTATCGGACTCGTAATTTACATGGGCGTTGTGAAGGTTCCTCGGCTGAAGCTGTATTGGAACGTAGGAGATCTGTACAGCGGTCTGCTCCCACCACGGATCATGCGGCGACGCCGGTTCATAGCTCTACTCGCAATGTTGCAAGTTGCAGACTTGGACGATGTCACTCAAAGTTCAAGAGGAAAGCTCCGATACATGTGGTGGCTCCTGCAACACATGAACGAAGTGTCAGCGAATCTTTTCCAGCCACATCGCGATCTTTCCGTGGATGAGCGCATGGTGAAATCGAAAGGGCGGTCAGGCATCCGACAGTATATCAAAGATAAAGTAACAAAATGGGGCTACAAGCTGTGGGTCCTAGCTGACCCTGGCACCGGATATACTGTGCAGTTTAGTGTGTATACCGGTAAGCGTGAGCAGCCAGGGCCCCATGGCTTAGCTTTCGACGTAGTTTGCCAGCTGTGTCACAGATATCTTGATCAGGGCTACAGGATCTTTATGGACAATTTTTACACTTCTACTAGCCTGTTCAGTCATCTTCTCAGCCGAAAAACATTGGCTTGCGGAACCACACGCAAGGATCGCCGAGGATTTCCTGCCGAACTGAAGGATGCACGGTGGGAAAAAAAAGCTCGACGTGGCGACATTCGATGGTTGCGCGATCAGAACATCCTGTACCTTCAGTGGAAAGACCGGCGTGTTGTCAACATGATGAGCACGGTTCATACTGCAAATGACACGGTCACCGCAAAAAGAAGGGAAAGAAGGCAAAACTCCTGGACTCAGATATCTATAACAAAGCCTCTGCTGATCCATGATTATAATGCTGGCATGCTAGGCGTAGATAAATCGGATCAAATGATTGGATATTATAATGTTCTCATGAGAAGCGTACGGTGGTGGAAGACTCTGTTCTTCCACTGCATCGATATTGCATGTGTGAACAGTTTCGTACTCTTCCAAGCTCACCGCACATTGCACCCAGAGATTCCTGAGCTGGCACGCACTGCCGGGTTTGACCACCTAGCTTTTAGAGAAGAGCTCATTCGGCAGCTTCTGAATCTTGACGGTGCCAAGCAAGCACACACGCCTCCACCACCCGACGCAAAACATGCACTCCACAAGCCGGAAAAAGTGGCAAAACGCAGAAACTGCAAGCTGTGCTATGAGCAGAAGAAAATCGAGCTCAAAACTAATGTCTTTTGCAGCACATGCCAAGTTCACTTGTGTTTTACGACTGCCCGGAACTGCTTCGTCGAGTGGCACAAGAACCGTGGGACCTGAGTGGCTGACCACTGGTGCAAGCTAGATTTCACACAAAAAAAAGACAGTTGTAGATACGCGTGCCAAATTTTCACAAGCAAGAAAGGAGGCATTGTAGCACATTTTGTATATCTTGAATTTTTTTTATTATGTTTTTCCACTTTTATATCCATGACTTTTCCAACTTTTTTATGTTGTTCTTTCAGCAAATCTTGAATTTGAGATTTTTTTAAAAATATTATATATCACTTTTAAGTCTAACCTTTCTTTATGCATGAAAGACCATCTAATTAGCTACATTTTGATAAACATTGCAGCAATATAGCGTAATGACTATTCGTAATAAAAAATAATTTTTGACACCCATCAGAATTGCCTGTTTTTTCCCCGGTCCCGAAAGAGTTAAAGTAACGCAGTGGAACCCCATTAATACGTTTCTCACTGTTTTCCTGGCTGCTACGTCACATTTTCATGGTCCAGACCTAAATCCCATTCACTCCCATGTATTATTAATCAGGGTGTCTACCAACTGGGAAAACCGGGAATTCTCAAGGATATTGAGTAGTCAAGAAATACTTCGGGAAAGCTCAGGGAATTTGTGCTTCTGTCAGGGAAAATTAGCTGTAATTTTATTGAAAGCGAATGAAGGTCGCGATACTGCTGGCTCTAGTAACAGAGAGGAATTCCAACAAATCATCTTTGATGCCCTGTCATCAGCTGGAGGAGTTGCCAGTGTACAGTCAACAACCGACTTTCCGGATGCCCGATAATTCGAACAGCTTTGCGACGCTACCACATACCCCACAGAGTCAATGTATAAGAACATCTCTGAAGATGTATCTGAAATTTCGGACTCGGTAACCGTTCGCCGTCCGATTTTCCAAACCTTTTGCCATCACCGCAGGTCCCAAACAGCATTACTCAAAGCCACCACCACTGCCGTTTTGATGGCCTTGCCGCCTCAAACCGGCGCTCTCGCTCGCAGATATGCTGGCGGCCTTAGCCACCACTGCGGTAACGCTAGGCCCAGCTGCTTTGACGTTCGCTATTAAGCTTCCTGCCATTAAGTGCCATGTTTTTCATTGAAAGAACTTGCCACTGTCAGCAATGGCAGTGATTCCGCCTTTGTAGTCCTTGCGATTGGCTTCGAAGCACAGAAAGCACGTCGCTTTGCATAATGCCGGTTCCCAAAAGGCAGCTTCGCCTCAATACAGAAATCTTACGCTGTGAAGCATATGCAAAAGTATTGCGGTAAAGCATAACAAGCGTGGGAACGGGCAATTGTCACAGGACCCAGTATGTATTCCTTAATTATACACGCGTGCACCCGCCATCTCCTGTCCCAGTATGAGCACCGATATGTCTAATAAGTGTACTGGCAGACCTTCAGAACTTTTTCAGGTGTGCCTGTAGCGATTTGAGCCTTTGAGGGCAGTAAAAGACCTGCGTTCATTTTTTCAAACTGCCTGATTTTTCGAACGTTTTCGCGGTCCCTAGGGAGTCCAAAAAATCGGAAGTTGACTGTACAACTGACCAAGAGGATGCTTCAAATTGTCTGGGTGGCGAACACGCAGCTGAAGGAGGCTGAGAACACAAAGGACCTACACATTGAGGAATGAAAGGGAAAGGAAGCATACCACCACTTCTTTGAAGGAGCTTGAGCTCAAAAAACAGATTTGGCTGATGCTGAGATGCAGGTATCCCTCATCCAAATCAAAGTAAACTCTTTAAAGCAGTGAAATGCAACACTTAGGCATTGTGCGCGGAAGCATTGTGCGCAGACTGAAAGTATGTCGGGACAGTTGAGGTTGACTTGCCAGCTGTTGCGAGAGAATCTCACTTGTGACAAAGTTCAGGCCTCATACCAATGAGCTTGCTATCAGTCGATAGAAATAGCTCATGTTCGAAAATATTTGCTTCTGTATGCATCTCCTTTTTATTCGTATTTGAGAATGTTTGGCTCTATTTGAAATGGGTTTTACCATTTCTTTTCGAAGATGTTTTACTCTGTGCATTTTACTAGCCCCTCCCTTCTGTTTTCTTTTGGAATAAAATAAATGCTACTTCTTACTATTCAAACTCGATTTTATTATTTATTTTCAGTACTGCCAGTTCCTTTACTTACTTAACCAGTAGAAGGTTAAAGATTCCTGAGCCAGTTATGTTTAGTGAGTCAATGGTGAAACCTGTCGAAATTATTGGGGGGACAAACCCGTTATCTGCAGTAAATACCGATTGGAAGTACTTGTATGCATTAGCTTAAGAAACTTTTTCATCATGGGGTTCTGGAGTAAAAACATTGCGTGCACGGAAGTGAGTGAGTGAGTGAGTGACGAAACTTTGTTCTGAACGCCTGCAGAACGGTTAGCCTTCCCCTGTTAGGGAGGCGTTACCGTGACGCGGCCATGACGTCTTCGCGGCGTGTGGCGCCTCTACTTCGGCCGCGGCCGCACTATTCCCTTTGGTCGACCGCGCCTGCCCCTCCTTTGGGGTGGCAGCCTCCCTCCGGTTTCGCTCGGTCGTTGCCTTTCGAGGGCCGCCGAGATCTGCTGGACGGCCTGGGATTCAAAAATCTTTGTGGATTACCTTTCACGAAGTTAGGCAGGGTAGTATTAAAGTATTCTTTTCTGGTGTGGCTTAGTCTGATTTTGAGTTCTGCTTTGGCGGTAATCAACTTTGATGTCTGGAGTGATTGATTTTTGGTCTTCTTCAAAGACCAACGTAACCTTTTTACTTTTTGTATGGCATGAATTAACTCACGCGGTACCCAGGGGTTGTATTTCCGCAATTTTCTTGTTTTTAACGGTATAAATAGTTCGATGCAGTCATGTCTTACTGTCTTAAAATTAATCCAGAGGGCATCTGTGTCTGTCGAAAGATTGCTAGCCATTTCCGCATGTACGTCTAAACATTGGCGTCGTCCGATTTCGCAATGTCGATGACGGTGCTATCTAAAGACCTTTTTTGTACACGCCTCGTGCACCGCCTATAGAGGCGCCACTGAAAGCCACCTAGCAGACGCTTCCAACAGTACACGCGGGAGCAGTAGCAGACGACAACCCTTTGCAGCTAGGATGGCTGAAGTTCGCGGCTGCGATTTCTCCTTTGTTCGGGTGCCAGGCTGCTTCTTCTATGGTGACAGCTGTAGGGAGATGCTGACCTCTGTGCGAGCGGGTATGAACACGATGTTACCGGTGTTTGGGACAACATGGTCCTCATACGTGCAAGGTGTGTCTTGCAGACAAACGCCATGAACCCCATTTACATGACGTGAAACTCATGTTCACTAGCCGATAAATTTTGTTGAGTGATGCGATCTCTCGATGGTTTTTTTTATTCTACCCTTGCCACTATGCTGCTTCTGTACCTGAATAATAAGCACCCGTTGTCAGTGCAGACTTATATCAAACAAATCCGCACGGTGCAATCTCTACATGTGCCGTTGTGATTTTTCTGCTGATGAATACATGTGACATCGCCGAATAAGTGCAGTCGAAGTCGCCTCAAGAAGAGTAATTGCCAATTTATTGAGGGAAACGCGTACATTAGCCAACGAAGTCGCCAAACACACGGGTTAATAAAAGCGCGTGTTAGTGCTGTACCGCCGATGCAATTCTGCTGCATATGCCGATGAACTACTGTTCCCGCTGCAGTTTGTGCAATTTTAAATTCCCCAAGGGAGCTGCTTGGAAACGTACAAAGCTAAAGACTGACTAACTTTTCAGTACTTTTTTATATTACTAGAGAGGGGTGCCACATGATATATTTAAAGGCAGAGTAGTGTCAGTCAAAATAGATGAGCGCTGGCAGCAAGGCCCGGTTTAGTCGTCTGCAGCGTAAGTATAAGAAAGAATTCAGTTGAGTACAAAACTCACATGCAAGAAGGGACTACGTTGTGAAGCAAATCACTCGGCGTGTTAAGTTTGCTCAGGCAGCATCGAGGCGTGATGACTTCCCAAACGGGATGCGAACTTTTCAGCGAGAAATGGAACAAAAATATCATATGCAGCAGCTATTAGCAATTCTTGCCCTGAACTACCTATTTTCTAAACACATTTCCAAAAACGCAAACAATATCTAAGATGCCCTCGGGCGAAAAGAATAAAGCTGTTAAAGAAGCACTTCCTTGGTATCATTCCGATGAGGGAAGATTTTCTGATTTCATGACCTATTGCTTCATACAGTGAAACCTTGAAAACCAATGGTAAAAAGTTTTCTAATCAGTGCAAAATGACTACATATTATAAAGAGGGCTTGCAAAACAGGCTCTTCCATAGCCTATGCCAGTATTATTTACATTCTCTTCTGTAACTGTAATATAAATATCTACAGTGTGTGTGTGTGTGTGTGTGTGTGTGTGTGTGTGTGTGTGTTGCATACACACTGAAACACACACAATGTGGCGAATATTGTATTCAATCTAACCTTCACATAACCTGGAGTTATCGCCTAATTTGCTGCAGAAGGATGTGTCAGAAGCTGCTGTTGATCCTTTGGAGATGAAGTGTGATGACCCTATTCTGAGCCAAGCACTGGCTGAGGATAAGGACTATTCATGTGATGCCACTAAAAGTTATCGACACATCAATGTGGGGTACGAACTGTCAGCCCAGAAGAACTTGGACCAGGTAAGCCACAATTAAGCTTACTATCAGTTATAATTATCTCACTTCAGTGCTCTGACTGAGTGACAAGACACAATTTTATTGGCTTCATCCACAAAATTTACTTGTCTCCAGGACATTAAGATAGCACTGCGGCTCAGAATGAATTAACCTTTGAAAGGTGATCCTCGTCCAACTCGGGCTGCCTCAATACATGTTAAAAAGACAATAAAAAGAAATGCTAAATGAGTTCAAACTGATAATGTATTCTTTTTAGGAGTATGCGAACACCCAAATTTTACCAGATCAAATCGAATACTGAATTTTTTTAACGATTTGATTTGGTAATCAAATACTTTCTATACGATTTTTCGAATACGTGTATTCAGATATTTCGTGCAGAGACCCGCACAGTGTTGCATTTCATGTGAAACCTGGAGACCCTCGTGCTCCATTCTGCGCAAGTGAGTGCCTCACTTTGTTGGTTTTGGCGCAAGAAGAGTGCCAAGCATGCTGCTCTAACTGATGCGATTGCGGACTTGCCCCGTTCAAAGGAGCTGCTGACCGAGGCCGAATTCGAGTTGCGCAAGTGTAACCTTATCGAAGCCACAAAATTGACGCGAGTCTTGGGCCCCGTCTACTGGGCATGTGTTGGCATCTCGCTCTGCAATGATTCATGCAGCGCTTTGCATTACATACATCTCTACTGCAGTAGTCTGCCAATCTTTTAGTCCCTTTGGGTCGTATGTTTTCCCCACTAGTAGGTATTTTCTCATGCTTTTTTTTTTCGAGACATATGAACGAGGTTCTTCTGGACTGTAGCTGAGCTGTAATCAGTGCTGCCATACTAATTTTGTTGTGAAGTGGAACATAGCTATGGCATCTGCTTTTTTTATATATATATATATACTTTTAGGTTCTGGAAATGTGGACCACGGCCTTTGCACGGCCTTCATCTGAATGGAGCCTTATGTTTCGTGATTTGGTGGAGTGCTGGTTCTTTGAGCACGTCAAGGTGGTTTGTGAGGTGTATGCTTCATCGTTCAGGGTGAGAACCTCTTGCCTGTTCGTTTAAAAAGTGTAAAGGGTTTTTTCTCAATGTTCTCCAGGGAGGCTGTGCACTGCAGCACATGTCTGGATCTAAATTTGTTGAAAAAAGAAAGAACTATAAATGCCTTGCTGAATAAGCACTATGCTGAAATAAGTGTGCAGTTTGCTAAAAGAAATTGAATGTGGTTTAGTTGCTGCTGAATTCTTAAATTAGGTGCTGAACATTCCAGTCCTAGGTGTAATCAACCACTGGCTTTGAAATTGAAAGTTTGCCCTGGTGAGACTCGTAGTCGTTTGATGCAGGTAAATTTTGATGCAATTTCTTTGTACTTGATTCTGACGAACACCTCATTTTTAGCCAACTTTTTCACAAAGCAGGTGCATGATAGGATCTAGTAGTTTACCACATTGTTGAAGGCTTGTAAAATTGATTACTGGAAATACGGAACCCTATTAAAGACATCCTGTGGGCTTTCCACCCAGTATCTCATACATTTGATGCTGTTAGCATCCTTTACTGTACCGTAAATTGCTTCACGCTTCTGTAAAATTTTCAGTGTGCAGGAGCTAACAAAAGTAGTAAACCATCATGCACTCTCCACCTTATCAACCAGTTCTTGGAAGAGGTCAAGGCTGCAACCCTGTGGTACACCGTGGCCATGGACAGAAGCATGAACCAGGGGACTGTGCTTGCTGCCTCTTACCTCATCAATG
Organism: Dermacentor albipictus; assembly: GCF_038994185.2. Taxonomy (NCBI): domain Eukaryota; kingdom Metazoa; phylum Arthropoda; class Arachnida; order Ixodida; family Ixodidae; genus Dermacentor; species Dermacentor albipictus. The sequence continues at coordinate 104,115,084 of NC_091824.1, read as the reverse complement.
CTCTGATCAAGGTGGGCCTGGTGGATGCAGCTGCTGATGTGGCTCGGCAGACTGAGGCCACGGCCGGTCAGCTAGACGAGGGTCTTCCGCGGTTGCGGTTTGTGTTGGCGAAGGCGCACCTGCTCTACAACCAAGAGAAGGTATTTTTCCGACTGTCTGGTTCAGGCAGTTTCCTTTGTAGTATTAACAAAAAAGTTGCTGTTTCTCTCATAATGTCAAGCATTAACACAATAAAACTGGCGCAGTATTATCTGCAGGTGGTCTTGCACTATTTGGTGTGATATCAGTTTGAGTAAAGATTTGCAGATGCATATCACAATCTCCTTTCAACAAGTAAATGTTATGTAGTGGCTATTCGCCTAATTCCATCAGGCTCTTGGCCGTTCCCCCATAGCAGATATATACTGTATTTAGTGGCAAACCAACCAACTACGTGCTGACTCTAGTCAGAGTGGCCCTCATTTCCAGAAGTTGTACTCCCCAGCAATAAAGTGGCAAGACATGGCTTTTGCTTCCTTCTCTCTCCTGACTTTTCACTTCTTACCACTGGGTTTGCTTTAAAGGGATCCTGAACCACCCCTTCGGGCTTTGTGAAAAAGGTCTGTGGATAGCATACGCTGCTGTGAACATCTTAGCCAAGCTTTGCTGTCATACGTGGCACATGGAACTCTAAAGTCGAGTGCAAAGTCACATTTCTTTCAAATGCTCTTTTGAACTGAAGCCCACTTCTAATTCTTTTCTGGAAACTTTATTTCGTAATAAAGTGGGTTCCTATATGTGGCTGCTATTGGCCAATAGCTGATGTCAAGCAAGAAGGTGTTTGAATCAGTGTGCTTCTTCCTACTGTTACTGTGTGTATTTATTGAAGTTCAATGAACTGGCTGAAGTAAGCGAAAATGCACTTTTGAATTTCTATAATAATTGCACGTTTCCGGAAAAACCAGACTATCTCCTTCTCCCGTGTACTTGACCACGGTTGCCTGCATAGGAATTAAGCTTTGTCACACAGCTTATCGGTGTCATAGCCGGCAGGTCTCGTAAATTTCGACCAGTTTTGAATGCTCAACTAGCCTTGAACCACGCAAAACTCAAGGTAAGACCACATGCACGCTTGCCAGCGCGCGCTCACTCTTGGCCGCTCATGGTTGGATGCTTCGGCGTACTTATTGATAGCGCTTTAAAATGCGCAAGTTGGGTGTGGCTACTATCCGTTGGTCAAGCTGGTGAAGGATAAAGCTAGTCCGAACCACATGGCATGGTCAGACTGGAGCATATGAGTGCGAGCATGCACTCAAGCCCTGTCTTGCACAAAGCAAATGCTGCACATACGCACTACAGTTTTATGTAGCTTCAGTCTTCTACGTAGCGTAGAAGACCGCAGCTATGTGCTGTCACGAGTCTACTGGCTAAGCGCACTGCAGCTGACTGAGGACAACCGCGTTTGGCTTACGTTTGACGCGTCGTCAAACTTGGAAGTAGTGGCGTCTGCGTTAACATCCAAGACCAAATTTGAACTGCGCACCATGGTGGCATTTAGGAGGCAGGGCATTGCGGGCACACCCTGCTCTCCTGTGGCCTTCACAGTGCAAGGCATTGAAGAAGGAATGGGAGCACAGCGAAGAGGATGTTTGATTGCCAATAACTCCGCTTCTGCTGAATGCATTGAAGTACTTTTTGTGGCAAGGTATATCTGAAGTAGCCTGTCTTAACATCAAGTACATTTCCCCTCTTCAAAAAAAGAATGGTTCAGGTCCCCTTTAAGTTATTTCACCTTGGTAATGGTTTGTGGATAAGGTCTTGCAGTGTGGTTAATGTGCTACGACTGATTCATGCCAATCGCAGCAGCTTGTGGCACAGCCGTGTTTTTTAGGTGTAGTCATGCCACCAGCTGTTCTTTATTTTAACATTGGTAGAGTGGCTTAGAGGAAAAACCTATGACAGCCAATGCACGGGCCATTGAATTTCCGTCTGACAGGCTATGCCAGTAAAAGCATTGGTAGGACATCAGTGCTTGTTCTTTTTTCAGTAATAGAGGTGTACTAGCAAGGTAGTTTTACAGCGAAGCTGTTAAGGGTAGTTATGCAGCTGTTTTGTACAGTGAGTGTGAGGTGTGCTCAGTATCAGTGCCTCATAATCAGAAAGTGGTTTTGGCACGTAAAACCCCAAATATTATTATTATGCTCAGTATCAATCTGCAACACAACCTGCATTGCAGTCAAAAATTTTTGCTCTGAAATATGATTACCAATTTGACTACGATGAAGCACCATAGACTGGACAAAGGAAGGTGAGACAGACGGTACAAGCACTGGTTGTCAACGATAGCTGATTGTCAACGACCATGAAATAACTTACCTTGCGCACACCTCAAATGAATAGACACCTTCCGTGCATGGTTTTATTTGCCAGTAATTCTTAATTTTTGTTTTTCGTGTTGTGTTTTACTGGCTTTGTGTTGGAGGTCAGCTAGGAGTTTGTACTGCTGCAGTGGTAAAGAGCAGCCAGCAGTGCAGTCCTCGGGGGAGCCCCGACGCGGCCGTATAGCTATGGCATCAGTGAGAACGTGCAGACATTGTCGCTGATCAATTGTCTCTAAGAACAGCCAGAAAGGCCGTAAGAACTCTTTAACTTCGCTGTCTTTGTTGTATCAGTTGATCAGACTGGTATATAGCAGCAAATAATTTTTTATTATGCCGCTTCAGTGTGCCCACGTTCCCAGAATAAGAAACACTTCCCCTTTTCCCCTCAGTTCACTGAAGGCTTTCAGCTACTGGATCAGTTGCTCAAGCACCCGCTGCTCCAGAAGAACAACAAGTCTGCCCTGCTGTTCATGGCGGAGGTAAAGCTTCTTGTCTGCAAGTACTCACTCCTGCCTGCCACAATAAGCAAGCCGTTCCACACCAATGGGTTCCTCGAGTGCGACACTCCTGTCATCCTTGCCCAAGAAGCCTTGAGGATATCCCAGGGTGTCCTGCACCACTTCAGGGAAAATGTCGATGGGGAGCCATGTGAGTGGTTGCACGCTGGATTTTCTGTTCTGAAACAGCTTCGCAGACTGTTTCTTGGGGGCCATATGCTGCTGTACACCTGCCAACACTTCCAAATTCTTTTAAACCCATTAAGGCCCAAGGAAAATGTACCAGCCAGATGTTATTGATATTTTGGTACCCAATGATCTCTTAACACTGCAACTGTGTTGTGAAAGTTTAATGAATTGTACTTTATTCTTTCGAATGCTACGATCATGTACTTTATAAAGTATGCTAAGCCTGTACGAAAGCATAACCTGGTGCAGGTCATCGAAAATAAAGGCTGTATTTTGCAACTTCTTAAAGGACCACTGACACAAAATTTAAAACTTGAGATGTTTGTGTTGTTAAATTCTCTTGCATACATAGATACTGTCGCCACCAAATGGAACGCGAACAGCGGAGTGGGTGGCCGAAGCATAACTGAAGGTCTACAGTCTGTGCTGTCCTCTGTCATTGGCATTGACGGGCGCGCACATCCGGTTTGACTACACTGTGCGATGCTCCCCCTATACTGCAGCATTATTGCTTCCGTTCTGGTTCTCTTTCATTGAAAGCGTGTATATAAGCCCAGCGTACTTCATAAAGTACACCTGCATTGATTTTCTTGTAATGCTGTAAAGATGTATATTATATTAAACACCATGCGTTAATAATTTACGCCATTCCTTTCTAACGCTTACACACAAAAGTCAGCTTTGAGAAACAAATACGAAGCAGGACAGAAAAAGTGAAGGTGCATGCATAGTAGCAGTATCTGCTACGTTCAGCATTTGTCCAAGTTTGGCCACAAATAGGTCAGATATCACGCAACTGGCAAAAAACATAGTGTGAGAGTCTCGGCAAGACCCGTAGCAGAATGGTGTACTAAGGGCATACTAAGGAAAGCAGTATGTCTCTTCCTTAAATATTCACAAATGAAAATAGTGCTGTATTTTCAAAAATAGACTAGGCATTCAGGGATGAAGTTTACTAATTTGGGCTTGTTCTACAATTTTACAAATGTTGCATCAAGCTTAACAACTTTGTTCATCAGAAGTTTTGCTCGTCACTCCCTAGGCCTAATTGTACCTGTTGAAATACTTCTCTGGTGCCCTTTTGCCATCAGAAGACTTCCTTCTAGCAAGTTTGTTCAGAAAAGTTCCTATAGCAGGCAAAATTGGCAAAAGCAAAATCACTGATGAAGTCGCTGATCTAAAAACACAATGTGTTACTTGTCAGTCTCTGCTCATCCAGATTTGGTACTGCTTGTATGCTGTGTCTATAGTTAAATTACCGCTAATAAAGTCCGTATGTATCCCACAAAGGTGTGTGCTTAGCGCAAACTTCAAAATAGATGTGTGCTGTTTCCCCTTTGCCCATGTCATGTTCAGGGAATTTTTGCTAATGTTAAAGCTCACAGGTTCACAGGTATGCTACTGCCTCAAAGCATGCTATAAAAAAATGGGGTGAACCCTGACCTTCACCCTTGAAGTGCTTGAGGTGGACCCTTGTGCATACCTTATAGAGGAACAGTTGCAGCTAGATTTGCATAGATTGACTTCAAAAAGTATTGGCAGTATTGATAAAGTATTGGCGTCAGACGGGTTTGTACAGACTTGAGAGAACTGTATAGTTATAGTATTTGGAACCACGGTCTCAGTGCAGTGAGAGTTCCTTTCAGTGTGATGTTGCTTACGTGGCGAGATCTACCACCACAATCAGACAACTGAGAAAGCTGACCATCAATTTCCTTGAGAGGTTATTGAATAGGTAGTCTGCTAGGAAGCAAAAGTATAATCATCATTGTCAGCCTGGCTACGCCCACTGCAGGGCAAAGGCCTCTCCCATACTTCTCCAACTACCCCGGTCATATGCCAATTATGGCCATGTTGTCCCTGCAAACTTCTTGATCTCATCCGCCCACCTAACTTTTCTGCCGCCACCTGCTACACTTTCCTTCTCTTGGAATCCAGTCCGTAACCCTTAATGACCATCGGTTATCTTCCCTCCTCATTACATGTCCTGCCCATGCCCATTTCTTTTTCTTGATTTCAACTAAGATGTCATTAACTCGTGTTTGTTCCCTCACCCAATCTGCTCTTTTCTTATCCCTTAACGTTACACCCATCATTCTTCTTTCCATAGCTCGTTGCGTCGTCCTCAATTTAAGTTGAACCCTTTTCATAAGCCTCCAGGTTTCTACCCCGTAGGTGAGTACTGGTAAGACACAGCTATTACACACTTTTCTCTTGAGGGATAATGGCAACCTGCTGTTCATGATCTGAGAATGCCTGTCAAATGCACCCAAGCCCATTCTTATTTTTCTGATTATTTCCGTCTCATGATCCGGATCCGCCGTCGCTACCTGCCCTAAGTAGATGTATTCCCTTACCACTTCCAGTGCCTCGCTACCTATCGTAAACTGCTGTTCTCTTCGGAGACTGTTAAACATTACTTTGGTTTTCTGCAGGTTAATTTTTAGACCCACCCTTCTGCTTTGCCTCTCCAGGTCAGTGAGCATGCATTGCAGTTGGTCCCCTGAGTTACTAAGCAAGGCAATATCATCAGCGAATCACAAGTTACTAAAGTATTCCCCATTAACTCTTATCCCCAATTCTTCCCAATCCAGGTCTCTGAATACCTCCTGTAAACACGCTGTGAATAGCATTGGAGAGATTGTATCTCCCTGCCTGGCGCCTTTCTTTGTTGGGATTTTGTTACTTTCTTTATGGAGGGCTACGGTAGCTGTGGGGCCGTTATAGATATCTTTAAGTATTTTTACATACGGCTCATCTACACCCTGATTCCGTAATGCCTCCATGGCTGCTGAGATTACGACTTAATCAAATGCTTTCCCGTAATCAATGAAAGCTATATGTAAGGGTTGGTTATATTGCGCACGTTTCTCTATCACCTGATTGATAGTGTGAATATGGTCTACTGTTGAGTAGAATTTATGAAATCCTGCTTGGTCCTTTGGTTGACAGAAGTCTAAGGTGTTCCTGATTCTATTTGCGATTACCTTTGTAAATACTTTGTAGGCAACGAACAGTAAGCTGATCGGTCTGTAATTTTTTCAAGTCATTGGCGTCCCCTTTCTTATGGATTAGGATTATGTTAGCGTCCTTCCAAGATTCCGGTACGCTCGAAGTCGTGAGGCATTGCGTATACAGCGTGGCCAGTTTTTCTAGAACAATGTGCCCGCCATCCTTCAACAAATCTGCTGTTACCTGATCATCCCCAGCTGCCTTCCCCCTTTGCATAGCTCCCAAGGTTTTCTTTACTTCTTCCAGCATTACTTGTGAGATGTCGAATTCCTCTAGACTAATCTCTCTTCCATTATCGTCCTGGGTGCCACTGGTACTGTATAAATCTCTATAGAACTCCTCAGCTACTTGAACTATCTCATCCATATTAGTAATGGTGTTGCCGGCTTTGTCTCTTAATGCATACATCTGATTCTTGCCTATTCCTAGTTTCTTCTTCACTGCTTTTAGGCTTCCTCCGTTCCTCAGAGCATGCTCAATTCTATCCATATTATACTTCCTTATGTCAGCTGTCTTACGCTTGTTGATTAACTTAGAAAGTTCTGCCAGTTCTGTTGCATAAACAGGCCTGGAGTGTGGCCTGATTCCGGTGACCAGAACCGGTAACACACTCCCTCACCAGAGCAGGATTGGCCATCCTGGTGCAGTACTTGGTCACAACCTCCTATATGAATACAGCAATCAAGCCCTGGCCCTCAGTCCCCAGCAGCGGTCAGACCTGTGACGCAGCAAAGGATGCTACGAATCTCTGGGTCGGGACAGGCCGCCATTGGAATCTGAACCTGGCAATGTTTAATGCTACTAGAACGTTATCTAGTGAGGCAAGTCTAGCAGTGCTATTGGAGGAATTAGGTAGCGGGCAGTAAATGGGATATAATAGGGCTCAGTGAGGTCAGAAGGACAAAAGAAGCATATACAATGCTTAAAAGTGAGCCCGTCCTGTGCTACCGGGGCTTAACGGAGAGACGAGAACAATGTAGGAATTGGACTCCTGATTAATAAAGATATAGCTGGTAACATACAGGAATTCTATAGCATTAACGAGAGGGTGGCAGGTCTTGTTGTGAAACTTAATAAGAGGTACAAATTGAAGGTCTTGCAAGTCTACACCCCTACATCCACTCATAATGACCAGGAAGTCGAAAGCTTCTATGAAGACGTGGAATCGGTGAATCGGCGATGTGGAATCGGCGGTAAAGTCAAAACAAGGTACACTATACTGATGGGTGACTTCAATGCCAGGGTAGGCAAGAAGCAGGCTCGAGACAAGTCAGTTGGGGAATATGGCATAAGTTGTAGGAATAGCAGGAGAGACTTATTATAGTAGAGTTTGCAGAACGGAATAATATGCAGATAATGAATACAGTAAAAGCTCGTTAATTCGAACCGCAAGGGGAAGCCGCTTCAGTTCGAATTAACGAAAGTTCGAACTAACGAAAGTGAAGGAGAGCAACAGTACACTGCGATTTGGAAGCAGTAGGGAATGTCAGAAATTTGGCGAGTCAGAAAGTGATGGCATGTGCCGCGGGCACACGCCATCTTCAAGTCGAAGCTCTGGGTCCGACTGTGCCACACCACCGATGTCCACCGAAACGAACGTTAGCCGAGGCTTAACACCATCACAATGAATCGCGATGGCCGATACCTCCTAAGCTGAAAACAGAGGTACACAACCGATGAAGACTGCCGAGACAAATGCGCCGAACATGTGAAGGTGGCGAAGGCCCTGATTCGTTCATTCTTGATTGCAAGCGCAGCTGCGACGTACTTGATTCGCTGTGTTTTGGCGCTTGCCGTGCCATCTCAGCACAACATTAGCAGATGTACAAGATTTGCAAAGCCACCGAGATTCGCAACGGGCAAGAAGTCTCGGAGGTTACGTAGAACGGAGAGGCGGCAGCCGCCGCTGCCTTCTGGCTGACCCCGCGTCGGTTAGATTTTTTCCGATTTTGCCTTCTCTCGCTGTTCTCCTCGTTTCGGAGGCAATACAGCCTTGTGTGTAGGCAGTAGGCGCGTTTCTGTGGCCGTGTGCCAGGCGAGTGTAGTTCGAATTATCCGTGAGGGAACCTTCTCGCGTTCGAATTAACGGACTTTTTTATACATAGACTTCTGTGGAGCTTGGCCGGACCAAATCCTACAGTTCGAATTATCCATAAATTCAAATTATTGAAGTTTGAATTAACGAGCTTTCACTGTACCTTCTTCCGCAAGCGGGATAGCCAAAAGTGGACGTGGAGGAGCCCGAATGGCGAGACTAGAAATGAAATAGACTTCATACTCTGTGCTAACCCTGGCATCATACAGGATGTGGACGCGCTTGGCAAGGTGCGCAGCAGTGACCATAGGATAGTAAGAACTCGAATTAGCCTAGACTTGAGGAGGGAATGGAAGAAACTGGTTCATAAGAAGCCGATCAATGAGTTAGTGGTAAGAGGGAAAATAGAGGGATACCGGATCAAGCTACAGAATAGGTATTCAGCTTTAACTCAGGAAGAGGACCTTAATGTGGAAGCAATGAACGACAGTCTTATGGGCATCATTAAGGAGTGTGCAATAGAAGTCGGTGGTAATTTCGTTAGACAGGATACCGGTAAGCTATCGCAGGATACGAAAGATCTGTTTAAGAAATGCCAATGTATGAAAGCCTCTAGCCCTACAGCTTGGAAGCAAAAGTATAATGAAATGGAAAAGAGTGTCATGAAATGGTCCAAATGTCTGACTCATTCCCACTGCGCGTGGGTGCCATCTTTCCTTTGTGCGGTTGGTTTTCACAGTCAGCTCATCTGTCAGCTGCTGGGAGTCTGCAATCGAAAGGTAGCATTTGACACCAAGAAAGCAAGCGAGCAGCTGGCTGCAACTACAGCGTTGATGACAAGCATATGTAGGTGACTGAAGCCAAAAGAGGAGCACGCCGCAACGAACAAATCGAGGAAGGTGTTCTGTGGGAAAGCATGCAAGTTCCCGGTCAGAAACTTGTAGTCGGAAAAATTGCCTGGTCCCATGTAAGGGCCTCACCTTGTCAAAATCTTGGGGGAAAAAAAAGGTGCAGCCCTTACACGAGTCTATACTGTACAGTACGTCATGGTATTAGGAAACTTGATAAACTTGCAGAAAAAAATGTCTGTATGGAACCTCTGTTGAACAGCTGTTACTGTCTTCATTGCAGGCGACCTTCTTACAATGTGGACACTGGAACGAATGTTGCTGGATTCTGCAGCCCTTCTGGGACAGCTCTACACTAGCATCGGAGCAGCTAAGGAGGCCTACGCTTTCCTAAAGGAATATCTTCGTAGAGCCCAAGTAATGGTCTCGGCAACAAGGTACATAGCTGACTGCATTTGACATGTCATGTTATCTTCTCATGAGCTAAGTACTGTAGGGTAAGGGCACCAAATTTTGGGTGTTCTGTTTTTTGGGGTATTCCGCTTGGTACTGTACTGGTACCTTAAGAATCGTGGTGCAGAATTCATTGGTGTGAATAGTTGATCTTTACTACCAAGGTGTTTACCAACCAGCATGAACTAGACAATTGGGGTATGTCAGCAAATTCTTGGTCACTAAGCATTGCTGCAGTTCCAAAAAAGCTGGAAAGAGACAGGCTTTCTTTTTTTTCTAGAATATTTCATTTTAGCATTTGTCACAGGGCCAGTTGTCTGTCAGGAGAATGTCAGTGGAATCGAGGCTACCTGTGCAGGCAACACCTATGCAGGTGTTGAATTATTTGTGGCAGTCCAGTTCTGAAACTGCCAAATCCGTCTGGATAGACTGCAGGCTAACTGAAAGCAATGGCTTTGTCGAGGCAACTGTACTCAAGTGCACTAAAATTGTTGAGTTCAGCTGCATCTTTCTGACTTACCCTAGCTTTCAGTGTTAAAAGCAAGGCTTCATCTGGATGGTGTCCGTGACCTAGTAGATGACTTTACATGGAATGGCATGTGAGAAGTCGTTTCCACGCTCAAATGCACATTGTGATATTATTATGTTGTGTGAAAGTGCTTGTCTCAGTGATAGTTTGCTGTACTTGACCATTGAAGAAGAAATTGCGTGCTGTAAACTAAAGCCCCCCCCTCCCCCAACAAAGTCTTTAAATATGCCTGCTGTATGCTTCTTGTGTGCTGTAAACTGCAAGCTAACAGAAGCATGTTTTATATGCACACTTCACTAATACTGCTGCTTTCTGCATGCAACTTTGCTATAGAGCTATCCAGTTGCTTTCCAGTTTTTCTTTTTCTAATGTTGGTGTACTTGCTAAAGCTTGTGTGTTCAAACAAGAAGTTCTGCTTCCAATATTAAGACAATTTCATGCTCATTGGTGTCATTTTTGCCCTACAGTATGAGAAATGTTTGTAAAAATTTTGGTGCTAAATTATCTATGTTCACTCCTGTGTATGGCACACATATCTAATGAGCATGTAATATGCTGGGTGCCAAGGCACAGATGAATTGATGGAAATATGCTGGCAGACGAAACCACCACTTCCACAGCAACAAAAGCTTCAAATTCTTCTATAGCTGTACTCGCTATATACTTAAAGCATTCATAAAAAGTAGGCTATTGGCAACGCTTGTGGGGTGGCAAAACCTCTAATAAACTTCATCTAATTACCCCACAGTTAGGCACTTTGTCACCCACTTGAAGATTGCAACACACTGATGTCCTGTTTCGTAGACTTCATGTGAGGCAGACGTATAGAACAAAGAATTACTGGTGGCCAACCCCGGTTTGTGGTAGACATGGTTAAAGGCTGACTGTCCTCCACGTCCTTATGGAGTGTCGGGAGACAGAAGCTGAATGAAAAAAGCACTTTTTCCTGGTCTGCCGACACCATATGCCCCTTCATCCAGCATCGTTCCTGGGCACAGAACCGTTTTTTGAGATGAAAAAAGTTGTAAATTTCCTGAACAACATTGTGCTACATGTCATTAGCCCAAGACATTCGTAGTGCACCCTCTCTCAAGCTCCGATAGTGGTTTTTTGTAAAGTACATGGGGCATCCTGACCGTTGCATTTAAAGGGACACTAAAGGCAATCACTAAGTCAAGCCAAAGTGATATATTAGTGCTCAAGAATCTCTAAGGCGTCAATATTTATTGTGAACAGAGCCTTAATAATCGAGAAATCGAGGTAAATGCAGGACATGATTAGAGACTCCTCCAGGATATTCAAGCACTTGCCCCGATGATGAAAGCACTCCCGAGTTGAATTCTCTCACTAGTACTCAGCTTCTCATTGCAAAAAAACATCCTCATATTGTATTAAAAGATGAAATAAATGCTTGTCCAGTTCCATTTCATGTTTAGAAAAAAGAACTCACTGAAATTTCCGTCGACAGCGACGCAGGCAGTCGAAAGGTTTTGTGCTCCTCGACTCTGCGCAGCCCACGCGTTCGTGTTTCAATACTTTCCTGACTATGTAGTGCTGTGCTGGTCTTGCGGGCCCGCAAAACTCACATAAACTGCAAGTAGCTGAGAATTCAACTTCCATGTGATGTCGCGGGATGCCCTAACGGTATACGCCACTTGACCAAAAAGCAGCTGCAGTGGCGAATTCACTGCTCTGTCATGGTTCGGTGCTGCCATCTGTTGGGTGCCATTTTAATCACCGACGACAGCAAAGGGCGGTGATGGAATATGCAACATCACCACTCTCCCAGTTGGGTGGTGGGAGATTTGAATTTCGAAAAAGGTATTCGGATCCTTCAAGTACAATTTTCTCGTAAACTAAGTATTTTCTTGGCAAGAAACAAGCGTTCTGAGGTTTTTGGAATAGTATTTAAACAGTCCACATCGACTTAGTATTTGCCTTTAGTGTGCCTTTATGGGCCCAGGTGAGACGGTAGGGCTACTGCCACTAACTCATTTTAGTATATCGTCCCTTCACAAACATACATCTTATAGTAACAGTACACACCACCTACAGTGTCATTACTTTAATATTTATGAATTTTATGCACTTAAATGACTGGTCTTTAGGCATTTTTACGACCCTGTTTCACCTACCTATCAAAGTTAATTGTTCTATCTCAATGAAAGTTCACTGATAACCTGTCACCACTGGCATGGAACTTTCCAGCCATATCTGGCCCTTGTGCCACTAAACATTGCTCAACGTCATCACATCCTTTTATATGTAATCTGAGAGAAAGCATCATTGGAACATATTCTTCTCCCCCTATTACAGATGTGCAAGGCTTGTTTTGCTCATTGCAAACTTGGATCTGCTGTGCGAGAAGCTGCATGATGTCAAACACAAGCTCTCCCGTGTAGAATTCATGTTGCACCTAAAGAACTTCAGCTGCCCAAGTAAGCTCCAAGGGGAGGAAGCTGTCACTGTGGCAAGCACAGACATGACCGATAGCATAGACATCGGTGAAAAAACCTATGACAAATACCCATGCCCCCCGCGTAGCCACTCACTGGCCGTAGTGCTCTTCCTCAAACAGGAGACAGTGCCGCAGTCTCCGCCTTCAGTCCCCAGCCTGGACAAGATTCACAACACAAACTGCAGCTGCCAGCTGTGCGAGTTTTATGCAACTAGGCAGTTGTGGATCGAGCGTGACCTCCTCAAGTGCTTGCTGTACATCACAGTTGGAGATGTCACTGCGGCTATCGGCGGTTTAGAGATGCTGCTTGATCTTGTGAGCTCGTTACAGCAAAAGTTGGCGAAGGAAGTGGCCTCTGCAGCATCCTTCCTTAAGCGCCACCTTTCAAAGGCCCTTATCTGCGGCCAGAACAGGACCGTAGGAGCCTGGGGTGAGCTCCTGACCCTGCAGACCACAATTCTCCTGCACCTATCGGAGGCTTACCTCCAAAGGAAAAGCTACCTGACATCTCTAGAGAAAGCGGACGAGGGCCTCAAGCTTGTCTCGCTGAATGGCTGTGGCAATAGGAGCCATTGGAAGGTGTTTGCCAGCCTGGCACACCAAAAAGTTAAAGTTCTGGTCACCATGTCTCGCAAGAGCAAGGACTCTTCTGGTGACCTTAAGGGCAGCTCTCTGTGGATTGCCAATACCAACGAGCACGCTGCTGTGACTACCACCATTGGCATGGATGCTGTGTCACCTCCAAGAGGTTCCGAGAGGCATACAGTGCCACTCAAGGCCCCAAACGCTCCAAAATTGCGTCGAGACACACCCATGGACATGTATTTGAAAAGCTTGAGCCGAGCTGAGGCATCAAGCACTGCAAAGAAAGGGAAGGGGAAGGCGGAGAAAGCTGCATTTGTCGTTTTTGATGAGACTGTAGAGGACAGTGTTGGTGGAGAGAAGCACAGTGTTGCTAGGGCTAGCAGGAAAGTGGGTGTCCGAACAAGGGCAGCTGCGGCTGCTGGAGATGCGAGTGATGACCTCGACGACAAGCCAGAAGTATCACGTATGCCGAAGAAGCAGGTATGTTTTGCTTACTCTCACCCGTTTTAATGCATTAGCATTCTTAGGCAACTTCATGCACTTTCTAGGGGATATCTATCTATGTATGTATGTTTGTATCTGACCGGTTTCCTGCCTGCTTGAGTCACTGGGTCCTCGGAGGTTGAATGGTTAGCATTTCGGGATGCTGTGCTGCGGTAACAGGGTTCAAAACCAACCATTTGACCAACTTGGGTCACTGGGTATGGGGGAATGTGTACATACGAGGTGCTCTTCAACTAAACTCTTTCACATCGATATGGGTCACTGCAGATGTTGGACTGGGTAAGTACTGCTGTTCAAAGGAACTCTTTGATGCCGACTTGGAGCACTAGGTATGAGCCACTCGGTCTGTGCTGGTCTTTAATGAACCTCCTTGATAGCAACTCAGGTAAATAAGTATGTGCCGCTCTACAATGATGAAAAAGATCCCTTGAATTTCTCAGAAGCCGAGTGAAATCAAACCCATGTCATAGTGGTTCCTGAAGAACAGCTACCTGATGTATTAGCAGACTGTGCCATGAATGCACTGGGTATTTGCAGCTCTTGAATGAACCCCTTACCAACGTGGGTCACTGGGTATATGCCACTGAGTGTGTGGCCAAGCGAGGAAACAATTCTTGGCCTGCACCGGCACACCACGCTTCTCATCTCGGAAGCCACGTGCAGGCTTCTCGGCAGTGCCACTAGATGGTGCAGTGTGTCCAGAAAAAAGTGCGAGAGAGGAGCCTGATTGGCACGTCACGTGTTTCTCAGTGTCGGCACAGGCTCTCACACCATGCGTTTTGGAGGCCACGTGCTGGTTTTGCGATGATGGCTCTAGATGGCACCGAGTGTCCTCAGGGAAGCATGAAAAGTCCCGCTGCATTACATGCCTCATACATTACTTGTTTCGATGGTGGCAATACGTTGTCACTAAACTGGTTCAATTCTAGTGCACTTACGTTCACAGTCATTGATAGATCGACTCTGCAAGCAATTTTCTCGTCTCTTTTTTTCCCCTCATTTTCTTTATTTCTTGAATTATTCTAAATGACATATTCTTACTGAACTCTACTATGTTATACGAGATGTAGTATTCGATTTCATATTTAAAGCTGAATTCTTCCAGATATTCATATTTGATTGGACGAGAAAATAGTCTCAGTACAGTTAAACCTCGATGTAATGCACTTAAATATAATGAAATGCTTGATATAGCAAGATATTTAACTTTTTCTAACTTGTTCATAGACAACCATGTATTTCAAACCTTAATTTAAACTGCTCATGAACCACCCCGTAGGCTTCGTGAAAAACAGTCCGAGGATAGCATACACTGCTGTGAACATCTCAGCCAAAATTTGCTGTTGTACACGGCACGTGGATCTCTCAAGCGGAGCACGAAGTCACCTTTTCCTCACTCTTTTCAATAATAGAAGCCTACGCCTCACTCTTTTCTGGACGCTTTATTTCATAATATAGCAGATTCCCATACATGGCTGCTATTGCTGCTGCTGGTGTTTCGATATCAGTGCGCTTCCTCCTAGTATCACTGTGTGTATTTATTGACACAGTTTAATGAACAGGCTGAAGTAAGCAAAGATGTGCTTTCAAATTTCAATAGTTACGTACCTCTGGGAGAAGCCTACTATTGTCTGCTGATGCACGGCCGCCTGCATAGCAATTAAACTTTGTCCACCCTGCTTATTGGTGTTGTAGCCGTTGGTTCTCTCTAATTTCAACCAGCGTTCAACATTCAAATAGCCTCAAACCATGCAAAACTTGAGGTCGGAAAAACGCATGCTTACCAGCGCATGCTCGCTCCTGACTGCTCCTGTTCAGACGCCTTGACAGACACCACTTCATATTGAGCTATTGACAGCACTTCAACACGCACAAGTTGGATGTGGCTACTATTCGTCGGTGAAGCTGGTACAGGACAAAGACAAGTCTGCACCACTTAGCATGGACAGACCGGAGCATATAAGTGCAGGCACAAAGCAGACGCTGAGCATAGACACTGCAGTTGCATGTAGCCGTGGTCTACTACGTGACGTAGACATTGTGGCCGCCATGGGGTGCCACGATGTGTTGGCTGGCTTTTTAGCTGGCTGAGTGCACTGTGGCTCGCTGAGAACAACTACGTCAGGCTTACATTTGACGCAACATAGATGCCGAAGTTGTAGTGGCGCCTACGTCAACATCCAAAATCAAATTTGAACTGTGCGCTATGGTGATGTTCAGTAGGTGGAGAGTTGGGGGCACGCCTCACTCCTCCCTCAACTTCGCAGTGCAAGGCATTGAAGGAGCGGAAGCACTGCAAAGGTGGCATTTGATATCCAATAACTATGCTTATGCTCAATGCATTGAAGTGCTTTTTGTGGCAAAGTATTTCTGAAATAGCCTACTTCAACTACATATGTATTTCTCCAATTCGATAAAAAGTGGCTCAGAGCCCCTTTAACAAAATGTGTGTATATACGATATCAGTATAAAAAAAATTCACTGTTGTTTACGGAAATCGTCAAATAGTTGAAATACCTGCAGCTGCTTCCAGATGCACCTCTCGAATCATGCACTGCGCGACAGAACGTGGCCACCGAAGCTTAGCAGTGTAGCCGCAAGAGTCTCTTGCCATCATGTTCGGTTTAAAGTCCAAGGGCAATAAGATGCTATTGCGCCTGGTGCACTGTAAAGTCTAAGCGGTGTTGGCAATATGCTGTGTGTGCGAGGGAAAGTGGTGAGCATGAGCTCAGAAGGATGGTGATGTATGCAGGCCTCCCGCACAAGCGAGAGGGATTGGGAGGAGGTTGGGCAAGCAGGTTAGTAGGGGAGGAGTGCAGGTGAGCCTGCGACTCCTCAGCTCAGCTGTGGCTGTGCATGGCTGTTAGCACGGTTCAGTGCACACACAGCCCACACAGCCTATTTTGGAGGTAATCTGCAGTTGTAAAAAGGCTGGGCGAGTCAAGATGGCTGTGGCTCCATGTGTGCTGTCTTCGTGCCGATTTAGTGCTGGAAATTGCACAAGCTTGAGTTTCAAAGACTCATTGAAGTGAGAGGCAGATGAAGTGGTAGCTATCCTCTGCCTGCACTCAATCACGATAGTGTCGTCTAACTGCAGGTGACAGTGTCAGCTGTGGCTGCGGAGTGGGCATGAAAGCTTTGCAGGCTTCGTTTCGTACCACTGATGTGAAGATGTCATTGGCACAGCACGAAAACGTAGTTTTAGTCGCCAACTCTCAAATTCAGCAAAATGAAATTTTCACATTGAAATCTGTTTTTTCAGATTGCCCAATAATTGGGAAATTTTATGGACCCTTTAATGTAAGAAAAATATGGCGGCAGCTGTGTGTATTTGCACAAAAGGTCGAATTTCGATGTAATGAAGTAGACTGCCTATTTTATAGACTTCATTATATCAATGTTTATACATTTTTTTCTCAGTATCTCATGCTTAATGCTTATTAGGTGCCTTTTCAAGAGCCTTTTATGCACAACAAATGTTTTTCAGAATTTTCAGATGAGCATAAACAGGCCGTGAACATATTGCAGTTTTGATTGCAGTGCATGTGTAAAAATTAGAACTTGCTCAATCCTGTAGGTGTATGATGAACTTCTCTGATCCTACCTAGCATTATTATACCTGTCAGGCGCTCTGCATACATTTGAGTTGATATCTAACATTGTGAACTGTATGTTTATGAGCTGTGTATTGTTGCATGTCCTTTGGCTCATCTATTTCTGTGGTACATGCAAGGTTCGGGCCCAGCGTAAAGCTGCGAAGACTGACCTGGTGTCAATGAACACCGGCAGAGATGCAGGAACGAGACCCAGCGATGAAAGTGCTAGTGAACAGGCACCGACAAACAGCACACAAGGTGCATCCACTGCCTTGCTTAACGCAATAGATGAAGAGGAGGAGGCAGTTGCCTCAATTGCACGGTTTTCACTGCAAGAGAGAGAGCCAAGATTGATAGAGGATGTCGTCCCCTACATGGAACACGAGATAGTGTTCACCGAAGAGCAGCTGGCATCTTGCAAGCCTCAAGGTATGCATACAGTTTTGAACGGTTGATGGCTGTGGGGTTTTCTTTTGAAGTAAAGCTTTCTTTCTAAAGCTTTTTGACAGTCCTGTACAACAAACCACATTTGCTGAAAGGAGCGCCTCGGGCATTGCTGCGCTGTCCAGGTTTTGGCATATTGATGAGGCTTGGTGTTGTGAACGCTTAGTTGATCTTAGAAACAGTACAGTCAAATTTCATTGCTGTGAACTTCATATTAAATTGTTTTTTCAGATTAAGAAAAATTTTGAAAAATCCCCAGCCAGAGGTCTACTGCTTTAATGTATATGTCTCGGTAACGTATATCTCTGCCATGCCAGCATCAGCAGCAGCAGACATTGAATACAAATATGTGCCAGTCCTATGCTATAACTCTTAGTAATGGCAGCCTACATATATGGAAACTACAGAGATTGACACTATTGGAACTAGCAAGATTGCACCCCATTGCATCATTCATAATTGCAAGTATAGAAGGTTTGAGGAATAAAATTGCTAGTAAAAGGCGAGGGCTTGCTTTAAGCATCACTTAAACCCAAGACTGATCAACAAGGAAAGGGATAAAATTTGGGTTTGCTTCATTGCTTGTAACGTTTCGCGACAGTGTGCATTGGCACAGCATGTTAGATTTCAGACATGCGAATGATGTTAAGTGCCCACTGCACACTTCAATGACGGCCATTAGCATTAACAGCGAACTTATGAGTAGTGGGTGCGACAGCTCAAAGTGTGCTGGCTACACTCCAAAGAAACACACCACTGCATGGTTCATGAATCCTGTGTGGCGGCCGGCACCAAGCTCAAGAATCACCGTACCGCGATTGCTGTCATGCTGCAGCACCATGTCTGCAAGCTATGCACCTTATGAATTATGTTTGCAATCTCAAAAATACAGAAAAAGCATTTCATCTTCGCGTTGCCAGTCTACACATGACAGTCACACGTACCATCCGAGATAGCCACGGTGTGCCTATGTAGTGGAGATGCTGCGGCCACCACGGGGCGCCGGGATGAGCCTTCTCACTCATGAGGCGCTGTTGGGCAGAGCCTTGCCCCTTTGCCACTTCCCCTGTGTAGCCTCTAGCATGCTAGTGGAGGAGAGAAAAAGCCACTCACCAGTGTGATAGCATGTCCTTTAATAGTGAGGCCTTCCTATGATTAGGTAGAAAAGTGTTTCAGGGCCCCCTCTAAGCATCACTAATTCTCCATTCTATGAACTCCATTCGAACACTCCGTATTAAATCTTATGTGCGATTGACAAAATAAGATACACTACATGTTTGTTGTAAAAACGGGTGTGTATTAGATTTGGGTGCACATCATCTTTACGAGTTCATAGCACAAAACAGAATGCACATTTGATTCGGAGGTTTATTGAACGGGGTTAATACTGCCAAATGAAGCAACCCTGTGTTCGGAAATTTCTTCTGCCTCCTCTTCTTGTTAGTTACATAAAATAATTGGATCAATTGTTAGCCTGGTCAAGGTTAAGTTAGCATAGGTCGACTAGACTACTTTATTCTTTTTTCAAAATAAATAGGTATATCTTCTGCTACACCCATATTGCTGTGAAAATCAAAAAAGTAGAACAATGGCACAATAATTTGACATGCAATAAAAGCTAAGAAATCTGGACTCTATACAGAGCAGCTTTATAAATGCAGCTATTGTTTTTTGTAATTCTTTATTTTCTGCTTCTGGTACCAGTTAAAGGGACTGAAGTGGACAGGGTTTGATACATATGTATACGATCAATTGAACCTCAGTGTAGCAAACACTGACACATGAAATTAGAAGTTATAACTAGAAGTCGCTTAGTCATGCCTAATTTTAGTGAGTTTTGTTTTTGTATAATGAAACTGAATATGGAGGCTCAGGCGCGGTATTCTTTGTAGTGAACTGTACCTTGCCTGCATGCCACCTGGAGATATGACAGTAAGTTAGCAGCAAAAATTTGGAGCATTTGGCAGAGCACCCAATAAATGCACTATCTGATGAATTCCACACTTCTGATGACAAAAATGCATGTTCTGGGTGCCTGCACCCTCAATGAACTGCAGAGCTCTTCTTAAGTAAAGGACAGGTCCTTTGTCGTAACAAGCGCAAATTTTTAGTCGTATTTGTACAATAAATATTTACTGTTATGAACGAACTTTTGCTGCAATTGCAGCTTCATGTCGGGGTTTAAATCTAGTATTGCCATATTTTGAATCTCTGCTGGTATGTCTCTTGAGCTTGCAGTGATGATTTCTTTCCTGCGTAACCCTCTGTGGTTGGTTAGGGGCTTTGGCATTACGCTGCTTAGCATGAGGTCACGGGATCAAATTCAGGCTGCAGCGGCCACACTTTGATGGGGGCGAAATGCACAAATGCCCATGTAAATGCATTGGGTGCATGTTAAAGAAACCCTGCTGGTCAAAATTAGTCCATAATTTCCCACTGCAGTGTGTGTCATAATCAGATTGTGGTTTTGGCACATAGATCCCGATAACTTAATTTTTCTTTCCTGTTTGTTTTTCAGCACTTGACGAGATGATAGCATTGCTTGACAAAGCCTTCGAGCTGATCATCCATTTTCCACCATGTCCGCTATATGCCGAGATGAGCAGGACAATGGTGCACCTTCTGGACCTTCAGGCAAGAGCTCAACAATTTTTCTTTGCACAACATTCATGCACTCGGTGTCGCACGATAGGAATAGTTTTGTTTTACCATGGTGAATTGCGATTGACTGTGTGCTGTCTCATCTACCTTCTATGTCCGTGTCATTGTGCCAGTGCTACAACAAATTAGGTCGCCTACCAACAAGCCAATATAGACACACTGACTTGTGCATTCATTTTGTCAACTGAGCTGAGTTTTGACACTAATAAAAGTGCTCGACACAGAACTGATGACAGTAGGAAACGTGATTGAATGAGATTATAGGCATAATGGTAAATGCCAAAAGTGAGCAGTGTAGATGTCTGTGAAATTCGCGCTAAACTGATCAGGAATTAAGCAGGTTTGGCTAGGATACATATGGTGAAAAGATTGACAGAGAGAATGGTAAAGGTGCACTTGTGTGATCACTGTCCGCAGACGATGCAACATTGAATGGTTGCTGTAAGATATACAAATTATAAATGCATGCAGAAGTGGCAGAAAATTGTGCATAAGAGCCATCTAAATCAGGCACGTACCCAGGGGGGGGCCCGGGGGGGCCCGGGCCCCCCCCGAAATTAAGTGGCATACCCCCCCCCCCCCCCCCCCTCCCCGCCCACGCCACCACTACTCACACATTCCTAAAGCGCTGCCAGATCAATGTTGAGACTTGGCAGATGTTCATCGGTCAGCATTATGCTGCCTTTTTCACTCCTTTTAGATGGCGGTAGTTATCGGCATCTCTTGTGTTGTGAAGGACAGTTTTCTCATAGATTCTGCACCCGCGCGATTAACTCGAGATGCGTTCAGTTGTCACCATCTATTCAACCGTCCCGCGCATAGCTGTTGCTTTTGTTAGTTCAACCTTCTTTGTTTGGGCTGATCCTGGGACCAGGAGAGGGATGCGGCTGTTACTCAGCTGGTCTGTACTCTCATGGTACGAGTTGCGGCCGGAGAAAACGCCAATTGCGTTTAACTTATCCCTTTGCTTCATTATTTCCTTGAGTTACGGCTCGCCGCGACGCTGGAAGATGCCCGGAGCCATATACACTTGATATGGATTAGATAAGGTGGGAAATAAAATAATGTGAAAGAGCGTCCATCATGAAACCCTGCAATAATCCTTAAACCCATAAGTAAGATGACTGTCGCCCGTTACCTCCTCTGTTTTTCCCTAATTGTATAGCACTTTTCGGGCAAAATTGGCAACTGGAAACAAAAATCGCAAGGAGTTGAGAAATTAAGCGATCTACTAAGGGAGAGAGCCAAGGCAACAACCAAACTGCAAGCAAAAGCGAATAATAAATAAGTTAACCGTTGTTTATGAGAATATTTATGGATCAACATCTTTTTATTTAAAAAGGAAGTAGAGAAAACACCGCCGGAAGTGGAGAACAATTACTTGTTTTGAACCGCCTCACGTAGCCACTTCTCTGCTGTGCTTATGTGGGTGTTTTTCTAACCTTTCGCGGTGAGCGCAGTACGTCTAGAATCGCAGAGTCCTGCGCTCTACGCGGTTGTATGGGACTGGCGGCCGCACAGCGTTACGCAATTCGCGGAGCTGTCAAAACTGATCAACAAGGAGAAAATAACTGATATTCGAAACTATAACATGAGAAAGACTGAAGAAGCCGTAAAAAATGAACGCAGCCTGAAATCAGTAAAAAAGAAACCTGGCATAGGACAAACCATGATGTATGCACTAAAAGATACGAAGGGTAATATCATCAGCAATCTCGAAGATATAGTAAAAGCAGCGGAAAAATTCTAAGCTGACCTGTATACAGTACCCAGAGGAGTCACGATAGCTCACTTAGAAACAGTAATGAATAGGATACAGAAACTCTCCTATAACTAGCGATGAGGTCAGAAGGGCCCTGCAGGAGGAGAAGGTGGAATAACAGTCGATTTAATCAAAGATGGAGGAGACATAATGCTTGGAAAACTGGCGACTCTTTATACGAAGTGTCTATCGACTGCAAGGGTCCCAGAAAACTGGAAGAATGCAGATATTATACTAATCCACAAAAGAGGAGACGTTAAAGAATTGAAAAATTATGGGACCATTAGCTTGCTGCCAGTATTATATAAAATATTTACCAAAATAATCTCCAATAGAATAAGGGCAACACTGGATTTTGTCAACCAAGGGAACAGGCTGGCTCCAGGAAGAGATACTTCACACTGGATCACATCCATGTTATCAATCAGGTTATCGCGAAATCTGCAGAGTACAATAAGCCTCGCAATGTGGCTTATATAGATTACGAAAAGGCATTTGATTCAGTAGAGATACCAGCAATCGTAGATGCACTACGTAATCAAGGAGTACAGAACGCTTACGTAAAAAGCTTGGAAAATATTGCTACATTCGTGTGGTATTTGTTTGTTTGAAAGAGGCGCGTAGGCGCCATAACTCCAGAAAAGAGGAGGAAGAACGAACTGGGCTCGCGCTGTGAATCTAACCGGTCAGCGCTGCAACCGTTGTTGTAAATATAATCTGTAAATAGTTTCTCGTCTTACTGACCGTCCTTCGCGTAAGAATATCTACAGAGGTTCTACAGCTACCTTAATTCTACACAAGAAAAGCAGGGAGATACCTATAGAGAAAGGGGTCAGACAGGGAGACAGAATTTCTCCAAAGTTATTCAAGGTATTAAACTGGGAAGGCTTAGGAGTAAAGATCGACGGCAAATCTCTCAGCAACCTTCGGTTTGCTGATGACATTGTTCTATTCAACAACAATGCAGACGAGTTACAACAAATGATTGGAGACCTTAACAGAGAGAGTGTAAGAGTGGGGTTGAATATTAATATGCAGAAGATGAAGATAATGATAAATAGCCGGGCAAAGGAACAAGTGATCAGGATCGCCAGTCGGCCACTAGAGACTGTGAAGAAGTATGTTTACCTAGGTCAATTAATCACAGGGAACCCTGATCATAGAGAGGAAATTCACAGAAGAATAAAAATAGGTTGGATCGCGTACGGCAGACATTGCCAGCTCCTGACTGGAAGCTTACCATTATTATTGAAAAGTAAGGTGTACAATCAGTGCATTTTGCCAGTGCTGACATATGGGGCAGAGACTTGAGAGCAAGTTAAGGACCGCGCAAAGAGCGATCGAACGAAGATTGCTAGGCATAACGTTAAGAGCGAAAGAGAGTGGTTTGGATCAGAGAGCGAACGGGTATAGACGATATTCTAATTGACATCAAGAGGAAAAAATGCAGCTGGGCAGGTCATGCAATGCGCCGGTTAGATAACCGTTGGACCATTAGGGTTACAGAATGGGTACCAAGAGAAGGGAAACGCAATCGAGGACGACAAAACACTAGGTGGAGCGATGAAATTAGGAAATTCGCGGGCGCTAGTTGGAATCGGTTGGCGCAGGACAGGGGTAATTGGAGATCGCAGGGAGAGGCGTTCGTCTTGCAGTGGACATAAAACAGGCTGATGATGATGATGATGATGATGATGATGGAGGTGGTGGGCCCCCCCCGAAAAAAAATCCTGGGTACGTGCCTGATCTAAATATATGCAAACTCTTTCAGTGGTATATGCTTAATTCTTTCAGTGTCAAGTTTTTTTGGAGGTGACACACCCGAGCATCTGTTTTGTCTCGGATATTATAAAACCAACACAACAGTTTATTTTTGCATTCCTATCTGGCATTCCTATCTGACAAAATGAATAAAAAGTTCAGCAGACTTGAACATCGTTCTCAGTACTTCACAGTGTCAGGGTCAGAATCTCACGCAGTTGAAGTTGCCTCTTTCTCGAACAACAAGCTCTCGTCCACTGATCTCGTGCTTAGCTCATATTTGGAGTCGGAAGAGCCACTGCTCCAATCAATAGTTGAAGGTCCTGCACAAGTAGCCATCTCAAAGCAATCGTGCAGCCATGCTTAAGGAAGGAGCACTTTTGTTTATTCGAACTTGGCCAGACAAAGCAAAGAGCAACAGATGAAACCGCAAAAGAAGAGAGATACGACAGAGGGTGGAGCTGTCCTGGAGAAAGCACGCAAATGAAAGGAGCACCCTTGTCGCTGGAAAGGAGGTGCGCCATAGGGAAGATAGTGATAGACGAACAAAAAAAAAGCAAACCTGCTACAAATGGCAAAAACGCGCAGGAGTTGGTAGCCTGGCACAATGGCGTGAATATTTGAATAAAGAATCACTGCCATGGGTGTTCAAAGCCCAGGAGCCACCCCTCCCATATGCGGATGCCGTGGTGCCACCACGCCCATGTAGGGCACGTTCCGCAGCCGCTAACGAGAACTCTGACTCAGCAAACACGTAGAGGAGAAAATATGCTTCATATATACACAACCGGTGATGGAACCACCTCGGAGCTCGCCAGCTTAGTGCAACTGCACACATTCGAGTGCAGAGTGTGGAGAATGTACTGCTACGTCAGCGGCTCTGAAAGGGTTAAACGATTGTTCACTGCTTTCCTATTTCATTTCTGAAAGTTGCCTGCAATGCACATGTTTCTACAGGAACGGCACACCAAGGACCACAAGACCGCATCTTTGTGGTATGTTAGCCAGGCATCCTCAGTCACTCTGCAGCACGTTGGACTCACTTTCCTCTACAAGAAACTTAAGTAAGGGCTCTTTTAAATGTTCCAGTTGTTGGCATGAGCAATTGCAGTAATAGCGTTCCTTGTGAAATGAAATTGTGTTTCTTATTGCATTAATTTTCTTGTTCGCTCACAAAATGTGTATTACAATAAACACCTAGTTAGTTGTTAATGCACATCATATTGTTCTTGTACAAAGTCATGCATGTTTTTTTATTCTGTAATGTTTTGGTCTTCTAATATAGTTTCTTTATAGTCTATGCCTCATTGTATATTATATTCTGTTGTTAAGTTTCTATAATTTCTCTAAACAAGTGACTGCTGCATGTCACTTCAACAGTATCTTTTATTAGGGCATCCCCTTGAATGTTTATAGCTTTGGCACACCCTATTATGCTACTTATTTTGTATTTGCTCAAATGTATAACATTACTGCAATAAAATTGGAGATCAAATAGAAATATCGGTTTTAATAAGGCAGACCTAGTAGCTTTCGGGGTCCAACTAGTTGCTCTTAAAGGGGCCCTGAACCGCTTTTCATTGAAGTGGAGAAATTCATTTGAAGTTAAATTAGGCTATTTCTGAAATATTTCTAAGCAGAAGTATTTCTAAGTAGAAATACTTCTAAGCAGAAACACATCTAAGTCCGCTTCTAAGCAGAAGCGGACTTATTGTCAATCAAACACCATTTCACAGTTCTTCCTCTCCTTCAATGCCTTGCACTGCAAAGGCCACAGCGCAGAGTGAAGCATGCCCACAACATTCCGCTTACTGAACGTCGCCGAGGCACGCATACCAAATTTGATTTTGGATATTCATGTAGGCGCCACCACATCCGATATTGGCACCTACAACGTGCCAAACGTAAGCCAGATGCAGTTGTCCTCAGCGAGCTGCCATC
Source organism: Dermacentor albipictus (assembly GCF_038994185.2). Taxonomy (NCBI): domain Eukaryota; kingdom Metazoa; phylum Arthropoda; class Arachnida; order Ixodida; family Ixodidae; genus Dermacentor; species Dermacentor albipictus. Next base: position 104,089,449 of record NC_091824.1, on the reverse strand, counting down.
AACAGGTTTGGCCATCTTAAACAAACAAGCGTCATGTATACATAACGTTCTGATGATCGTGTCCGCAATGTATTAGTGCTGGGTGCCGGGAAAACAGCTGAAATTTCAAACCAAACGCAGCGTGCCTTCCTCTTGAGGGAAGCCCCACTCCCAGCCACAGGGTCATTCACATACACAGAATTGCCTCTTCTTTGTGGGTGTTGCGACGCTCATCATGGCTAGTCATCCAACGCGGAAGGCGAAATGCCGCAATAAAGGAAGAGAAGGAAAAAAAGCAAAAGGTCCCTCGGCTCCAGTATGGGAGAAGGCAGGGAAGCAGCTGTGCTAGGGAATGCTGTGTCTTTTTGTTTTGTATAGTTTTGTTCGAACAGAAGTACTCATGATTGTACAAAAATCTTTCTTGTGTGACATTAAAGTAAAAATAGTTCTTCGTGTGCGGTTTTAGCAAATGGTACAATTGTGACAGATCGAATGGTGAAAGCCAGGCAAGGTGACTTGGTTCTCGGAGAACAATTCTAATCTGAAGCCACCGCATACTGGCATTCCCATGCATACAACAGCAAAAAGGCGCCAGTTTTCCCTCTATGTAACATTGTAAGAAACTCTATGGTTGCGTCGCGTCATGCGCATAAAAATGAGGTACAGTAAAACCACGTTAATTCAAAGTCATCAGGACTGCAAAAAAACCTTCGAATTAAGCGGGTTTTCGAATTAACCCAACACAAAAAAAAAATGCAACCCAGGCAAAATATTTCGCTGCAGGAATGCGCCACCTTTATTTGGCGATCTTTGGAGTGCTGGTTTGCTGCGTCCTGTAGTTCAAGGCTCCAAGGGTCATATTTTCTAGTTGGCCAACTACGTTCAACATTTGAGAATTTCCACAGTGGCACTCAACTAAACTGCAAGTGACGTTCAGCGATCCGATAACTTCTCTAAGAGCGGGTGCTCGGGAGGGCTTGTTAGCGTCGTCATCGTCGCTGTCATCATACATGGTCACATTAGCGGTAGGTTCACTCTCCAAGTCTGAGTTCGTTGATCATTTTCACAGTTCAGATACTCGACGAAGCCGACTGCACCAGATTCACTATCCTCTGCGCAGAGCGCATTGATGCGGACACACTACTCGGCTCCTTCTCCATCAAGTGCACATGAATAGTCAGTATCGACGGTGTTTTCCTTCGAGAAGCCAGCGTGTTCAAAACACCACATGATCAAAGTGGGTTCCACTTGCTTCCATGCATACACAATAAGACATATGGCCCCGAGGAGGTCGATGGAGTACTCCTTGCCGTTGTTGTAGCAAAGGAGCGTTGTAGAATTTGTGGTTGGGGTTGTAGGGAGGACCAGGCTCTTCGTCAGGAACTAGGCGTACAGGATTTATTTACATATTTACATTAAAACAAGAGATACATTCGACAGTCTAGTGTGACTCCCAAATGGAGCACACAAGACGAAGCATACAGCACACACCTCCAAGCACACTGCTTCTAGAGCACGAGCACACTCTAGCAGCCGACAAACTGCTGCTTAACCCTTTGAGGGTCGAATTATGTTGAAAAAAACTTTCCCAGGTGGTCAGATTACTTTATTGCGGATCTTGAATGTACAAATGTATAAAGTCGGGAATAAATAGTAAAAAAAATTTATGAACAGTATTTTGGTGACGGCAGCACTCAGAACTGCAAAATGTTGAATAGTATTTCAGAGTGTGGTACTCCTTGAAACACCGTCTCCACACAACGCCTTATTGCAGTCTGCACACCTAAAATGCGTGCATCTTCTTCTCTTGGAGCAACGAGTTGTGTTGGCGTGCACATGACATCTTCTCTGCGTGCGGCTGCCTTGGGCAGAGGTCTGAGGCACCCTCTCACGTAAGCGCGTTGCCGCATAGAGCGAGAATACCTTGTGAGCGGTGGTGATAAAGAGTCTAAGAGCAGTGCCAATCAAGACAGAAATCAACTTCTGTCGCCCCTGCAATAGCGTGCCTACAAAGAGAAAAATCACGGTTTGCGCACCTCATTGCGATCACGCGGAGGAACCGAAACCGCGAAAGCGCATTGCTGCTGAGAGCGAGAATACCTCGCGAGCGGCGGTTATAAACAAGCTAAGAGCAGCGCCAATCAAGATAGAAGTCAACTTCTGCCACCTCTGCAAGAGAGTGCCGACAAAGAGAAAAATGACGTTTCGCGTGCCTCCATTGCGATCATGCGGCGAAACCGAAACCGCAAAAGGGGTGTTGCCGCAGTCTGCGCGGTGCGCTGAAGCTAGAAATCGGTTTTATCTCTCCAAGACGGTAGCACAAATTTCAAACGCTTCTTGTTAGTCCTAAGAGGTGGCAGCACCTCCCAGTAAGCACGCATCGTCATTATGGCGCGAAATTTCAAACGGAGGGTCGAAACCGTACCCGTACAGCAAAGACCTTGCGGGACAGAAAACCGCTGCCGTACATGTACGGCAAAAACCTTCAAAGGGTAAAAAGCCTCTCTCCTCCCTAGATTCTTAGGGGAGGGAAAACTGCTGTCCAACCTTAGTCCAATCGGAGCGTCCACAGTCGTTAGGGCCTTTGAGGGGGAGGGCTCGCACATTCACATATGCACTTTGGTTTCCCAGAACCCGAGCTGAGTGGGTCCTCGTAGCCAGGTGGTCACACCTGACCCCAGAGCTGATTTCCAAATTCCAGAGCTGACTTTCTCCGGTAGTTGCCACGAGTGTCGGCAGACTGTGATGAATCCTGGAGCCTGAGGAAAAACGTACCGCAAAGCACCCTTTTGTTAGAGATGCTCTTCTTGCTGCAAAGAGATCATGAGGGCCACGACAAATCAACCAACAATACATGGTCCACCAAACGTGGCCAGCCCTGCTGTCGTCGCTGACTCTACGAAGAAGGTGCATGGTGGATTAACATTGCCGTGGTCTCCATTTCTCCAAAGGAAGGTCATGGTCAGTTAGCGCTGTCATCTTCACCGATTCTCTGAAGGGCACCACCACCATGAGTCGATCAAAGCAACTGCAGCGGGCTGAGATAGCTTTGCAGAGCATACCCCTGCAGGTCGATCGTAACAGCATGCGCTTGAGCAAGTGGTGGTGGTAAATCTTCCTCATGTGGTGAATGACGCCTTGGTCCATTGGCTGCAAGATTGATGTGGTGTTCAGAGGAAGAAATACCATCCTGATAGCTTTCAGGTGTGGGATGTCACCATGCGCCGGGCAGTTATCAATGAGTACATTCCTGCCTGTGGCTGCAAACTTGCGGTCAAGCTGCCGAACGTAATCTTCAAATATTGCGCCTGTGACGCAGGCTTTCTTGTTGCGCCGGTAGATAAGCTCATCCCTTGGTGACAGCCGTGCATGTTTAAAGCAGCGAGGCTTTCCACTCTTTCCAACTGCGAGTAGCTGCAGCTTGCGTTTACCGCATATGTTCGTGCCGAACAGAACAGTAATTCTTTCCTTTCCCTTTTCTTGTCAAGGACACCCTTGACTGCGGTATCCTTCGCTGCGAACGTTTTCATGAGCGCCATCTTGTAAAAAAGGGCTGCCTCGTCAAAGTTGTACACATTGTCAGCACCGTACTCGCTAAGTAATGGAGCCAAAGTGTGTTTCTTTCAGTCGTCGACGACGCTCTCGTTTGCACTGCCGCTCTCACCAGAGACGGCTACGAAGGTCAAATTGTGCTCTTTAAAACGGCTGAACCATCCATTGCTACACTTGAACTCTTCGTGCCCAAGTTGTAGAGCCATGTTGTTGGCCTTCTCCCACAATATCGTTCCATTAATGGGAAGGTGGGCCGTGTTTGCTTTCTGCAGTTAGCGAAAACGAAGTAAAGCTGATACCACATCCTCGTACATGGGAGCCCGTACTAGTGACGACATCGAAGAATATGTCTTGCTGTAGGCCTCCAATACCTTCAACTTGTTCTTCAATATTGTGGACAACATCGAGAGGGACACGCTGTGCCTTTTAGCCAACTCGGTCTTGGAACATGTGCTCTTACCTGCTTCTTGGATCAAGCAGAACTTCTGCTGCAGCATTAAAGTCTTATACTTTGGATTCTTCGCTCACTGGCACTTCTGCACAGTTCAGGAAAAAAAAAAAAGACACCACGCTAGCTGCAACACCCCTAACCACTGCACACAAATAAATGGCGCACACCGGTGCTGCGCGTACACGCATCGCCGCAGCTGCAGAGAGATAATGGGCGAGCGGCCGCCAGTGGCAGCGGCACAGTACACGCACTGACGCTGCGACCGCTGCGACTGCAAGGAACATGCCGAGTGGGGGACGAGAGCACATGACAAAAACTGGTATGCCCGCTGCGTTGCAGTGAAGCACGTCTTCTCCTCTGCAGGCGCACATTTCAGCGGTGTGCGGGGCATACCGTGGACTGATTTTTGTGCTAGCAGTACTATTGGTCGGTCGCTTCATCTATAAATAATTGCGATTGCTATGTGGCGTTGCCTTGTGGCTCCAAATGTCCGTTGTTTCATCGGGTTTGCGTGAAAGGGGAATCAGGAATCGCAGCATAGCACCCCAAATCTTCGAATTAACCGGGTTGGCCTAGGCCACCGGTTCGAATTACCCGGTCAAATTTACATCAGAAAATACAGGGCCACAGAAAACCTTCGAATTATCTGGGATCTCGAATTAACCGAGTTCAAATTAACGAAAGTCTACTGTATTTACATGTCCAAAAAGTCAAATGAACTTTGTTTGCATTTTTCCCAGGAAGCAGAGAGCCACATCAGTATGTGATGCAGTGCAAGACTTCGAGTTCAACAAGGAGGACACCATCAAGGCACAAGCTCTCAATTTCAGATTACTATCTGCACTCAAGACTGCGCAGCTCACTGAACTGTATGAGCTTCTGCCAGCTGGTGAGCAGTAGCCAGGCACTTGTGACACCGTTGTGATACTTTTGCGAAAACTTGGCGATACTTTCCAGATGCTCGACCATCTATGTTGGTACAGTAAAATGCTATCATATCAGATGAGCATTCAAAGCAATAACTTATCAGTTACAGCCAGCGCTCCCTATATAGAACTAGCACAAAAATTTGCACAATTTTGTTACCGTACTATATGCAGAAATGTAAGCAATGCTAACAATAGAATGCAGCACTAACAGGTATAAAGTGTAATGTCTCTGTAATTGACCTTTCACCTTTAGAGAGAGAATTAAGTTGAGCCATATTAATAAAGTAGCCCTTTACAATTCTAAAAAGCAACTGTAACCGTGAGAAGAGGCTTAGTAAGCCAAAAAGAATGCGAAAATGGGTGGTGACACCATGCCGAAGTTGCCATGACACGGTGTATTTTGACTGCGTCTTGTTGGGCCTAGTTAACTTTTATGGGTAAAAATGGGTTACATTGTATGCAAGGACCCAAATACTGAACTTAGTAAGTTTCAAGAACATTTACGTTGTGGCCCAGAATACGGAAAAATACCTTGAAATCTGTGACAGCACATTGACGAACCATAGCTGGTGCTCTGGCACGGAATCTTAAAAATGGAAGTGTAGCCTTCATTTCCTCTTCTAGTAATCAACCTTACTGAGATTAAACTTGAATGAATTATATATCCGTCTAAACTGATAGAGTGCTTCTCATTAGTGCTCGTTTGAGCTGTTCCATGCACATACAACCCCTTCGAGTTTTCTGCAATGTTTACGAATTTAGGCTTACAGTAAAACCTCGTTCATACATTTTGGAAAAGACCACGAGAAAAAACGTACTAACCGCGAAAACATATGATCCGAAGTAAATAAAAATTTCACAGGCTTAACTATTGTTGACATCTACGATCCACGCGAAGCGTCGCGGCATGAGATGGCGACGCGTATCGAGCTGGTGGTGCTCCGGCGCCCCAAGACGCGTTTTGTTGCTTTGCTATTCCATGGTGTTTTAAGAGGGCAGCGATAAACCGAACTGAAATCGAGCTGGTGAGCGACACCGGATGCCGCTGAAGTGAAACGGGATGCCTACATCGCACCACCTGCAGCAGGGAACGGTGGCGCGTTTAGACTATCGCTTCCTAAAAGCATGCAGTATGCGTCCGATGGCACTACGCACCACACGCTGTAAAACTGATATGTGAAGATGCTTATCAAAATAGTTTGGTGGCGATAGCTGTAAATGTGGTGTGCGACGGCCCGACTGGAGATTTGCTGGTACCGGGGTAAGAAACTGCTCACCATTATTTTCACGAGATGGGCAGCTATATACCCTTCTCGATCGCACGCGCCCGCGCCTTACAAAAAGAGTGCTGTACGCTACCAATGGCACTGCGCACCATGCGCTGTGAAACAGATAAGCAAAGATGCTTATCGCAATAGGATTTGTGGTGTTAGCTGTGAATGCCACGTGCAAGTACCCCAGAGAAGATTTGTTGGTTCCAAAATGAGAAACTGAGTACGTGCTGGCATTTTCACGTGAGATGGGTGGGCAATTATCGCAGTGAAGCTGCCGCAGCGGGCAGCTATATATTGTTCTCGATTGCACATTATCTTGTTTACATGGGATCTAGCGGCCGGAAAACTTATACGATCGCAGTTTGGCGACGTACTGAACGTTGGTGCCGAAAAATTGTTTTCCTGGAACGTATGAACCGGCAAAAAATGAGCGTAACTCTATTGGGTCATTTTTTGTGTTCTCAGTTGCGAGCGTTGACGCTGGGAAAACGTAACGGAACATATCAAAAAGGTTCTACTGTATTTTGCAATTTTACGAATGTTGCATAAACTTTTCCAAAACAAATTCTGTTCCCCAAAATGTTTCGGTAGTCATGCCCCGAAACTTCCATACTCTTCTGACGTTGAAAGGATGCGAAAAGGGTACGTGCCTCGAGCATGTTTCTGCAGAAAGTTCCCGAAGAAGGCTAAATTGGTAGCACCAAAGTCGCCAGAAAAGTTGGAGATACAAAAACGTGTTGCTTGTCACTACTTGATGTGCAGGAATTGAAACGAGTTTGTTGCTGCTTGTGTGCTACATCTCTAAAGGTAAATCACCTTCAATGAAGTCTGCTTGTATCCAAGAAAAAGCATGTGTTCAGGGCAGGCTTCTAAATGTCAATGCTAACCCACCATAAGTGTTGTGTCCGAGATTTTTACAAATTTGAAAGTTCACAGGTTGGCCAGGTATGCACGCTTTGGCCAGGACACATTCCATGGACGATTAAGTTATTAAAACTTGTATAACTGTGTAAGTTATATCCTACAAATTTGAAAGCCTCATGCAAAATTGTGTGACCAGCTAAACTATTACTTCACTGTATCTGATAATTCACTTAACCAGTGTTCCATTTAAGTGCTTTAAAGAGTGCTGACATGAGTTTTTTTTTTTTCTTTAATTTTCACTTTCTTGCATTATATATGAAAGTCGAAGCACTCTATAAACCGTATAGAAGATGCTGCAAAGTGCCAGAGCACCTTAAATAAGTTACCATAACTTGTTCCTGTGAACTAGTACCTAGTTTCAGTATCCAAGATACTGGATAAAAAAAAAAGTTAGTGCATGCGGCAGGCCGCACATTTGTTTTTTCTTTACCCAGCGGCCGTGCCTGTACATAGGTGCATCATGATGTTGCATTAGTGGCTACCTCCATTTGTCATCATTGTAGTTGCCGCATACAAGTGCAGGCAGGAAAAACGCATGCAGCACATTTTTTCTTTTTTTTTTTAATGGGCAACACCATTATATTTGTCTTTACTGCTCCATGTCTGCAAATTCTGCTGTCATAGGCATTTCAAGACAACTTTAGTATTGAATTAAAATACCTTACGTTTCCCAGCCTTCACAGTTGCTAAGTGCCATCTTTCTACATGCTATCTAAGAAGCATTTAGGCGGGTTTCCACGACTTCTGAAATGTGTTAGGTACTTGTTTAAATATCTACACCTTTCTAAAAGAATCTTTGTGGGAACATTCCCTGTGGACTACCTTAGGATCGCCACTTCAGTAAAAAGTTCAACTAAGTGTGCTGTCGACTGCTGTTGCGTTGCACTAGTGCCATTAAGCTTAAGAGTCCGTTCATTACCTTCGCTTCTTTCAGACTGGACCGTGGTGCAAGTGACAGCAGCAGAGTCTGCTGCAAAAGGCCCTGGCGGTGTCACCCTGACACCCGATTTGTTCATCTGCCAGTGTCGAAAGGGAAAGGCACCAATCATGGTCAAGCTCAGTGGCTCTTCAGATCAGCAGGTAATATGGCTGGTTGTGAGTGCAATGCAGTGTAAGCAGGAGGGTATGCATTAGTTAAATCTTTATGTCCATAGAACAGCATGTATTTTTAACCTCTACATAACGAAGTGTGTTTGTTCGCAATTGCAACAGAACAAATTTTCACTTGTAAGTTTATTCCAGCTGCCACAAAGGAAGACCAGGAGAAATTGAAACTACTGCAGGTGGCAGTAGTCAAATAGTGGAATTACATGCAGTTGTTTGTGAAGAGAGAGAGAAATTTATTTACAGAAAGGCAGAGAGGTCGGCCTGAGCTATAATTTGCTCTGGCCTACACCTTTCAAATCGCACACCATAGAGAGTGGCCGCCAAAGTGGAGAACTGTCTTCTCCAGCAGTGGCAAATTTAGCTGGTCATGGCCTCAGAAATTTGTAACCAGACCTTAAAGGCCATAAACCGCCGAGTTCGGTGTCAATCAGAGGCACTAGAGGGCATATGTGTCGACGCGCGGCCTTATGCATTGTACCATGCACGTATCAGGCAGTGTAGTACTAAATACCCTCTTGCTTGAAGACAAGGGTTGTGTGCTACAGGACAACACATGTGAGTGTAGACTGAGAAAAGCTGTTTAGCTGCCTGTATCAGCATCATGAGTTTCATACAAGCTTACCTAGAACTGTCGTACTAATGTCTATGCAAATTTCTTTAGTCATGCTTCAACCAGCATGGGAATCATGGGAAGTACAAGCATTGTCTCGATACAGCTGGTTGCTTTGAGCGCAACGTGGCTGTGGCTGCAGCTGCCTTTAAGAGACCCTGAAACAACTTTGATGATATTGTACAAACATACTGAGTCGTTAGGGCAGGTCCTTCTAAACATCAAGTGATGCATTTAAGCACTCAGTGTATAGTGTATAATTATAAGGGCTTAATATGTGCACCACTACTGATCGCTGCAGTCCAGCTCCCCTGAGTGTTCAGCCGCCCTGTTACAATCTAGTACATAGTACAATTGACATCAAGTGGGTGAGCTATTCGACAGGCTGCCCAGGTTACATCTTGAATCATTTGTACAACTTTGTGGTGAACAAATGTTCTTCATTATAGTTGGTATGTTGGTTAACTTGTTTCTCAAAAAAAATAACAGAAAGAGAATACACGCAAGTTTATCCCTACACTCGAGCACTTCCAGCACACAGCAAGTGTAATCTGCTTGTGTTATAACGTGCTCATTGTTGATGCGAGCAACGATGCAGTCAATGTTCATTTTGAGGTTTCTTTTTGCGAGGACCATGAATCGCCCTTGTTGCATTGTGGGCTGCAGACCTAACGATTGGCAACATGTCAAGCTGCATCATGGTTCCTATGCAAGGCAACGGACGATCAGAGGGGCTGCATCGAATTGGGCTGTCGACATCCAATTAGCATCAGGATCTATGCATTTGTGGCTGTCACTTCGTGCTAGAGGACTACTACCACAATAATTTTAGCGTGTCCGGCATTACACTTAACACAAACAGACTGGATTGGACTAGGCTAGCAACTACCACGAGCACGCATGTCAAGTTGGTCTATGTGCTCACATGTGGGTTGACTGCTTCAAACTGTACGAACCTGTGTGCGTGCACACTAAACTCGCATATATCGATGCAGTGAGGGTGCCTTCCTGTGGCTAATTGGCCAGATCTTCACACGTGCTTTCGTACTTTCCACATACACTGCATTTGTTGTTCCCTCTGTTCGCATAGCATTAATCGTTTCAATTGGTCCTGTCGACCTGTTCGGACCTTCTACCAATAAATATGGCACATGTCAAGGCACCAACCACGGCCGGGTCATTCATCGAACGTACTGATAGTAAAAAAATCGATAATATGAGAAATCAAATATTAGATATTCCATTTGCAAACTGAATTATTCAAACTTTCACTATTCCATTTGAGATTGAATATACAATATTGGGGGCACACCCCTAGTAATTTTTGTTGGTTAGATTATATGCCATCTTAGTGTGGTCTCAAGAAAGTCATATTATCGGGGTTTCACCCTACTGCATTTCGCTAGTGCCAGCCCAAATGCAGCTACAGTACATTTCCATTAATTCAACTTCGGTCAGGATCAAATTACACCAAAGATAGAATTAACCGAACACGCTGGCCAGTGCTTACACATTTTTCTGGGCCTAAACTTCCGTTATTTCTATCCTAAAATTGGCCATTGCCAGATAATACAAATGTGACCAGTCAGCATGGATGTGCATGATCCCTATGGTGACCCTAATAGCAGTCCCTTTAGTGGCAGCATGACTTGGCAGAGCTTAGGGGACAGCGAATGCATTCAACACGCCTTCTGCTGGAGACGCCTATTTTCGGCCTGCCCTAGCAAGATTTTTAAGCAATAGCAGTAACTCAAGATGTCATGTGGGTATTCGCCCAACTCCAACACATGCCTTATTTCTTTTCAAGAAAAGTGAGTCGAAAATTGCCTGTGCAGAGCTAACCAGATACGAAACCAATAACCTGTTCGCGGCGTTCGTATGCTTCACCGCACAACATGGCTGTATTGCGGCGAAGCGGATTTAAGGAAACCGGTTGCCTTGACTCATGCTCATTTTTCTTGCTAAAGAATGGGGTGTGCATTATAGTTCTAATTTGTTTAGGAGCTTTAATGCCGTTTCCATGTCATTTTTCTGCTTTGGACGCACACAATATGAACGCACATTTGATTTGGGGGCATGTTAGAATCAGGCAAATAGCATTGCTATATGAATCACTGGTGTGCTCTGGTGTTTTTTCTGCATCTTGTTCAATTCGGCCCGCAGGATAATTTTGTGAACTTAAGCGATCCTGTCAAGGTCAAATCAACGGAAATCAACTGTAGCATAGAACTACAGCTTTAAAAAAAAAAGAAAAGAAAATACTGGAACTGCACTATCAGATAACTGCAGGTATGGCAAGCCACTGTCTTCAGGTGACTTTTCTGTGTAGTCAGTCTTATTAACTAGCTGTCTATTTTCAGTTCCACACTGTCCTGTTCAAGGAATTCAAGAAAATCTTGGATGAAAGCAGAGCCACCATGAAAATGACAGAGCCACCTGTGTTTTGGTCTGTGCGACGTGCCTTGGACAAGCGAATGAAGGTAGACCTGTTATGCTCTTGCAAGTGTTTTTTTGGCATCGACTTCAGCAAAATGTAATCAACACAGCAGAAAAGCTATATTTCTACAGCTTCGCTGTGGCTTAATTATGAAGCTGCTCACACAGTAGTATTATTACATTCTACTTGTATAGAGTCACTCACTCATAGGGGGAACTAGTCATTAGTACTTAGTTCAATATAACTTTGTAATTTCTTCTACCATATACGAAAAATGTGACCAGAATTGCACCAAACATAAATGTCTAATTGTTACAATACCTAATCTGCAGACCATTATTGCTTATTTAAGCTGCTGTGAATTCTTGTGAACATACTAAGCCTTTACAAGGAGCTTTGAAGCCATTTCATAGGTATGAGAGAAGCTAATGAAAGTTTGCTCCCGATTATTGAAAGTTCAAAAGTGTAGCGAGATTTGTGGGAGCTTTAGCAACAGTTGCAGCCAGGTAGACATTTGGACGAGTTGGTAAGGTTCCATGGTGAAGTAGGGGAGCCCAATCAACTCATACGAAGCCAAAGAAAAGGACAACAAAACGCTTGTGTTCTTGTGCTCAACACAAGAGTTGTCATTTTATTTGGCTTCGTATGTGTTGATTGTGCTCCCCTACTTCATAATAGAGCTGCAGCCAGCCATGCAGTGGCTTCAAAACTTTTGATCCTCCCAGGAGCTGGCAACTTGCTGTGTACTGTAAGCATAAATTCAAATGTGAACAAGTCAGACACAACTTGGATGCATTGCATTTCTAGGCTTGCCTGCATTTGTAGCAGTGCTTCCAAAAACAAGGTTTCAAAATGTGTGTTTGAAACAATGCCATGCTTAAAAACCAGCTACAGAGTGATGGCAAGCCATGCTCTTATGTATAATTATGCATAACTGTTTTTTTTTTTTCTGCCATGTTTTAGAGGGGCCCTGAACCACTCTGTCGAATTCTAGAAATGCATTTGCAGTTAAAATAGAAACACCATTAAAGAAAACTTTGCTGCAAGAAGCACTTCAATGCAGAGTTATTGACAATCAAATATTCCGTTCATGGTGCTTCTGCTGCTCCTTAAATGACTTGCACTGTGAAAGCTACGGCAGTGTGGGGCAAGCCCGCAACGCTCCGCCAGCGAACGTCACTGTGGCTTGCAGTTCAAATTTTATTTTCGATTTTCACATAGATGCCACTACTTCCGATTTCAGTGCCTACGACGAGCAAAACACAGTGGTCCTCAGCGAGCCATAGTGCACTCAGTCAGCGGACTTGTTGCGAGACACCCTGCAGCAGCCGTGGTATCTGCGCTACGTAGCAGACTGCAGCTACATACAAGTGTAGTGTGCGCAGTGTTTGCTTTGTGAACGACAAGGCTTGAGTGCACACACACTCCCATATGCCCCAGTCTGGCCGTGCTATGTGGTGCGGACCAGCTTTGTCCTGCACCAGCTTGGCCAACGGATAGTAGCCACATTTAACTAGCGCATTTTTAAGGACTATCAATTGCAAAGAAACAAAGTAAAGTCTGCCAAGGCGTCTAACCAGGAGCATCCTGGAGTGAATGAGCGCTGCCAAGCGTGTGTGTGGTCTGACCTCCAAGTTTCGTGTCGCTCAAGGCTAGTTGAGTGTTCAAAACTAGTTGAAATTAGCAAGACTCGACGGCTACAACGCTGATACGCAAGTCCGCCAAAGGGAAATTTCTAAGCGGGTGGCTGCGGCCGAGCGTCGGCAGATGAGTCAGCTTCTCCAGGAAGTATCTAAGTATTACCGAAATTTGAAAGCAGATTTTCGGTTACGTCAGACTGTTTATTAAACTGTGTCAAGAAATATACGCAGTAACAGTAGGAAGAGGCACACTGATCCAAACACCCTTCTTGATTGATGTCTGTCTGCTATTGGTCAATAGCAGCCGAATATGGGAACCTGCTATATTACGATATAAGCATCCAGAAAAGAGTGAGGAGTAGTCTTCTGTTGAAAAGACGGCATCTGAGGAAAAGGTAACTTTGTGCTCCACTTGTGAGCTCCACGCTCCGTGCACGACTGCAAAATTTGGCTGAGATGTTCACTGCAGCGCATGCTATCTGCAGACTATTTTTTCACCAAGCTTGAAGTGTGGTTCAAGACCCCATTTTACATAGAAAGGAATTTATTGACAGGAAAGACAGAGTGGTTGACCTGGGCTAGTGCGCTCTTGTCTGCTACTCTGCACTGGGGAAGAGGGAAGGGGAGTGAAAGTACTGGGATGGGCGATGATGATTAGAGAAGTGGTGAGTGCTTATGTATACGAGACAGTTGCCTTGTTAGAGCTGCTCGTTGAGCTTGGTGTCCTGCAGAAACTTCAACAACGCTTTAATTGCGCACATTGAACTTGCAGTGTCAGGCCATGAGCCGAGGATAGCTTCCTCCAACAGTGGTTGCTTGCCAACGCTGGCTAGGAAACTTTCCAACGTTCGTCGCTCCAGCATATATGCTGCACAGTATGCACAATAGTATGTGTTCCGTTGTTTCAGGCATCTGGCAGTGTTCACAATCAGGGCTGTTCGATTGGCCGATGAGGTGCGCAGAGCGACTGGTGAAACCAACGCCCAGCCGAATCCTGTGTAGTAATAACGTTTTGCTCCGCGTAACCTTTGGGGGCAAACACAATTTACCATCTGGGTGGAAACTTAATTTAAGGACCCTTTTAATTTAGGCTGATGATACTTTCTCAGAAGACCAACTTGCCTGCGTCCGCACTTTTGAAACATGCTGTCATCAGTCAATTTCTGTTTTCATGCACAAGTGAAAGTACAGAGTAGTACCTGTACCTAGGTGCCAGGGGCGTAGCCAGGGGGGGGGCTTATGGGGCTTCAGCCCCCCCCCGAAATGTTTTCGTGCTGTCCATGCACCGCCGACCAAAGCGACCCCCGGCGCCGAAAATCACTCTGGATTTTGTCTAGAATGTATTTTTGACGCTTGAAAAGACATTTAACCGCAACGATTGCAAACTCGGGCTGGATTTCGGGGCAACGCCTATACACCGGGAGTCACATAACGCCAAGCAGTCCCATCCGAGCACAAAGTTTCAAGGGTGCTTTTATGGTGAGCGGGCTCGCCGCGGCATCTCACTGAGGCCACGGAATCTATGGAGCGCATGGATATCAATTGCGAAACTTTATGGGTATAAATCTCATAAGCTCTTGATGTGAAAGTTGTATTGACATTTCCAAAGTTGTGCTTTAGATTTTCAATTGCGGAACTTTGTGGGTGTAATGTTGTTATAAACATTTGACGCCAAAGGTCTATTGACTTTTCTAAAATCTTACATCGGAACATACAACGAGACAAACCAAATCAACACACTAGCAGACGAGTTGACAAAGCAGGCAGCGAGGTCCAATGAGACGAAGCGTTGGGGTGGTTCATTTGTGTCGTCATGTCACATAAAAAAATATCAACATTTTTTTTAACCTACGCCAGAACATCCATGTCAAGACACTAAAGCCAGCCATAGTAACTACGTTCTTATTTATTTTTTCTACTTTGACTTTTATTCGCGAGGACACATTGAGCCTCTTCAATTTTTTTTTGTTCTCGCTACCCTACCCGCGGGCTGCCAGAGCCAGCCAGAGCGCATACGTTTTTCTCGTATGGCCCCGACCACCGTGCGGTGCACTTCGGTGCGCGTTCGGTTTGTTCTGGCCGAGTGGATTTTCACCGGACAGAGTTTTGGACGCTTTCTGGCTAGCAGACGAGAAAAAAAAACAATGGTCGTTCGCCACCATCACTGGGGACTCGAAGGATTGCGCCGCATTCCTTGAGTGGAACCTTTCCGGAAAGTCTTGTTTCGCCGCTGTAGGATACTGAGCAGTATGCGTATGGTTCTCAGTGGACCAAACGTCTCATGTTTTCTTCGGTATTCCTTACGTAGCCCCATTAGGTGCCCGAAGTAGGCATTAGATTCTGGCCAACATACTTTCCTATGCGTTTTTTTTTTCATTTTGGTGTCTCCGCCTCACAGAAAAAAAAAAATACATTAATGCGGCGCAGCGAATTGTCGCATGGTGAAAGTTCGATTTTGATACTTCTTTTGTGGAAAGTAATGGGCGACGGGACGCTTCAGTTGCCGGATACGTTTATCATATTATTGCGAAAGCAATTATATGGACACTCCAGGCGCATTCCTGCCATCGCCCTCATGTTTCGTGTAAAGTCCAAGGGTGATAACATCGTGACTACGCGCTGCATGCTGTATGTGCGAGTGAAAGCGTAGGAGGGGAGGTGGAATGGGTGAGCCGACAATGGTGGCTCAGTCTTGTGTGCGCAAAGGAGAAAAGCGGGGAGCAAGCGCGCCGCCTTCCGTCGCGCGCAATACATCGGGGGGAGTGGATGGAATGGGGGCGGAATCTAGGATTCTGTGAATCTATGATTGTGCAACATGTTTATTTGCCTTGTTTGACGCATTATATACAGTTACTTCTTCTTACATACATAGACTCATTGGAGACTTATACGTATACTTAAATATCTTGTTGCGAGGTTTTGTGTATACATGCAGTGAACTTTGTTTCCAGTGACACTTTTGTTTCCAGTGACACAAGCCGTATTTTTGCATTTGCATATCCCATTGTATCTTTGCATTTCTAATGTACGAGGGCGAGTCAAATGAAAGTGAGCCTACCTTAACCACGCAATAATGGTTCGGTTCATTATCTGCGAGGCATGCGCGTAGGAGAACGGCATGTCTCATTTACAAAAGTGACACGCAGGTGTGAAGATAAATGTTCTTTAATGCTCTCATACACTGGGTTGAATATGGTTGCGTCACATAATGGACACTTCAAAAGTTGAACAGCTCGGTGTCGCGAAGTTTTTGACAGCTGAAGGTGTTTCCAAAACAGAAATTAATCGCCATATGACTGCCGTGTACGTTGAACACTGCATTTCATTGACCACTGTGAAGCGTTGGAGCAAACTGTTCAAAGGACGTTGCAAAGACATTCCAAGACCGGGCCAAAACCATTGTGTAATCACCCCCCACACAATTTCAAATGTTCATGAGCTGCTGAAAGAAGAACGGAGGATAAGCATCGATGAACTGGCAGACCGTCTGAACATCAGTCACGGTTCGGTTCACGCCATATTTCATGAGCTTCTCGGTTATCGACTCTTTGGTGCGCAATGGATCCCCAAGATTTTTATCCATTGCGAGAAAACGGAGAAGTTTCGCGCTGCCTTGACTCATCTGATCGGGTATCACAATGAGCATGACGACTTCTTGTTTGCAACTGTGATCGGGGACGAACCTCGGTGCCACTACTACGAGCTTGAAACACGACGGCAAAGCTTACGGTAGAAACATTCAAATTTACCACGCCCAAAGAACGTAAAGGCCATCATTTCCGCTGGAGAGGTGTTGTTGACTTATTTTTTCGATCGACAGGGTCCATTACTGATAGATTTGCAAAATCTTGAGAGGCTATCAATTGTTGAGAGGCTATCAACGCCAGAACGGCAGCGTGTCGCAATCAAGAACGAAAAACGTGGAAAATTGACGAATGGGGTCATCTTGTTCCACGACAATGCCTGTCCCCACGTCGCTTATGTGGTTAATACAAAACTGGCAAAGTTCAAGTGGGAAACGCTGCAACATCCGCCATACAGCTCAGACCTGTCACCTTGCAAGTGCTACATTTTGGGGCAACCGAAAAAACAGCTCAAGGGAACCAGATACAGACTTTTTGAAGCAGCAACCCAAGGAACGTTCTATAAGACGGGAATCACGCAACTCGTTAGTAAATAGGACAAATGTCTAAATTCTCATGAAGACTACTTTTAAATAAAGTACCCCGTTGTTGGCTCATTCATTTGACTTGCCCTCATATATCTTGCAGAACTCCTGCTTTTTATACGTGCTCTCTGTCGCGACTATAACTTCGTTGCAATTACTCACGATACACGACAAGGGACAGCTACTCCTGCGTAATACATTGGAACAAACGACAGCGTCATTGAGATTTTTCACTGGCCATTGCATATATACAAGAACGTAAGCACGGTTCTTGAATGACAAAGTTTCATTAACATATTTGTCCTCAACTTGTTCAGTTCATTGCCTTTTAATTTTTCATATCAGCGGCATGCACTGCTTTCCGGGTTTCGAACTGATATAGTTCTAAAGTTAGTGTGATATTTTCTTTACTTAATAAATAAACAAAAAACATGGAAGCATTGACGTCAGTTATGTTGGGCACAATTTTTGGCACATACGAGTATAATATTTTATGAAAAAATACATATTTTACTTGTATTTACAGAGCGTAGCTTTCAAGAATTCGTTTGCAGCATCTTTGGCAATGACAATGCAGTTATTATTCATGTATTTGATCCCTCGATAAATTGTTTAAGAGGAAGCTTTAGGTCGGGCCCAATCCGACGCGGCCTATTCGAGTACTTGTAAAACGCAGAAACGCTTTTCTGAGATTATCCTGCTAATCGCTTTTATTGAAATTGGTTGCATTTGAGAGAGAAAGTTAAATCCTAGTGTCTGTTGGAAACAGAACTTGGATTTAGGGCCTAAATTTTGTTTAAAATATCTTGGAAAATTCGAAAGTTTGAAAAAATAGAAGCACGACGTTTACAAACTAATAGCTATGAATGAAGAACATATATTGTGGTTCTGTAAACGGCATTTATTATAACAGTCAAAGCGGACGAGTTTGCTGTGTCAATTTGTATTTTACGTGAATTGGTTACGTTGTGTACAAGGGTTCTGCAAAAGCCGTATTTACACAATAGTAAGTTTTTTTGAGATTCATGTGTAACATATCTATTTTGTCCGCTGTAGATGTAGTATTAGATGCAATTCACAGAATTGTGATATCATCTTTCATTGTTGAGTCACGGAGTTTTATACTTGATAGTTTCGTTTTCTGAAAATTTTCAATTTTGGCCAATTTTGATAAATAATACACCACCTAAATGAAAAATTCGAAGCCAGTAGTCACTAGAATTAAACTTTTTCTTTCAAATGCAACAAACCTCCTCAAATTTGGTGAAGTGGTTGCATGGAAAAACGAATTCCCCTTCTACATGTACTTAAATAGGAGCACCCGAGCTAAAGCTTCCTTTTAAAGAGTAGGCTGAGCTGGAACGTGCAGCTATATATATATATATATATATATATATATATATATATATATATATATATATATATATTGGGCCAGTGGCGTAGCCCCCCCCCCGAACAAAATTTCTGGCTACGCCACTGCTAGGTGCAGTACCGTATTGCACCTAGGTACAGCTGCAGCCACTGCTAGTAGGAACATCAAAGTCATGGCATCGTTCCGCAGAGGGCCCCACCACTGGTGCCTCATGAGCTCTTGCAGCGCAGGCGCAATGAAAGCGATTGGCGAAAAGCCTGGCGAGTCGGTTGCTACGGTGAGTCGTCTGCCAAGGCTCCGTGAAGTGATGCCACAAGCTCCCGTGTTTCTATTAGCAGTGGCTCGGCCTGTACATTGTTTCAATGGGTCAAATTTCCAATATATATGGTTATTTCAGCGAGCTGCTGATAAGTGGCTATAACGGCAGGGGTCATGTTTTGAGCTGGTCAGCTTCAGGGATATCAGTTTGCTAACCAATAAAAGTGGTGGATGTGATAAAAGGAAGTTGCAGGCAAGCATTGTTGTCACCATCACTATTCTCATCTCATATAGTTATGCTGTACATTAACAGCATCTACAGCGGAACTGCCTCAATGTTAGGAAATCATGGCCAACATTGCATTGGGGCATCATATTGCACATTACAATTCGCCAAAATGAAAAGTGTCACTGAAGGCAGTCAACCGAGTAAGAACGGTCTGTTCCTGTAGGTATTGTAACTGCAGCATTGCAGTGACAGCTGTTACAATCCCTTCTCTTTACGCATCAGCGATAGTGTGGCTGGTGTATCACTGCTGTTATTTATTTATTTATTTATTTATTTATTTATTTATTTATTTATTTATTTATTTATTTATTTATTTATTTCATAATACTGTGAGCCTTTCTCAGGCTCTGACTGGAGTGGATTGTACATTTGGTGGTGCAACAGGTTTTCTGTTTCTGGTTGACTCCCGGCTAACTTTTGAAGAACATGTTTCAAGCATCGTTAGTGCATCCTACAGAAAGTTCTTTTATCAAGAATGACAAAAATGTTTATGAATGGCAACTGTGTTCGTTCTCTTGTATTCTTCTTTCGTTCACTCGAAGTTAGTTTAGTTCTGTTGTATGGAACTGTATTAATTTGACCAATGTTGCAAAAATTGAATGTTTTAAGCAACGTTTCATCCGTATCCTGTACGATCGACTTCTGGGACGCCATGTATTTTATGCCTATGAGCATGTACTGTGCATGTTTAATATTAGACCCTTAGAAATAAGGCGAAAATATTTTGATTACTTCATCTTGTATAAACTAATTTGCAGCCACTTCTCCTGTCCGCAGTTACTGTCAGCTGTAACATTCTGCTTGCCTCGCCCAAAATTCTTAATTCTTGCATTTTGTACTTTAATTCCTTGTGCACCTCTAACGATATAACACATTTTGTAACACAAAATACCTTGTGTCATGGTCTTGATATATTCAGCTCTACTATTTGCTCATATCTGACTTCTGTCCTTGATTAAATTTTTTGTAGCATTTTGTACCAATGTTCTTTGAGATTTTCTGTTTTGTTTTTCAGTTTGATGTTCTTTGTGTAACACATGCACATCAATACCAAGACATAATGCTGTTCTTGGGCACTTTCAGAACATAAATAAATGAAATAAATAAATGAAATTAAATAAAATGTCGCAGTAGAAAAAGTCAGGTCAAGGAACAGTGGTAACAGCTGTTCAAAAGTGTTTGCTGGAACATTTCAGTTGCTGCACTACATTCGGCCCAAGGTGGCTGTCCAGATAGTGCCATGCCATTGTCGTCGGTCGTCACCAAAACAACTGTCACTGTTTTGGGAGGCATCTGAAGTTTCCCTTTCTATAGCTATCTTCTGTTTATTGTAAATGCACTTGTGTTTCTGCCGTGTTGCATAACACAGCCTTTTGCTTCATGCTCAACAGGACGTGCTGGAGAGCATGGAGAATGTTTGGATGGGCTGCTGGAAAGGAATCTTTCATGGCAAAATTGTTGATGCTGGCACGTACAAGGACCTGAGGGACTCCGTAGTCCAGGTGGTTTCCAAGGCGACCAAGCACAAGTTGGAGTGCTCCAACAGCCGGCTACTTGAAGTGAGCTTACAGACGTTGTTGCTGTCTTTGCTTCTCCTGTTTTTAAGTTGCATGTTTGTTTCCTGGCCATAGTCACTTGTGTACTTAGATTTATATACATGTTAAAGAACCCCAGGTGATCAAAATTTATCGGGAGCCTTCCACTGCAATGTATCTCGCAACCACAGGATTGCTTTGGGATATCAAATGCAATCAATCAACCAACCAACCAACCAATCAATAATTCAATCAATCAATCAGTTGTTCAAGTTGCTTCTTGTCTTTTCTGCTGCCGGTAGCTGAGAAAACTACAAGAACCTGCAAGCACCTTTGAGGTAGTATAGAAATTTATGAGAAAACTAATTAAGCAGCAGTGACAGTGTGCTACCCTCAGGGAACTTGAACTGAGCAAACTGATTTTAGTAACTCATGCCTACAAAAAGATTACAATTGGCAGTGGCCAAAATTACATGCATCCTGTGAACAGACTTTTTAAAGGGGCCCTGAACCTCCCCTCAGGCTTGGGGAAATAACATAGCCCGCAATTAGCATGCACTGCTCTGAGCATCTCAGCCAAGTTTTGCTGTTGCAAGCGGATCGCGAAGTCATCTTTCCCTCAAACGCTCTTTTCATCAGAAGGACCTGTCCTCTCTCTTCTGGACACTTTATTTCGTCATCGGACTCTTTATTTCGTCATTCCCTTAGACTGCTGCTATTGGCCAATAGCTGACATCAAGCTGCGGTCAGCTAAATAACGTAGATACTGCAGCCGCTGCAGGGTGCCGCCAGAAGTCCACTGTCTAAGCGCACTGCGAATCACTGAAGACAACTGCATTTGGCTTACGTTTAGCGCGCCATAGGCACGAAAGGCGGAAATCCTGGCATCTACGTTAACATTCAAATTGAAAGTTGAACTGCGTGCCACGGTGACATTTAGAAGGCAGAGTATTGCGTGCACGCCCCACTGCACCATAGCCTTCGCAGTGCAAGGCACTGAAGAAGAAACGGGAGCACAGTGGAGGCCGTGTTTGATTGCCAATAACTCCGCTTCTGCTGACCACATTGAAGCATTTTTTGCAGCAAAGTATTTCTGAAATAGCCTATTTTCACTTGAAATGCCTTTCTCCACTTTGACAAAAAGTGGTTCAGGGCCGCTTTAAGACCTCAGTGTTTATGGTAGCCAAAGAAAATCCTGAAAAGCCTTTCCATAGCCTCTGAAGATGGCATTGTGCAAAGATCTTCAATGCACAGCTTCTGCAAATGAAGGTAGCATCATGGTATATACTCACCGTCATAGCACAAAAGAAATAGACTTAATACTACATGTACTATAAACTGTTCGGGCCTGTAAGCAATAGTCATTTGTAAAATTTGCTTTTGACTGGCAGATTTTGCCTGTGAGTACACATTTAAAGACACTATGTAAGCCATGCTTAGATTATCTATGCTCCCCTCCTTTTCTTTTTCCAGCAATTTTATGTCTGCAGAAGCAGCACAAATTTCAGTGTTGATTTGATTAGTTTGGATTTGCCATTAGTCTCATTTGGATTAAGCGGTTTTATTTCAAATGCACTGAAAATATGCCACATTGGCTGAAATTCGGAACTTGGTTTCACTTAACTACGGTAACAGGCTACTAGTTTATGCTGTCGCTATGTCGCTGTTTACAAATTCCAATTTTGCACAGGCTGTCATTGACTCAGCCGCAGACCTGACCGAGTACCAGCTGTCCGTTGCAGTGTGCCAGCTGTTTGGCATCCGCAGCTCACATGCTGCCCACAACGTCATCTGCAACCTCATCAAGTCCAAAGCGAGCCCAGACACTCCTCGGCACCCAGTTATACTCATCTTAGACAAGGCAAGGTTTATCATTGTCAACTAAATGCTGCTTCCTTACTGGTGGCTGAAGTTAGTTCAGCTAATGTAGTATCCGGTTGAAGTTCACTATAACAATGCGAAGTCGGACTACTATCATTAAATCCAATGCTCATAAGCATCCATTCTGATATCGATGAAAACAGTTTGCATTTGGGCCTGTGCAAAGTAAAATCAAGCATGATGCTTTTGATAGAGAAATTCTGACAGCACATAAACTGCTTGCCAGAGCGATACATGACTCCTGAGCAATGCTGAATCACACACCCTTTGCGGGGTCAATATGCAACCATGTAGTCACTGATGACACAGGATCTGTAATGACTTTGTGCAGTTGTTGCTGTAGATTTTTTTCTACAAAATATTCTTCACCTAGACACTCATCTGTTAGGGCACAGATGTGTTTGTATTTGTGTTGCGCCCTCTAAACTTCACATTGTGTATTCCTGTACACGTAAACCTGCGTGGCATGGCATGGCATGTTGTTGTTGTTGGATGTGAATGTCTGTCTTTGTTTCATACAAGAGACCCTATACATAATTTGCAAGTGCGCTTGTCTGCACTGCACATTTGCCCAACTGTGTAACAGTGGCACCCGTCATCATTCAAGTGAAGACTACCGTATTTACACGAGTGTAAGTCGACTCGAATGTAAATCGACCCCCCATATCGCGTGACAGGAAAAAAAAAAAAAGAGAGAGAGCATACTTGAGGGCGCATTCGATAACGAAAATTTATTAGTAGCTGACATGGTCACTGGACTACTCATCTTCACTAGTGCTGCCATCATCATCATTGCTACGGTCCCACAGCGCGTCGTCGTCCCGCGAAATTTCACATTTGGCAAACGACTGCACCACGACGTCTTGTGGAACAGCAGCCCACGCCGAATGCACCCAACCACACGCAGCCATCGGGGAGGCTCTTTTGACAGGTTCGGTTGGCATAAGTTCGCAGTCTTCTGCTGCCAGCCACTCGTTGTACTCACGGCGGAGCAGCTCCTTAAAAGGCGAAGATCCGGGTTTGTTTCATGACCTTGTCGCACTTCACTGGCAGGGACAGATCGCACATTTCAGCTACGTACGCCGCAAGCTTAGCCTACAGCTCCAGAAAGCGTCCAGACTTCAGCACGTGGGAAATTCCTCACTTGCCATCACAGGTGAAAATTGCGCTTCGCTGCAGTCGCCACTCTCGCACCACCCGTTCAGAAACATCGAACTTGCGGCCCGCTGTGTAGTGATTTGTTTCTTCGGCGTAAAGGATGGCAGCCCTCTTGAACGCTGCTGTGAACGAGTGCTGAATGATTAGTGGGCCTGGAGCACTCATGACGACTGAGGAAGCATGGAAGTAGCACGTAGCCGGCAGTCAAGTGGAATGTGTCAAACCAATGCCTTTCATCAAACTATAGAGAAAGCTAAGCGCGACAGGCAAAGAGAAACCCGCGACCGGTGTCTGCTCTTCCATGAACTACCAATGCTCCCCACAAGCGCCGCCATTCTGAGGGTGCCGCCACGAATGGAACAGCAACGCTTCCATCAACTATCGACACCCCCTCGTGAGTGTTGTGTGCACTGTAAAACTTTCAGAAATGTTGAATAACCCTTCTGAAAAGTCAACAAACATGCAGGATAGCGAAAAGCTATGTGTAGGGATATAGAGCAAACATAAAATCGTAAGTACGTTGCAGCTCCCGTTGGTCTCGCTTTTCTGGCGGTGCCATGTTTTGGTTTCGATTGTAAGTCGACCCCCCACTTCAGATTTTCAAATTAAAAAAAAGTGGTCGACTTACAATCATGTAAATACGGTAAGTGCCAGTTGCTCATGCTGGGGCTCGTCTCTCGCACATGGTTTCATCAAGCCTACATTTCCCACGTCACGGTGCAAGCAAACTGCACTTGTTCATGCTGTTTGCAAAAATGGCTACGCCACTATTACT
Source organism: Dermacentor albipictus (assembly GCF_038994185.2). Taxonomy (NCBI): domain Eukaryota; kingdom Metazoa; phylum Arthropoda; class Arachnida; order Ixodida; family Ixodidae; genus Dermacentor; species Dermacentor albipictus. The sequence goes on along the minus strand of NC_091824.1, from coordinate 104,065,110 downwards.
TGGACAAGCTGCCTCGCCGGAAAGCTAGCTTTACAATTATGAAGAGGGTCTAGTGTGCATATGTTAGCTTTTTGGTGCACGTGTGGATGCAGTGTCCGATTGCGTACATATGAACTGCCACTCAACCGCTTTGGTTGAATTGCAGGCTGTGCAAGCACTGCCCTGGGAGAGTACTCCAATCCTGCTCAAGAACTCTGTGAGCAGGGCGCCGTCCCTAAACTACTTACGCGCCCAGCTCCTGCAGTACCACTACATGGCTGAGAACATTTACATGCAGCACGTGGACACCAGCAAGACCTACTTCATTCTGAACCCTACGAATGACATACCAAGGACGCAGGCCCAGTTCGAGAGCATCTTTACTGGGCGAGTACTAGTTAAAGTATCCTTGAAAAGACGTGTGCAATCATTGCATTATACTGTTACTAACACATGAGGCGGAAACTCGGAGGTTAACAAAGAAGCTTGAGAAGGTAAGAACTGTGCAATGAGCTATAGAACAAGAAATGTTAGGTATGACATTAAGATACAGGAAGATGGCAGTATGGACTAGACCAAATGGGAGTAGGTGATATTCTAGTAGACATTATTAGTAGACAGATGGGCAGGCCATGTGATGCACAGGGCACATAATCATTGGTATATCAGTGTTAAAGAATTCATTCCAAGCAAAAGAAAGCACAGTCAAGAATGGCAGAAAATTAGGTGGTGCGATGGAATGAATGAAATTTGAAAATTTGCAGGCATAAGGTGGGGTCAGTTGGAAAGAGATGGGTAATTGGAGATTGATGGTAGATGCTTTCATCCTACAGTAGACATAAGCAAGCTAATGATGGCCAGTTTGTATTGAAGCAGTGAAATGCCAGCTCAAACTCTTGGTTACTTTCTCTGCCATGAAATAGGCATAGGCACGTTCTGCCCTCTCTTGAATTTGATTGTTATTGCTGAGCGCACACCCTCCTCCATTTGAGAAGAAATGCAAATGCCTCTTCCTCCATCAGTCAATATATTTCCATTAGGCACATGGTACTTCTAGATTAGACACCCACCATTCCTCTAACTCATCACGCACTGTCCTCCAAAGCCTTACTTTTTAATTACTAAATGGATTTTATCAAATAACTCTAATTTCCATTTGGGTTTTCTCATGGGAAGCCTCTTCTCATTTATTTTACAATTGGTGCTAAGCCTGGTACAACTATAGCTGGCATGTGTGCTGCCTTGCTATTTTTGTTATTCTTACACTTCACAGGGAAATAAAAACAATCAGACTAAGTATTCTCTTAGTGACAGACTAGAGCGAGTCATACCATTGCCACTAACTTTATTATGAGCTTTATTCCGTGAAGTGAGCATGCAGCTTTAGTTACATATTTATTGTTTGTCACATTTGGCAAGATACTGTGGGACCTCCAAGCCACTGGGTAGTTTTGGGGCCAGCTGTTGCTTTGCCTGAAGTGTGTGGCATGAAAGTCAACAGATTTATGTAAAATAAAATAAAAAGAAAAGCCAGGATTGTCTTTTACTTATTACCAAATTCTTTTTTTTTTTTTGCATGAATGAATATTTAGACTTGAAAGAACAGTCTGCTTTGACAAAGAAGTTTTTATAATGAAACGGTTCTGTCTCTTAGCAGTGTAGAGGTGCATTCATGCCGTTTAAAATGAGACAAAAATTTGAATAAACTCACAATTTAGATCGATATTTTTTAAATTTGAGGACCAGCAGAAAGACAATACAAAAAAATTATTCCCCCCCCCCCCTTTTTTTCACACCAGATTAATGGGGTTCATGAAAGCTGCAATATAGGTTGCATTTTTAGTGCTTTATTTTTGTTGTGATGAACCTAGTTCTCCTAATGACTTCTTTTTTTTAATTTTTTTTAGCTTGGGCTGGCAGGGAGTGACAGGCAAGCCTCCTGATAAGGAAGAATTCCAAGCAGCCATCATTGGCAAGGATCTCATTGTGTAAGCAAGTTTTTTTTTTTTCTCTTTCTCTATTCTTTCTTGCACTGCTTAGCCTTTAACATGGGAATTCTCATTGCAATGGCTTCTTTTGAATGCTGCTAATGCAACCAGTTATCATGAATAACAACGCAGAATCCTGGGGGGTATTCTATAAGTACAACGAGTGGACTGCCCATTTCGGCCAATGCTGATTGACTGGGCCTGCGCAAGTAAGAAATAAACGGACTGGGAGCACCTATCTCTTCTTCACTTGTACAGCTCCAACCAAACAGCGGCGTGTAAAATGGCAGTCCACTAGGTGAGCTCTCACCCACGTGCTTTCAAGACTGCCACTATTCTTGTTTACGAAAAATTCACCGGCGATTATGATACTCCCTAACACAAAATTTGAGCACAGCTGTATAAGCATTTTCATTTCGCGATATATTGGCTGGCACAGACAACCTGTCTCGTGCGGCAAATTGCAAATGGAGCGAAGTATGGCCTCGCTAATCGGGAGATCGCGAGCGGCAGCGCATGGGTGACGGGCAGGTGCAATTCATAACAGCCGCCACAGACAGACCTCCACTCATGCAGCGCTTTGTTTCCATATAGTATTGGTGGCGTCATCAGTGGACAGACGACGCGCACTGCTCATCGATGCCATCTCGTATCATAGCCATCATTGCTGCAAAGCCAGTCTTGCACAGCAGTGTGCTTTCCTTCAAATGCTTTCGCCATACTCTCCTCTTCCTCTTCCCGCCCCATGGTTCCGCTGCACCCTCCTCCTCCGCTTTCCTCCTCGTGCTCTCTTAGCTACCGCCGTCTGTCATCTGTGTGCCGCATCTGCTCTTTCATCCTTTGCTGTGTTCGTTCTCTTGATTACGAGGACACAGAGGGACGACACCTGTGCTCTCCACAGGAACGGGCAGTGTAAGAACCATGCTCAAAGACAGCAATGCGCTGGAAGCAATTGCATGTGCCGGAAACATAGCATGCCTGCCATCTTGTTTATTGATTGGCCACTTCAAATGGCATGGCCACATCCATCTCCTGACATGTGACGATTGTTCTTCCATACTTAGCGCAGTGCATGATTTGCAGCAACCAACTCAACATCCCACAGACATCTACGTGAACTTGTTTATGGCACTTGAGATGGCAGCTGCAGCAGGGGTTGCCGCACCTCCGGCTGTGATAAGTAATTGTTTGGGAATCTGCATTCCCTGCTTCAAAAATGTTGGTTTTGCCACCACCCACCAGGCGCATAAAGTGCCAGTCAATTCACGTGCTGGACATTCTCGGTCAATCGCTTTCAGGCACACAAGATATAATCACTTTTGCATTTGGCACTGGGCACATAGGTATCTACAGGCAACAGCATGCACCGAAGTAACACCATTACATGTGTGGAACATTGTCGATCCTCGTCAAGCGCCGAGTTATGCGAAATCTCGCAAAAGTGATCGTGTCTATGAAAGTGATTGCCAGGAATATTGCTCTGTGGTGGTGCTGCCATCACTGACGCATGGGCGCACTTTGTGCTGTCAGCAATGCAGTTCTATTGCTTCATGCAAGGCTTGCCAAAGTTGGCTAACAGCATTTTGACAATAATGTTTAGTTTTGCGATGCATGCCCTATCTGTGCTGTCATTTTGCAACAAAATTCTCACGAAAGCAAATTTTTTTTATTTACTCACCGATATTGTTGTTGCGTGGTTTAACTGTATATCTTTCGCGACACTTGGTTACTGAATCTGTCAAGTCATCAGAGAAATGTTCTGTATTCCATTGTTTTCTGCTTTGAATGTCTGAAATGCTATTGCTAATCACATAGTATGATGTGCTACTGTATGATTAGCTGTGACATGAGAGCAAAGGAAAGTTAAAGCTGTAATTTGGATTCGTGCATCCACAAAGTCTCTTACTACATCGGCATATAGTTTGAAATAGTATGATGCAAGGTGCTTTCTCAAACCGGTGAATTTTGAAATGCAGCCTCCGAGGTCAGAATTCAATCCCACGACTTTGTGCTTAGTGGCCCAACACCATAGCCACTAAGCAACCACGGTGGGTGGCTATGGAAAATCTCTGTTTGAATAAAAGAGTGTGTTATTTGTTATAGAATGTCCATATCTTGCAAAACATTTATAAACATGTCTTTACATGCACCCTCGTCTGCTGTTTTTACTTCCATATGCTAAAAAAGAAGGTTAGGATATTGTTCCAGTGCTTCCAAAGGTTTAGGAAAAAACCTGAGTTTTCTTTTTCATGGGTGTTTTTCATGGCTTTAAAATCGCTACTTCCTTATACACCATTACGTCCTCATACATTGACTCTATGGGGTATGCAGCAGTGCCGCGAAGGCGTCCGAATAATAAGGCATGTTCTAAAAAAATTGGGCATACGAAAAATTGGTCATTGACTGTGAATTACTGTTGCAGTTATCATGTTCACACAAGAATCTATGTAGATATTTACTATTCCTCCAAGTGTAGTGTACATGTCTGGGGCACTTCAGGTGAGAACCTGGTATTCTGAACCTTCCCTGCATTACAGAGCTTTATTTCTCTGCCTGTTAATACTTACTGTTTGCCTTTCGCTGTGGTTATGCTAACATTTCACTGCCTATGCCACTGCCTCCATTGCAGGTATTGTGGACATGGCTCAGGGCGCGAGTACCTCGTGAATGACATCATAGAGCAGATGCACTGTCATGCCTGCCCCATCTTGATGGGCTGCGGCAGTGGTCGTCTCAAGGTGTTTGGACCACAGATCGAGCCCTTCGGAGTGGTCCTCCAGTACTGGATAGGAGGCAGGTTAGTAAAAGCTTGCACAAAAGGAGTTACGTCTTTGCTCAAACTTGGTATTTCAGTGTACAGGAAACACTCATCGAGCATGGTAAAATAAACGTGTTTGGTTGCCAGATGATGCTTTTGTGAACGCACATGCCGAATGTTATTTCTTTGCATCCAGCACAAAGTCTACCGTTTCATTCAAAAACCTGCCTGCTCTTTCCTTTAACTACTTGATTTACCCTCCATATTTTGTGTTTGTCGTTATATACTGATAATTATTATGGTTATTAACTATGCGGATTACTTTGGCACAACTAAGGCATTGATGTCTTGTGTTTGTGGACAATACCACACTTGCCACGGTACCTCAGTGGCTATGTCATAGTGCTGCTGAGCTCAAAGTCTCAGTTTTCATCCCAGCCACAGCAGCCACATCGTGATGGGGACGAAATACAAAAACGCTCGTGTACTTAAATTTCGGTGCATGTTAAAGAACCCTGGGTGGCAAAAATTAATCTGGAGTCCCCACCATGGCACGCCCCGTAATAAGATCATATTTTTCGCACATAAAACAACGGAACTTGAAATAAAATTAAATTTTTAGGACAATATCATTGCACCAATGCCCCTAGTATGGGGCAAGATTCATCGGTAAGATACATCATACTTACCGTATTTACTCGAATCTAGGCCGACCCCGATTATAAGCCAACCCCCTAAAGTCCAAAGGCAGCAAAAAATATATATATATATACAGTGAAAGCTCGTTAATTCGAACTTCAATAATTCGAATTTATGGATAATTCGAACTGTACGATTTGGTCCGGCCAAGCTCCACAGAGGTCTATGTATAAAAAAGTCCGTTAATTCGAACGCGAGAAGGTTCCCTCACGGATAATTCGAACTACGCTCGCCTGGCACACGGCCAGAGAAACGCGCCTACTGCCTACACACAAAGCTGTATTGCCTCCGAAACGGAGAGAACGGTGAGAGAAGGCAAAATCGGAAAAAAATCTATCCGACGCGGGGTCAGCCAGAAGGCAGCGGCGGCTGCCGCCTCTCCGTTCTACGTAACCTCCGAGACTTCTTGCCCGTTGTGAATCTCGGAGGCTTTGCAAATCTTGTACAGCTGCTAATGTGCGGAGATGGCACGGCAAGCTCCAAAACACAGCGAATCAAGTACGTCGCAGCTGCGCTTGCAATCAAGAACCAATGAATCAGGGCCTTCGCCACCTTCACATGTTCAGCGTCTTTGTCTCGGCAGTCTTCATCGGTTGTGCACCTCTGTTTTCAGCTTAGGAGATATCGGCCGTCGCGATTCATTGTGATGGTGTTAAGCCTCGGCTAACGTTCGTTTCGGTGGACATCGGTGGTGTGGCACAGTCGGACCCAGAGCTTCGACTTGAAGATGGCGTGTGACACTTTTTGACACGCCAAATTTCTGACATGCCCTACTGCTTCCAAATCGCAGTGTACTGTTTTTCTCCTTCACTTTCGTTAGTTCGAACTTTCGTTAATTCGAACTGAAGCGGCTTCCCCTTGCGGTTCGAATTAACGAGCTTTTACTGTATTACCTCGAATGTATGCCGAACGAAAAAAGTGAGGACAGCGCTCACAAAATGCAAACAGTATTTATTGAATCTGAATGTGCAGAGCTCATTCAACGTTGTCGCTGCTCCACTGTCTCCACTTCGTGGTGACGGCCTTTCTTTGGTTCGCTATCCTCGTTGCGGCACACGCAAAAAGCTGCTGTCGTTGTCCCCTCCAACGGCGGACATTTTTCTCATTGACGCCGAAGTCCCGCCTGGCTTGAAGGTTCGATGATGCCTCTGCGGCTATCATAACTTTTCACTTGAAAGCGGCACTGTAGTGGCATCTCCTGCTTGGTGCCATCGCGATAACACCACGCCACACACCAATACGGCCGACATGACACAGGTCAAAATGGCGACCTCGGTTGTGTACGGTTGGCTACTGCCACGGCTAGTAGCGGCCGTGATACTGACTTTTCTAGCTGGCGCTAGCTATGCACCATATTTAGCAGTTTGAAAGGAAAACTGGCGCGTTTCTTTAAAATCCTCCAATCTAAGCCGACCATAGACTTTGGAATATGATTATTTAAAAAAAAACTATCGGCCGAGATTCGAATAAATACGGTACTAGTGTAGCAGACTGATCTCGGAGCTCGCGGCATTAGAAAGGCTCAGCACAACAGTGGGTGAAGCAGCATGTGCCACTGTGCGTGTGTGTGTGCAGCGTCAAGCACAGTAGGTATGGCAAAAAGTGGCAAGAGACCGTAGAGGTGTTGCAGGTGTGACATTTGAGCGCCGGTTGCTCCACTCGCACGAGGCACATTAAGGTAAACGTTCACGAGATGACGCCTGTGCCATGGACCGGCTGGTTTTGTCTGCACGTTTCTGGTAGAAACAGCCAAGGCTTAGGCTGTCAATGGTACTTTTCGTTTTCTAGCTATGCCATGAACAAGGTGGTTTCATCATGCTGTTCTGTTGTGCTTCCGGTATATGGGAGCACAAGTAGGAGTGAGTTTATTCTGGTGTAGCTAGTAAAACATGTTGGCAAGTAGTCTCAGAAATAGTTTGGCCATTTTTGGTTAGGATTTGGGTTAATAGTGTGGCACAGAAGGAGTTAATTACACATGCACAATTTTCACAAAAGGTGTTACAGGCTTCTTTATGAACAGCACAGCCGATATGGAGAGAGTATACCTTTCGGCGAAGCAATAACGGTGCCAATGAATGTCACATTTTGTTGAAGCGTTGTGTGCAATTCTTAAGTAATATAAAGTCTCTTACTTTAGGGCATATGCTGCAATGAGAGACTTGAAGCCAGTCACTGCTCGAGGCATGTCCATGCAGCAGCAATCCTGACAACTAGTTTCAAAATATTCAGGTCCAAAATTTGCTGTGAAATGCACAGCTTTTACTTTTAAAAAACTTACACATTGTGAGGCAAGAATGACTAAGCTCAACATCACAGCAGTTTACCACAACTTTGTGAATATATCTTTGTAGACATGCTCTATGCACTGACTGGCTTTACTGCTCGTACCGCAATGTGTATCCCTTAGTAATTAGTCAGAAGGTTTGTGTGTGTTAAATCAACCACAGCTTTATGCACAATTTCTGATGCCTGTGTAGAACAAATACTAAAATGAATAAAATGAGAGCCTATATGTCAAGGCAACGAACCTTTCATTTAACAATGTAGGTTGTCCCTACTTATCCGACAATTTCCTGCGCAATATAAGTTACAAACATTGCACAACCACAGGGAGACGTTTCTTTATTGTCGCCATCACTTATATATAGTGCACCTGCTTCAGTGGTTTAGTGACTGAAATTCTGCTTCTGGACATGATTGAGGTCACAATGTGTTTCCCAGCCACAGCAGCCACAAGTCTCAATTTACCTGTTATGTGCAAACCTACTAGTAATAGAAAAAGTCATGAGCTAAACTTATCTCTCTTTTATGCTTGCACTAACATATTTAAATAGTTTTTCTCTAGGAATATTGGACACTGGAACAAAATCTGCCTGGTACTACCCAGTATTTATCCCTGGAGGAATTCAGCTCCATTGAGTGACTCCCCTAACCTGCTTCTATGTGTATAACTTGTAAATGAATTTCTTGCATTGTTCTTGTTACTTGTTATTTTGTGTGTGTGTGATTTTATTTTCGCACTCCTGTGAAACCAGCCCGATTGTGGGCTGCAGTTTCTGGAAATAACTATATTCGATGGGGACGAAATGCAGAACACCCATGTGCTTAGATTTAGGTACACGTTAAAGAGCCCCAAGTGGTTGAAATTGCCCAATCCGGAGCCGTTCACTACAGTGCATCACGTAGTGCTAGTGCTTATAATTTTCTACATTAACCCTGTAGTAGTGCCCAAACACAGTTCCACATCAAGAAATATTGGCGCAGCTTGTTTTACCTTTATTTCTCGCATACATTTGTACAAGAAACAGTGAAATGTATCAATTGATTGTATTGCTGAACAATTCACAACTGAAAACACATAGCCAGTATAGTAGCATTGCAAATGCGTACAGCTGCGAGCAGACGCAGATGGAGCAATGAATGAGACAACGCAGCAAGAGGTATACTTCCAGTGTCACAACACCAATTAGTTGGAAAAAATGTGCCAGCTTATATAGTGGCATTTCTATATGGTGCAGAGAGTGAAGTTTTCCCATGCTTAAATCGGAATTTTGAGGTATCGGAACAGCGTAGCATATGTAAGTTGGGAATTGCAGCTAGGCTAAACCCCATCAATGAGTCAATCAATCTTCTAATGGAGCACAGATGCCTTTCACACTGCCATCTTCGCTGACTGACACACCTTTTGTCGCTGACCTTCCAGCCCCTCCGTGGTGGCCAACCTCTGGGACGTGACTGACAAAGACATAGACAGATTCACGGAGACTTTTCTCAGGCACTGGGTTCCGAAGATGGGCTCCGACACTCACATCTCGGACATCACCACAGCCGTCCAGCTCAGCAGGAGCAGCTGCAAGCTGCAGTACCTCGTTGGCGCTGCTCCTGTTGTTTATGGACTGCCTGTACAGAGCAAGAACGTTCAGTGATACCTGTTCCTTTGAAAAAAAGTTTGTTGTGTGTGTGTGTACAGGTGTAGAAGAATGCATGTTCTTTGTGTAAATACCACAGTTCCTTTCTTTAAACTGTTAAGGACCCAGGAAGTACCACGACAGTGGGAATTCCGTTTATCATTGCTCTATCAACCTCTTGCTCTTGTGAGAGTCGGCACAATGGATGCAATGCCTCAGCTAGCATAAAATCCAGTTGATAGCCATTTCCATACTTTTCCCCCCATGAAAGGAGTGGAAAGACATGTTCGCAAATAAAATCATACAGGTACTACACACTGCGATTGTAGTGGTATTACTTTGCTGGATGTCAGCTATCAAGTGAACGACACTAGCCCAATGTTTATGCATTTATTTTTAGGTGTGAAGATAAAGGATTTGTGAAATACCGAAAGTATGCTTCATACAAATGTTCTTGCACCTGGAATGCAGCCAACAATGCTGTGGCCTCGACACCATCATGGCTAACACAGTTATGTATGCAGGAAAGCCTACTTGTGGTATTTCACATAGTGCATATTGTATTTGAGTGAACACTTCTATCTAATAATCTTGCATTCAAAACCATTTTTTGGGGGTGGGGGGGGGGAATATTCTAGGTATGGTTTTTAGGCTAGCCAAACGTTGACATTTTACATGCAGTTCAGAAATTGTTTAACATTTCGGAAAATGTTCAGAATGTTCCACAGGTGATACATTTTTCTAGGCTTCATTTATTTACATCGCAATTATAATTTTTGTATATCCCTAGAGTTGAAGCACTTCCTTTTTTTTTCAGCAACTTGAAAGCTTTGGTTCTTACTTTTTTTATAGAGAACACTTATTTACATAATGTGTGTATTGAATGCTCTGCCATTTCTAATGTGCCAAATTTGCCACAGGACGATAAGTTTCATTGGTCAAAATAGATTATTCCAAGCTGCACAAGCACCAAAGAATCGAAAAAGCTGCTGTCATGTTTATTCAGTTATCATAGAACATGGTTCTCTCGCTTCCGAATCGTACATGAAATGTGTGGCACTATCAAGCATACAAGCAGCCATTGAACAAAAAGTACCAAGCCTGGTTACTTGAAATTTTTAGCTCTGGCAAGTTTTATTGTACTTACATACATATAAAAACATGGAAGTTCATTTTTAAACTGGTGTTGTGTTCCTTTTTAAAGTTAGTGTTAATATCGAAATACATACACATTGAATACTGCGAACTACACTTGGAAACAAAGTGTGCATAAATTTTTGTGTGCAGCTTCAAAGTGCATTCTAGCATGAACAAAGGCGCAAAAGCTCCATTTATTGAGGCCATCTAACTGCATATGAGAAGGCAGTATAGCCTGCAACCTAGCAGTCAAGCTGCATGTAAAGGGAGCATTTTAAGTGCCTTTGTTCAACAGCAGATAGTTAAACCTTGATATAACAAGCATGTATATAATTATATAATGAAGTAAATCTCGAATTTTTTTTTTTTCATTAATGTTGGCTTGTCTGCTCGTACCGAATATTTGTTACACCGAAGGTATTTGTGTTGGAAACAGCTTCATTATTGCAAGTTGCAACTACAAACCGAGATGTCAGCAGGATATACACTTCTATACTCAAAAGCTTCAAGTGGTTGAAATAAGCATAGCCAGAGTGATGGAAACAATTGGTACCCCAATTGGAAGAGAACACTTGGATTGCTTTCCAGAGTCCGTTATAGCTAAGAACGCATGTCCCACATAAGCATTCAGTGAGACTAGTGAAATATTTAACAGGTAAGCTACTCATTGCCCTAACTTTTAGGGTCCAGAAGAGGGCATCACGAGTTTAACAAATTCAGTGTTCCCTCTCGTACAAGTGTACAATCAACGCCTGCACTCCTAGAGTGGGCAGGTGTTGTGCCCCTCTCTAAATTCAAGAGCACCGTACCCTCTTGGTGGCAGCTGCCAGCCTGCTCCCTCCCTATTTCCCTTTCTATTGTATATGTGCGTGTTTTCATGTTGAATAATATAATACAACACCTTCAGGCAGTTGAGGTTACTAAATCTTAAATAAAATTGTTGTAGCCAAACAATCTGGCGGAACATAGCGACCCTGTATGAAAACTATGTTGAGTCAGCTGCAGGATGAAAATGAACTACCATGAAGGGAAAAAGAAATGCAGCATCTCGTAGTCTCTCTCTTCAGTGGGCACCTCAACTGTGGAAATCTTTATCAGGCCTTCCTTTGTCTGATCACGCAGAAGTGCAGCTGTTTGGCTGGAATGGCACAATTCTTTAGGAAAGTGCTAGAATGTTGATTAGCCTCCCGCGTTCTTTTCCTTACTACGCAGTGCTGTGCATGTTCGCGGTTTGACAAATTGAGAAACATTCCGAGTGATAAGTGCGAAGGAAGAGTAATTACCAGATACGCACAGCAGTCTACATCAGCTTAAGCAGGATCCAAAATGCCCAGATGTGCCGCACTCGTGCACACTAAAAGCTGCTACACATCCTTATGTCAACCCAATGATCAAACATGCGTGACTTTGGCAAAATTTTAATTCACGTTTGCACTTCAATCGAGCTTAAAAATTTTGAAGCTGATATTTTTTTTAATGAGCACTGAATCCGCTCGTGGGTGCAAAACCTTGCAAGAGTGAAAAAATTTGGAGAACGCTTAAACTTTGCCTTTTAAGAGTGGCACACAATAGCATTCAAAGGTCCCCAACTGCTCGCGCAATTCTCGGAAACTGCAGCTTATGCAACCGTAATGTTTACGGGGAAACTCTGGCGGCGAACACTATGCACGAAAGCGAGCTTTTTTAGAAATGCAGCCTCTTGCATGGGCTGATCTTGTTTCGCACTTTTTTTAACATTTCATTCTGAGAAGATTTAACATAGAGGCATGCATTGTCAGCGTCCCCTTTCTTATGGATTAGAATTATGTTAGCGTTCTTCCAAGATTCCGGTACGCTCGAGGTCATGAGGCATTGTGTATACAGGGTGGCCAGTTTTTCTAGAAAAATCTGCCCACTGTCCTTCAACAAATCTGCTGTTACCTGATCCTCCCCAGCTGCCTTCCCCCTTTGCATAGCTACCAAGGCTTTCTTTACTTCCGGTGTTACCTGTGGGATTTCGAATTCCTCTGGACTATTCTCTTCCATTATCGTCGTGGGTGCCACTCGTACTGTATAAATCTCTATAGAATTTCTCAGCCACTTGAACTATCTCATCCATATTAGTAATAATATTGCTGGCTTTGTCTCTTAACGCATACATCTGATTCTTGCCAATTCCTAGTTTCTTCTTCACTGCTTTTAGGCTTCCTCCGTTCCTGAGAGCTTGTTCAATTCTATCCATATTATACTTCCTTATGTCAGCTGTCTTATGCTTGTTGATTAACTTCGAAAGTTCTGCCAGTTCTATTCTAGCTGTAGGGTTAGAGGCTTTCATACATTGGCGTTTCTTGATCAGATCTTTCGTCACCTGCGATAGCTTACTGGTATCCTGTCTAACGGAGTTGCCGCCGACTTCTATTGCACACTCCTTAATGATGCCCACAAGGATTGTCGTTCATTGCTTCAACACTAAGGTCCTCTTCCTGAGTTAAAGCCGAATACCTGTTCTGTAGCTTGATCTGGAATTCCTCTATTTTCCCTTTACCGCTAACTCATTGATTGGCTTCTTATGTACCAGTTTCTTCCGTTCCCTCCTCAGGTCTAGGCTAATTCGAGTTCTTACCATCCTGTGGTCACTGCAGCGCACCTTGCCGAGCACGTCCACATCTTGTATGATGCCAGGGTTAGTGCAGAGTATGAGGTCTATTTCATTTCTAGTTTTGCTGTTTGGGCTCCTCCACGCCCACTTTTGGCTATCCCGCTTGCGGAAGAAGGTATTCATTATCCGCATATTATTATGTTCTGCAAACTCTACTAATAACTCTCCCCTGCTATTCCTAGTGCCTATGCCATATTCCCCCACTGCCTTGTCTCCAGCCTGCTTCCTGCCTACCTTGGCATTGAAGTCGCCCACCAGTATAGTGTATTTTGTTTTCACTCTACCCATTGCCGATTCCACGTCTTCATAGAAGCTTTCGACTTTCTGGTCATCATGACTGGACGTAGGGGCGTAGACCTGTACAACCTTCATTTTGTACCTCTTATTAAGTTTCACAAGACCTGCCACCCTCTCGTTAATGCTAGAATTCCTGTATGTTACCAGCTATATTCTTATTATTCAGGAATCCGACTCCAAGTTCTCGTCCCTCCGCTAAGCCCCGGTAGCACAGGACGTGCCCGCTTTTTAGCACTGTATGTGCTTCTTTTGGCCTCCTAACTTCACTGAGCCCCATTATATCCCATTTACTGCCCTTTAATTCCTCCAATAGCACTGCTAGACTCGCCTCACTAGATAACGTTCTAGCGTTAAACGTTGCCAGGTTCATATTCCAATGGCGGCCTGTCCGGATGTAGACAAGATATGAGCAACTTTAGTGATATAAAAAACTTTAGTGCCGTATGGAATATTTTTCGCCGGCTACGACGCCGACACCGGATTTTCTGCAACACTGTGCCCTTAACGCTATAGCGTTAACATGCGACAGCCACAGAACAGCTGGACTACTTAAATTTACTGCTAACTTTGATGTTACCGTGACGGGATTTGTAACGCAGCACCGTGTCGCAACGCAATACTGAAGCCGAACGCGACCGAACCATCACGGTACCCATAGTAACGGTACCAGTCATGTGACGTGCCGGTGCGGCCTGTGGTAAGGAGTACCAACCCTTGTAACAACTACCACTCACTTCATATTGGACTGTATTCCTCCGCATTGTACGCACAGCAGTAGCTTATGGTAGCGGCTTATACCTCATAACATTTATACCTCGCACATATTTTTCACTTTTATTGACAGAGAAAGCAACTAAATGTGACCTCATAGCGACATAAAAATTTTAGTCGCGAGTTTTAGTCGTGCCTATGTGTTATGACAACGCGGAAGTGCTTGGGTACTTATGGGTGTGCACAGTCCGGTGCTCTCGGCGAGTGTACTACACCGTAAATGGCGAAGCGGTGTTTACGTGAGCCGCGCCGATGTAGTAGACGTTTCGCCGTGTGACCGTGTTGTCAAGGCAATGCAGGAGAATCGCGCTTTGTTTATCTTCGTCCTAGCCACACGGACTAAATTCCTGAACATCGTTACTGCAATAAGCGCGTGAAATTGATCAACGGCGTGGTATTTCCTTCTGCTATGCGATGACTACTAGTCGTTCACCGTGTCCGTGTTCATTGCCTAACATGGTATACACAAGGCCCTTGATCGAAAATCGCCGCGCCGTTGGACCAGTGGACATTATTCGGCGCCTACTCGTGTAGTTGTGCCGCGTCTATCGTGTGCCTTTGGCTATGATCATCGACGTGAAGGTAGTCGGGGATCGAGACCTGTGTTGATGATCTAAGAAGGTAAGATGTTTGTCATAGCTTCTTTCGCGCGCTTATTTTACCTTCCTTAAAGCTGTGTCCTGTCAACCGCGCTTAGGAACCACGGGAAAAATCGGCAATGAGTGTGCTCACGGAAAATTGCGTCCTGTCGCGAACGCGAGCTCAGGATCTGAAGAGCGTTCGGAAACTAAACTGCTGGTACGTTCGACTTGTCAACTGCTCTGTCGTAATGTGTGCTACTTCTTACATTTGAACCGTCGATTTTAGGGGAAGCGAGTTGGAGGACGTCAGCATCGTGCGAAAGATGTCTCACGTCGAAGTCCTCTCGTTAAGGTGCGTTTTTTTAAAGAAAAGGAACAGAAAGTTGCAAGTTGCGCTGGGGCTTCTGTGCCCCAGTTTAATCTCGTCGTCTTTCCGTGTTCTCATTTCGCCTGCTATTTTCTTCCAGCGTCAACAATATCAGCACACTAGCAGACTTCGCGCACTGCAAGAATCTCCAGGAGCTTTACATACGAAAGAACAACATTCGAGACTTGAACGAGGTTCTGTACTTAAAAGATCTTCCGAAGCTTAAAAATCTTTGGTTGGCCGACAACCCTTGTGCGGAAAGTGAAACCTACAGGATGACGGTGTTGAGGCATCTGCCAAGTTTGCAGAAACTGGACAATCAAAGTAAGTCTCTGCTGTTCTACCTGAAAATTAATCTAATAACCGGAACTGAGCACATTTCTGTTGCGCATATACTTTTGATAAGTGTTGTGCCGGTGAGCAGGTAATCGAAAAAGTAGACCGTGCAATTATAAAAGCGGACATCTGACAGGAAGAATGTTGGGACGATGTACTTCACATATTATGGGCATTCATCCCTACATGTGAGGTGCACAGCGCATTTTAAACAGTAGTTCCGATTGACGTGCAGTGCATAATATGCTCTTTTTGTGTATTTTCATGTGGTGTACTTATTGTAATTAATGGCTCATGTTATTCTGTTGTACGTAAATGTGCCGTTTCATGCCATATATTAGATCAGTGTTAGATCACTGTGTCAGAATAATCTGTAGTTGCAGCATTAGTGGGTCATATGCTCACGCAGATTTTCAGATCAAATTAACGTCACAAATAGACAAAACTGATCTTCAAGGGCTTCATTAAGGGTCTGTGCCCCTTGCAGAAACTTGGCATTTTTGTAGCATGCATACAAACAGTAACTAAAGCAATTACATGGCGGCAGTAAAGCACTGAAAAAAAAAACTAGGAGCAATATAACAATACCAGAGAAAACAATGTAATAACAATAATTGAATAAGGAAAGTCACTGATCAGTAAATGATTTATAGAATTTCAGTCAACTGAAATATATACAAGAAATGCACAAACTATATATGACACATGATAATGTGAGTAGATTCACATGCATGTGGGTTAATTAGATAACTATTTATTATTAAAGGAACTGTCTAATGATTATGGCAAATTGTATGACAACATATGGTTACCATAAGTAGTTATAACTCTTTGAATGCACCAAATGTCACTATCTAGTTTTAAATTAGCAAGCTTTGTGAAGAACGACTGTTGCATATTTGAGTGGCAGAGACTCATTTGAAATTTGTTGTATAGTTGCGGTATGGGAATAATATTGAGTTCTTAAAAAAGGAAACCGGGGGATAGTGTGGCTGTCATATGGTACATTAGCAAATATTATGTATGGTGCATTTTTGAATAATGTGCAGTGCAATTGATGAATGTTGGAAAATGTAGTGGTTATCCACACCGATCAACAGTAGTTATAACCGAAAGAAATAAAGAATTAAAATTATTTTTAATTGGGAGCAGCGTTATGTAGCACAACATTCCTAAAATTTTAGCAATTTAAAAAATTCGGCTTGAGATCAGTGAAATGTGGTTGTTCCAGGACATTTACTGTTCAAACTCTAGGCCAAGTGTTTTGATTGCACAAACCGTTTGAATATTTGAGGCAACGATTCTTAGAAAAAAGCTAGTTTCATGCATGGCCTTATTCCTTGGTCTGAAGGGCATGGTTATTGTTTTTTTAATGTTGATTAATAACGAGTTAGAATGGCAACATTTGTATTATGAATAGTATAGGCTCACTGTTGCGAATTTAAGCTGCTGCGAATTGATCACGTCTGTTCCTATAAGAAATAAACTAGTGTCATGTGCATAAACAATATATGTGACATCATGATCAGTATACTGACAATAGCAATTGCATACAGAATAAACAGCAGCAGTGCCAATTATGGGCTTTCCTCTGAGCACCGGAAAGTATAGACTTGATGTCAGATGCCTCATTATTTATTATTAGTTGCTGATGCCTAAAACCAAGATAAGATTTAATTATTTGCAGAAATATTCCATGAAAATTAAGTTTATCAATTAGTTTTTGATCGTCTATGCAGTCAAGTGCTGTATAAAAATCAACAAAAATTCCTAGTGCTATTTCTTTTGATTGAAAGGCTTGAAGAATGAGTTCTTTCTGGGTTAGTAGCAAAATAAGTAAATTCTAGGGTTTTACATGCCAAAACCACAATATGATCATGAGGCAAGCTATAAGGCAGACTCTGCATTAATTTGGCCAGCTGGGGCTCTGTATTGTGCACCCAATGCATGATACATGGGTGTTCTTACATTTCGCCCCCATCAAAATACTGCCGCCACAGCTGGAATTTGATTGTGTGGTGTTGGGCTTAGCAGCAAAACACCAAAGCTACCACGGCGGGTGAGTTAGTAGTGCTGTCTCTTTTGACATGATTTGCACCCCACCCTCCGTTTCCCCCCAAGATGTCACAATGCTGATGAATAGAACATGGGAATTATTAAAATTTGGAGGAACACCACTTCAGCCATGAATTTTTTCTCATGCTTGTACATTAGGGCAGTGTAAAATTAGGCAGCAACAATGTACCAATTGCTCTATAAGAAGCACATGAGATTAGAGAAAAGTGCAAAATACAGTAATGTTTGCACTTTTACTAAAATTCATTTGCACTGACTACTAATGAATTTAGCAATAAATTTAGTGAATGTTAAGAAAAAGAGTAATGTAGGTGTAATCAAGTTAGAACTGACAGGCATCTGCAGATGTACAGCAGTCATATAATAAATACATTTATTAGCTGCAGAATATGTCCCCAAGAGCTTCTAGAATGACGTGTTTAAAAAAATGGCTGTGGCTTAGCTAAGGTTAAGCCCAGGATGCGAAGCATACTAGCCTTTTTTTTAGTTGTTGAATCACTGTTTAGCCTGGTGAACTGCTGTTGCTTGGCTATATTTGGTTCGGCTAGACGAAGAAACAACTCATGCGTTACTCTGCTGATTCCTTTATTTTCAAACCAATAAATACGCTCTACCGCTATCAATACCGCTATACCGCTGGTATAGCAGTATTGGTAACCTAGTATAGCGGGAGGAGCGGGAGTTAGGCCGCAGTACCATCTGTGCGACCGCAGGCGAACGCACGAGCTGAGACCCAGCTATGTAGCTACGCGGCCGCAAGCGAGCGCGCGAGTTGAGCCTCCGCTTTTGCAGCTGCTATGACGTCATATGGTAGCTACGCAGCCGCGCGCAACGCAGCAAGGAAGAGCGTGGTTGTGCGGCTAGTATGCTTCGCATAAAATCACCTATTTGAGGCAACAACAGTTGGTGTTTGGCTAGAATGAAAACACAAGAAAGTGCTCTGTGCTCCCCTTTGTTTCCTCCCTAGGAGTAAAAAAAAATAGTAGTGTATAATCTTGTGCAATTAGAGCACAAAATTGCAAAGTCTGTGCTAAAAAACACACATATATGAGAATCTGATTCCAGCAGTTCATTTATCAGTTTGGCTTTTGGTGGTTTATTGCTTATGGGTTACTGCTGATATAAAACAGATTTAAAGATTACTTTGTGTAATTGCTGAATAGTCAGTATTACGGTCTTAGAACTGCTGACTGGCCACATGCAGAATGCTGGTTACGACAGTCAAAACCAGCCAAACAACTACCTAGTCACACTTTGCACTAACATACTGTAGCAATTAAATTTGGTATGCAAATTATTATGGTAGGATTCATTAGTGAATGTATATAACTCCTTGAGCATGTGAATAGGTCTAAAGTGATGTGGCATTCTTAATGCTGTTATGTTGAGCTGACGGCCTTCAGGCTTAAGAAGGCAGGAACGATCAATCACATGTTTTCTTGTTGGGAATTCTCGCACGAAACACAGAGCAATACAGCTTCTGCCGCTTACCTTGCTATTTTCTGTGGTTCTCTGTACCAGCTGTTCAGAGCCACGAGGTTGAGAGAGCCCAGGTACAAGGGGCGGTGCTTACTCTTCCTACCCTCGACACTGCTGCTGCTGAGGACAAGACGCCACATACAGCACCTAGCAGCAATCACAATAACCGTCAGCAGTCTAGTGGCAGCCAGCCATCAGCCAGGCTCAGCCCACCGCAGGCCCAGCAGAACGGCTCTGAAGATGGACATCACAAGTACAGCAATGTTCCACGGCCAAGGGAGCTGGATGTGGAAGTGCCTGTCACAGAAGCGAATGTGCCAAACAGGGCAGCCACCTTTAACCCTCCAGTGGCAAGGTATAACTGGCTACGGTTTTCATGAGCTAATGTAGGACATGAACAGGTTAGAGCAGATCCAATTAGCTGAATTTAAACATTACAAAGAATGCAGTACAGTAAGGACCATTTCAGTGGAATGCCTGCTATGGCCTCACATTTTTTGTTTGTTGCCTTTGTCATGGTTAGTAGGCTTTATGCATTTCCACAACAAAAGATCTTGTGCACCAATGATCACTTTTGTGGCAGCATCTAGCTCCAGACATCTTACAGAAAGGCCAAGCTGCTAAAATGCTGTATTGACAACACTTAATTAATACTAGAGTAGTCATTGCAGTATGCTAATATTAGTCTCAACAGTACGCAATAATTGGCTTCAATTGGCCTATATGCTGCCAACACCATGCTTTACAGTCGTGCAGACCTTCCGGAGCACTGCTGGTGATCAGTGGAGCAGCTGAACTTGCAACTTTTTGTCTTGATAGAGATGCCTTTGCGTGACAGCTATGATGTTTGTGCAAAGCAATCTGTTCATTCCAATTAACTTTGTATGCCTAAGCCGATTAAAGCCTGCAACATTGGGAAATATCTGCTGGTTGCATGTCAGCTTATGCGCATAAAGACTGGTGTATAGATGTTATTGCAGTTGTCGGCATTTATGAAAATGTTCAGTGTGCATTTTGTTTGGCTTAAAATTCTGCACGTTCTGAATGTGCAAAAAATGTAATGGCAGGCTTTTCGTTGTGTTTGCCTCCCCACCTTTGTAGTCTTTGTTATCACCTGTATGGGGGCGTCACTTGTGTAGAGAGATTTGCAATCACCATTTCACCGCGATGCACAGCTTGGTAGCAGTGCCGCTGCTTTGAGAGGATGTGCAAATACAGTCATTGTGTAAGCTTTTTGTGTAGCGGAGGAGTGTTGCATAGATAATTTTATGCTTTCATGTTAAAGACTTTTGGCGGTATATGTTTTCTGGAGGCAAAGATGTGGTTGGAACATTATCTCTTGCTCTGGGGCACCCTGTAGTGTTTGTGGTGTCCGTCATTATAGGTTAACCTGCCAATGCAAAACTTCACTGCTAATTGAACAACTTTCATTGTCGGCATCATTTCAACTTGTTCTGTGTGTTGCTGTGCTTTTCTTGTAGTCCTAATGCTTTTGCTGTGATTTAGCTCATGTTTAACTTAGTGTCAATTTGCAATTTCTTATTCAAGTATATCTGGAGCACACAAGTACAGTTATTAGGAAACCACTGAACTGGTTTTGGTGAAAGTTGCTGCATTTGAAAAAGAAAGATTATTTTCAAATTTCAGCCATTGGCTTTCATAAAGAAAAAAAAACGAAATGCAAAATTTGAAGGTTTGGAAAAGCTCTGCAACTCTGTAGTTATGTAGTTATAGTAAGTCTGTTATGAAAGTGCTTAAAGGGATACTAAAGCGAAACAATAAATCAGTTTAGACTAATGAAGCATTGCTTGCGAACCCTGCTGGCAGTCATTTCAAAAAAATAGTTGATTATTAGATGAGAAAATGAAGGTCAAAATATCAGTATTTGAATTTCACGCCGAAACTCCCGCGCCGGTACGTCAACATGATGTCAGGGATTCTAAAGTATGTTTTCACATTGGGGCCGCGTTGGCTGAATAAAGGTTCCCGAAACTTGCCATGTTTAACATTTAGTTCCTTTAGAACACAATGTTGTCAATCTGTACCTCTATATATAATTAGTAGGCCCTAGAAGATGCCATCAAAATCCAAGACGTCACAGCCCCCAGGTGCGGGAACTTAAGTAGGTGTCGCCACCCATATTTCATTCTTGCGCTTTTACTGGCTTACCAAATGTCTTATCGTTGTAAGAGGGGTGTTTTTGGTATTGTAGAACAGTAATTTACTGATGCAGAAGAAATCGTTTTTCACTTTAGTGTCCCTTTAAGTAAACTGCATTTGAATCATTTATTTGGATCTACAGTGTACCATTATCTGTTCAACAATAGTCAGTTTCCAGCAGTTATTTAAATAAATAATGTAATAACATAGCAAAAATAAAATATGCAAATAAGTTCAATTTATTTTATTTTGTCCACTTTCAATGCAGTGGCAAGAGCACCTTGCAAGCTGTCATGCTTTAGTTATGTGTTTATGCATGCATGTACGTGTTCGGTACATGTAACAGTGCTGTTTATTGTGCAGTACTCCATGTAAAGATCCCCCCCGGCTTGCCGAAGCTGCCTGCTCTCCTGTGCTCCCCAACATGCCTCAGGACAGCCACGCCTCGTGCCAGGGCATGTCACCTGCCGAGCAGCATGCATTTCATGCACGGGTCCAGACACTGATGGATCACTCGGGCCGAAGGTCAGTCCTGTGGGACACCGCTCAGCGACAAGGGTCTAGTTGACATTACCAATAGGTGATCAAAGGGCATGCTCCAACATCTTTTGAGATGACAGTTTTGATTATCATTGAAATAATTTTATTCATGATAACCAGTTACCTGTTCCTCTGTTTTAGTAGGAAGGTGGTTGCCATCTGGGTCACAGAATGTCGCATGACCACAAGAAGAGATGACTCAGGGAAAATGCCAGCTGCAGTTGCTAGGCAAGAAAAGAAGAGTATGATTGAGAAAAAGCCTGCAAGCAGGTTCCAGAATAAGCCCGGCTCAGTGGGGTATCCCCAGAACAAAATGCATAACTGCACTAGAGATGGGTGGCAAGCAACTGCTTGTAGCTTGTGCTGTTCCCTCGAGTTTGGTCATAGGATTCTGTTGTTGGGCTGGACTATGCAGCGTGGTCACATATAATCAAGTATGCCTATTCTTGTTTCCTGCTGTCGTCATTATCAAGCATAAAAAATTGGTACTCTCCATTCTTGGTTACAGTCCAGAAACATTTAAAAAAGTGTGCTAAATTTAATTCGGGGAGTTTAGTTCTAACTAGAAAAAAAAGGCAGTATTCCAGAATTTGGTGCAGAAAAAACAAAGAAGATAGTGAACTACACGTGGGAAGCTTGTAATTTGAAAGGGTTTATATATCGGCGGTACAAGTTCAATACAGAATAGGTACTCTATTATGAGTGAAGAGTGAAACGACAAGTCATATCGGCAAAAGAGACAGTGTGCATTTGGAAGCAGCTACGACATTCAGGAGAGCTAAGCAGACTTTGGTAGTACGACACATTAGGTTAGTTGGTAATTTTCTATGGCACTATGGTTACAGCATGAAAGGAAAACATAGGACAAGACGAGATTGTCCTCATCTATTGTAAGCTTCTCTCGTTTCCTGCTTTCTCCCTGTAGTCCTAATACCACAAGCTTTAATAAGTAGAAAGATGATACCATTCAACTGTTTTGTGACACTGGTGTCGGAGGTCTTATGTATGTTTGAATATAAGGGGACAAATACCATCATGTGAAGCTAACTGTCAGTCGCAGCGCTGGACTAGAGAAAGCACAAAGCTCTCTGATTTTTTGGCATTGGAACATCTTCACATACTGTATACCTGGTAGTGCTCTAACCATTCCATGTAAAGGCTGAGCATTTGGATAACAAAGTATATCTTTAACCATCATGTGTACACATAGCATGTGCAATTCCTTTGCAGTGCAAGGATGAACACCTTTCTTGTTCACTTTTTTCATACAGGTTGCGGAAGAGTGCAGAAATTACCTGTGATCCAATGGCACTTTTTGAAGGTGATGACCCTGTAGCTGCAAGACAGGCCAATGCTCAACTAGGTGACACTCGACGGTAAGGTTTTTTTCTGCTTCTCTCTGCCCCCCCCCCTTCCCCAAAGGATGCAGTCATTTCTCTGGAACTTTATCAGCATCAATAAATTTCTAAGCCATAACCAGGCATTTTGCAAAACATTTTGCAGCATTTGCATGCTGGAAACGATCCAAATGACATGGATAAATGTGAAGATGGCAAGCTTATGTCTTTTGTGCCGTTTTTAGCATGTAGCCTAACCAACTAGTACAAGCCAACACCTTGCAGAAATTAATTTTCCGTTTTGTTCTGTGTTGTGTTGCTGAGAGGTTGCTTGTAACCGCACACACTGTTGTGTGATACAGAAAGTGTACAGACTAAGCACTCCTGGCATTTCCTCAAAGTTTAGATATGGGCTGTAGCCTTGATCACTTTTGGTTATAGGTATCACTACCATTGCGTGTTGTTTGGCTGCACCAAAAGAAGGAATACCAATGAATACCAATACCATTTGAACATTCATATATTTTGGGCATGTACTTTAATACCCCTTAGTGGTGAAATCCTTGCACAATTGATGCCCATCACTGCAACAAAGCACAAGGCTGAATGTTACATTGTGTAAATGAAGTAACAGTATTGCCAAAAGTATCCAATCAAGATTGCAGCCTTGTTGCTGTTGTTTTTGTTGTGTGTTGAAAATATAACATCTTGTTTTTTATCTTTCTCTCACTGACAACAACAAAAATGTCTGACTGGGAAGGTTTTCATCCGTGGAGTACCTGCACACACACTCCCTGGAGTCGGACGCACTGATGTCCCCACCGCCGGTCGACGGTAATGCACGAGGTGGTGCTGCTATGTATGCCGAAGTGCACAGGTCACACAAGGCTGAGAAAGGCTCTCCAACTCGCCTGCTGCCCAAGGGGGGCAAAAACAGGGTCAGTGCTATGAAGTGTTTCCTTTTCACAATGCTGTTAAAGAGCCTTCTTAAGGGTCGTAGAATATTTTTTAGAGTGCAGTGTGCAGAGTACTAAGTCGTGACCATCTACTACAGTATGTTGTAGTCTGCTGGGTCCAATGAATGTGCTGGGCCCAACTTTCTGACAAGGCAACTTGCTCTGAAGAAAAATACTCTTGTCAATGCTTTGGCTCCAGCTTGTAGCTTTCCTTGTTCACCCGCTGTTGATAAACATATAGGCATTCAAAAATGTGTACCATATTTGCACGTAAATAATGCAAGGAGAGACTTTCGGGCTCTCAGAAAAAGAAAAAGATATAAACAGTAGGGCCTCGTTCATACATTTAGGAAAGAACTGCGAGAAAAAAACGGGCTAACCAGGAAAACGTACGATCCTAACTGATACACAAAAGGCGAACAAACTCAACTATTGTTCATATCTAGGTAACGCAGAGCGTTGTGCGTATCGTTGCAGCGCAAGACAGTGATGCTTGTTGAGCCGGTGGTGCTCCGGTGGTGCCCCGGTGGCCCGAGACGTGTTTTGTTGTTATCGTATTGCATGTTGTGTTAAGAGGGCAACGGGAAACAGAAACAAGATTGAGCTGGTGGGTGACACTGGATGCCGCCATAGCAAAACATGATTCGGATATTGCGCTGCCTGCAGCAGGGAACGGCAGCACATGTCGGCTATCGCCTATTAAAAGCGCGTGCTATGCTTTTGACGGCACCACACGTTGTGAAACAGATAGGCAAAGATGCTTATCGCAATGGGATTGGCGGTGATAGCTGTGAATAGTGCGTGCAACCACCCCGGAGAAGATTTGCTGCTACCGAAATGAGAAACTGAGTGCGCACCGGCGTTGTCACGCGAGACAGACGGGCGAGTATTGTGGTGAAGCTGCCATGGTGGGCAGCTATAGACTGTTCTCGATAACGCATGCCTCGCGTTTTCTTGTTTACTTGGGAGATAGCGGCCGGAAAGCATATCATACGATTGGAGTTTGATGACGTACTGAACGTTGGTGCCAAAAAATCGGGTTTTCCGGCAACGTATGAACTTAAAAAACGAGTGTAACTCTATTGCGTCATTTTTTTATGTTCTCGAATGCGAACGTTGGTGCCGGGAAAACGTGTGTAACGAGAACGTATCAACGAGGTTCTGCTGTATTGTGATTGTAATATGAATTGACGCCACAAAGTAACAGGAAACTATGCATAAAGCGGATGCCTGCAGGGCTTTAATCACTGTTACTGCAAAACTGCCATCGTAAAATAGAGTGAAAGGGCGAGTGCTGACATCCTTTGTCACTGTCGGCGGGAATGGCATCATCCTCTGCGACACCCACCAAGGTTATTGAACTGGCAGCTCTAAAGGCAGTTGTACAAGTTTTGTGTGATAGCAAAACTAGCGCAGCACTATGTGATAACGAAACTACTGAAACATGAAAACAAGGGCTGTGAAGAGTCGAGCGAAAGTGAAACTTTTCAAGTGCTCACACCGTTCGTTGTCAAGGGTAATGTCAGTGTGTTCTTTCTTCTAAATATGAAATAGAACTGGACAAGTAGCAGTTTCTTTCATCTTGTAATGCAATACAATTATGTTTTTGTAATGAGTGGTTGAGTACTAGTGACAGGACTTGAGGAGTGCCTTTATCATTGGGCAAGTACTGGAATGTCCCGGAGGAGTCTCTAATCGTGTTGTGCATTTACCTCAATTTCTCGATTACTAAGGCTCTGTTCGTGATAATATTGATGTCTTAAAGATTCTCGAGTACTAATCTATCACTTTAGCCTGACTTAATATTTGCCTTTAGTGTCTCTTTAAGAAATGCCCACGGCACAATCAAACATGGCAGAGCCTTTCGCAGATTCCACGGTGATTCAGTTTGGCTTTGAAGACATCAGGCATGACGTGTCTGCACAACAGTGCCAATCGTCTTGCTCAAGGTTGCGATTAATATGCCGTAACCACATTGATGCAGCACTAATAGTGTTCTGAATCAGAAGGAAGATGGTGCAAAATGTGCAGTGGCATTGTAGCACGCGCAGGAGGGCCCATATGTGGCAGCAGTCGCGGTAGTGCTGAGTGGTCTAGTTCACAGAAAGAGAAAGAGAGACACGTTATATTCATGTCACGAACCCAAATATAATGCGTGACACGTGCTAAGACAGGAAATTTTAAAGAAAAAAATATGCTCATTATATTTGTGCAAATATGGTAATAATGTAGGAGCTTTATTTATTCATAATACGTTGGCGCATTAGAGCCAGGCAGGGCTGCTGTGCCATCTAACCTTAACCAACTGTTCGCAGTACCTCAAAGGTCCCAATAATCAGTACGTTGCACAAGGGGTGTGCTTGAAAAGCAGCAGGTCAGATTAGATGTCGTGACTTCATGAATGGTGTTCAAAAGCAGTCTTGATACGAGAAATGTCAGTGATGAGGGTGATAGTAGAAGAAAGGTTATTCCATTCTTGGGCTGTGTGACAAAAAGATGAATGTTGGAATGTAGCGGAAGCATGGGCATGTGGTGGATACACCGTATTAGAGTGCGTTAGGTGGGAGGTGCGATGTGCTGGAGTAATTTATTTGGTCATCTGGGGACAGTGGCTGAAAGAACCTGTAAAGATGAACTGTTTTATGGTGGCAGGCGAGTGAGGGATGACGTTACTCGGATTTTAAAGCTTAAATGCTTGTGTTGTAAGTCTATATATTCTACTGTACGCCCATAAAGAGCTCCTGTTTGCCAGCATGTTGGATTGGGTGTACTGTGCTGCCCCATGACGAGTCTATGAAGTGGCTTTTGCTCAACAGCTTGTTTATTTGTTATTGTTTCTGCCATTATTTTTCTAAATTGTATTTTTGTTGGACCCGCAGAATGCGAACATACTTTCAGCCGTGCTGTGCCTCATCAAAGAGCTCGACTATGCCAGCCTGGAGGTTGTGGAGACGGCGATTCACTGCAGGATGGAAGAGATGGATGGTTAGAATCCCTGCTTTGAGCGCCTTGCTCTGGTTGCGTCTTACGCAAGCAGCATTGTAATGTAAATTCCACATTGTACAAGCTTAACGCTGCGCAACTTAAGAAAAGCGACGAAGTGGAGGTAGCTATTGTCACTTATTTATTGATCAATGTTGCTGGGAGTTTGAAGGTGGTGGTCACTCATCTACTTGCCAAGTATGTGTGTATGTATGATCCACAAGCTGTGTGGACTTTGTATGACTAGACCTTAGGAATACCGGTTGTGGAGTTCATTTTTGATGTGCAAATTGGGATTGATTGAAGCAGGCTTGGCTAACTGCAATCTGTAGTATAGAAGTTTATGTAGAGGTATCCAGATTACTGTTTGTTTAGAAATTGATGTTCAGCATTACAATGCAACTGCCCTCGTGTTCGAACAAATTCGCTGCTAGGTTTCGTGATTTGACAGCTTCATGTGCCAATGAAGGTTGGAGTGTTACAGATTAGTTGGCATTCTCAGATGGTGCGGTAGGAATGGAAGCTGGAAAGCCCTGCTGTAAATTGTCTTTTATAATTCCTTCTAGCAGAACTTGCACATAATCATCATGCTGTATTTGCATATACTGTTGTCGGTAATGGTATGAATAGGCTTAGGCTTCCAGAGTGCAGTTTTAATTTCCAGTCCTGGAAAACTCAGTTGGCACTGCATTATAATGACATTCCCTTACACTGCATTTTTTGCCTTCTTGTATGTAACATGCATCACAATCTCCCTTCCCTCATTTTTTTTTTTTGCTTAATGATATGGTATGTTGGAAGGTGTCTATGTGTTCTATTTTTTT
Source organism: Dermacentor albipictus (assembly GCF_038994185.2). Classification (NCBI taxonomy): domain Eukaryota; kingdom Metazoa; phylum Arthropoda; class Arachnida; order Ixodida; family Ixodidae; genus Dermacentor; species Dermacentor albipictus. The sequence goes on along the minus strand of NC_091824.1, from coordinate 104,037,297 downwards.
ATATTTACATTACACTGTATAATCAAACGCTATTTTTACACCAATGAGCTTCATAAACAAATGAGATCCATAATGTATGCTACTTACTGCAGACGATTGCTAATAAGAACAGACCCTGCAGTTCTTCATGCCAAAGTGTGACCTTGTTAATTAAGGGAGCCAAATATGGTTTGCTCTGCATTCTGCATTTGTGCATGTAGCTATCTTTTGTACGAGTTTCTCATTTTGTCAATGTTCTTTTTAAATGATACAAGCATGCTTATTTATTGAGCACTGTCTAGTACTTGTTTTTGTGTGTTTAAGATACTCGTACAATGCTGGAGACAGCCTTTTCTTGACAGGGTTGTATGTGATATATTCTTCTTCTTATGTCCCTGTCACATGGTCACCACCTGTGACATCTTGGCAACTTTGCAGACCATTTGGAAGAACTTTTTCATATTTTTGTAACTCGGCCTGGCTTGCACACTCAAGTATTCATGTTAGACACTGAAGGGAATTGCCAGATAGGCTGAAATGCTATATACTACTATGTTGGATCTCTTGGCATCTCCAAACTACTGCTAAATAAAAGGGGGTGGGGCTATCAAAGGAGCAAATGCTCACCAAAATTCCCTTATAACTAATGATTTTAATTAATCATATATAGTGAAGTGCAAACTTCTTTTTCTTTGGGTCCCTTTTGATCTAATGAAATTCTACAAAAGTTGCAAACTTGAGTTCTCTTTTGTTTTTGTAATTGTTCTTATTAGTAAGCAAATTACCATTAAGATTCTTTTGACAAGAAATTTGTGAATATCTACTTTATGTTTTACCATATTTTTTCGCATAGTAACCTGATTCAATGTTCAGAAAAAGATTCAAATGAAAAAAAATATTGCTTTTGAAAAGCTGCATTTCCTTTACACATGTGCCACTTACCTTATTGCCTCAACATGTAATAGTAAAAAGATAGTAATGCGCCAACCAGTGTGCAAGAGTAGGCGGAGTTAGCTGTGATATTTCGTATAATCTGGTGAGCGCGGTTCATTTCCAGCAAGCAGAGTGAAAGGATCTGCTGGCTGAATGAGTGGGACTTGTATGTGGCAACATCAGCACCAACTGCTACAACTAGTGTTACTCTGTTCAGGTCACTAAAAGCAGCTCGAGTTAGCAAGCCTCAGACAAACAGCCCATGATTTATGACATCGCGGAGTGCTGAAGCAGAAATCTCGAAGTCCCCATCTTTTGATATTATGTTTTTTCTTGTTGTTTAAAGCCTCTCTCTGTTTGAAAGTCTTGTTTCTGGTATTATAGACGTGTAATCTACCAGCATGGCTTCACTTTGCAGTATGTCCATCAATGTCCCTTTCATTATTAAAGATTGCATGTGAGCACTAAAATGGAATACAGTCCTTGAAAGTGGTCACTCAAAAAGAATAGTTTAAGTGTAATTCCTCACGTCTATTGTTAGAGGCAGCCTTATATTGTAGCTGTCCCAACAACCATGGGAATGATGGGATGGAAATTGTTAATTAGCTTGGCTGAGAGTGTACTTGTGGCTTGCTTGATTTATTCTGTTTAGGTACAGTTTATTTAACTGCTTATATCACAGCATTCCTTCGTAGCAGCTAAACAGTGAAACTCTAAAGCTAACCTATATTTCCATGAGATTTACATCACTTGAACAGTGATTGGCATTGTGTGTGTGCAACTAAATTTGTCAATAACTTAATTTCGAAATTTGTGTGGGGGCATGGGTGTGTGTAATGCACTGTTATGATCTCCAATGGCTCAGTAAACAAGCTTTAATATTACTACTGTGAGTCAGAAATGTAGCAAGTGATCGATGTACCATCTTAAAGAAAAAAATAAGTCTGCCAGTATCAGTTACTTTTCTTAACAAACCAGACACCGCAAAGTAATATAATGCATCACATTAACATTTGAGTCCAAGTATACTAACAAGCATTTACCTCCCATCATTCTGTTGATAATCAGATTGCCACATTGGCCGCTTTCGTGGATATTAATTCCAGATTACCATCCAAAAAGTCCTGCATAAGTTGCTAAAATGCTGTTTGTTGAGCATTGCCATGTGATGGGGACGTGTGAGTGCTGAAGTGAGTCATTCCAAGAGCTAGGTGGATGCAGTGTGCTTTGTAGGCCATGATGTTGTGTCTCAACTTGTGTTTGTGCCACTCTTCAACCTTTCAGACATGGTTAAGAGTGCAGCTGTTGAAGAGAGATGCAAAACTGATAAGCACGCAGACACTGATGAAGGTCGCTGTGGATCCAGTAGCATCTTAGAGGACTTCTTTATGGCTGTGAAAAATCTCCTGATAGCTGTCCCATAACTTTTTTTTTTCTTTTGGAGAATACAAAATGCAGCTTTCTGTAAGCCTGCTTATCTCACTTCTCTATGCACTTTTGTTTTGTGATCTGAGGCAGCACCACGTTTGTGGTGATCTTATACATCGTGAAATTAAAGAACAATTTTAGAAGTTTAACGGTGGATGCGCACAACTGTTACCTCTCTTCATAGCATAGGATAAGTTTTCTGTGAACTGTTCCAGCCAAGAAAAGAGAGGTGGTCAAACAGCTTAAAGGCAAGTCTTCCGCATCTACAAGAGCCCAGGAACTCACTTCATAGTGTAACGGTATACAAGCTTCTAGCTGATGCGAGATGGTTAAGTGCCCCGGTGATTGTTTTTTGTTTCCTTCTTTCTACAGAGATTACTTCAGTGTACAACACACAATTTACTATTGCTCTCTACTTAAATCACTACTGGGTTGCCATGTCACTACGTGTGGGCCTGGATTTTGGAAAAGTTTAGCTCTACCTCTGGAGAGTGTGGTAACTATGATTTACAAACAAACAAACCACTTTGTTGTTTCAGGATACTGACACAGTATTGATGATACAGTGCTGTCCCAACATTAATAGCACCCTGCTTTTATCGAAATACTTACATTGAAACAACCCTATAGTGGATCATGTTGTTGGCATTCAGTCATGCTAGGTACAGGTCATTTTACAACACTTTGCTATCCTGGACAAGCCGTTCTTATCACAGCGAGTTGTGCCAGTATAGCCATAGTTTCATGCTTTAGTTATCGAAGTGAAATCTAGCACTGCAACCACTCAACCACTATGGGAACATCTCACAGGTAGCACATGGATTGCAAAAGTGAATAACTTTCTTCAAGTTGTTAGACCAGTTTTCCTGTATGTTTTTGCGGGACGATCCCGAAGCCAGTACACTGTAACACAGTAGCTTAAAATGCTAGCTGCTACAAAGGGGTAATGCAAGAAACTAGCATGCGACGCCATGCGCCAGATGTATCAAAGCACGGCTTTGGCACAAGAGAAACCTGCACGCGATCATGGCCTAATGGTTAGATGATTGGGCTGCTGGGCTTGAAGGCAGAGGTTCGATCTCGCCATAATTCACGCATTTCTTTATAGCATTATGGACGTACTTCACCCACTGGAAGTATCTAATGGCAAGCTAGAGCTGTGTATCAGGTACGTAAGCATGTCACAGTGTGCACGAAATTGCAAGCTTGTGAGAGATAAATTGTTTAGAAAAGTCACTTTAATAGAGCGAATAGCTTTCCGGAAGAGTTCAGCTATTTGCTTTCATTAACAATCATTGATGATTCCTGCACAGTTTCTAAGCATGAAATGCTTCATCACTTCAGTAGGATGATTAATTGGGCTAGTTAGTGTGGCATTAGACACATACTGTACAGTTTCAGAGGGGATCCCAGTGTATATTCTTCAGCAAACAAAAATAAAGCTTTGCTTACCCAGTGGCGCCAAAGATTAGACCAATGTTCTTGTGGTCACGTGTAACTGGAAGTTGGGCATGAGCAATCGCCCAAATTGTGCACTTGGCAGTTTGAGCAAGGTGTGAAGTGTGCAGGCTTTAAAGCATGGAATTGCTGGTGCATTCACTTTGGAGATAACAGGAAATAGTACGTTCATAGCACGTCTCTTGCTCAGTCCCGAAACTGGTAAAATCATTGTGCTTGGTGTGCACATGATTTCAGATGAAAAGAAGCAAATTCACCGAGCATAATGGACAAATTTGAAGTGATGAGTGTTCCGCAAACAGTATTGCCTGGATCAGCATACGAATCTCCTGGAAAAGTCTCCGTTATTTCTATGATGTCTTGTGGACTGCAGTAGACAGCTTCCTATGATTGCACAAGGTGCCTGGCCTGCCACGAGAAATGGCATGCAGTATGGTTAAGGCTGCAGTCTCTTTCCATTGTAACCAGTGTTGCGGAGACACCTTGAGCATGCTTGTATCGCAACCATCACCTAGTACGAGACATGGAATAAGAGGTGCACTATCAATATTCATGTAAAGAAGCACTTCATGCTTGCATCTACCTCCGTATCGCCACATGGAAGGACTAGAGTATCGCTAAATCTGTATGATGACTGGACAGCAGAATTTGCCTTGGGTAAATGTTTTAATATTTTCTAATGCTCTGAAAGCAATCACGAAATGTACATAAAATCAGAATAATTATTGCCATTTCCAAGTTGTCTTTAAAAACTGCAGTATCAGAACCCACAAAGTTCAGACAAATCTGTGGAGCACCCATAATTCCCATACTGGCGATGGGTGCAGACATTAGTGCCCAGTTTCCTTCAGTAATTTTAGCAAGAACTACTATGAGCATAACTGGTGATGAGCTGGTTATGGTTATTTTACACAACAATGGCTGCTTGCAAGTTATATTTTGTTAGGTTGCTTCAAGTGACATTTTTAAGTTGGGATGCTCTCAATGACAAGGATATTGTCATTTGAATTTAAGTTGCGTTATTTTTTCCAATATGTCCAGATTGTTAGCTCAAAAGCTAACAATAACTAAAAGTGAAAATATGTGTTGACTGGTGTTGCTTACCTATCTGATTAAAGCGAGCATGTGACACATTCTAAGTGTTAATGTGCTGCCATTTCAGTTCAGACGAATGGGACAGCACTTTGAAAAAAATATGACGAGTTGCTAACTATGTGCTGCTGAATCAAAGGGGAAAGACAAGCCCATGTTTCCCAAACCAGCTTTGTCTTAGTGGCCACGAATGTCAATAACAAGTGGTTGTGATTGTTAATGCTCAGTTTTTTCGTTTATATAGTAAGTTGCATCATCTCAGGAAGACTTGGCACTACAACATGCTTGTTTACATTTGTATGTGCTGGTGCACTTCTAAATGTTTGCGAGCTTGTTTTCAGCTGTTTCTTTTTTTTATACCGGGGCTGCTGTTTAATGGAGATGTGGAGTGTTACTGTGATTTTGTTATATTGCAAGTACGACTTTCTTCAATAATGATTAAATATAAGGTTTCACAAACATAAAGAAACTATCTCTAACTTTAAGGCTCTTTTGCTTTTCTTGCCGCAATTTTGGTCCCTTGAGCCACACTTAATTGCCATGTGCATTTATGAATTGTACAAATTTGCCGCCAATACAAGTTGTGCCCCCTAACAAGATGCATGTATATCTGTGTGTTTTAATGGCAGCGACATAACATCTGCATGTTGCTACTTAAAGGTGATTTTTTTTTATTGTTTGAGACATATAAGATTACACACAGGAAATAAATTGGGAGATGCTTTGATACCGAAATGAGCAATCTGCATTTCTTAGGGGCATGTCAGAACTTGTTGACTCCCCCCCAACACACACACACAACCTCGTTCACATGTTCGTGAAAAAAAATGTGAAAAAAAAAACGTACTAAGCGGGCAAACGTACAATCCGAAGTGACAAAAAATTTTGACAGATTCAATTAATGTTGACATTCACGTAATGCGAAGCGTCGCGCAGATCGCTCCGGCACGAGACACCGACGCGTGTCGAGCTGATAGTGCTCCAGGAGGCCAAGACGCATTTTGTTGCTTTCCTATTGCATGGTGTTTTAAGAGGCGATGGGAAACCGAAACGAAATCGAGCTGGTGCAGGCTGTGCAGGCTGATGTTACATGCCTGTGAAAGTGTTCTTTTAACAGTTGACAGTGCCATGTGCCACATGGTGCACACAAAAGATTTAATTAAAACGTTGTAGGGCCCCTAACAGCAAGTTTTTTGTCTTTTCCTGGTGAGAAATGCTAATCTTTAAGGTGATCAAGACTAGGTTCAAAAGGGGACAAATTAAGCAACAGTGTATATACTGTGTCTACCCTTTCTACATGCCAGATAGTGTTTGCTTGCTTTTCCAGTGTTATTGAACTATCTTGTGTTATCTGTTATCTCTTCGAAAATTCTAAGTTACATCCAACAATGTAGCTTCTTCTGAAAGACAAAACTGTCTTGTGAAGCAGGATACTGCAATGAGATGACTATGCTGAGCACTGGTGGTAACCTCTTGTAGGCTGGGTAAGGAACTTGAGGAAGACTTCTGTCCATGCGGTTATATTTAGTCTTAACTGTAAGGCTTGAATGGTTTCATATACAATAAACTTATAATGTGCATGTTAAGGTTATCTGAACAATACATTGTCCCTGATATAGAGCCAACGTAGCGATTTACAGCAGTTGTTTTCTACTTTTTCAAGCTGCACATTTATATGGTGTCTCTTCACTAGCTGAATGCACTGCGCACCAAAATTTACAATGAAGCAAGGAATAGTATGTGCTAATTAACAAGTTATGCATAGTTTACATAAAAATGAAACATCAATGACAATTATGTACATATATTAATTAGTAGACTTTTGTTTTATTCTCCCTTTTTCCTTTATGCCTTATTTGGTAAGTGTTGTCAAAAAGTTATACGAACTAGTTAACTTTTGCATTTTGGGTGATGTATCCTCGATTAATCTACTTCAGCCACACTTTTCACTTCTGTTGCAACTAACTGATTGCAGAGATGGGAACTACACCACTTGCAAAGCTATGCGACACTTCATTCAGGAGCGGCTTCTTCTGGAAGAAGAATGTCACTCAATCATTCTGCACTAAAAAAATTGGTTCCTTTATGGCTCGTGCAGCCACACACAGAAAAGCCACGAGAGTAGTTACTTTTGCAGTCGTGTTAGGCAAAAGACTGTAGCTATGTCACTCAAGACAACTTCATTACTCACAAAATACCCAGCTTTAGATAATAAGGCCTTTGCACCACTGCCAAGAGGGTATTATCAACAACAGATAAAATTTGAACAGGAAAGTGTAAAGGAAAATAACAGCTCTTACGGGTAATAACTTTAAAGTGTGATTTCATACCCCTGTGTGCCAAAGCTAGTGTAGGCTCCAAACCAAGCGGACAAGGCAAAATCATGCCAACGTCGCACAAACTGGCAAAGGCAGCAATGAAAGAATATGTTCGAGTTAGCCTTAAGATTCATTTATCCACCCTGGCTACCAGAGCGCAAGTTAATTCTCCAGCAGGCATGGAAATTGGTTCCAGTGAGAGCCAGTATTATTGTAGAAAGGTGGGTCACAATGAAAAGAACCGGAAGAGAGACTTGGCTGGTGCAAGCATAGACCCTTTCACTGCTTACTAACACAGGCTGGAGTCAGCTTGGTCTTCTGAAACCACAGTAAGCAAGACTACAACAGTCCTACTTGAGATGTCTCTCTTGTGAACACTTCTACTCTGCAATTGATGAGACTCAAATCAATTTTGTCACACTGCGCAAGGAAATGTGCATATGTGTGCTCTAGGAATGTTTCTTGCATAACAAAACATCTCTATCGCTCCTGTATGTGGCAAAACACACTTCTTTTCCCTTGAAAATGCTAGCTGCCAGAAATATGCTACAAAAACTTACTTCGAAACATGCCATGGCATGCCGTTTTACTGCATTCTTCCCTTGTAATGAATTGTGGTTTTTGCACTTGTGCCTTCTCGCAGCCCACAACTAAGCAGAGTAAAAATAGTAGGGAAGTGCGCCCACTCACAAATTCGATGCTGCATCTTTTTCTGTAGTGGTTCAGCAAGTTACTCCACTCTGGATGCTATATCCCCAAAAGTGATTGATCGAGGACACAATACCAGCTTTAAAATTTGGGGCTTGGTTCACAAAGCTTTCCATTTGTGAGAACTGTCTTGTCACGAGCTGGGGCATATGCAAATGGGAAGAGCACCTTTCATTTTGTGATCCATAATTACGCACAAATACCTTTGTGAATATAGGCTCCAACTCTGCTCCTTCTCTTGTAACCCCACCCCCACCATGAACAGAAAACTTGCACTTTTTGTCAGATGTGTGCTTTTGTTATTTACGAAATAAATAAGTCGCTTGAATCCATTCCGAGTGTTTGGTTATTTCTTCTTTTTCTGGCCACCACGCTTCTGATTTGAGGGCGCTGGCAATTCCTCGCCCAGGGCTGCAGCGAGCTGCTTCTTGAGGTCCAAGAGGCATGCTACTTCCTTGTCGATAGTTGCCTTGTCTGCCTTAGCAACCTTGAGTTCCCTGACCTTGTTGCCCTGCATCAGCGAAGGAAAGGCTTTGACAAATGAACTTCAACTTCTATAAAGTGCATACTTCTTTATGAAGCTGTGATGGCTGCACATTGCCTCCTTTTACTGCTTCCTTGTCATCAATGACAGTTTTATTATGTGCATTGGTTGGTGTGTCATCCAAAGTAACATTTCAACACTTAATTGATCAGAACTGCTGTGCCTTTAAGTAGCTGCCAAGAGACGAGTTCACGATTCGCTTGAAAGTTTGCAAGTGAACAGTCTTATGCGCGTGATCAAGTGGGCTGGTGAACCCCTCCATTCTTTCTCTGCCTAAAATGTTGCACACAACCTTGCACACTGGATTTGGGAAGTTACATTCCTGTGTTGCATGTTAATGTAATATTGGTGGTGCAAAGGAGAAGCCTTGCCTCTATAAGTACAGCAAGCCACAGTGTGCGAAGCTGCGTGCACAGTGGGACCAGCTCTACTTGGTACCACAGTGTGTTCCTAGTTTTGTACTGGAAGGTATCTGGAAATAGAAAAAAAAAATGCTGTTTTGTACCCTGCATTCAAGTTTAGCATTTTTCTTTTAGCTCTGCAGTAATCCTGTTAATGTCAGTGCTTGATCATGTGGGTCAATCAAGGCAAGTGGTTTCTTTGAACACTGCCATCGTGAGGGCAAATTTTACCACAATCATTAAACACCACCTGGACTGTGAGCTCGCGTTACGGGTGGGGCCAGTGTACTTCAAAGCACCACAACAATTCAAACATTTGGTGTACTATATAGACGATTCAAGAAAATTTAACTGTTTCTGTAGTACTCTGCTCCTTCTCTTGTAACCCCGCCCTCACCATGAACAGAAAACTTGCACTTTTTGTCAGATGTGTGCTTTTGTTATTTACGAAATAATAGCAAGTCAAAGCTACACTATTTGCAGAACAAAACCACCCTTGACCTTGTTCTGTGCCACCATCTTTAAAACTGAGAGAAGCCAGACCTTTGCTTCATTTCTGCCAACTGCACACTCAAAAAATTAGTTCTCTGTAAAACTGGTGCCATTTATTAGCGCAGCATTAACATTTGGGTAGAAATGACTGACGCTTGTCTAAGGCACACGGTAGATGAAAAAAAATCCCTGGACGAGGGAGACTTGCCCTTGGCAAACGAAGGGTTAAGGACAGTACTGCATGTCTCATTTCCAGTCATACCGATGGTCTGTTAGGGCTATATTGACAAAGACAACAAAACAACATCTCTAAAGGGGCCCTGAACAACACCTTGTACTTGGTGAAATAACACAGTCCGCGGGTGAAATAACACAGTCCGCGGGTAGCATATGTTGCTGTGAACATCTTGGCTAAGTTTTGCTGTTGTATGCGGTACTTGAAGCTCGCAAGCGGAGCGCCATGTCACTTTTCACTCATACGCTCTCTTTTCAACAGAAGCTTGCTCCTTATTCTCCTCTGGATACCTTATTTCATAGTAAACTGGATTGCCATACGCAGCTGCTACTAGTAGTTGCGGTCTGCTACGTAGCGTACATACCGTGGCCGCAGCGAGGTTCCGCCGCGAGTCCGCTGGCTAAGCACACTACGGATCGCTGAGGACACCCGCATTTGGTTTACGTATAGTGCGTCATAGGCACCAGAATCCGAAGTCATGGCCTCTATGCTAAAATCCAAAATGAAATTTGAACTGTGCACCACGGTGACATTTAGAAGGTGGAGCACTGTAGGCATGCCCCACTCCGCCGTAGCCTTCGCAGTGCAAGGCATTGAAGGAGAAGTGGAAGCATCACGGAGGCCATGTTTGATTGCCAATAACTCCACTTCTGCTGAACGCATTGAAGTACTTCTTGCGACTGAAAATAGCCTGTTTTCACTTCAAATGCCTTTCTCCACTTTGCTAAAAAGTGGTTCAGGACCCCTTTAAGAAAAGTTCCACAAGTGGAAATGATAAACTATGCAAAATATATATATATAAACCAGAGAGGCTTTCTTTATTAAAATTTTGAAAGCCACTCTTGTGGGTTACGTTCAGCATGGTTAAAGGGACACTAAAGGCAAATATTAAGTCAAGCTAAAGTGATAGATTAGTGCTCGAGAATCTCTAGGTCATCAATATTATTGCGAACAGAGCCTTAGTAACAGAGAAATTTAGGTAAATGCAGGACATGATTAGGGACTCCCCTGGGGCATTCATGTACTTTCCTGATGACGAAGGCATTCCTCATTTAAATTCTGTGATTAGTATTCAACTATTGTTATAAAAACATCATTGTATTACATTATAAGACGAAATAAAATGCTATTTGTCTAGTTCTATTTCATTTAAGAAAAAAGAAAACTCATTATCATTACCCTCGACTACGATGCAGTCAGTCAACAGGTTTCATATTCGCTCAAATGTGTGCTGCCTCAGCTTTCGCGTTTCAGTAGTTTCATTATCACGTAGTGTTGCGCTGGTTTTGTGGGCTCACAAAACTCACACAAACTGCAAGTACCAGAGAATTCCACTTTCATGTGATTTCGCGGGATGCCCAAACGGTCCACGCAGCTTGCCGAAAGCAGCTGCAGTGGTGAGTTGATCGGTCTTGGCTAGGTTTCTCCATGGCTCCGCATTTGCGTCTGGTGCAAAAAACTGCGCTGCCGTCTGTCGGGCACCATTTTACTCACCGACGGCAGCATAGGGTTTTGATGGCGTACGCAACATCACTACTCCCCGGTTGGGTGGCGGGAGATTTGAATTGCTATAAAGGTATTCAGGCCCTTCAGATGCAACTTTCTCGTAAAGTCCTTTCTTGGCACAAAACAAGTGTTGTGGTGTTTCTAAATTAGTATTTAAACAGTTCACGTCGACTTAGTATTTGCCTTGGGTCCCTTTAAGTCAGCAGTGCTTACCTGAACTTGCACTAGACGTGTGAGCTCCTCTGCATTCAAGCTGGTGTCACCAGAAGCATGACTGTTCAGAGTGTTTGTGCTAGTGTCCTTGTGGCCATTCACAACCTGAAGAAAGTAGACATATATTATTTTTTCCAAACTAAACCAAATATTCACCCCAGAAAGCTTTAAGGATTGCTATGGTGAATGTTTAATCAGGCCGAGACTAGCACACTGCACTACTGAACTTTGTGCGCCAAATGGGCCATACCCCTTACCTCAGAAGATTACAACATAATTTATTACTTCTGTAGAGGCATTCCTTCAAGCTGTGCTTGGCGATAACCTAAGAATTCAGTACAAGCTCTGCGCAGAAAACCACATAGCGCCTGCCCTCTGCACGTCCACTCTACAACACACAATTCCTGTGAGACACCGATACCAAAAGTACTGTTTGCCTCTGCCACGACGTCACAAAAACATGCCTGCCAACTGCCCCGATTTTTTTTTCATAATTTTACAAATTTGCACTCAATTTACGACTTTACAAATGCTGCGTCAAGTTTGATGAAAAATTAGTTCTGACTGCAAAGAAGTTTCACTCTTCAGTGCCCAAACGTTTCGTAGGAGGTCTTCCAATGTTGAAAGGATGCAAGATGGGTACTGCTTCAAGCAAGTTTATAGAGAAAACTTAAGCAGGAGCAATCGCCAACGCCATGGTTACTGAATCTAAAACAATCTAAAAACAATGTGTTGCTTGTCAGTGTTTGCTGTGTCAAGTTTGTTGCTGCTTGTGTGCTGTGTATATAGGTAAATCATCTATAAAATGCTACAATGTGTATATGCATACCTTAAAAGCTGTGTGCTCAGATCAAGCTTAAAAAAAATGGTTGCTATTCACCCTTACCTCAGTTTCGTATCGGCAAGAGTCTATGAATTTCAAAGTTAGCAGGTATGCAGAAATGAGTAAATATGATTGGCTAACACATCTATACAAATTCTCTTTTGACTTGGATAGCAGTGCATATGCCAATGCATTCTTAGGTTGTTGCTGGCTATAACGCATAAATGGAAAATGAACAAGTCCTAGAGCATACGCAAGCAGACTAGTTGGTTCTGCAGCACAGTTCATAGAATAGTGTTTTTATGTATCTTCCAGTGCTAAACAAGGTGCAATATACCTTTGCTGGACTTGATGTTTTGCCTTCAAACCGTTTCTTCAGGGTGTCTATCGTCTCCTGCTCGATCTTCTTGAAAAGAGGCAGAGGCTGAAGAAAAGAAGGAACTTTCAGTCATTTGATTCCACATAGGACCATACTGTCTATGGTATAAGTTTGCCAGGAATGCAAGTGTTGAGCAAACTCTACAGAAACTGTCATCAAGGTCCATGTCTTGGAAGCGTTTTTGGGCCGCACTTTCGAACAGTAAATAAAAAGCAGGTGTTAAACCAAGAGTGCTCTACGGAGCAGCCTAGACAGCCCTGCAGACATTGATAGCAGATGGTTCTGGACAGCAGGTGCATATACCGTAACTCCAGTGCAAGAATAGATATCATATCACATTGTGATTGCACCAATTTTCTTTCTTAAAATCGGGGACTTGGAAAGCTGCAGTGTGGATTCAAAAAGAGAGGAACAGGATGGAAACAGTCATAGAGAAGTCAAAGCTCACTATCTACATTTGAGGGCATGTTCCACTAGTCAGCCGAGAGGCTTATGGCTTCATCAAGAAGGTTATTCCACTACATAGGTGACGAAATCTGTGATGACATATCTTTTAAATTTAAGTTCTTAATTACTGAAATAAAATGCAGCTCTGCAGGTGCTAACGATTCCATGACCTATGAAAAAGTAAACTAATACATGTCTTTACTGATTCTCTAAAAGACTTAAAACATTTGCAGCTTAAAAAAAGGCTGATGGCAAGCAAGGGTGCATTGCAACAAATTCTATGCACCTTTGTATCGTGCTGCCCTCTGCCTGCTCCAGCTCCAAACATAAATCTGGAGTGAGTACCTTGCACTGGAGGAAGAGGATTTTCGACAAAGTTTGCAGACTTGCAGACAAGCCTGAACCTGCCAATAGAACTTGATCAGAATCAGAAACCCATTTAAGGGTAATGATTTATTTTGGTAACAAACTAATTTCCAAGCTGTCAGTCCGTATGTATTAATCAGGGTGACACACACAGCAGTATGTCGTGCATTTTACAGGCAATCTGACGAATGGAACACTGAAGCACAAACTTGTAACAGTGCAAGCAGGAAAAAAAAACAAGGGAGTAAGATTTGGTGACACCATTAATATGTCGATAGTGACATGGAATATGAGCATGTTTTGCTATCAAAAAAGAACATGGTGTTGTCTTTTCAGTCACCAGGTGAATGAGGAGTCACTAGGAAGTTTTGTGACAGGAACCAACGCGTATCCTGGGCATTTGGGTGATGATATCGAGCTTGCTTACTGCTACACATCACACATCATTATGGACAATTCCTTAGCGGTTCACAGGCAACAAAATAATCTAGACATGTGCATGACAGGGAGAATACCTGTTTGGAACGCACACATTGTGCTTCTTGTCATGCTGCAAAAGAAGTCATGAGGCCCTTGCCATTGTCCAGACTTTTTGTTCAAGTTCTCACAAGTTTGTAAACAACAATCATTTGCAATAGGCATGGAAGGCAATGGTTTACACGCAGATTCCATGCAAAATAAAAGTGATGGTACTGGTTTTCTACATCAAATAAAGGCAAGCCGTTGCATTAAACGCTCTTAAAAATGGAGAGCAGGGAGGCCAGTCCTCCTCCTCGCCACCTTCCTCCATCCGGCTGCTGATTATGTTCCCTCGTTTAACTGCTTCCTGGGTGCTCCGATCACATGCAACAAGCTGCGGCTGTCGGCGTTAAAGAATGGCACTGCTATAACCACTGCAAAGAGGGGTCACGGGTAACAAGCGATATGCGAGCTCAGCCGAAGCATCGCTTTGATGTCCCCAAAAGGGGCCTTTTGAAAAAATGCAAGAAGGTCAGCTGTCAGCCTGTCAGCTTGAGAAATCCAGAAGAAATGCTGAGGCGAGATTGCCACAAGCAACTCGCCATGTACTTATCACTGAATTGCACAAGAAAATCCTATGTCTGTCAGCCTTGTGTGCTTTATGCAAAGCTTGCCGACATCCTTCTCCAAGGCATCCAGGTGCTCCACGTAATGCAGTGGAAGGTTCCTTGTGAAAACGAAGCACCAGAGAGACTGATTCATCTGCCAGGCCTCCTGTGAGGACAACGTTGAAGCAGCCTGCCCTACCGCGTCATCACTGCCATTGTTGCTGTCGCTATCCAATGCAAGCATGTTTGCGACCAATCGCCTCATCAGTTAGAAGCCCCTAGCCTCCAAATTGATGGCCATGCACTTTATTTTCACCGGCAACGTCGTGCATTGCCGATGATCAGCAGACGGATCATCCATCTTTTGTTTCGGCGGCGAGTCAAACGAGGCCGAGAAACAACGTAGCCAGGAATGATTTCGACACTAACAACAAGGACGAATGCGAGCAAATAAAGTTGTTTACAGAACTGCACTGAATGAGGAGTCAGCAAGCAATCTGGGCGCAGCGCAGTTGGTGCGGTCCATTCGTGTTTCAGAGGGTGGTGCAGCGTAGAGCTATGGGTGTAGCCCATTCGTGTTTGGAGGGGTGGAAGGGCTACGGGAGACAGGCGAGTGGAGAAGGCTGGAAAATGAGCGTGCGGTGGCTGCTGGGGCAGCGGGCCATCATTCAGTGGCTCGAATTTCTCGTTTTCTATTTTTCTTTTCAAAGATTTTGCATTTCACTACCTTTCGGCACTGATACCCAGCTACCAGACTTCATCGTTATAACTGGTAATGCGGCATCAGGGCATTGCGGTAAGTGGGTTATTTCACCATGGAAAACACACAAAAGTTGATAGTGCAGCAGCTTCTTCTTGTTATAACAGATATACTGTTAAAAACAGTACAGATATAGTTCAATTGTACTAGCATATTCATATTGTAGCAGGTCACAAAGCACAGGGGCTTTATTGTGGCAAGTAGCAGTACCACATTGTACTCCAGTAGGATGTGCATGATGCAGGCCAGCACAAAAGAACGTCTTTGTCTTTTCTTTATCGTGCTCATACTCTTGAGCAGCCCGGTCATCGTCTTTGTCGCCGTCACAGTGCAGTTGGCACAAATAGTGACGCACCACTACCCTCCCTCCAGAGCGAGCATCATCCCGATTCTCATCAAATGGTAGTCATTAGACTCGATAAACAGCTTGCCAGTTCGGTGTACACATCATTCAGAAAGGTACGGCTTCATGTGCACCACATGGACTACCTCGGGCACCTGTTGATGGCGTTTGGAGCAGCATGAATCGTCACCCACGACTTCGTAATTCACGTCGCTAATACGGCACAGAAACGAAGTATGGTCCGAAGTATCGGCATAGAAGTTTCTCAGAGAGGCATCAGTGTCGTAGCGAATACCAAACCCAGACCCTTTCCCCATATAAGCGACGAATTGGTGGTGGAGATTGTACCGTCGAGCATCACGTTCTTGCTGTGTAGTTATTCAGATGCGCGCGAGCTGTCGTGCTTCCTCGGCGCGCTCAGTGAATTCTGTGGCATCTTCGCGTGAATCATTGTAGTAGTTGTGAGGCAGCATAGCATCAAGCATTGTAGTGACTTCTCGACCATGGATCAAACCAAACGAGGGCCATTTTGGTTGTTTCCTGGCGTGCTGTATTATGTGCGAATGTGACGTATGGCAATACTTTGTCCCAATTCTTGTGCTCCACATCGACGTACATGCACACCACGTCTGCGATAGTCTTGTTGAGGCGTTCTGTAAGCCCTGTCAGGTGTGGTTGATAGGATGTTGTCCTCCTATGCGCTGTGCCATTGAGTGCGAGCACAATGCACAAAAGCTCAGCTGTGAATGTGGTTCCTTTGTCAGTTATGACGACCACTGGAGCACCGTGTCTCAGAACAATGTTTTCGACAAAGAACCGTGCCGCTTCAGCTGCAGTGCTGCTCAGAATTGCCTTGGTTTCTGCGTATCGTGTGAGATAGTCTGTCGCTACTATAACCCATCTATTTCTGCTGCCAGATAGTGGAAAGGGGCCAAGAAGGTCTATTCCAATTTGAGCAAACAGTGTTTCCGGTACTGCAACAGGCTGCAGTAGCCCAGCGGGTTTAGTTGCTGGTACTTTGCGTCGCTGGTACTCGAGGCAAGTTCTAACGTAATGTTCCACCTGTGCTGCGAGCCTTGGCCAGTAGTATCCTCTCGACCTGCTGCTGTATTGCTTCACGTTTATTCTGAGCCACACAATATGGGTTCTGTCGAATGGGTCTTGCTGTTTCCTTCGTGATGATGCGGTGCTTTGTCAGCGCATGCTCCTACTCGCGATGTAGATGAAAAGCAGTTCTTAAACTTTTCGAGCAGTTCCGTAAGATGGTGTCGTTCTGTTGGCGTTAAGCCTGGACCAACGTCAACAGCAGGTGTACGTGGTGTTGTATGAGCCTTGGCTTTTTCTTGTATGGTAAAACAGTCTTGAGCGTGGTTGATTTCATCTAGGTTTACGACAGCGGTGCCTTTACCGATGTGCCGACATTCGTTTGTGAAATTTGCCAAGAGCATCTCTGCATGCCTGTCAACTAAGCTGACGATGCCATGAGCGATGGCAGCACCTTGGCGGAATAGAAGGGAAGTTACATGTTCTGCTACTGCGTCTTCTTTATGCTGTGCACCGCAATTGACGGAAACAAGTCTGCTTGATAGTGACAGTATGCAGACGTCCTCGTCGATAACACGTAAGGCTTGGCGTTGGGGTTCTGTGCCTGGGGTCGTGTCTTTTTCAGGGAAAAATGTTACCACGCCACCGTGTACGTTGACAACGACACCGTATTCCCTTAAGAAGTCCATTCCTAATATGACGATGAGCAAAACAAGAACAAGGTGAAAGCAGGAAGGAGCCAATGTTTTGACAAGCAGACTTGAGACAAGTCCACTTGTTGAAACGTTGGCTCCTGCTTTCACCTTGTTCTCGTTTTGCTCATCGTCTTGAATTTCCATCTCCCGCCTTTCCCCTGTTTTCCCTGGATTCCTAATACGAGCGATTTGCAGCACTCCGGTAGAATCAAGAATGTCGTGACGAAAGCTGCGCTCTCGATTGTGAATCTTTCAGTACGCTTGCCTGTAGGTGTCATTCTCTGGCCTCCAGCATTTCAAATGTGAGGGCCCATCCATTCCATTCTTACTTTCTTCAGTTGGTCCACCAGCGGCTTGCTCATTATAGAAAAGTCTCTATCTTTTCTTTATCGTGCTTGTACTCTCAAACGGCCCAGTCATCGTCTTTGTCGCCGTCAGGGTGTAGTTGGCACAAATAGTGACGCGGCAATGTTCTTAGAAAGGACAACTTGCAGCTAGTGGGTAACAAACCGTGCGAGAAATGAAGGTGTATAAAATCAGCTCAGACACAACATGCAGCTGTTATCAGATTTTAGGTCTCTTCAGTACAATGGTAATTAAATTTACAAGAGGAATCATGCACAGCACAGGTCTCAAGAGCAGGTTTAAATGCTAAACTGGCAACCAATGTGGGTTTTGCCAGTGATTGCATGCTCTGCAAGATTTTGCTACTGACAAGGCGGCACGAAGGACGAGGCTGCCCATCCTTACCTTGTTCATCTTGTGGCCAGCCTTCAAGAGTGGCGCAAAGTGAGGTTCCAGCTTGAACATGGGCACATTCAGCTGCTGTCTCAGGGCTTCGCTGGTTTCAGGCATGAATGGCTGCAGCATTCCAGCCAGGAGACAGGCCACGTTGGCACACAGTGCCATGATGTTTGCAGAACGCAGCCTGCAGTAAGCGTCAGTTCATTGCAACATCCAGTGCAGAAAGTACGTGTGAACCAGCCATCTCAATTTTTTTTTAAAGAGTCCAATGATCAAAGTTCACAGTTGCCCCCCCCTCCCCCCCTCCTTTCTTCCTTTCGAGTGTGGCAATGACTATATGTAGCCTCTGCACAGCCTTTCCGAAAAGCTATGACCAATTGTAAAACATTTCAAATTATACTTTATGAAGTAAATGGTTTTTAGAAATGGTGTAGTTTCATACAATAAATTTGATTACGGAGACAACTTGGCTTCAAAATTTAAAATCAGACGTAAGTGCAAGAGACATAGCACATCAGTGAGCCAGGGAAAGACGTTGGATGGAAATAGAGCAAAGTCTTTTTTTGCATAGAGTTATTCAAACTACAAGCATGGTAGGGATCAAGGTCCAGGTAATATAACATTCGACAGTAAAGATTAAAAAGGAATTTACCTTTGCTCTGGTGTGCCTTTTACAAGTTCCCAAGGCTTATGGAACTGGATGTACTGGTTGCCTATTCGGCTGATGCTCAATATGCACCGAATCGAATCACGAAGCCTAGAATGAAAAAAAAGAAACAATTGTGGCTACAAAAATGTGCAGATTCAATAGCTGTAGTTCAATAAATTTTCAAGGACATACACTTTGAAGGAAGGCAGCAAGAGGGGTTGTCTTTACCTAACTTTGTCCATGAAACTGATGTAGTTCCCCAGTTGTGCTGATACCTTAGCAATGACCACCTTGTCTTCATCAACAATGTTGAGCTCAGGCACCACACCACCAAAATTATTGAACAGAAAGGTAAGTGCCCTGTTCACAAAGTTTCCAAGGTTGTTCAACAGCTCAGAGTTGTTCTTCAGCTGCAGATCACTCCAGCAGAAACTTGTGTCCTGTATTAAGGGACGACACCCGATTTCAATAAATAAGTGAATCATTCGAACTTTGTTGCTTACACAGAAACATGCAGGGCACATATATAATGCACAGAGAATGAGGCCCAAGACTATGGGAACAATAGGTGGTGTCCAAATCCATGCCCTAGCAATGGTTGCCTCTGAGTAACAGAAAATGATCTCGAAGGCTACGCTTTTACAAGCTGCAAGGGCTGGAAGCAATTGCAAAGCTGGAAAAACACTGTTGATGCCACATTTTGGACACCACCTATAGGGGATGTTATATTTGTTCAAAAAGTTGTAATGTCAATTGCACTCATCCGCGGTCACTTTTACTTGCAATTTACGTGCAAATAAATGCACGTGCGGCACTCTGTACATTATGTGTAGACACACAGCTAAAAAATGTACTGTAAAAACCTCTCTAATACATTTCCCACAAGTACAGTCTCCCAGCTATAATACCACTGAAGCACAGCCATTGAAAGGATACAAGCTTATTAAACATGTTCGCATTGCATCTTCCGGATATCTAATAAATTCTGTACCTATGGTCCCGGGAAAGACGCCTTGGAAGGTCTTGCTTTTGCACAACTCAGTTCGAGTATGAAGGAAAAGGACAGGTGGCAGGATAGCGCTCATCGTGTCGCCTGTCCTTTTCCTTCATACTTTGAGTTGTGCTAAAGCAAGACAAGAATATGATGCACCAACTTGCCCACTAAGCAATACTTGTTAACTTCAAAACCTTGGAAGTGGTCATTCTACTGTATATAAAACGTCACAGTCAGAAGCAGCTACATGCTGTCACTTTCAACAACAGAGCTTTAGGAAGTCACTGCAGGCAGAACTGCCATATTGCTACTAAAGGGACTTTTAGCTTTTAATGTAGTACCTGGTTTTCGGGACGCTGGTACATGAGATAGAACCTCCAAACATCAGCAGGGATACCGGTGTCCTGGGCATCATTACCAAACACGCCAACTCCTCTACTTTTTGAGAACTTGGCATCTTCATAGTTTAGGTACTCTGACAAAAAGAAAAGAAGAGGAAGAAAGATCAGACACATCACTCTATAAAAATAAGAAAAAAACATACTAAGGTGATATGGTGGCTCCAAGATGTTAGAGTTCATGCTGTTGGTAAAAGAATGCGTATACACAAAAAAAAGTTTAGAAGTACACAAAACAATAAGCTTTCACGCCACTGGTGCCATAAACCTTGACAATGGAACTTGCTTTACAGCAAATTTATGATAATGCAAATAAACTGCAAAGGTGGTATTGGTAAGGAGAATAGTGTCTGCCATAACATAACATAAAGAAGATGATGCAGCATGCCATGCTCAACTATACAGTTGAAAAGAATGCAAATTTTCTTCTTTCTTTCTCCTTTTTTTTATTGTTGTTGTTCAAGGATAGTAAGAAATTCCCACTCCTGTGATAACTGAAAGGCACTTTTAAATGTGGAGCTCTTATTCACTTACTGTCTCGCATTTTCACTCTCGTGTCCTAAGCTTTTACCAGAAACCAAGCTACATGTTGACGTTGTGTAAAAGGAGCCAAAAGTCTGCCGTGATTCTCAAAATAGGATGCCTTGAACCACTGCCCAGAAACCCATACAAATGAAAGTACTGTAAGTGGTAACTACCAAGTCATAACCAAAGTGCCAATGAGTGGACAATGTGGGTAAAGCTCAACAAGTGTAACAAGTGTAATTGCCGGTTTCCACAGAACTATTACGTCAAGTGTAACACAGCCTATAAATGAAGATGCTTGCTTCTGGTGCAAAGCTACCCATAAGTGTGAATAGAAAACTTATTGTAGCAATATCTGTCATGAAGTGGCAATGCCTGATCGGAATCAAGTACTGCTTACTAATTCCTTAGTCTCATTAGGAGACAAGGAAGAATGAGCAGTGGTACATTATACAGGGTGTCCCAGAAGTCTTTCCCTGATTACAAACATACAGAAGGCAGAAAATATGACACATAGACACATATCCTTTATCTTGAATTGCACGTGATGTATTCAAGTTTTTATGCGCACACATACTCACTGTTCCTTTATTACAGGGACCAGTAATGTAAACACAGTGCAATCAGACACCATTTACAAACCAACACATGGGTGGAATTGGAATAACACCTGCATTTCCTTCGAGCAACGAAAGGAGCACACATAGAAATTTATTTATTGTGTGTGCGTACACAAAAACTTGAATATGTTACCTGCACTTCAGGATAAAAGATGTGTGTCTATGTGTCACGTTTTCTGCCTTCTGCATGTTTGTAATCAGGGAAAGACTTCTGGGACACCAAGTATAACCTTGCAAGGAACACTCTAGCCCCAATTTCTACTCTTGCCCTCAAATTAAAAGCCTACTGCAACAAAATTTTGAACCATATAAAAAGCCTAATTTAACATAATGGAGATATATAGAAGCCTTTGTGCAAAATTTTACGTTTGAAATACATGTGAGAGTGCTATGAAGAGCTTGCAAAAGCAGCTGTTTTTGATACTGAAACTGCAAAAGCACACCGCCACTACCACTCGCTTAGTGATGCATGACCTCTGTCATCTTGGAGGCCACGCAACTGCATAGCATAGATACCGCAGGGTGCCGTGACAAGCCCTCTCTCCAATGGCAGTGAGGCACTTAGACTACAGCATGCTCCGATTGGTCTCTGTCGTTATCTAGGCATGGCTAGATAAGCCAGCCTGAGTGTCCGGCACTCACCGCTGGCTGCAGCGCACTGAAAAATTTTGGACGTGACATGCTGTGACTTACATCATAACGACACCACCAGGTGAATGCATTAGGTGCTGTTTAAAGGGACAGACAGCCGCTCAGAACATTAATCGAGATAACCCTGCTGATGGAATGATTCCCTATCATATTGGCTAAAACGAGCTATGTTTTTCTCATTACATGTGGATTTATATTTTTAATTCATCACTAAAAGTTGCAAAAGATGACCTTTGGCACCCGACGTGGCAAAAACATGAAGCTTCATAGAAGGTCCACCATGTGACCTTCCACTAGTGCATGCAGTTCCCGGTCTTTTTGTTAGTATTGAAATGCAGTATGCTTTTTATTATTATAAGTTTTTCCTGACATACAATGTGCAGGTAAGCCTTCGTTTGTAGCAGGCAGAAAAGTAGCGCTGCCTTCTCCTTCGTTTTAAATGAGTTGACTTGGCTCTTCTATCAACAGAACAACAACGATGGCGGCCAGCCAGCCATGACATAGATGTGTACTTGGGGAAAAATGCGGTACAAATATAAGAAATGTCTGCAGAACAATGCGAGCTTATTGCGCCAGCTTTTTATTTTCAAAAGTGGTTGAAAAGGTCAAAATGTAGGTGGTTAACCACAGTTACACTCACTCCTGTGAAAACAGAACAATGGGTGGCTTTCACAATTTGCGAGGCAGGCTATGGACATTGCTCACACCTCTCAGAGCTGCCGGAGGAGAGACTCCTACTTTTTTAGAGGCTGCTCAGATCAAAAATTTCTGATTACAAAATATTCACGCGTTTTTGGAAGTAACCAATACAGGCGTAAACACTACCGAGGGTGAGCTTTGCATTGCGGCATAAAAATCTTAGTCTTTAAATATCAGTTGTCAGTCCCTTTAAAGGCTGCTAACAAAAAATATGTAATTACTAGTTCTGAGGCTTTTCCAAGATTGGTTCAGTTGGACGTACTGCTACTCATTTATAACAAATCTAGCCCAAGTGAAATTTTTTTGCAGTCCGCAAACACTATGAAGGCAATAATTCTTCTCAAGCACAGTGGAGAAGAGGAGAAGGAAAATAACAAAATTGTTATCAATTTCACATTGTGGCTGACGTGACTGACAAACCAGCAACTTCATAATATACTTCTGGTATTAGGAAAGCACAGTCTCACCTACGGCCATAAGATGGTCAACCGACGTATAGCTTCGGTGCGTACCCAGCTGTGTCATAGGAAACACAATAGCATGGAACGGCACGTTGTCCTTAGCCATAAACTGGTACAATGTCACTTGGTCAGGCTGCTTCCACCAAAGCTCCCATTCGCTAGTGTAGTTGGCCGTAATGGAGAGGTAGCCAATAGGAGCATCAAACCACACATAAAACACCTGTATAATGAAAAAAGGACAGAAGGACGGCACTTGAGAACAAAAGTAAGCAAACAGGAATAACCATTTGATAGAGGTAACCACTATCAAAGGGGCTCAGCAACTTTTTATCCTTTCACTACTGAGGACGAGCCAGACTTCGAACCTGGAAACACTCAACTATGTTTCCAGGATTCATTTCAGACAGGCCCACCTCGTCCTCAGATAAGAGCGGTACAAATTCCAATGACAAGCCTGGCTCATCCTCGGTAGTGAAAGGGTTAAGGCCACCACTTTTGTTCTAGGCCGTTTCTTTGCATGTCAAAGAACTAATAGCAAAAGGAATTACGGTAATTAATACACGCAAACCCAAGTTATCGGCCGTAGGAGCTTCAAAATACAAGCAAAATGAAAGTAACCCTCAATTCCAATTTTCGCAGCTCTGGACACCACACTGCACTCTCCCATGCCGTCATAAAGTGGCACCCAGCAGCCGTACAGCACCGATGTTACATAAAGGAAGTTGGCGTGCTGTAGTTGCTAAGTGTGCTCAGCTGGTTGATGGCAGTAGAGCGGCAAGTTGGGCTAGTTGGTGGAGGTTCATCTTGCTGTGCGCATCTTGCCCACTTCTACTTCTGCTGTTAGTGTGTTTATAGCGCAGTAACCCCCGAATTACAAGATGGTTGATGGCATTTCCCATGACCTCCGCGATCGGGCAGTGCGTGGTCAGATCTTCGAGGCCATCTCGTCACTTCTATGGTTACAACAGCTTCCATGAGGTGGCCATTGGCACAACTTGTGCTCGACATGTTGATGCCGTTCCCATGGTCGCAACACCTCGCCCGTGGCTGTATGACAAATCAGGCAATACTTAAAATGGTAAAATGAAATTCTTCCAGCATGGTCTTGTCGGGAGTCGGCAGCCAAAGTAGCGGTTTGGTGCACAGTCAATGAAATGTTTTACGGAGGCTGCACGACACTTGCGAAAACTTAAAAAACCACTTTGGCAACGAAAGTGAGGGCACATCCTGGTCAGATGTTTTGATTCCTCGACACACAAAGCTGCTTGGTCTACGTGTTTCGCAAGTGCAAAGCCTTAGAAAAATGTTTAGGTTATAGTGCATTACTGCTTATAGTGTGGAAATTCGTGACTCCGGTAAATTACATTATAAGCGGTCTATGCTGTGCTCACAATATTGTGTGAACGTAAACTGCACATTACATTTTCACGCAACAATCATAGAACCACTCACTGACATCCAGTCCGTCACACAAAGTGCATGAAGCCACCGCTATAATGCTGCTATTGGTGCTGCCCAGCAAGCTTTCCCTGGAGCATTGCAGCACTCCTAAAAGTATTTACTAACATTCATCCTTATCATTTTGTGGAACGAGCAGCATCAATAAATAGAACGTTGCATAATGTTAAAAAGCATTTACACAAGCACTGCAACATTATTATTCACACACACAAACCCTACACAAAGTGAGCCAGAATGTCCAACATTCCTCCACATTATGATGTAAGTTTCATACAAAATATCATGCCTTGCTGATACCTCAAAAATACTTATTACCAGCAACCAACTGCTCGGTTGAGAGAACTTCCATGCTAATGGTGCTCTCCCTGTGCCACAGATTGACTTACAAAACGTGGCAGAACACGACCTATGAAAATGTTGATGTGTCGCAGGGCTTCTGCACCGCTCCAGGTACCTCGGAGGCCATGGACAACAAACATGCCGCATAGATGACACGCACAATGTCCTTTGTTTGCAGGCGATTTGAACTGAGGAGTCGGCTTGCTGTGCCAACTGCAATTCTCTCTGCAACTAACTCACCTTTTGGAACACAACAAAGGCTGTTAAAATTTTAGGAGCATAATTAATCACTCAGATTTGACTTAATATTTGTCTTTATGTGCCCCCTATACTCGTTTCTCTGCAACCATGTAGACTTAGCACACCAGCTCTAGACATCATAGAGAAAATGTATCGAACTAGTACTACCGCACTATGCTTACCTTGTCCTTATAGCTCTGCAATGGGACAGGCGTGCCCCACTTGAGATCTCTTGTGATGCACCGAGGCTTCAGGCCATCCCTGAGCCAGGAATTCGTTATCACTTTAGCAGTCTGTGTCCATTGATCCCCTGAAGTCTTTTTCTTGAACCATTCCGTAAAAGCAGGCTCTAACTGAGAAAAGCAAAAAAGAAGCTTGCAGTGCTACCTACACACTGCTGCTATATACTTATTAAAGCGAAACAACGAATGAAGCTGAGAGGTCTGAGTACTCACAAATCCACAACCAATGAAGTTTATGAATATCAAGCAAGCATCCATAGATATACACTCTTACCTTTCTGTACACATATTAGGAACCAAAGCCCAACTGGCTATGCTCATGAAGAAGAGATATTACACCTGAGGCATGAAGAACTAATTATCAGAGTACACAAAGTATCAAGAATAAAATGTGAATATGAAATGCTCCAAGATTGCTGTGTTACATTTAAAGCAATGTTTTAAAAAACACACGCAGCACTGCCGCTTTTTAACACATAGAACTAGATGTTCATAAAGAATGGTAAGCTTTCAATAATTATCAGTGCTCTTTATCAAGTTGACTGCGAGAAGAACCAGTCTTATGCACCCATTCATGCATGCACATATACCACACAATAGAAAACATGTAACAGAGTTATATTTGAAACACAATTTCTCTGACGGTGGTGCAGTCACTCATGAGTACTAATCTTATACCTTGGGGAGGTCAATAAAAAGGTGGCCTGATGTCTTCAGCACCGGATTCTCCTTGCACAATTTGCATCGTGCTTCTTTGAGCTCTGTTGGATTGATGAGCTTTGAGCAGAGATCACACTGGTCCCCCCGTGCATCCTCATAACCGCAAAATGGGCAGGTGCCTTCAACAAACCTGTCTGCAAGAAACCTGCATACAAACAGCCAAAAAAGCAAAGAAACGAGCCAGAAAAAAATTGCGGTTTAGATGTGTGACCGGCTTATATTCACACTAAACTGGACTGCATAACCATAACCGGCCAAAGTGAGTTGGCTATTCATGAGAATAAAAGCTTCACAAAATATTCACAATTGCATAATATGCAAATAGAGAATGTGCACAATAGATAACTAGACCAGAAGGTAACTCTAAGCACAAGTGGCATTCAAGCTAAAGATGTGTATAAACACACTGTTGAACTTAGAATAATGAGCGTGGATTATTAGAGAAACAAAGTACATAAATCTAAAATGTTTTTTGATTAGTAGTAAATATATGCATATAACAAATATATGATGTAACAAACATCTTTTCATGTTGGATGCAACTTCTTTATAACAAGGTTTGACTGTATATAGATCTTGAAAATTTATGTGGAGAATGGGCAACAGCAAGCCATTTACAGCAGCAAGTCATAGCACAAATAGAAGTTTTATATATACGAAGTTTTATACCATCGAGCCTGGTTAGAGTGTATCAAAATTGAGGCACAAGACAGCATTACATCACAATCGTTTCATGTAAAAGATGAGCAGCTGCAATGTCTAAGGCCTGTGACCACATCTGGCAATGACCTATTGCTACAACAGAATGCAACTTCAAAAGGAAGGCATCTATGACCGACAACACCTAGATGTTGTCAGTGACAAAGCTATGTGCAGCATGCAAGCAGCTGCTAAGCCAACTAATGCACATGCGAGAGTTCAAAATGTGTTCCATGGTGCGAGTTGTGATGGTGTGCAAAATGCCAATGCACTGAGCAGACACATACCGAAAATATGTTGCACAGACTGCTTTTCTGCATCAGATGCTGCACACACCACGTAAACATACCACATGCTGCAATGCGACACACATAGGTGGGGCACCTTAGATGTTTTGCAACCAATCAACAAGAAAAGCATCTGTACAAAAATAATGCAATGAAATTGTGGAGTAACCCCTGTGCCAGAAGAAGTTATGGCTAGCTGTAACATTCCCACATCAGTTAAAAAAGATCTTTAAAAGCTTTTGGTGCACGTGCCTAGATACTGGGAGAGACAAACAGCAGAATCCCACAAGTATTTGTGCATTAAAAAAAGATTCATTAATGTTCTAGAACCACAATATGATTATGAGCCATGCTGTGGTGGGGGACTCTGTATTAATTTTTACCACTTGGGGTTCTTTAACGTGCACCTCAATCTAAGTACTTGAGTATTTTTGCATTGCGCCCCCCTCAGAGTGCTGCCACCGTGGCTGGGATCGAACCTGCAACTCTGAGCTTAGTAGCACAATGCCATATCCACTGAGCTACTCTAAAGGATGAGTATTTGTGCATCAGAAGAGGTTGTGGTCAATGGGGCAGGGCCACAGTGACTCGTATGCTGTTAGAAAGTGCGCCTTACGGTGTATTGTGCCTCACATTGATCGATATATACTGAATGCGCTGGTGGGCGCAATGCGACATAAGTGTGCATCTGCTCTGTACTCATAATTGGGGTTCTTGAGAGAATATTCCCACCTTTCAATATAGACGGCAATTCAAATCATCAAAGTTTTATATAAGCCAGCTCAACTGCATGCCACTATACATATTCTAACCTCAAGTTCTACTCTAATGTGCACCGTTGTTACAGTGTATTTGTAATTACGCAATCCTTCCAGAGGAATGTGACAAAGTTTACCTGTCACAATGGCTGCAGTAAAGCTGTTCCACCACTTCTTCACGCAAATATCCATTTTGGTGAAGCTCTAAAAAGATCTGTTGTGCGATTCTGAAACAACACAAGCGGCAGTGAAGGAGGCAGTAGCAATGAGATATGGGAAAGAATTCATTCCTTAAATGCCACACACAGTTTTCTGCCTAAACAGTTCAGCAGGCGAAAATTGCATTGGCTGTCACGAAAGCTGTCTCAAGTACATTTCCATTTAACCACAATGAACTCCCTTGGTTTAGCCATGTTTGAGTAAAACTTGTGCACCTCTTATCAAACCTCTTTCCCCTATTCCACACATCAGTGAAAGCAGGACTTAGAGCACCAATTCAGTAATATCTCTAATGTTTGTTTGTACGGAGTCTGTAACACATAAATATTACACTGATATATTTTCTGACATTGCACTGAGAGCAAAATTTTTTTTAAAAAGTTGCTTTTGTGTTCTACGTTGTCTGTTGCAGCTAGTTATGGCCTCAACTCTAATCTATGTTTATCACCTACACTTAGTCTGTTGTGGCTAGTTATGGCCTAAATCCTAATCTGTGATTATCATCCATGAGCACTGAAGTCTACTCAAAGCCTAGCGGTAGTGTGCCCATGTGCAAATACTACTGCTCCGCGACCCCCAGGACAGAAAAGTGAATGAATACAGTGCCACGGCAACGATTAACGATCTTACTTTGTCTGCTGCTCAGTTGTGGTCCTCCCAAAATGATCGAAGGAGATGTTGAACCACTGGTAAATGTCACTGTGGATCTTGTTATACCGGTCGCAGATCTCACGAGGTGTGATGCCCAACTCCAGTGCCTTGGTCTCTGTGGCTGTGCCATATTCGTCAGTGCCACACACATACAATGTGTTCCAGTTTCTTATCCGACAATACCTAGTGTACGGAAGACAGTGGAGGTGAGAACAGTCAGGCCTTTTTTGGAGACCAAAGCAGCAAGCAGCATCATAGGTTGGGGATTCCTTACCTCGCAAACACGTCAGCGCTCAATACAGACCCAACAATGTTCCCGAGGTGCGGTACATTGTTGACATAGGGCAATGCACTTGTGATGAGCACATTCTTCTCACCATTCCTGGGGAGTCTGAAACAGTGAAATACAACAATGTGATACTTTTTCACACATACAGCACTGTATATGTAGACAATACGCCTTTGAAACAAATAATGGCATTTAATATTTCTGTGCATGAGCGTTTCTGCATTCCACCCCCATTGGAATGCAGCTGCCGTGACCACGAATTGAAACCGCTACCTTGTGCTGAGCGGCCGAACACTATAGCCACTCAGCAACTGCAAGAGATGTCTACATCATATATGAAAGCTACATAAAATTGGACCACGTACAATTCATGGTCATAGCAATCAGATTTTCCAGCTTGCTCAGCAGTGTTACAAGTGGACTGCACAGTAATGCGACACAATGTTGCACTCTGCCAAATTTGTAAATGTGGAAAGGTCACGTACATAGGCACAGTCCGCTTCTGAAGTTCTGTAGCCTTGTTCCGTGGGTCTGTCCAAACTTGAAAAGCCTTGTCAATTTCTTCTCCACTTAATGTGTGTTCCCTGTCTTCCTGAAAGGCAGCAAAATGAAACATACATTAGACCTGAACATACCGAAGGCTACACTTCAGGTAAAGGCACCAATTTTACTAACCACTGGTGCTGAGATGCAGCTGATGCTTGACCTCTGAGAGACTGCATCAGGTGCTTTTGGTGGCACGGTTGGAGAACATTGCGGTGCAAAGGCCACGAGGGATTCCTGAGAGAATGAGAATAATATACAATTTCTACAAACTTGGGACAGTAAACGAAAAGAGTGGTTAGAAAAGTAAAAGATGCAGCAGTGCAATTGGTGCTGTAAAACCTCCAAAAACGATTATCAACACCAAAGAGGACTGCAGCTTGCTATGCTTGCACTACGAATGCGACGAACCAAAGCATTTACCAAATAAAACCATCTACTTTATTGTTAACTAGTAACAATTGCACCTTTCCTTAACCCACCAACAAATGGAAGAAGGTGCCGATTGACCAAGACCTCACCATGAATTGATCAAGCAGTCAATGCCTGATCGGTGCTCTTGAACACCACCACCAAAAAGTTGGTTACAGATTCATATTATTTGGCAGGTACATTACCTTTACTGCTTTCTGCATGATATAAGTAGTCCACAGCAGCCCACACAACATTACTTTTCACTACAGCATCATTACAATTACCAATGACATGCTAGGAGAAATAAACCTGTTCTAAAAATATATATGGTATACCTGATGTCAGCATTAATCAGGAGCACTGCAATGATGCTGCTAACAGAACCTGCTAGTCAGGAGCTATTACTTAATCATTAAACCCTAATGAAGACTGTAAACCTTAATTAAACATGTAAGAAAAAGCCAAGGTATCATTAGTAATTTATAAATGAACAACTCACCTTGAATCCTTTGTAGCCTTCCTTTGGAAGAACCAAGTTGAGTGTTTTTTGAAAACTTGCATTGGCTTCTATATGACTGAACCATTTGCACAGAGCTTTGCAAGGAACTACTAGACCTGCATCAAAAAGACCACAACACAAATAAGAACCTCTAAAAGCGCAGAATAAAAAAGAAAGACTATGTTTCATATGTTATCTGCTTGGATTACCTGTAAATAAGCTGTCGATAGTTTTAAGTGGCAGTATGGAAGACCAAACAATGACATCAGCAAAGCCAGGACCCTGCACATGATGTGCAAAGAAAGAATAATATATAATATGCCTGTTAGTAGAACAGGTCATTCTGTGACAGTACAAAAACACTATAATTAAGGAAAAACAGTTGACTGCTTATGAACACGTGCAAGCTTGGCCCCTCATCCAGCACCAAAACAGATTTATGTATTACGATTAATGAAAGTGTGATCACAGTAGCAAAGTGCTGGCAACAGACTTACAAGTCGCAGAAAATCACGTTAGTCTTCAGCAGACAGTTTATTGTGAGTATTGCATCCAGGTTCAGCACTCAGTAACAGATTAGTAACACTCGCATGATTCAGGGGAACCAACTTGCACAAGCCATACTGTTGTGACATGGAACTTACTTGTACGTCCTTGCTTAATGTGGAATGTTGGGATATGAAACCATCTAGGTGTCTCAAGAGAGCTTTGAGTATGAGCTGTATGCTGTTGTCAATCTTTCCATGTTGTATATGTTCTAGGAGAGCTGTTGCCACAACAGGCTGCAAACAAATGCATGTGAACGTTATAGCAGGGTTATAGTTGAGGGAGACTTTAGTTTTAAATACGAAAACCAACTACCTGTAGTTTCACGGCTTCCCATTCGCACCATTCTTCATCTTCGATCAGAAGCGAGTTTTTCCCCGACTTCTCCCACAGAAACCTGGAACAAAGAATCGAAAGTATTTTTTACCTTCGCTCGTATATAAAGCAACTGAGAAACTTAGGTCACAGCCAAAACATATACCTGCATATGGCATTAGCGTTGAACAAAGTGGTACCGTCTTCAAGCCTTAGCACCGGTAGCTTCGGTCTGCTGAGGTAAGGCACAACCTTGTCTGCAATTGAAACATGACTCGCGATTACTACAATAACGTCACTGATGGTCCCCGTAAACTGGCCTAGTTTTGGGGGCACATGCCGGTAATCAGGAGGCACGAGGAGGTAACTAAGAAGGAACTTGGAAAAATAAGTAACCGCGAAGAAAATAATGAATGGGTGCAGGCGCGTGGAGCGTACGCTTAATTAAAGGGACAACTTGAAGCATTTATTTTTGGTGTGCACTTCTTGATGACAGTAAATTTATTGCGGACTCGGAACACTTGGGCGGTTGTTGTCGTTGGTGATTGTGGCGCATACCCACATAGGCTATCAATGCACCTTTTTTTTTTTTTTTTTCCATGACAACTCGCGTGACAGGCATCGCGGGATGCTACGTTGCAGCTTGCGCATAAAACATCAGGTGCAAGCGAAACTACTTCGTTTACCGCCAGTGAGGACGAATTTCTTCATAAATGAGGCCTTGTGAGTATGTGAAAAAAACAGCGATATATACTTCGTGCTAGAGGAGTTAATGTTTGAGCGTTGCACGTGTCAGGGAAGTTGGAATGAATGAACGAGTACGTTACATCACTTTTCAGCTTCTATACTCCGAGGGCTCCACTGCATGAAAAAGTACTGCGGCACAGCTTCGTACCTACATTTTGTCAAAGTGATGCACAAATAATCAATCAGACTACGTTCCAAGATAATGCGAGATCGAGTTTTTTTGCGAACTAGGTCAACGTATTTGCAGGCCACACAGACAAGCGATACGCGGCGGCATTTCTTTTTTCACCTTTGACGTTGGCGGTCACAATCGGCACAGGTTCACCAGTAATCTCGATGAATATCGCTGTTTTGATGCCGTAAAAATTGTGGTCACAGTCGTGCAACTTCATTTTGCCACGAAGGCCGAGCTACGGGCTCGAGCACGGAGAATGCAGCGCTTGGGAAACGAACAGAGAAAGGACACGTAGCGCCCTCTAAACTCCACATACGGAGTTTTGAAGACCGCCAAATAGTGGAATGCTCGTGGAGGAGTGGCAAGGTCACGTGGGCATGTTTCCTCCACTACGTCATCCACATCCTCCTCCGTCTATTTTGCTGAAACGGGGATGACGAAACATCGCCCTGTGGCGCGTCAGCGTGACGCACAGCGCTTTCGCCTTGCGGTTGTACCGGACCGGGCCAGAGAATGTAGCGCTTAAGCATTGGTCATGCTCTCTCCATGGGTTTTTAACGCTCAAAGTCTACTGTTTACTATGGAACTACTGGTATGTCACTCACACATCTGTGGCGTTAAGATGCGCACAGGTACAGCGACCTGTGTACTTATCCTGATCGGTGTTTATCCTGAAAACACACATACTGCACTGTTAAGGCATTTAAGCTTTTACGAATGGTATAACGCAGGTTATACTTTATAAGGGTGTATTATTTTGGCAATTTAGTTAAAGTGATGGTGGCATATAATTCTGCAAATACCTGTTTTTAGGTGCAGCCCAATTAACAATCATATGTTGCACACAAACGCATGCACAATAGGTTTCTCTTATATATCCACAGATGACCGCGTACTTATACAAAATACACAGGTGCTCACCGTTCCGATCGGTGTCCTCGAAAGTACGGGTATAAAAACCGATTGCGTAACTCTTGCAACGTCTCAAGTTGGCTACTTGGGCTACTTTTCAACTGCTTGATGATTGCTGGCATCGAGTACTGGGCTGCTACATCTGTTTGCCGTCACGTTTGCGCTGTTGAAAATTGTGGGGTTTTACGTGCCAAAACCAAATTTCTGATCATGAGGCACGCCGTAGTGGAGGACTACGGAAATTTCGACCACCTGGAGTTCTTTAACGTGCACCTAAATCTAAGTACACGGGGTTTGTGCTGTTCTTCTATGTGCTATTAACCTGCCTGGTTACGGTATTATAAATTGGCAATTCTTTAACAACAGTTCGCGCATAAATGCAAATTCGATCACATAGTGTTTTGTTTATTTTATTTATTTATTAAATATTCAATCAGAATATAGTTTACCCACGGAGCATGAGGATATATATTTTACTTGTGTCTTTGCTAAATTAGACTTTTATTGGTGTCTGATGTACGTAATCTTGTATTACACCCTTTGACAATTTGATGTTGCTAAGGGTGTAATGTTGTGAATTCCACTTTCGATAAAGGAGGAATTGCAAAACACCAGTTATAGTGTACATGCAAAATACCAATTTTAAGGGATATAATGAAAGGGTGCGAGTCATATACACATGCACACACCTACTGGCGTAAACTGGTTTAAAGTGTACTTAGTGCATGGTCCCCATTTGTGCTAAATCTGAACCCGGTGCTGAATTCAGTTCTCCCAGGACTCAGTCTGGTATACAATGCGTATGACGGTTCTATAAAGGTTTTGGGCACATATATTTAGTGGAAATACCGCAATTGGGTGATGCTCTTGAAACTTTGCCATCACATCACCCATAAGATTGCCCCTAGACCCTCTAAATGTCAACTCTGCGGCAAGTTTATTTCACTTTTTCCAGGACATCAGGCAAACTTGGTATGCGATTCGTAAAATAAGCTTCTAACGCTCTGGGACGCTTTTATAAGTAATCTCTTACAAAGTAAGTAAATAACTTACACAGTTTAAACTTTGATCGTACATAAATCACGAATTACTCCGAATTTTCACGCAAATTGAATCTTGGTGCCACGTTCGGTTCTACCAGGGCAAAGAAAGTACACGCTTCGTATAACAGCTACTAAGGATGATGAAGAAAATTAGCATTTGTTATTTATTTCGAAAGCCCCCAATTAACATATACAGTGTTGAAACTTTTGGCGTACATTACTATAACACGGCTCCCATTTCGAGCGGAATAATATATGGCTACCGCCTTTAGTACCTCACCGGAGAAAACTTGTATATTTCACTTAACGCTTCTAAACAGGCATAAAACGAGTGTCTAGAAATTTTCATTTAGCCCTATATATTAGCCCACACACATTCCAATCCTGGCTCCCGCATCACCCTTACTCACCCTTATCGCGCATCACCCTTATTTCACCTAAGATTTAGGAGTACTGAGAATAACGCAAAATTAAACTTCGAATTTCGGACAACTGGGGATTCACAAGAAGCAAACTCCGATAAACGCCGAATTTCCATCAAAAGATGACCCCGAAAAACACCCTCAGAATTTCAAGATAAATAAACTCCGAAAACACGGAGCCCTGCTTATATGTATACAACTAAACCCCCAGCACTGAATTTAAGTGCATTCTTTCTTTGTAAGTTTCCGTAATCTCGCTGTTACGTTCAACTCTTCAACTCATAACAAACAAAAAAAAAGCCATAACGCCCAACTTTCGTTATGGGACTCAACGTTTCCGGTTTAAACTTAACAAAAAAAAAAGCGAAAGTGGTACGTGGAATTGTTTCCCGTAATTCGGTTTCAGCCGAAAAAGGTCATTCAAAACAAATTTACGAGAGCTAAGACGCCGATACATGCACTCCTATGGAAGGATCCTGGTATGACCTTTGTCAAGCATCAACCTGCCACGACCCCTCCCCCCTGCGCCAAGCAATTTTATTTGATAGCAATTATTACTGGTTGTATATTCTTAATTTTCTCAAAAGCATTCGTCAAAGTGAGCCACAAACTTCTCCCTCATAAGCTTCTGCAACTAAACCTCGATTCTAATGTTTTAAAATGGATATAGAATGCTTTCTAATTAACCGCTCACAATCTGTTTCTGCTAATAACCATAACTCCTCTTTCAAAGTATATACTGGGTGCCGCAACATTCCATCCTTGGGCCTCTTTTATTTCTTATTTATATAAATGACCTCTGACCTCCCTTCACGATTAATTCTAACATTCATCTGTTTGCAGATGATTGCGTTATATATAGAGATTAAAAATGACGAAGATATTAGGAGGAAGCTTTCGCTCGGCCCGAACTCTGATGCGGCCTATTCAAGTACACATAAAACGCAAAAACGCTTTTCTGAGTTAACCCCTGGACCGATATTAATGAAATTTCTTGCATTAGAGAGAGAGGGGGAGAGAGAGCTAAATTCTAGTGGCTGTTGGAAGCGTAATTTATATCTAGGGCTTGAATTTAGTTTAGAGAATTCTATAGAATTCGCAAGCTCGAGAAAAAAGAACAGACGCACGAAGTTGATAAATTATTAGCTCTACATCAAGAACAGATATCGCTGTTCTGTAAACGGCATCCATTAGATCATTCAAAGCGGACAAATCTAATGTCAATTTATATCTTACGTGAATTTGTTACGTTGTGTACAAGGGTTCTGCATAAGCTGTATTTTCATAATCACATTCCAATTTTGTCCGCTTTATACGTACTATTAGCTGCAGTTCACGGAATTATGTCATTTTTCCTTGCTGAGTTAGAGAGTTGTAAACTTGATAGTTTAGTTTTCTGAAAATATGCGATTTCTACCAATCTTTCTTTAAAAATAAATCACAACCTAAATCAAGAATTCGAAACCAACAGTTACTAGATTTTAAGTTTTTCTTTTAAATGCAACAAACTTCGTCAAACCTGGTGCAGTGGTTGCCGAGAAAAAGGAACTCTCCTTTTACGTGTATTTAGATAGGAGCAACAGAGCTAAAGCTTGCTCTTAATACCGTAACTATAGTTGGTGTAACAAATGGCACTCATGAATCTAAACACTAACAAATGTAAATTTATGTATGTGTCCCGGTTAACTATACTATAGTTCTCCAATATACTTGCTGAACAACGCTGCCTTAGGTCCTGTACCTTCATACACGTTTTAGGGGTTCGTCTTACAGCTAATCTCACCTGAACAACCCTTATCGATCACATTACTAACAATGCGAATCGAACTTTGGGTTATTTGCGCCGCAACATTTATAATTAATCCTCTATCTCGCAAGTTATTGCTATACAAAACACTAATACGGCCAAAATTAGAGCATGCATCTAATGTATCGATCCTAACATAACCTAACGTTGTTACTTCAGTTGAACTTGCCCAAAGTTACTCCGCTCGTTTTATCTGTTCAAATTATGATCGAACTGCTAGTATAACCGCAATTAAAATTAACCATGAACTTCCATCTGTTGATTCCCGCTGTAAAATCTCGAGGCTAACATTATTTCTTAAGCTATATCATCATTATTCACTCCACAACGAAATTATATCGCGACTGCTATACATATTGCGCTGAATTGATCACCTTCATAAGGCAGGCAGTGGATATTGTGGCACTAAAACTTTGTGAGACTCCTTTTTGCCTCGCACATCCATTGAATGGAACATCTTCTCATAGAAATCGTAACTATTACTAACAATATTAATTTTCGTGCAACATTAACTAACATTGTGCAACCAGGATTTGCTAATTGCTCGCCACACTCCTTTTTATCATTGTAATATTGGGCTATACTGTATAACTATACAGCTGCTTATCTGTTGCGCACTTGTATGTTCTGTTACCATCAGCTAAAATTCTATGATTAGAAAGTTTATTTTTTGCTTATTGTATTTTGTCTCTTTTCTGTTCAAACAACTCTCATCTCTAATGCCTTCGGGCCTTGAGGGTACAAACAAACAAACAAACAAGTAAATAAATAAGTAAATAAATAAATAAGACACTGTCACTGTCATCGCGTGACATGGAGCTGATTTGGAAATTTGATTATTTTTACGCCCCTTTCAAAGCTTGGTTCTTCTTGCGCAATGGCTCGTATGACCCACAATTCCTATATTACTGTTTTTATTCGATTCTAACTCGCACTTTTTTTTCTTCGGAGAGTCACGGAAGTATGACAATGCGCGTTTGAACCAAGTAGGAAACCAAAACTCCAATCAACACGCATACACCCCCTCCTCCCCTCCTTGCTTCCCAATAATGAATGCATGCATCCTATCAATCTCTGCGAACGCCGGCAGTTTTGTTAGAGTTACTGTGTATGCTTCCCTCTTGCTTCTCAAGGGGAGCATATACAATTACTCTATAGCAGTTCGTGATCATTGGGCGCCTCCCATTTATAGCTGGTGTCCGACGAGCGACAACCGTTATAAACACTCGGATGCAACAAGTTTCATTTTTTCCGTTTGAGAGAAAAAAAAAATGAAAATATCGTGGGAACAATCAGAGGAGTATTGCATTTTGCATTTTTGTTAATATGAAAATTGGGGCGCGTGTTATGAGCGAGGGCACTGAATTTTCCGTTTCTGGTCGTGAACAAAGTCAGGCGCGCGTTAAAGCCAAGTAAATAACAAGTACGGTGTTCGTCGAAGATGTATACCCGCAAAATGTTATACGAATGAAGTATCTCATTGTCTTCTGATGATATTTTATTTCAGTGCACCTGATCCTTGTTGGAGTCTTGGCCCTGCCCTGTACAGCGTCCTCGAATATGGCAACAACCATACAACGCACGCGAGTTCCCCCGAGAACACTGAGTAAGCAAATGTGTGCACCAGCTTTTGTTTTTGCCATTTTAGTTTCTTAGTGTATACGTGCGCACTCAGACAAGAGACATAATGTAGTGCACGCTTTTAGACGTGTATGCGTAGTATCCGGACCAGCAGTTTCTTTTTTCTTAGTCTTGTGGGTTTCTTTTGCTCAATAAATATGCGCTGCTATTTTCAATAATATGCACGGAAGTCAGCGCTTCTGTCTTTTGCATCCTTTTTTCGTCTGCGCCCGCTTGTGCGCTGTTCTGTTTGACTCATCTAAGGGGCGCTGAGTATCAGCAATGTTGAAATTTCTTTCCGTAATTGGGTCATACTCTTACTCTCTCTCTCTCTTTCTATCTAAATATTTCCTTTTGTTGTGTGTAGAAAGAGGAAGGGGAAGACTGCGGTCCTGCCAGCAAGGACGCTCTCCATTTCCTACAATCATTTTGCAGTGAAACTGTTAATACGACTATATATAAGGGCTCGAAAACGTAACGCCACGCAAACGAAAACGCCAGTTTTAACGGTTTGAAGAAAAGAAATAATAACTCACGAAGTTGATGGTTTGAGAAAATGTGGCGAATGATAGGCGCAATACGTAGGCAAATTTCGAAGTGACTGCATGTAAAAACAGAGGTTAAATGAATACTGCTAAACCCTCGTTTTCGGCCCGTTTAGAGGCGTTATATGAAACGTTTAAAAAAGTTTATCGCACTTGCCTATAAGGACCAAAAATTGCAGGGAATTCATATTTTCAGAAAATAGGGTCCACTTTAAGGGTTATGTGCACTGAAAGTTTGAAGGGTGTTGGCTAATTATGTGCCTTAAAAATAATTACTGGACACTCGTCCTCGTCCAAATTTTGTACGTTCTACAAAGCATGTTGCTTCTCCCTGGTCTCTTCGGTTAAGTATGCGAGGCACAGTGTTTCTATATCGTTGAAGTAGGAAGCATGTCGTGAATGGCGAACGATAAATGTTTAATCCGTGCAGGTTATTTGTAGCTTTTGCAGAAAGTTGCTCATTGAAGTTCCAGAGGGTCACACTGCCTCTATCCGCGGTATTTCCCAGGGTCATAAAACAACCGCACAAGACGCCTACTTCAAGATCAGCGGAAATGGGGAAATAGAAAGTTCACTCAATGGCGAAAATTTAATGTTTCTGGCTTAAACAGAAGCATTGGAGCTAATCATTGAACCTTAGTTTTTTTTTTTTCGGTCTTTCCGTTAGTGCGTATACGAAAATTGTGCCTGGTTTCTCCGTTGACCTCGGCGAAATACGCAAGCCACCTTGCTTATATGACAGAATTGAGGAGCTGGTTATGGGTAATGCGTACGCAAAGCTTGAAATGTGTGGGGGAATTACAGTCTTTGCAATAAATTACGTATGCGATTGGTTTGGAGCGTTATGAGTGTGTTTTATATAAGCGGCCGCAGATTTAGCCAGCTACCCTGGCATAACTATACCAATGCCACCAAGAATAGGTTCAGCGAAATTGGGGAGAACGGTGTTTCAAATTTGGGTGCCGCGTTAAACGAATGTGGATCGATTACAGCCTTTGTGAAAAAATTGCTTTGGCAAGTGTTTGAAAGTGTCACGCTGCCGTTTTCAACTATACGTTTTCCCAATGTTCCGGCCGCAAGAAGCCTGCGTTATGTTTAAATTTTGTAGAAATTCGTGGCATATTAACTGCGATGTGTCCCGAAATTTTCACGTTCGAGCCTTTATTAGGAGCGTTATAAGTTATTATTGAACCCTGGTTTCTTTCGGTTTTCGGGACGCTATGGCCATGCAATGTTCTAAGAGGAGTAAACGTGTATTTATATGGAGGAGTTATTGGAGTCCTTGAAAAAATCCTTAGTAAGTGAAGTGTTTGGAAGCGTTATATGCGGGTAAGATTTAATAATAATAATAATAATAATAATAATAATAATAATAATAATAATAATAATAATAGTCAGCTTGACTAGTTCCCAGCTCCCCGTACAGTCATGTACAGGCAACGTTTTTAAGTATATGTGATTAACTTACAGGCAACTGGCTCTTATATCAACTGCTCGAAAGGATTGTGATTCTGCAAGGTCGCACAAGTCCACTGTAATTTTTTTCTCTCAAATTTTCAATGGTATTGTATTTGTGTACTTTGCCAGTAAGGTCATATCACTTGAGAGGGTGTCGAAAGTGTAGTCATTCTTTGGCCGCCTATAGTCTACACACACACACACACACACACACACACACACACACACACACACACACACACACACACACACACACACACACACACACACACACACACACACACACACACACACACACACACACACACACACACACACACACACACACACACACACACACACACACACACACACACACACACACACACACACACACACACACACACACACACACACACACACACGCACACACGCACACACACACGCACGCACGCACGCACGCACGCACGCACGCACGCACGCACGCACGCACGCACGCACACACACACACACACACACACACACACACACACACACACACACGCACGCACGCACGCACGCGCGCGCTTGACGCGCTCCTCGTAGCTTGCAAGGCATCTTTATAACCAAAGCGCCATCGACAGTTCACGCAATTAAACAGACCGAATCTTTCACGTATACCTATTTGCATAACACACATGTCCAGGTACACAACGTTTCTATATATGTGTCTCGAAAATTGCGCGTCGCAGGTATTCCCTTACGTGAGGGTGACATTCCTCCAGAAGCAATGCAGTTCATTGTGCCCTACATGAACACCTGGCCGACTCCTGCTGACTGCTGTGCTAACGGCGGCACCTGCGTTCATGGAGAAAACGGTGAACAGTCTTGTCATGCGTTCGAGTGCCTTCTGAGGTACCCAGTGCATGGTTACGCTTTGCGGTTGCCCGACGACATTATTTAGACCACCAGGATTCCCCTCCACGATGAATGACAGCAACTTGCGCGTGCGCAATGCCTGAATTCAACGTCCGCGTCGTAAATGCCCAGATGCACGCACACTGCTTTGGCACATTTCCTGTCGCTGGTAAGTTGGTCCGCGAAAGCCGACCAATGGCCGCTTTATCTGTCTTAATAAGTGACGGTGCGCATTATGCAACAACTGCGGAAAGGTTGAGTAAGAGGGAGCACGAAATGGCGGGTGGGGGCTCTTCGTTGCGTGTACACTTCGTCCTCAGTTATTAGGTCTATAACCGCACATGCTGAGCTGTTTGTTGCTCGTATAGGTGGTGGCTGATGCCTACAGAAGCCTCTAGTGCCTATAGCTAGAGGTGGTACTGGTGATAGCGGTTTTTCAGCGCGTCACCATAGGCGTTATCGAAAACGCAGCATTAGCGAACGAACGACGACGCAGGCACCACGAAGTGCCTGTGTCCCGCCGCCTTCTCGGGTCCGGCGTGCCTGGACGACGTGGACGAATGCCGGCTGCGAAGGCCGTGCGGTCGCTTCAGCGTGTGCACCAACATGTACGGGTCGTTCCGCTGCGACTGCATGCCCGGATTCCAGCTGCAGGCTCACCTCTGCGTCCGTGAGTAGCAGCAGTCATTAAAACGACGCTTTCTCTGCTTGCTTCTTTCCCGCGGTTTGACGTCCGCAATAATAAGTAATAGCGCAATAATAAACTGGGTCGATCAGGAGACAATGTAGTCAAAGTTGGGGACTTGGTGCGTCGACCCTGATCCCAGTGCAAGATATACGTATCCTCGCGTAAGGGTTTTATTCTGGTTCGTAAACGCAGGGTCGTTCTGTAAACAGGGCAGTCAAAGGGAGGGCTGAGCAAAGGTACTGTGTAATTGTATCATGATACAAGATACTATGGCAACAAGATTTGAGATGCAGATACAAGGTCCTAGCGCAGTTATTGTGTCCGATTCGATACTTTCCATTTGTATGTTATAAGATACTTCGACACATTCGCAAATTTCTTATTATACAGGGTAATAATATTAAAGCTTTACGGAATTTTTAAATATAGCCTGTTGCAGGTCCTTATAATTGAGCTTTATTCAGGGAGGCGTTCATTACTTGCACGAGAACTCGAAGCACCTGTTTAACTATAATTACCGTAAATTCACAAATTCTGAATCAATAACTTTACGGCACATATTGCAATTTACCAATTGTAGCCGGTGAGGTTGCAAGGCGTACACTCTAGGAATTGATTTGCAGAATGACGCCAGATTGGATATTTGCGCCATCAAACTCGACGTAAAAATGCACTGTTGTTCCCCTTACTGTTTCAACAAAACGCTCTATTATGCATTGAAGCACGAAAGTATAACTGCGACGCCCATGTATTTCGTCCCACACTTTGGGAAATATCTCGAAACTGGTGTCGTCTTGAAAATTCATTTCAAGTGGATACGTCCTGCAAGTTCAACGGCCACAATTCGTAAATTTCAATGCGGACCGTAAAATAATTAGTTGGGAAGGTAATTAGGGAATTGTTGTTAATTAGTTGAATATATGTTTTGATTTCTCGTGCTATAGTAATGTCTGCCTCTTCGGATAATCCAGCTCAAGAAGAAGAATTACGCTGTCAGCCACTGACGATTTAAAAAAAAAATACTTATATACGTATTGTAAGCTTCACGAATTTAGAGTAAAATATTTGCTGGACCTATTGGGGTCAGTGGGTCCAATTATAAATTGGAATTGGACTGGGCTAATGGCCGGTGCTCCCTATAAGAACTTATTAGGCTAACAGCTATCAGTCGTCAATAACTTCATGGCTGCTATAGTATTCTACCGGAATTGTCGCTGGGGACATCATCTGCACTGACAAGTGCGCATCGAAAGCGATGCGCCTTCTGACTAATTTCCACTCGGCACTGCCCCACTCTCTCGGGCATGTACATCTATCTTATCAGCAATTGTACGAGGAAAGTTGTCGTCCGCGAGTTCGCGATACGCAGTTGCCCGCGAGTGTTTTTTTCTCTTTCCTTTTTTTTTGTAGCACTCGGTCACACAGCTATATAGGCGACCTCGCCGCGGCAGCGTTACGTGTGCACGATGTGACGCCTGGCCGTTCTCAGGCA
This sequence comes from Dermacentor albipictus, assembly GCF_038994185.2. Classification (NCBI taxonomy): domain Eukaryota; kingdom Metazoa; phylum Arthropoda; class Arachnida; order Ixodida; family Ixodidae; genus Dermacentor; species Dermacentor albipictus. Next base: position 103,994,318 of record NC_091824.1, on the reverse strand, counting down.
AGAATCAGAGCCACGAGACAGCAACCGACTGCGATTAAACTCGGAGTAACTTGTAAGCGCACTGACGGAGTTTGTTCGTCTCGTTTCTTCCGTATCTCGCTCTTTTTTTTGGGGGGGGGGGGGGGCGTGGTAAACGCGGAGGACGTTAGCAAGATGAGCGCAGGGCAACTCTGTGATGAACGATGTACCGCACATATAGTATGCACGGGCCCTATGGGCACGAACGTGTGTACTCGCATAATCGCACCCTACTATACCTATCCTCATAGGAGTCGTTTTGAGTGCGTCGTGGTCAGAACAAAGCACACTGTGAAAATAAATCAAAGTAGAATTGTCGGTGAAACAGTGCATGCAACGCGCGAACGAACGATTTCATATCGGAGCTTTCGAGAACCTCGGGTGCCAAATTATACCAGTCGTTGATCGTAGGAGAAAAGGAGTGTACGAAAAGAAGGATCATACGAAAAAGAAGGACGCTGACTTGATTTACTCAGTCATTATGGGGCACGGTGTTTCTGCATATGATACCATGCATCAATAGATCTCTTACGTCACTCTTACGCAAATATGTAGATGCGATTATATGACGTATTTCTTCGCTCGCTGTTTCGCATGCACCTACTTCGTGCGCGCACTGCAGGCGAGATAACTTGCGAGGAAGGCCCCTGCCTGAACGGTGGCTCCTGTGTCACCCGTGAAGACCTCACAGATGTCTGCTACTGCAAGATTGGATTCAGGGGCCGACTCTGCGAGATAGGTAAGTGCACGCACACGCTAGGGCCGTTTGCTGCTTCTCGTGCTTGGTTATTTGGTGCGCAGGTTTGTTTCGTTCTCTGTCACTCACGGAAAATATTGTGCGCTCCATTCTGTAAGTATGTAGGGCTCCCATGGCGCAGCACGCGCGCCACTTCCAACGTATCAACGCTTTGTTGTCTATAAATGGTCAGTCAGTGACCAATTCGCGTGGTTCAGTATATATAGGCGAATAGCCATGAAGGGCTCTCGCTTTAGCACTTACGTGTGATCTCAATATGGTTTCTGATATTGAGCTTCTTTTTAACGAGTTAGCATTCTTCGGGTACTTCACGCACTTTCGAGGGTCTGTCTTCTGCCTGCCTGTCTGTGTCTGTATGTATATATATATATATATATATATCAATGAATGATGTCATCAAATCCTTTCAGCTGTGCCCGAGTGTTCATTGGGAACATGCCCTCGCGGCACCTTCTGCGTGAGCACCCGGCGTGGATTTCGTTGTCTTCGAAGCCTAAGGGACCTACGGCCGGGATACCGGCTGCCCTGGAAATAAACGTGCACCGCGTGTGTCTAGCGACCGAGCGTCCCTTCCATGTTCTCGTCTAATGTTGACTTCGTGTGCGTGCATGACCTACGATACATCGTTGGTGAGCACTTAAGTTCTCAAAATTAGTCCACCTTACCGTGCGCTGCCATTTGAGTGCGCCACGTCGCCTAGCAACAGCTTGTTTATGTAAGCGAGAGTACGCCAATAGTTACCATCTTCCCTTGTGGCAACTTGCGCTTTGAAACGCTCTTGCCGATACGTCACAAAGCGGTGATAATGTACCGCCATCGGCATGGGCCCAGGTCGCAACGGAACAGCTTGTAACGGGTTTTTGCTGGAGTGCGACAAATGAGTCGCCAAACCATCGCCGTCACACTGTCGTCGCCGCCAATTGCTGCTGTTGTCGCAAAAACGCGCGATCGCGCCGCAACCACAATTTGCTCGACTTACACAAACATGTTGCTCCATCTGCTTACGCTTTGCAGAGCCCCGAATGATGTTGTATATCTAGATATACGCGCCACCCGCATAACATATTGCATGGTTTCCACAGTACGTGGAATCATATTGATTTTTCGTAGTTTCCATTCTTTTATTCCACTTCACCGCTCTCTCACTTGAAACCACGGCCCTACTATTGCCAGGATCGACCTCAAGGCGTGACGGAAGATGAGACATGAATAAAAATGTATATAAAAGAAAGTCTTTACAAAACACGGCCCATGCTTTTTCTCTTCCTTATAACACACACGCACACACGCGCACGTGCACGCACATGCACGCACACAAAAATTCATCTCGATCAAACTCGGAGACTATATATGTGTGTAAGTTAAATTTTGTTTTCTCCTGCTATTAAATGCACTATCACACGATCTTCTAATACAAACCACTTAAGTATGAGAGGTTGAAGATATGACAAATACGTCTCTTACTCAGACGAGGTACTTAGCAAAGTTTTTTCCTTATTAAATCAACAGCAATATCAACAATCAATACCATTAAACTTTCAGAAGCAAATATCCCTCTGTTGCTATCTCTCACTGCAACCTCTGTTCTGAGCACGTAAAGCATAACAAAATACCCTTAACCGACTAACCGAAAGCAGTTTCACTGAAGTGCAAAACACCAGTGCACTTTGGAGGCAAAAATACAAAAGTGTGTGTGTGTGTGTGTGTGTGTGTGTGTGTGTGTGTGTGTGTGTGTGTGTGTGTGTGCGCGTGTGTGTGTGTGTGTGTGCGTGCGTGTGTGTGTGCGTGCGTGTGTGCGTGCGCGTGTGTGTGTGTGTGCGTGCGTGTGTGTGTGTGTGTGTGTGTGTGTGTGTGTGTGTGTGTGCGTGCGCGTGCGTGTGTGTGTGTGTGTGTGCGTGCGTGCGTGCGTGCGTGCGCGTGCGCATATGTATATGTATATGTATATGTGTATGTATATGTATATGTATATGTATGTATCGACCACCGAATAAGTCTTTCGGATATATATGTATATATATATCCGAAATACTTATTGGGTGGTCGATAAGCTAACGTAATAACAGCGTAGCTAATTGGGCTGACCGTATATTTATAGCTCGGACTCTTTTCACTGCTTATGAATCTCTGAGGACTATGACTTTTGCATGTTCAGAAGAACCGATGGCTTGCGAGAAGCAGTCGAGACAATGGAGACGCATTTTTAAGGACATGCACTTAAAACAATATCGACAGACTGGTCGCACTTAACCATGTGCACTGTCACGACGAATTACGCAGTACTGAGGTGGTATAAGAGCTGTTCTTGAGCCCGGGCTGCAGCATCGGCACGGTGTAGACGAGCTCGTTCCCGGTTCTGCTCGTGGCGTTGCTGATCGAAAGCTGCCTGCTCCCCAGAAGTACGTATGACGTGTGGCCTACCTATTTCGGAGCCGGAGAGAAACTGCTGCGCGAGCGCTCGGCTGCGACGGAGAGCAATTGACGTCACTACTGGCGCAGCTAATCCAACACCACCTAGATAGTACAAGGCCTTTACACTGTGATCTATAATGTCATGTTACCTGGCCCGACTGCCGTAGAATCTAATGGGGATGCTCCCATGGCCTATGCATCCTTGCATTCAAAACGCCACAAAAGCCCTTCTGAACGTCGTGAAGGATATTGAACGGTATGAACGCTTGCGACAGTGGAGATTCCTCTGCGACTGACTGTGAATGACTATCATTTTTTTTGTCTCCTTATCTGTTCTTCCCCATTCACCCTCCCCAAGTGTAGGGTAGCTAACCGAGAACGTCCTTGGTTTACCTCCCTACTTTCTCTCTTCGTTTCGCTCTCTCCCGAGTAGCAGCAGTGAGTTTGAGGTCGCCGCTTTCAACACGCCAGCCTTGTCAATGGAAATTTCGGGCTAGGTAGCATGACGTTGTGGATCGGAGTAAACAGGCCTTGTGCTATCTAGGTGGTGCTGGCTAATTGCGCAACTCTCTCTCTCTCTTCGCGCATGCATATGTGGCTGTGCCGGAGACGTTTTCAGCGTACAGGCGACCGACAGACGGATGGACGGATGAATCGGCTAGCCATATATACAGCTTCGCTGTAAAATAAGAACTCGCAATCGGGCATCGCTTCATCGGAGAACGCACAACTCCAATTGAGTCCATACTCCCAAGTCGTGCCAACTGGGGAGTATTCGCTCACCATTATCAGGCTAAGATAAAGCTATGTCTAAGCTGTCACCAGTACTGTAACGTCCCGTTTGCGTTCTCGGTTGGAAGCGTTGCACTACTGGGTAACAGTATAATTCAACCAGAAAACGAACAACAGCGCTTATCTGCATTTACTGAGTACGTCGTCCACTATCGGAAAAGAGAAATCGGATGGAAGCTCAATGGCAGCACGGTCCTGTTTTCAAAAATAACAACGCTCTATAGCCACAACAGCCCATGCATCGGCGCTGTAGACGTTCGTGCCTTTTAGAGGGCAAAGTATACACCTCCACGCCCTGCGCGTTTGAACTGTCGCACGTTCCCGACTAACATAAAGATGTTTCGATTTCAACAGGAGTTGTTCTTGGCGGAAAGTTGTCGCTCATGGGCTGGGTGCAGGTGTTTTTCGGAAACCTATAGGCATTGATTTCAAAATCTCTGGGTACCATACAGATGTGTGCTCATTATTTTAATGGCTGCTTGGTGCGCGCGTGCTCTATATATTTACTCCGCGTGTCGCTGGAACTATATATAGGCGTTATAGCACTGACGCGACGACTCAGGGGTCCCGAAACGAAGCATTGAAGCGCATCCCACGTCGTTGTCTCGCCGACTCGGGAGAGAAATGGGGAACTAGCTGACAGCACGACCCGCGAGGTCCCTTTGAATTTTATTTATTAAAGCGAAGCCTTCTTGGCCTCTTCCCACCACTTTGGTGCCCGTTCCTTTAACCGAGCCGCTGTCGACTTGCTGCAAGCGCACTTCATTCGCACCACATGTGCACGTTCTGTACCCTTTCCGTATAGCCTTAACTATTACGAATATCTTAGTAGCCCCTGTTTATTGCGACATTTGACTGAAGGTTGTGCGCTACATGTGTTTTTCGCTCACTCACGGGATTTATGACGCATGCGCATTGCAGCAAGCGATTAAACGCACGGAAAGCGTCTGCACTGGGTCTTTCGGAGGAACAGTTCGGTTTCGTAAATGTCTGGAAAAACGTACTCTGAACCACAAACCAATCAGAAAGACAGAATTGACGTGATCAGACGCATATAAAGGAGACTGCAAAAAGACCCTGCAGCGGCGCGACAATCGGCCCCAGCGCCGCCTAGAAACAAGATGGCGTGCACGCGCAAAGAACACGCTATAGCGCGCTCGTCCCCAGCGGTCTCATCAATCTGCCGCTCTCTAACCGCTCTCGGGGACCATCGTCGCCACGGCTGGAAACCGTGGCCACGGCAGCTTCCTATGCTCAGCCGCCTCTACAACCCTTGGGCTGTGAATGGCGCTCCCTTAGATCCAGGCAGCCGCAGAACACATAGGAAAAGAAACGACCCGATACCATTGACACGTCGTAATCTGTAAATAATAAATAAATACTTAATAAAGGGATAATGAGACATCCACCCAAACGTAGCTAAGTGCTACAAAGGCTTTGCGCAGAACTATTACCTTAAACATAGATACCTGTACGTTGTGCTACGTACCACTTACGGTACGTAAATTGTACGTAGTACAATCATACAACTTACGTAGTACCATTGTACTACGCACGTACTACGTTGGCGTCAGCGGCCTTCGCCGGCCAGCTGGTCATATGGTTATGACGTATTTGACGTAAACTCGGTGCCCTGCGCTACAAGGAATTATCGTACAGCCTGCTTTACCTCAGCATTGTATCGGAAGTTACGTGCCGAGGGTGCGACTTTCAATGCAGGGAACAGCCAGGTGCCCGTTCATGCCCGATAAGAGCACGCATTTCCATTGGCTACCGCGTTGTCAGCACACGTCTGTCTACCATCGTGATTTGTACTCGTATAACCTCGGGCACGCCGATCTGTTGCGCAGACGTGATCCATCATACGCTGCCTGATCGAGCCCGACAAGGCGAAATCGACAACTAGTCGGACGCTTCTAGAAATCGCTCACAAGTTCCCCGGAAACGACCAGGACTTGATTGACACCCTAAAAACCAGATACCTGGGTAGCGACCCCATACAACCCTGCCTCCTAAAATATGAAGGAGAACCAAGACCAGAACTGGACGCTCCCATCACGGAGGAAGAGGTGTATGCCGCGGCACGAGCCTCACAGCGCAACACAGCTCCCGGAGTTGACAAAATCACCAATGCCATGATTAGAAACCTGAGCCCGATGCACATCCAGGACTTGACCGAATACCTAAACGAGGAACTCTGGAGCAAGGGCCACGTACCAAACGAGTGGAAACACGCGGAAATCGTGACCATCCCCAAACCCGGCAAGAAGCCCGCGATCGACGTTCTGCGTCCCATCTCGCTGACTTCGTGCCTCGGCAAGCTGTACGAGAGGGTCATTGAAACCCGCCTCCAACATTACATAGAGGACGGTGACCTCTTTCCGCACACAATGCTTGGCTTCAGGCCGGGACTTTCGGCTCAAGATGCGTTCCTAATCCTAATGGAAGAAGTTCTCAAGGGCATCCCGAAGGGAGGAGAACACCTCCTGCTCGCACTCGACCTAAAAGGGGCCTTCGATAACATCTCCCACGAGGCCATTCTCAAGGGACTGAACGACATCAGCTGCGGGGAGCGCATCTTTAATTACGTTAAATCGTTCCTGACGGGCCGGACGGCAACCATCGGAATAGGCAAGAATCGATCGGATACGATCGACGTGCCGAACAAAGGAACACCGCAGGGGGCGATAATCTCCCCGATTCTCTTCAATGTCGCGATGCTAGCGCTGACCAAAGAGCTGCGGAAGATCCCCGACCTAGGTTACGCCCTGTACGCAGACGACATCACGCTCTGGGCCACCAAGGGCTCTCTAGCGCAAAAAGAGGCGACCCTTCAAGAGGCCGCGACGGCCGTGGAGAGATTTGCGGCAGCGAGCGGGATGCGTTGTGCGCCCGAAAAGTCCGAGGTGATCCGGGTGCACGGAGGTGGAATCTACAAGTCCCCCGGCCCTATCGACCTCTATCTTGAGGGCCAGAAGATAACGGAAGGCAAATAAGACTAGGATTCTGGGTTTTTGGATCCAGAGTAACCTGAAAGCCTCCCACACCATCCAAACCCTAAGGTCGGCCACCAACCAGATCTCGCGGATTATAAAACGAATTACAAGAAGCCGCAAGGGCATGCGAGAAGAGGACACGATTCGCCTCGTCCAGGCCCTGGTGATCAGCAGAATAACGTATAGCATGCCGTATCACTATCACTCGCTAAACAAACGCGACCAAGAACAAGTCGATGCCATCATCAGAGGCGCGTACAAAACGGCCCTGGGTCTCCCTGTCACCACCTCAAACGAGAAGTTAGCGGCCCTCGGGATCCACAACACCTTCGCTGAGCTGTCGGACGCGGTTATGGCTTCGCAAACGACCAGACTACAGAACACGGCGGCGGGCAGAGCCATCCTCCACCGGACCGGAACGGCAACGGAGCTCCGTGCCCTCGATGGGCAACGATCACTCCCGCCTGAGGTCAGAGGCAAGATCAAGGCGAATCCGATACCGAAGCACATGAGTCATGAACTCCATAAAGGACGACGCAAGGCTCGCGTCGACAGACAGCGCCGACAATTCAAGGGTGACCCGTACGTGACGTACGTGGACGTGGCGGCGTACCCTGTGGGGGGCCTCTTCGCGGTAGCCGCCGTGAACGGGAGAGACAACTCCTTGACTTTCGCAGCCTCCGTGAGGGCAGAGACCCCAGCTGCGGCTGAGACCATAGCCGCGGCGCTGGTAATAAAGCAAGAAGACAGGGTAGGCAGGGAAGTCCATGTCGTTACCGACTCGCAACAGGCCTGCCGTAACTTTACGAACGGACGAACACCGCTGCTGGCGGCTCAGATTCTAGGCCCGAGGCTGCAAGAATACCATCAAATCACGTGGACGCCGGGTCACGCGGGTCTGGAGGGGAACGAAAGGGCGAACGCCCTAGCTCGAGCGCTAATCAACCGAGCGGGGCAAGACCAATCGTCTCATCAATCCCCACCCTTTACCTTCATGCCCCTGCCATCCAATTATTGCGAACGACTGGAGATCCAGCGACTCAACCGCAGGATTTATCCCCCGCCTCACAAAAAGCTCAGCACTGAAGATGCCGTAGCTCTCCGACTTATACAGACCAACACATTTCCAAACCTACACATATACAGTAAAATGTTCCCACATACATATCGCGGCATCTGCCCCTGGTGCGGCGACACACGCCCTACACTCTTTCACATCTCGTGGGGGTGCGAGGGCAAACCTCAACACTTAAAGACGCCTAGCACGCCATTTGAGCGGTGGGAGGTACAGCTGACCGGCGATACCCTGGCGGGACAAGAAGCTCTCGTCCAGCAAGTACGTCGAGCAGCCACGGCCAGTGGAGTCCTGGAATGAGGACCCCACCCACTCGACCTCAAGAGCAACCACCTCGGTGGTCCGAATAAATGTTTTTTTTTTCTCTCTCTCTCTGTTGCTACTCTACCTTCTTCGGCGCTCTGCGCGTGCGTCATTCCTCCTTCGCTGACGCTCCTTCCGTCGTTGAACCATCAACGGGCGTGGATTCTCATGACGATTGTTTGTTTTACCTGGCGTACCATATCCTCTCCTTTTAAAAAAATAACGAAAATTACTTTCGGAACGTCCCCCGTAGCATGTGCATCAACCGGAGTGAAAGTCTGTAGGAGCCAACATCTAACCGCGCCACTATATGTGCCACGCCAAAGCATGTATAACAGCGTAGTACATGGAGTCTCAATATACACAATATGTAAAAAGGAGCTGTGAAACAACAAATGAGGAATTTATAGCTTTACTACAGAAAATTTATTTGAAAGGGAACTAGAGATAGTTAGATTTAAAAGAATGGCTTTATTCTGTTTGTATACGCTGAAAGATAGTTTTGATTTTTCCAGAATCTATCTATCTATCTATCTATCTATCTATCTATCTATCTATCTATCTATCTATCTATCTATCTATCTATCTATCTATCTATCTATCTATCTATCTATCTATCTATCTATCTATCTATCTATCTATCTATCTATCTATCTATCTATCTATCTATCTATCTATCTATCTATCCATCATCTATCTATCTATCTATCTATCTATCTATCTATCTATCTATCTATCTATCTATCTATCTATCTATCTATCTATCTATCTATCTATCTATCTATCTATCTATCTATCTATCTATCTATCTAGCGGGCTTGTGTGTTCTTGTAACAATGACGCCATGCTTAGCATCGGCATCCCGTGGTGCGAGAAACGCAACCTGTGTGTGAACGGGATTACCGAACAAACACCTTTAATGCGCGCCGTCAACAGCAAGGTTGCGCGAAGAAAGCTTGCGTCGCTCAAGGCTCATTTAACACGGTCACTGGCTGTCCGATACGGTGCGAGGATGCAGAGCCAAGGCGCAGCAGGTGCTCAGCTGCGTCGCGGGGCCAGAATCAATGGCCCCGCGATGACTGACTATCTATCTATCTATCTATCTATCTATCTATCTATCTATCTATCTATCTATCTATCTATCTATCTATCTATCTATCTATCTATCTATCTATCTATCTATCTATCTATCTATCTATCTATCTATCTATCTATCTATCTATCTATCTATCTATCTATCTATCTATCTATCTATCTATCTATCTATCTATCTATCTATCTATCTATCTATCTATCTATCTATCTATCTATCTATCTATCTATCTATCTATCTATCTATCTATCTATCTATCTATCTATCTATCTATCTATCTATCTATCTATCTATCTATCTATCTATCTATCTATCTATCTATGAACGACATAATTTTTTTTCGTTTCTCTACGATCTTCAATTAAGATATGTTTGCAGCAGCACCACCCACACAAGGGTAGCCAAGCAGATCTCATATGTGCGGGGCCAATTAATGTTAATTTGTGAAAGAGATACAGCAATTTAACGGACTAGTCTTGCAACTCAGAGCATGACTATATGATGCTTCGATGTGGCACATATATACAAATGCCGCGTGTCTTGTCGCTTCCAGTATGTTCTATGCAGCGTAGTTATCTGCACTTGTAGGGTCTGTCTGTTGCAACCGCATCACAGCATTCGACTCCTTTGTGTATTCATGCGTACTCCCGGAAAGAAGCAGTCATGAGGGAAGTAAAAGTTGCTCTCCGTTAAACGAAAGAAGAAGACAAGGAAAATAGGAAACTCATTAAAATTGCCACACACGTATACCTACATACACATACACACACGCACGCACGCGCTATACAGTGCACGCCCAGACGTGCTTAAGGTTCTCTATGCAATAGTACGACGCCTTGCCCTGTAGCTATACCTTAAGCGCATATCTCACTGAGTAAAACATCTTGAGTTCAACATCTTGATCATGTTCAACCAGTACCAACTCGCCCAAATGTCGATCCTTCACTGAGTAACAGCGACTTTCTAAGCTAACCGAAATATCAAAGACCACGCGGCTCTTGCCGTACATATAAAGTGCACATATATATATATATATATATATATATATATATATATATATATATATATATATATATATATATATATATATATATATATATATATATATATATATATATATATATATATATATATATATATATATGTAGTTCTTCTATACCTTCCCACAGCTTAATATGATTGATTGCCTCTGGATTATTGCTTGATTCGTGTACAAATAATCTTGATAGTGCGTCAGCGTCAGTGAGGAGTAGGCCAGGACGGTGCGAAATTACGAAATAAAACTGTTGCAGGAAAAGTAGGAATTTGGCACCTTCCAGGTAAGTCCGAAAGTATTGCACAGCTTTTCAGACGGCCAGAGCTTCCTTTTCTGTAGTAGAGTAATTGATTTCAGCGGGTTTCAGGGTATAACTATAAAATCCCACAACGTGTTGTTTGGTTTGATCAGGTTGTTTTGAGGCTTTCTGGTATAGAACTGCACCGGTAGTATAGTGTGATGCGTCCGTGTCCAGCACGAACGGCCGAGAAAAATCAGGTATTCGCAAGATGGGGTCCGACGATATTAATTTTACAAGCTCACAATAGACACCTTCGCACTCCTCGTCTCACTGAAAAGGCACGTCTTTCCGAGTTAAACGTGTGAGGCACCTTGTTCTCAGTGCACAGTCTTTGATAAACGCCCTGAAGTGTCTGACTAGGCAAAAAAAAAAAAAAACGCAGGGAGTTCACGTCATAAGGCTTTACCAGCTTAGCAATTCTCTCTACCGATTTTCGCTTAGTAATTTTAGTGTGTACATCAAACACCCTGCCAAGAAATACTACTTTAACTTGAAAGAACGCACTTTTCTTGAAATTGACTTTGAGTTAGGCAAGACTGAGAGCGTGAAGAACTTTTGAAAGATGACTACGGTGATCTTCCTTTGTCTTTGAGTAGATGATGATGTCGTCTATGCATACATTGCAAAATGTGCCCAAGTAAGGTTGCAGAATGTGGATCATAATCTTCTGAAACTACGCAGGCGAGTTTTCCAACCAAATGGTAGGCGGTTGTACTCAAACAAGACAAATGGGGTTATGAACGCGGTGTACTTTTTTGTTTCCTCACTTAGTTGAATCTGCCAAAAGCCCTTGCAGAGGTCTATTCGTGAAAAACAATGGCAACCACCAGTTTCGTCAATGATTCGCCGATTCTCGGCATTGGATAATGTATCAATTCAGTTTGACAATCCAGAGCCCGGTAGTCTGTGCAGAGGCAAAATGTTCCGTCTTACTTTGATGCAATAGTTATAGGAGAAGCAAATGGGGATACAAAAAGCCGGATGATACCTGCCTCTAACATTTCTTGCAACTCCTTTTTCAGCCACACCTTTTTATCTCTGGACATATTATAAGGGGCTCTACGAACTACTGTTTCATCTGCGAGCTCGAAAGGAACGACACGTGATTTCATCGCTGGAGGATAGCTCCCCATGCATGTAAGCTCTGGGTACTTTGTCTTGATGTCTTCCTGGTGAAAAATCAGCCTCGATACACTAGGTTCTTCACCAGGATCTTCTGTTCTTATGGTGTCTTCGGTCATTACTTTGTCCTCCCAGTAGAGGTTTATTCTAAGTTTTTTCATGTCTGGGCGGGACAAAAGCAAATCATAGGCGACATCGGCAATTGCCAATACGTCACTGGTAATAGAATGCCCTTGGAATTGAATAACCAGGGTTACCCATTCACTATGCGTGGTCACTGATCCATCGTAGGCTTGGACAATCAATGTTCTACCAGCATACAGACGACCGGCATCCACTTGAGTCTTGTTGATAATTCATACCGTAGCCCCACTGTTAATGAGAGCCTTCACTTCAATGCTATCTACCGTAATGGCGGCGTACACAGTAAGCTTAACGACACCAAATACACCGTCTCACTGAAGCTCTTTTTCTGGGGCTTGTGATCTATGGTAGTCATATTATGTGGAAGAAGCTTGTCGTGAACTGCGATAATTGGTTCTTCACCGTTATCACTGTCATGATTGACGCTTCCCAGGGGTTTGTTTATGAAGCTATCTTCACATTCACATCACGGCAACGACTCTAGATGTTCGCTCAGCTCACGAGAATCAAGTTGCTTTGTTCTACCACCTGGCTGTCTTCTCAATGTAATTCTTGGCACTGAGGTCTGTAAAAAGTTTAGAAGATTATCACGTGTTCTTGGACCTTTGAGATGGCCATGACTACGGATCTCGATACACAACCATTGCGTTATCAAAGCTACAATAGCAATAGACGATAGCTTTGGTCCTGCAGAATACAATAGGCGACGCTTCTCAAGACCCAAGCAGAGAGCCACATGTATATCTGAACCGTAGTGCAGCATATATCTTTCTACTGCATTGCCTTCGAAATCCGCTAAAAAGTTGCTTTCCCACAGTTCCCAACATGTTGGTCCATGATCCATCAGTTGCACATCACACCATCTTCTGGCGATTGCGCCCAAATAACGGCACATATTCAAGATCTTTGTGTCTTCGGAGTGCCACATATTCTTGTCACAGGCGTACTCGGAAAAACCACAGCCAGTAGTGCGCACTTTGCGGGTTTCCTTCAAAAAAAAAATGGCTGTGGCTTAGGTAAGGTTAAGCCCAGGATGCGAAGCATACTAGCCTTTATTTTAGTTGTTGAACCACTGTTTAGCTTGGTGAACTGCTGTTGCTTGGCTATATTTGGTTCGGCTAGACGAAGAAACAACTCATGCGTTACTCTGCTTAGCCTTGGACGCCCCGCATTGGACGCGGTGAGCGTCGAGCAACGCAGCGTTCGGCGCGGCAACGAAATGTGCGCCTGAGCAAGCGACGCACGCCTGAGCCTTAGAAACAGCTCGTTTCTAAGGCAACACCGCATTCACTAGAGGCGCTTTTGTACCGCTTTGGAGCATCGTATACTCGTGGCTCAGTGGTAGCGTCTCCGTCTCACACTCCGGAGACCCTGGTTCGATTCCCACCCAGCCCATCTTGCAAGAGTTGAGCCAAAGCCACTTCTCCTCTGTCGTGACGTCACGGTTTCACGTGGTTTCAAGGCGACACCGCCGCGCCTGAGGAGCTGGGTTGAGACCTCGTAATATGCTTCGCATAAAACATCCGGTTCAACACTACCTCTTGCTGATTTCTCTCGATTAAGCGCCTGTATATACCGAGGTTCTCATTATTTCATTCTGTTGCATAATGTTCCTTTGCAGTTGTTCTATAACAGCCAACTCCAGGTATACCTTCCTTTCCTCTTTGAGGTTGCCACGTCGTATGGGTTCCAGAACGACTTCGCTCAATATCTGGAGCTGTAGATTCACTGGCACCGAACCTGTTTGCACCTGCTAGGGTTTGGCGGCTGATTGCAGCTCGTTGCAGCACCACGTTAATCAGCTCGGTAGAACTAACTTCGCGAGGAAGGTCCGTCGCTGGCTCATTTCTAGAGGGGCACTCTAGAAGTATGTGCTTATATTTAGCATAAGGGGCTGCGCGAGCAGCCCCTTATGCTAGATCGAGAAATTGATCAGCCTGTAGTTTATACAAGAGTGACGGAGCAGTAATTGTGCGTGTCTCTCCATAGGAATTCCAATTCCCTCGAGTAGGACGAGTGAGATGGGATAGCGAATTCACGAAGCTTTTCGTAAGTGTTGTTTCCTACTGGCCGACTGACTTCGCTGATTATATGCCCGTCATCGCTGATATCTGCTATTACGGACAGTTTAGCTTAAGCACTTTCTTTGTGAATACGGGCGCAGTTCTTCTACTGAGGTAGTGACGTAACCGTGACAGCTGGCCTGCGGAGATCGAGAAAAACCAACGTGCTTAACATCTAAACCCGACTAAACGTCCAAGTAATGAACACAGAAGCGGCAAATCAACTCTCTCTCTCTCTATCTATCTATCTATCTATATATATATATAAATATATATATATATATATATATATATATATATATATATATATATATATATATATATATATATATATATATATATATATATATATATATATATATTTATATATATATATATATATGCGCGACACCTGATGACTATAAACGGGCGTGATTGATGACTTATTCGGGTGTAATAAATAAAAGAACGAAAAGAAAGAAAGAAGGAAAGAAAGAAAGGAAGGAAAGGGTTCATCGAAGCACTCGAATGAGAGAACGCACGGCGCCGGCACCTTTCTCGAAGCTTCGGCTATAACGTTTCCGACGACCGGCAATGACGTCAATCGCCGGGCAGCCAACGAGTGGGCGTCGCCGCGCGGTCGGATCTCCCAGGCTGCGCTTTGGGTGTGAGGCTGCATACTGAATCCCCGAGGGCCCGCCTGTACGGCCAATATATCCGCAGAACCTTCAGAGGCCACAAAAGACGCGGGCCCGCCACGCTGCTTGCCCGACCCGAAACTCAATTTCGGTTTGAACTCTCCGCGTGTCTTCTTTACAGCTCCTCCCGAGACCTCTATAGCTGCAGCGAAGCGGTAAAAATCTCCCCCTTCTCTGGAACAAACAAAGAAAGAAAATAATGCGAACACAAAGGACAAAAGCTCGTCTCCTTGTTCTTTCTTCTCAGTCGTGGGCACGCGCATCGCGTAAACAGAAAGGCCCATACGCGGCGACACTGAATGCATGCAGCCTTGGGGACGATATCGTCGACATTGTAAGATTGGGGACTGAGTGCACAGAGCTGTTAGCAATGGCCAGCAACTGGCACTGCGCCTTGTCTGCTGCGATCGCGCCCACCACCTGGGCGCCCGGCCAACCACGAAACAGATTTCATGCGTTCGAACACTGATTTGTTGTCGTTTTTCTTGTTCTCGACGTCATCGTCAGGGTTTATTCCTGATCAACCGATGCCTGCTCTAGATACACCTCAGCCGCTGCACAGTTTTAACAATGCAGAGGAAGACAACATTTTTGTCGAGTTGCTTATATTAGGTTTTTCTCTGCAAAGCTAGAGTGTGAAGCAGAAAAGCCGACTCTATGACCAAAAAGAAGAAACGAAAGCGGAAAGCGAGAGGTAAGCCAGAGAGAAAATAGGGAAGGGGGGGGGGGGGGCAGTTGGCTTTCGCGTCGAAGAGAAAGGGGCGTCTCAAAGGGAAGCCACAGGAAGCTGGGGCAGGGGTGGGGAAGTGTTGAGGATGGTAAGGTTCAAGGTGTTGGGCTGGTCGGGCGCGCATGGTGTCGCGCGAATGCCTATGCTCGCGAGCCAGCCAGAGCGACGTTTATATTGGCTGCCGGCTCAGCGGTGTCGCCCACGCGTTGGGATCGTGCGCCCGCCAAATCCCCTCGCCGCAGCGCGAGCGCCATTGTTGGCTCCTATATTAATGTCAGCATGAGCGCGGCTTGGCGCAGGCGGCGCGCTGCCCTAATGAAAAGTGTCAGGGGCTCCCGCTCGGCTCTCGTATGATGGATGCTGAGGCGAGGCTGTGAGAGAAGGAAGAAGGGAGTAGTATAAGGGAGAAAGGAAGCGGGCCCGGGGCTCAGATAGACTCACCCTGCGGGCTCTGAGAGCCGCGTTTTCGCCCTTGTTGGAGGAGCTAAGCGGCCGTTTGGAATGGCAGCACGTTCTGGATAGTGGAACAAACACAACGCTGAAGAAAACGACACTGTAATGGTTGTCTGGCACCTGCATTTTTATGTAGGAGCTTCAGATGAAAGTTTTCATATACAGTTTTGAAAAAAAAAAAGCATAACCCCCTTCCATCGTCCCCCCTCCATGCCCCTTTCCCCTGTGCCCAAAAGCCCAAACGCCGTTTTGTCCTTTTGTGTTCTTAACCCTTAACTTTAGGTCCCCGATTTCTAAATTTCACTATTGTGACTGGAATGACGACGACAACAAAAACTTCCAACGTTGTCTTATTAAAAAACGTCTGTTGAAACACTGTAGACATCGACTGAATCCGTCATGATTCTGAATCCAGTCATCACTTACAGTAGTAAAATAAATATTTGTACGTGGTATATAAACGTATGTGTGACTGGAGTTTCAAACATCTAGATATCTGTTGTCTTTTTAGGGACGCCACTCCGCTCTGGTAAAAGACAGAAGTCGTCATGATTGACAATAAACATACCTTTTCTTTCTTACCTTTTCATAAAATTTTATAAAAATATTGTTAGAATACTGATGTTTTTTGCCATAGTGATTTTACCATAGAGCTGTTATTATTAACTTTTTGACACGTTATTTACAAAGTTACTGTTATTGACAAACATGACAAATCCTGCTCATAATCGTCCCTAAACTGTCACCCCCGCCCCCTTTTCATAGAGGAGGTGCGTGAGCATGAAGTGCGCACACGCACGTAAACACGTTTCTTTCTTTCTTTCTTTCTTTCTTTCTTTCTTTCTTTCTTTCTTTCTTTCTTTCTTTCTTTCTTTCTTTCTTTCTTTCTTTCTTTCTTTCTTTCTTTCTTCCTTTCTTTCTCTCTTTCTTTCTTTCTTTCTGAAAGCGTTGTCGTTCTCTTGGCGCTTCTGGAGAAGGAATTGTTTTACTGCACAACACTTGAGTTATGCAGAAAACGGCCAGATGCAGGAGCAGCACATAGTACAACGGTGCATACAACTCGTTTTTACTCCTTTGTACGAAACTCAGCTCGTAGGTGCGACTGAATTGCCAAACATCTAGACACCTATATGATCTATATAGATATTACATATTACAAATTACATATTGCAAAAATTAGGCCATATCATAGGCATATTCAACCAAAATCGCTATTTGCTATCACAATCCGTGAAATTATTAACGTACAAATCTCTTTTTCTTTCCTATGTAAATTACTGTAATTTAGTGTGGGGCACAAACACACAAACAAATCTTATGAGGCTCATAAAAGCTCAAAAAAGAATTTTGCGGGTCATTGCAAGCCTCGCCTATTGTGAGCCTGCGTCGCACTTGTTCAAGAGATACAAAATGTTCAAGTTTAGCTATCTATACCGGCATAGCCTAGCGCGAGCGTATTCTTTAGGTGTTAAGCAAAGGAATTTCTTGTTTACGGAAATTGCGAATTTAGAAAGAAGTACTGCCACCCTTGACACTCGGAGGTCCGAACTTTGGAAAGTTCCGGCTTGCCGTTCCACGTATGGCTTACAATCACTGAACAATAATTTGCCGCGCTCATTAAATGAATTTCATATATTGGGCATAGATATTTCGCTATATTTAAACAATATGATTTGGCTGCACTGTTGATCATGTAAATTACTTACTTCTGTTCATACAAATTGTTCTTGCGTGGTTTTGTCAAGGTACTTCTATGTGACATTCTGTTTTTTTTTGTTATTACCATTGCTTTTTTGTTGACAAATTTCACAGCATACCTTATAGATTTCGCGTATTTGTCGATGTACACCTGCCAGCGGTTTTTTCTGTATGTGCGGCCATGCTGCACAAATTTATTCCTTTACTGTCTTTTCTTTTTTCCTATTAGTTTTCTTTATTGCGTGTTTTGCTGACCTGTCGCTGCCATGTGTTGTCAGGGGGTTGCGAGTTTTTTCAAGCCTTCTCCTTACGGCTTTTCTTTTTTTTTCTCACCCACCTCCATGTTCAATGGGAAATAAAGATTCATTCATTTATTCATCTTCGTAGAGACGTCAATCCACGCTGATAAAAGACAGAAGACTTCACGATTGAACAACATAATTTTTTTCCCCTTTTCATGAAGTTCTTAGGTATAGGAGTCTTTCGGGAGCAGGCACGTTGTTCGGGGATGCGGCCTAGCACAGTTCTGTCTGCCCAGGCGCTTTCCCCGCGCAGCCGCCGGTTGCTCCGTTGCTCGTCTTCCCGGGGGCGCCTATCGGGCTTCCTCCGCAGCCGCAGGCGCGGGGCTGACTTCTTGGTGAAGGAGGAGGTGGAAGGAAAGGGCGGGCGTCGTCCCTATAATGCCGGTGCGTCCTTTCTCATTACGTTCTCGTTACGCCCGTCAGGGGCCGGCCGCGCGGACCCGTGAACAGGTGCAATTTGCGCCCGGCTGCGAATAAGCGTCGCCGCCTTTTATTGGCTGTTCTATCACGGCATATTGCCTGCGCGCTGGGTTGGCGAGGAGAAGAGGGATGAGGAGGTGGGGGGATCTCGCGACTTCGATCGGCGCACCGGTCTGCCTGCGAATCCCTTCGCCATCTCTCGCTCTCGCTCTCGGTTCTTCCCAACCTTTGTTTTCATTATCACGTCAACTTCTTCTTTTGCGCTTCGTCTTTACCACTTCGCTCCACTGTTATGTTCGTGGTAAACTCAGCCGCGCTCAGCCTGAATACCGTGTAGTTTTCGACAGAATTGGGGTGTTTGACTCATGCATACAGGGGTCACAACAAGGTCGGTATATAGACTGGACTCTGACTGATCTGTGCTCCAGTCCTTACTTTGATTTAAGCCTCTTATTAGTGTTATTTATAGCAAGTAGTGTCAGTCACGTATAGAAATATGAAAATGTGCCCCTTTGTGAATGTTTCTCTGTTTAGAGTGCCTCATCCACCCAGGCAAAATTTACAGGAGAAACTTACACGTAACTGTGATACCGGGAGTAACGTTATACATGTTATTAACTTTACATTTTGCGAAATTCTCCAGTAAGTTATATTGTGATTCATGAACATCTAGAGTTGACATATTTATCCAACACAGCAAAATAAGCATTAGGGAAGACAACATCAGTAGTGCATACATTTGTACGCGAGAGCGCGCTATGAGTGGTACAAGCCAAACATAGGAGTCACAAAACATAAGACGAAAATGTCTGCAACGCTCGGGGCTGTGTCTTACCTGTAGCGCTGCTTCCCTATCATCTTGGATCGTCTAGCGGTGCGAATGTTCCAAGTGTTTTGAGTTTGGTGAGATGATACGGGCTAAATCCGGGCTGGTGGAGGCTGGTTCTTTTGTGTTCAATGGAAAATCTCGTTTCGTATTTCTGAATCCCACGAGCCACCCTTATGGACCTACAGGTAAATGCGACTTCTTGTACACCTAGAAGTAAACACGAATTGGATAAGCTTATACTTTGCACGATGCACGTATTCTGCGTTGGTCAGCAAGTGCTTAGATCATTCTGTTTCATCGCCACCCTTCATTCCAGATGTTCCTCATTATGCTTATATATATATATATATATATATATATATATATATATATATATATATATATATATATATATATAATATGTACTTTCCACTTTTGTGCCAGCGTGAAGTGGCAGAACAAACGCGTGATACGCGAGCGCTTTCTTCGCATTTGTTACGACGAAACGTCTTTACCTGCTCTGGCCCAGAAAATGTGTAAGCTTTCCGTAAATAGTTTTGAATAGATATTTCTTATAATTCATCGCACATTTCTTTTCCGAATAAAGTTTACTATTACTTCTACTACTACTACTACTACTACTACTACTACTACTACTTTGTTCTTTTCTTGACACGGAGTCTGACGTGATCGACACGCCCAACCAAAGTGGTGCGTTCGGACTCATTCCGCGCCGCCATGACTCGGGGTTACGAATCCCACTGCCCTCAGCAACACCCACGACAGCGAGCTGCGGCTGGAGAACCAGTGCACGCAACGTGGTGCTGAAGAATAATTAGCGCAGCGGAGGCGAAGAGAGAAGCGATAAGCTTTTCCTGCAGTGTTCCTATCCCTTGTGACGCACGGAACATAGAAAATTGGATTTCTGTCGAGAACCATAAGCGAGGTGCAGATCGCACTGAACTCAGTATTGTATGCGCTAAGAAATTAGCGTTCTTCATTTTTTAAAGATAACTTTACTGAGCCGAGGGTGGTTACTATACGCGGCGCTCGCGCGTAACGACTGTGTCAGTATCAAAAGTTACAAACGGCTGTTCTTAGTTTATGACCATGAAACGTTCAGCTCCCGTTTCGCGCACGGCGCGAGGAACAAAAGTCGCAAGCTTTAAAAGAAAGAAGAGAAGACGGGGGTCTGGAGGGGGACAGCAAAGACAAATTTTGCGACACGAATCACCCTGTGCGAGTGCCGCATGTCCAACGTAAAAAGGGATAACGACCTCGCCACGAGCGCTCCGTGGCGAGTTGAGAGTCAGTCGCCGAGGGAAAAGCCATTTCAGAGGCGCATGACCAATCCTCAGCGAGGAGAGATATTTTTCTCGGACCCATCGCGGCCTCGCACGCCCTGTGCATTACGCGTCGAACGCGAATAAGGGAGCTAGATCCGACTCGTACAGCTGCAAAAGCGCGTGACGGTCGTTCGGCCTTTTGAAGGCTCGAGTTACTTGTTAAAATGGCCGCATCGAATCTTCTTCAGATCACAAGCCCGGTGGTCGGGAAAATGCCGAGCACGATTAAATGCGTCCTGGGAAAAACAACGGCGATGGAAAGGAAAGAGCCAACGTGCCAGGACGAAGTATATGCGCACTATGCGCCGCCGGAGACATGCAAATCGCACTCTTTAGTCTCGACCCATTTGGCGTACGTGTGCACACGTAGAGAGACCAGGATGAGGCTCTTATCGGCTCCCTGATCTTACTACTCCTACTACTACATACACTCCCGCTGGACATAGCGTCGGGTCACTCCTTCTATGAGGTTTATCGGCCTTTGATTTGTGCCCTCCCGGACGCCGTGCACAATGCAGTACATGCATGGGCTTCGGGAAAACGGGCTGTCGCGCGTCTTTGTCCCCGGAGCGAGATCATAATCTCGACCCCGGATGGCCATCCTTACCCCTCGCGGAGCCCTTTCGCTCCGGTCGTTAATAAACGGGAGCAGCTAAGGCTGCGGAGCAGAGCGTCAGTGGCGCCCTCTACGAGAAGCGCGCAGACAATGGCCAAACCGTGAGGAGGGTGGGGCGTAATGGGGTTTGCAGCCATGACGAAATGTCCTGCGAAGCGTGATTGGCTCTCCCCTCGTATACTGCTCTGTGGCAGCGTGGCGCTGTTCTCCGGGGTCGTTTGGATAGCTTCTTCTTCTTGTACAAACGCTGCAGGTTCGCTGGCTTGGTCCATGGGAAGACTCTGGGAAGGCCATTTTCTCCTCGCCTGACCCTATCTCCAACCGCGCGGCTGGGACTACGGGTCGTCGCATGCGCTACTCCGGTCGATACGCACGGCGGCATCGAAGGAAGAGCCAACGCTTCGCAGAGAAAATGACGTGCGATAAGAGAGCTGGGACGCACTTGGCTTGACGATACGCTGCGCCCGAGGCGTCGTTCCCGGACGCAAACAAATCAGACGCACACACTGAAAAAAAAAGAAAGAAAGAAAAGGGCTGTAGAGGGTGGGTGGGAGGGGGTGACGATATACACTCTGAATTACAGCGAAAGCAGCCTATGTGGCGCTTTGTATACATATATAGAGACGTGCAATATACCGAACTGGTTTTAGCATTCCTTCACTATAGTCACATATTTTATTGGGAAAGACGTTCTTGCTATGCATCCGACCGGACTGACGGTATTGTGAGCCGACTCTTATGTTCGATAATGTATGCTGCAATGAAAATTCGCTGTTCATTCATAGCCGAGAGCTGGTCACAGACTACTCACATACCTTCATTTTACGATCGGCGTAGTGAGTGGGGTGTGTATAACCTTACATTAACAGCATAGGATGAATCGTTAATGATCGTTGCGTATCTATCCTCTCAGACGGGGTATCAATGAAGCAAAATGAAATCTTCCACAGACGTCAACGACTTATCTGGCTTTAAACTCATTTGCTGCGACCGTATAATTACTCCCCCGGCTCCCTCAAACTCCTCCACCCTCAGGTTGAAGTAAGGGTCTCCACCTGGCAAGGATAAAAGCTACATACATCCGGTTGTTCGATTATATGAGAAAAATAAGAGTGTTCGTTGAAATGATATTATTAAAGAAAAGAAACAATACCTACCAAATGAGGGCTGGCAAGTTGTAATTATTTTCCGAGCATTTTCCTCTACTCGTTTGGACAGTGGTCCTACGTTATTATTTGGATCGGCTGGTCGTGAATAGTTCGTGATAAGAAAGAAATGGAATTGATCGAAGGGAATCCTTACATTGTACAGGACAAAAACACTTCATCATGCGGTAACACTGCAATACAGTCACTTACATATAATAGGTGCATTCCTGTATTATACTTTCAATGCATGTGTGGTACTAATGAAGAAGTCTTTCACGGCAATAAAGACCTTTCAAGGTCTCTATAATAGGCTTTGGTCCAAGTATTGCCCCAAGTGACAATAGATGGTTACCCAGCGCCCTAATCGATCTATAGTCGCTAGAGCAATATCCCATGCCTTCTTAGGAGTCACCGCCAATATATAGGCCAGACTAACTGGGAACCCACCGAAACGCAACTTCACAACAAGCTCTTGCAGCGTGTGCACGCTCGTCGATTTTCACGATAATTTTGTTGCGTGCACATTTTGCCAGGGCGTTTCATAGGACGTTGCTGAACTGCCCCTCAAGCTCGGAGTATGAACCAGCGCACACGGCTTATACCTATCCCGTTGTTTCGTCTTGTCGCAATAAACCTCGATGCCTCCAAAGTTGCGAACAGTTCACTCTGTTCATTCGTTCATTCTTGGCTAATCTTCCGTTGTGGGTATGTACCATACTGTGGAAATCATCATCCTGATCAACACGTAGCGACCACATGAAAGTGCTATAGTTGGCATAGGCACGAGGGAAGTGCAAGTGTGGCTGTGGCCTATGTTTTTCTTCTTCTGTGGTATTTAATTCACGCACGCATGACTCCTGCGGTAAACAAACAGGTAAATGAGCTAACTCTACTCTTGTTGCACGGCGACAAAGACACACATAGAGTTCCTCTTCATTCTTGAAACCCTCTGCTCAGGGTGCGGTCAACCTTCACAAGAAACACTAAAATGGTGGTAAGGATAAGCACCTTACCTATACAGAATACCAATATGGAGAAAATTAAGTTTGTTCATATTGATTTTTCAGCTGAACGATCATTTGATAGTTACAACGGAGGCGCCAAATAAAACAACGGACGAAGGAAGGCGACACGGGACAACCACGTATAGGCGCATACAGATCTCGCCAGTTCGCCCGTTCTTTCGGTTCTAAACAGCTACAGACCAGACTGACTGGGAACCCACCGAAACGCAACTTCACCTACGTGGTTGTCCCGTGTTGCCTTCCTTCGTCCGTTGTTTTATTTGGCGCCTTCGTTGTAATTATGTATAAGCAACTCGTGCACCAGCACGTGCTCATTTTATCATTGTTAGAGCAACTGCACTGCTGCGCTGGGGGCCGACGTTCGAAACCTGCCGCCGGACGCTTTTCATTTTTTTTTTTTCAAAGTGAATGCGAATCTACTCGGCTATAACCCGACCAGCGACCGACCGACCGACCGACCGACCCCTGCAGGTGGAACTATGGAATGGTATAGGCAAAGAAAGCTTCGATTTAAATTTCTTGTAGAACTCATCTACGATGACTATATCCAAGAATGCGAATAGCACTTTTTATAGGTAAAATGAATGTGATGTACGCTAAAGCCGCGTTTATTGTTCTATGTACACTGTACCCTTTGTATAATGTATCCGCTGCGCTTGGGGATCTGCAACTGACAACCCTATAGACCACACGTCCAAAGTGACTCGGACCACCAGCGTCTACGGCTAACAATGCATCTCTCGTGGCTGTGTGCTGGTATTAAGGACATTATATGCGCAGGATGCTTAGGCAGGCCAAATTAAAGCCGTATGTCCCGGAGGAATTTACCCGTTGGATAATGGACAGCAAGCGCGTGAATTCATTGCTGCAAAACCTGCAACTTTTGCTAATCCCCCCTTTTGTTTTGTACATATGCCTTGCGGTGAGTCCATTGAATAATAAAAAAATAAAATAAAGGATAAGTGTTATATGTTATAACGAGTATTATAAAGAGCGGTACGAATCCAGTGGCACATATCCAGTGACCCAAGATGGCGTCAAAGGGGTTCATTGAAGAGCGGCGCATATATATTTAGTGTCACATAACCACTGATCTAAGTTAATTTGTTTTCGGTTGGATAGCTAGATAGCTATAGATAGCCGTAAAGAAAACTGGTCTAAAGGCCAAGAATTCTACTCACATCAATAGGCGGTTGGTGCGCACGGCTATTGCTCGCGTACGTAATATAATTTATGTGCAGTGTGCATGGAATCGGAACAAAAGAGTGTGTATGGAATCGGAACAAAAGATTATTAGCTTCATGTGATGTAAGAAGGGAGCGTCAGAAAAATAGCATATACGCTATGTCAGTTCGCGAGCTTGAAAGCTTCGGAAATGAGGACGCTGACGCTTGAAATGTAAACAAATAAATGAGGAAATGTTTCTGAAGCTATAAGAAGTGAAAAGGCAATGAAGAATGAATGCAATGAATTAATACAAATAAGAAATGAATTTAAGTTGCATGGAAATTACTTATGTGGTCTCTATTTTTCATTTGCCTGGTGTGGCGTCAAGTATAGTTCGGTCGGCAAAGTACACGTACCTCATTTCTACCTGAGTACAGCTTTCTCCGCAATAATCGCTATACATATATTTTTTTTACAATGAATTAATACAAATAAGAAATGAGTTCAAGTTGCATGGAAATTACTTATGCGGTCTCTATTTTTCATTTGCCTGGTGTGGCGTCGAGTATAGTTCGGTCGGCAAAGTACACGTACCTCATTTCTACCTGAGTACAGCTTTCTCCGCAGTAATCGCTATACATATACGTTTTTTTTTACATGCAAAACACAGCGCTTCAGTATGCATTACGTTGTTTCATAATATAGCGATGCCGTACACAGTTGCGAATGAATAGGCAACGCAACGACTTTGCAAGTTATGATGATCACGTTAAACAAAAAGCACGATATAGTCGAACTACCATGTTGATAGAAGTGTGTACAACTAAAATGGAAAAGAAATAGTAGTTTATAGTATATACTGCTCCGGCTTCGTCGCCTATGGGCGACACTATACTTATGCGCGCCAATGTTTTTGTCCCGCATATTCCGCTCTGGCGTACCTGAGAGAGAGAGCAAATGATAAAGGAAAGGTAGGGAGGTTAACCAGGACTGAGCCCGGTTGGCTACCCTACACTGGGGAAAGGGAAAAGGGGACTGAAAGATTAAAAGAAGAAGAGAAAGTCCACTGGGGATATCGTTCGGTCACTCAGTCCGGGTCACAGACGCTGACTCAGTCCAGTAGCCTTCAAATATCGCAGCAGAGCTTTTGTGACCTTTCGTAGCTGCGATATGCGAGGCCATGGTCCCAAGATCTTCTTCAAGGTGAACGGTGTGCTGTCTAGCTGATTGAGAGCTGTGCAGAGGTCATGTCTTTCGTTTTGAAAAGATGGGCAGTAGCACAGTAGATGTTCTATAGTTTCCTCGGCACCGCAGGCATTACAGTCGGCGCTATCAGCCATTCCAATCAAAAACGTATACGCATTGGTGAATGCGACGCCCAAGCGTAAGCGGCACAGCATTGTTGCCTCATTTCGCTGAAGTCCTGGTAACAGCCGCAGTTGCATAGAGGGGTCGAGGGAATGCAATCGTTCTTGGGTGAATTCAGGTGTATGCCCCTTCTCTAATGTCATACGGTGTGCTACCTTGCTTAGGTGTTGGGCTGCGTCGGTCCGCGATAAAGGTACAGAAACAAGGGTTGCTCCTTCGTGGGCTTTCCTAGCAGCTTCGTCAGCGAGGTCGTTGCCGGAGATGCCGCAATGGCCGGGCAGCCACTGAAACACGACGTCGTGTCCTTTCGCTATCATACAATGGTGCATTTCTCGTATCTCCGACACTAGTTGTTCACACGACCCGCGACGAAGAGATGACAGAAGACATTGTAAGACCGCCTTCGAATCGCAGAATATTGCCCACCGATTAGCGGGTTGGTTGTTAATGTAATCAACGGCACCTCGGAGGGCAACAAGCTCCGATCCGGTCGATGTTGTCATGTGAGAAATCTTGTATTGGATGCTAATTGATCGTGATGGTATAACCACTGCGCCGGTGGAGCTGGTCTGAGTGGAAGAGCCATCCGTATATATGTGGACTCGGTCAAAATAGAAAGTGTTCAAACAATCCAGAGCTGCTTGCTTCAGGGCCAAGGTAGGCAGGTCGGTCTTCTTTCTTATTCCTGGTACCGTGAGACGCACTTGAGGTTGTTCTAAACACCACAAAGCTGAGGTTGAACGTGCTGAGGGTGTGAAGCCCGATGGTAGACAGGCACGATGGATGCTGACCTCCTTGGAGAAGGACGCCTGCGGTCGTCGTTCTGGCAGGCAGGCAAGAGAGCGTGATTGTATGCGTGAAACATGACGAACATGGGCCCTAAGCGTGTCGATGCTAATGTAAGTCGTGATCGGATGGTCTCGAGCCAATATAATGGTTCCTGCTGTTGAGGCGCTCCGCGGAAGTCCTAGGCAAACACGTAGTGCCTGGGCTTGCACGCTCTGTAGTTCTCGAAGATTTGACTTGCATGTTTTAGCAAGCACGGGAGAACTGTAACGTAGCAATCCGATAAAAAGTGCTCGATATATAACTGTAGCATGGAGCTCACTGACGATCCCCATGTTTTCCCGGCGATAAACTTGAAGACATGAACAATAGATGTGAGCTTCTTCTTCAAATGGGCAACGTGAGGGCTCCAAGAGAGGTCCCGGTCCACAATGACACCCAAAAACCGATGATTTCTCTTGTAGGAGATAGGCTGGCCATTAATGCATACTGGATAACGAGACATTGGTTTTCGTGTAAAAGCGACTAACGCACATTTTTCTGTTGAGATGGTAAGGCCTTGTGTGCGAAGATAGTGAGATGCCTGTGTTGCTGCTTTCTGCAGCCTTGCGCGAACCTGCAGACGAGTGACCGCTGATGACCAGATGCAGATGTCGTCGGCGTAGATTGAGACACTCACTGTTTCCGGTAGGGATTCGGCCAGCCAAAGAAGCGCGAGGTTGAAAAGAATAGGGCTTAGAACCCCACCTTGGGGAACTCCTCGGCATATGTAGTGGTCGGTAGTTGGACCATCTTCCGTACGTACGAACAAGGACCTTTGTGTCAAGTAGTTTCTCAGCCATCGATATACTCGCCCTCCTAGTTCAATTGTCAAAAGTGCGTCTAGAATGGGTTTATGGGAAACGTTGTCGTATGCGCCTTTCACGTCCAGAAAGAGCGCTACTGATAAACGTTTCCATGATTTTTGCTGTTCCACAGATGACACTAAATCGATGACACTGTCAATCGATGAACGGCCTCGTCGAAATCCCGCCATAGAATCAGGGTACATCTTGTGGTGTTCTAGGTACCATTCGAGACGCATGAGGATCATGCGTTCCATGAGTTTCCCGACGCAGCTAGCAAGTGCTATAGGCCGATACGATGCCAGTTCGAGCGGCGACTTTCCTGCTTTTAGTAGCGGTACCAGGCGGCTGCGTTTCCACTCCTGTGGGACGACACCATCTTGCCATGAACTATTAAAAAGGCTGAGGAGTTCTCTTCGTGCTTCTCGGCCTAGGTGGCGCAAAGCAGTATATGTTATGCCATCGGGCCCTGGTGAAGACGAACACCTACAGAGCGCCATAGCAGCTTCTAACTCTTCCATAGAGAAGGGAGCCTCCATACTGGTATCTCGTGGACCGGGGATGTCGCTTAAAGCCATCGCAGGGACTAAAACTGTGCCGCCGGTGATTTGCGCGCAAAATTCCTCTGCCACGTCTATCTCACGGCGGTTTTGACAGAGCGCAAGGGCGTTAAAAGGGTGTCGTTGCTGGGGTCTTGAGCAAAGACCCCGTAAGGTACGCCACACACGGGACAATGGCTTGCGGGGGTCTAGTGACTCGCAAAAGCATTTCCATCTTCGATCCGCTAGCGTATCCATTCGGCGTCTTATCTTCTTTTGCATTCGCCGAGCTTCTCTGAGGTCAAGAATTGACTTTGTGCGCCTGTATCTCCTTTCAGCACGGCGACGTAATGTACGAAGCCTTTCCAATTCAATGTCATTCTCTGTACGCTTTTTCGAATGTGTGAAGCAACGCGTGCAATCTTGCATTGCGTCTGCAATTATATCTTCTAACCTGCGTGCGATATGTTTCTTGCAGATGTCTTCTACTCGATCTTGAAAGATTGACCAATCGATTTGGCGAGATACATCCGGTAATGCGGCGTCTAGACCATTAATTCTCACATAGGTCGGAATGTGATCACTTCCATGGGTTTCAATATCAGTGAACCACTGCACGCTCGAAGTCAGGCAACGTGACACCAAAGTCAAGTCAAGGCAGCTACTGTACGTTGTTCCTCGCAGAAATGTCGGACTTCCGTCATTTAGAAGACACAGGTTGTGGCCTGATGCAAAGGATATTAGTGACCTGCCCCTCGAATTTATCCTGGAGCTTCCCCATATATGGTGGTGAGCGTTGAAGTCCCCTGTTATTATCCAAGGACCGGGAGTAGTAGCCATAATATCTTCTAGTCTTTTGCTGTCAAACTGACTTGTTGGGGATAGGTAGACGCCAATAATAGTAAAAGACAGTCTCTTCTTTTCCACACTAACACAGACGTATTGGTTACCGTCGTGTGGCGCTACGGGTTGCGAAAAATACGTTAGGTCCTTGCGAATGTAAACCAGAACCTTACTACTACGGACACACGTTGTTGAAACAAAAGGTTCATACCCTGATAGTCTTATGGAAGCTGATAAGTTCGGTTCACAGATCACCAGTATAGGAAAGTGGTAGTCAAACACGAACTGTCGAAAATCCGAAATACGTGACCTTAGGCCTCTCGCATTCCATTGGAATATGGAGGCACTTCTGACATCATCCCGGAACGATCGCTGTTGCTGTCGATGAGCCATGGTTCTGCTGTAGAAGTTCTCAAGCACTGGACTTCTGAAGGCTCGCTAGCACCGGATTGATGGCATCCAGCACTTGCAACGCACTTCGAGCTGTTGGTGTCTGTATCTTGTCCAGAAGAACACGAATGGCACTCACCAGAGAGCTGATCATGCCAACAATTTGTTGATCTTGGTCCGTCAGTTTATCAGGGACAGTCGAAGTGTCCCTTGCCGTAGAAGTTTGATTTCGCTCAGTAGCAGCATGTAGCCTCGGGAGTGGAGGCCACGCGTCAGCAGCAGGGCTGGTGGTTGCATCTTTGTCCTTTGATCCGACTGCGTTGGGCCTGGGCGGAAGAGTGGGTGGCAGTGCACGTGGCTGGCGCTCTGCAGAGGCTTTGGAGGTTCGTGATCGACGTCGGCGACGCGATCGTCGCCGCCTAATAGATATAGCTGCTTCTCGGTGAGACGAGTGGTCTCTAACCATTTTCTTCAATATTGCCATTTCCTTGCGAATAAAAGGGCATTCCTTCGAGGAGGCATCGTGAGGGCCGCTGCAGTTTGTGCACTTCAGCACACTGGCTTCGCACGTGTTGGTGGTGTGGGGCCCAGTGCAGCGAGAACAGACGGTAGTGTTCTTGCACACGCTACTCACATGCCCAAACTTCATGCACTTCCAGCACTGCAGTGGTTTTGGTACGAAGGGGCGAACTGCGTGTCGGAAATGACCCACTTTTACATGCGAAGGTAGGGATTCGCCTTTGAATATGATTTTGACACACCGCGACGTGCCGAGACGAAACGCGTTTGTGATGATGGTGTTTTCGGTAGCTGGCTTAATTAAGATTGACAGATCGGAGTCGACGATGGTCTCATCAACATCGTAAATTACGCCACTACTGATTTGTTTGCCCAGCGGAATATGAGGGCGGACTTTCATCCCGTCAAGTTCTGTGACATTGCGCAAAGAATCCAACCCAGCCGCGTGCTCTACGTCAATCGCTAGGACGTTCTTACGGGTATTCACTCTGATATCTTTGATTTCATTCGGAACCAGTGCCTCTAGATGTGAAGACACGGCTTGCCTGTTGAGGCGTCTCAGGTTGTCTGTAGCGAGAACTGGCGTGAACAGGATGGTGAGCTCCTCGGTATTCCGCGAAGATCTCACGGTGGACTCACTCGAAGTCGAGGATGCGCTGAGAAACCTTCGTTTTGATTTACGGCTCCGCACCAGCTCGAAGGCTTCGTCACTAGAATCTTCACCGCTGACATAGTATTGCATGGTGTCGTCGCTGTCAGTGTCGCTCTCGGTGCCGTTGCGCTTCCTGGAGGCAGCCGCCGCGGGCACTGCCGACTCCGGCGGACGCGCGTGAGACTCCATCTCCATCGCAGGTAAGGAGGAAATAGCAGTTCACTGGCAAAGTCTAAAAAAATCCACAAAATAAGTAGAGCTGGAAGACTCGGCGTTCTGCCTGAAAGGCACTTCGTCTTCTTCCGACCGATAAGATCAAAGGCGTACCTGAGTGCAGCCACAACCATGGTCGTTAGTGGCATGACTAACGCTCCCAAACATAGATCTGCAGTACATAGTACACAAATATTCAAGAAAGCGCCCGAGAAGAGGGCCACCGCGGTAGCTACGTGGCTGCTGCGCATCGCACGGCTAATGCGGAAGATGTGGCCTCGGCTCTCACTTGCGGCAAGTAGTCTTTATTTGCGTTTACTTTCGTTTCCCTCTTGCTTATTATTCATACATTTAAATTAAAACCGACAGTTAATTTCCCCTGTGTTTTCCATGGCTTTGTTGTGCGTCGGCTTCGTGTGGTTATAACTAAAAACAACATCGAGTCCTTCTGCTCCGCTCAACATTCTCACTCATCAGATACAGTAAGTATTGTAGGCCCGATATCGAGGAACAAGATCTCTGCACATAGCCGCGGGGACGAGCAAATGAGCAACCGCCTGCGCGGACGAGCCTAGCGCGCTCAGAAGGAGACGACAATTTTTTTCCCACAGTTTCGAACAAGGCGTGCTGCCTGTCGCTCGGGCTCATTCGCACGTCCTCCGTATAGACCGTTTTTTCGTAGGCGCCGCCATTTTGTGAACGCAGTGGCGCCGCCTATGAGCAGCGCCATACTGGCTTGGGTGAAAGCGATGTTTTGCATGTCAGGTATACGCTCGGCGTTAGGTTCTGGCGTTTGTTTTCGCGGTCTTGCGGCCTGTTTTGTGTGACGCGCGTTTTCTGCGTGGTAAACGGTTCTGTGAGACGTGCTGAAGTGGTTTAAGGCGTCATGGCCGGAATTCCTGCTGGCGTTGAGGTGGACGGAACACGCAGCGCGTCGTGTGCGCGCATAGTTGAACCTACAATCGGCGTCAGAGCTCAGTTATGTATTTCTGAATGTTCCAATCACTAATGTGACCTTATTGCAATATTATCCTCCATTTCTAAGCTGCGGTTTAGGAGCCATGAAACGTAAGCGACGATCGTAACAGCGTGGGTACCGTTCTGCTACCATAGGAGTTCTGCTGTTATACTTTGACAAGCGTTCAAACTGTTCGCTGCAGGTTACATTGCGTGACTACTTGGTTCGATGGATAAGGTTTCTGCCCCTGAATAAAATAGTTTTGGCAAGTCATAGCAGCATACCTTACAGTCTGAATTAAGCTTGTCCAGCAAAGGGACTGTTTACGAACTGCGCCAGCGTCCTAAGCAGTGGTAGTTGCTGGATTACATATATATTTGTTCTATATACCGCGTGGTCCAAGCATACGGCATCAGCGGTTATATATTTATAAACGTTGTGCGGCCTGACTATACGAGGTCCTACTGCGGCGTTAGCCTGTTTTATCTTGCTTTTTCGAGAAAGAGGATGACAACAGAATTTTTTTTTTCGGTTGCGTTCGTTCCGTTCTCTACGACGCACTCACACGTATTACGGAAATTTTGTCCTCAAAATAGGCATCGCATTCTTTTTATGCGCTGCCTCTCATATATTATGGCTGTATGCTGGCCAAAAAGGCAATGCCGAAGTGCACAGCTTACATATGTATCGTTCACCAAACGCAGTAATCGCTGTGTTGAACAGCGCCATCGGCCTCATGCAGGAAGGCTAGCGTAGACATATGGTAACTTGAAGCCTACTAGCCTTGAAATGCGCGAGAACGATGCCGGTGCATCAGAAATATTTGATAGCGCCTGCTGCTTAGATGTTTCGTGGTTGCCTTAGGTTGGCCGTGCACGAGCATGCGCTCCTATGCTTTATGTTTTACTCCCTATATGTCAAGCGAGCAGATAGTGAGCAGATTTACCATTTCATGCTGCGAATACAGACACCGGTTTTCTTTGTTGAATTAAAACCGATATAAGCAAAATAGTGCACAACACATACACACCGCGACTGATAATGTGCGTACACCGCGGCTGATAAAGCGCGTCACATTTTTGCGCCCCCAAGAGATATTTCCGCCTACTGTAGTTACCGATCCACCGAAAGACTTCCTTGACGACCTTATATGAACGGACATAGCGTAAATCTCACAAAGTACGATCTAAAACATCTCGAAATCGTTCCGCAGCACGCGACAGCAATACTTTCAAGCAGCGCCGCGCCGGATCGCCCAAGCCAGAGAGGAGGAAAGGCTCTCCGCGCGCCCTATCCTCCTCGCCCGATGAAACGGTCTATAGTACGAGGATGTCCCGTGCTGGTCCTCTTTACATGCCCATATACCATACACGGAACGTCAAACAGGCTGCTCATACGCGCGCACAAAGGGAAGACCTCCGGCATCAAAGGTGCCGACGCCGACGCGTTGATTGTCTTCCTCGGAGAGGTAAAAAAAGAGGACGGAGGAGAAGAAAAAGAAAAGAAGGAAAGCAGGGATCGCGGAAGCAAATAGTGAAGAAGAAAAGGGAGAGAGAGAAAAGAGAAGGGGACGGCTATATAGGACTTTTGGTCTGCGCCTGTGTTGCATGCGCCTCGAAGGAATGCTTTCAATATGGGCAGAAAAGGACAAGAAAGAAAGAAAATAAAAAAGCAAAGAAAGAAAGAAAACGCAGTGAAGACCAAAGTATTGCAGAGGAGGGGGTTGTTTTGGAGGGAAGAGGGGGAGGGGGGTGTAGGGGTGATCCTTCGTCCGTCGCGGTGGCCGCTTCCTTGCGCGATCTGCCTATATCGTGCATCGCATATGACCTGCCGCCAGATTGACTGCACGTGCACTGTGCCGAGCAAATGACCAGAGTGAATTGCTGGGACGGTTAGCCCTGCGTGCTACAACGTACATAAAACCAGCTCAGGGATGACGACAGAAGAGGTGTCCTTCTAGTGTGTCCAATACACACCCTGAGTGTATGCGAGCCATGTGCTGAGCGAGGCTGCAGCAAGAAGAAAAGCACCAGGACGAGTGCGCACAGTCTGGCCTCTTGCTTTATTATTGACCTGCCTCTTCGTCCTCATTGGCGCGCGCGAACGAGTATACTTTGACAAACGCTTTCAGCAGTACGAACTATAGGCTCTGTGTGCAGTGTGTGCCATAGGCTCTGGCTCCTGCCGGATGTGTCCGCGGTCCGTAGACACGTCCGTATAGGAACCCCGTATACAAATGGAACCTTTTACTATCCACGTGATTGTTTAAAAAAGAAAGCAAATTTCAACAGTTGACGTTGTAAGCTGCATGCGGCAGGGCGCTCGACCTACAAGGTGTAGCCTGCAAATTGACCTACAAATTTGACCTACAATGACCTACAAATTTGCAAACAATCTTTATACTTCAAAAAAAAAAAGCCTATCAGAATACTTTTTAATCTACCATACAACAGTCACTCGCAAGGTCTTTTCTCCAAAGTATACATAATACCAGTATTCAATCTTTACAATTATAAGATATAGCACTTGCATTCCAGGTCGAACTAAAATATCATCTCGAATGTCTGCATGAGTTGTCATTACTGGAAAAGAGCACTGTGTGATGTTACCCTACCCGTGATAAAGAGGAGGGGATTGAACGAACTCCTAGAACCAACTACGCAATGGAAAAATTATCCTTCACACTTCCAACTCTATTAAAGAACTATAATAAGTCCAGGACTGACCTACTTAAAATATCTAAACATGAGTTACGACAGCTTCATTGCACACATTCTTAAAAACTCCATCTGCATTCCTATAATGCGTATATTTAATCACGTGTTTATTGTACTGCTTTATACCTTCTGTATTTATTGTGTTGATTGTTGTTCTATTTTCTTTGTTTCTATTTTATTTTATTGATCCTGTTATGTTTGCCTCTGCTAAATTGCAAAGAGATTATATGTATACTTGTGTTTGTCTTTCCCTGCTTTGCTGTTGTTGCCCTGTAGAGGGAGGCTGTGGGCCTTTGCCAAGCTGCCGTTTACGAGCAGCTTTTACCCACAACCTCTTCCATCTTCCCGATGGAAATAAAGATTGTTATTATTACAGTGCCACTGTTTTCTGTTTTACTTAATCAAACAATAAATCTCGGCACAATACCTTTATATCTGTAGCGTGTTTCCAGGAACGTTTAAAGCACGCAGACCTGTTAGCAAAAGACCGCATGATACTCCACGGTTTCGTTACAGTGGTGTAAGATCAAGCTTCTTGCAACACAACATAAGGTGCTACGTACAAACGTTGAGAACATGTGCTGAGGTATAGCCAAATGCATTGTTTCGTACTAAAGTTACACTGCGATCCTTCAGCTACCATGAGAATGACGGTATGGTACATAACTTTGTCTAGGTCAATTCTGGCTATATATGGCAGAACTGACTTAGGCAAGAGAGGCAGAATATACAAAGTCTGGGCCATCAAACTCGCCGTAAAAAGGCGCTGTTGGCCAACTTACGTTTTCAATTAAACGCTATTTTATGCATTGAAGCACAAAAGTAACTGGAATGCCTACGTATTTCGTCCCACACTTTGGGAAATAATTTATCAAACTGGTATCGTCCTGGAAATTCACTTCAAGTGGATGAGCCTTGCAAGCTCGCCGGTCAGAATTCGTAAATGTCAATACGTGCCGCAAGGTAATTAATTAGGAAGTAAATTAGTCAATTTTTGTTAGTTACTTGAATATGTGTTTCGATTTCTCGTGCTAGGAACGTCTGCCTCTTCGAATAACCCAGCTCAACGACAAGAATTGTGATATCTGCCACAGGAGATTAAAAAAACTCCATAAAGCTTAAAATGATCACGCATTATAAATACACAAATTTGTGTCTTCCCAGACAACGACCGACCCAGCACCAGATAAAAGCCGCCATGCTAAACCCGATCGGGTAAGGAAAAAATTTGCTTTATAAACTGACGTCAAGCATGGCGGAAATTTTTACGGGCGTATAGGCGAAAAGAAAAATCCGAAGTCCGCTTATAATGAATATAACGGGTTACCATGATCCGAAGTGTTGCCAACAATGTGGCGCCGCATCGGCTTTCTTTATTACATAGCATTCGATGGTGGCTATCTCTTTGGCACCCAGCTCAACAGATAGAAGGAGCGTGCGGACTTATCTTCCGCTTCGCGCTGCTTTCGAGGCACCTTCTTCTCGAATGCCTGTGTTGCGGGAACAACGGCCCCCGCGTCACACGAATACGGGTCCCGCACAAGGACAGGGCAGCCCCCGCGCCGCAATCCAAACGTCGTTAGCGGCGCTCATTGTGGCCTATCGGACGCAAAAGCTGCACGTGCGGCCTTGCCGCGCAGGGTCAGTCAGATATGGGACGACGCCAGTCATTCTCTGCCCCCGCTTTTTGCTCAAGGAAGGAAAAGATAAGAGGATAATAGAAAAACGAACAAACAAATAAACAAACAGACAAACAAAAAGATAAGCGGGCATACATCCTGTCTTAGACGAAACAAGGACAAAGGGGGAAGCGGGGAAGCGGAGGCGCCGTTCTTCCTCTGTGTCACTCGGGATTCTTTTCTTTATTCCTTCTTTCTCTGCCGCTCCCCTCTTTTTATTTTTTGTCGCTGGTCACAAGCGGTCACAAACGTGCACCCAGCGCTTGTGGCTCGCCACCATCGGCGTCTTGACGTCTCTCGAGGCCGGTCTGCGGTTGTGGTCGCGACTTTTCGTTCCACCCGGTCCCCCTCTCCCCCTCTTCCTTTTCCCCTAGCTCCCCCCTACCCCGTCGTCCTCTTCCCTCTCCCCCATTTTCTCACTGCAAGCTCTTTCTTCTGACTTTTCTGTCTCACAGGCGGCAACATTGTCGTCGTCTGGCGGGTTGCCGCTTTCCTTTTCGTCCTGCTTTGCCGGGGATTTGTTCCCTCCGTGCCAGTGGAAGAGGTGCGAACGAAGGGAAAGGGCTCCCGAAATTGGCCCCTTTTCTTTCCGGCATGCCTGGCCTGTAGCCCCAAGGCATGCAGGCGGCTACAGATGGAGCGTGGGAAAAGGAGCACCAGGCCATTCCAGGCAGACGAGACGTCTCGCAGTGAAACTGTTACGACTTTTGTGTATTGTGGCGAAAACGGAAACAAACGTAAGAACGAAATAAATTAGAAAAGAGGCACGCCAGCAGCATGCGTTATCGCGGTTACACTTTTGTTGGGTGCTTTCGAATATATGCAATATCGTAAGTATAGGGGAAACGGGAATGGTAAGTTACAAAGTGGGGCGCCACTTACGAGCCGACAATTAAGCAGTAGAGCACGATCATGAACTTATACTTTGTCGTCAGTGATGCTGCAAGCTTGCATTCTCATCGTAAACTAATCGTATGCTAGTCGACGTTGGCGCGACATTTACACGAAGTGGCGAAAAAGAAGAAAAAAATGAAAGAGAAGGAAAGAACGCGTCGTAATGTTAGCCCTATAACTTCGTGCTTTATTTGTCCACGATAGTGCATGCATGTAAGAAACACGAAACAAAATGCAAGAGAGAATACAGCAAGAAGGCGAGGAATTCAAATTCATTACTAACTCAAATGGCACACGTAATGGCGGTAATTTATAAGAATACGTAAGTACATGTCCGCTTTCATGCAACGTTATGAATTCGTGGCTGACATATTTCCATATTGTTCCGTAATAGTAATATTACAAAAAAAAGGAACGTCTTTGCCAGCTCAATAGCAGTCTGCTCGCGGCTTTTGTACGTACTTTCTCCTCAACTGTATTCTGGTAGACTACCGCACCATTTTTGAATGTGACACCACGCGCGAGTTAGGCGATAATTTCAGAAGAAACGTTTTCTTGCTCTTTGAGTCTCGTGTTTACACCTATACGGTTCTATTTACGCCGACATCGCTATATGCAGTAATGCTATAGCCGAGTCGAAATTACAAGCCTGTATTTCGACAAGACAATGATTTCGTTCACCGTCTATAGGCGGCGTCGAGCCAGTCCTGCGAACGGTCACGCCACGTTGATTCCTTCCCTAGGCGGAGTGCACATGTTCTGCGAGCATGCAGGGAAGACACACTGGCAACGAGGCGCGCGTCACTAACAAGCATGTAGGGAGAAGACACTGCAGTGTCCTCTCTATCTGCTCCTTAGAAAAAAAAAGAAAAAAAAACACATCCTTGTCGTTCCGCACCCGGGTGAGAAATTTTTCGGGGAAAACGGCCGTGAAATGGAGACGACTTCGAGTGACCGCGCGTGCCCAAATGCGCGTGATTGGCGAGGAAAACTATGCAGTCCTCCGAGGTGCGTGGCACCTTTCTGGTGTGCGTTGTGTATAGGCGTCGCGTATGTATACGTTCGCGGCACACATGACAAAAAGTTTCACTCGCATCCGAACCCGCGCGCACTTTTGAACCCTGCGGGAAAGACGAGCGGGGGCGCTGAAACTCGTGCCCTCATCAGGCGTAACGAGCGACCTCATCGGAGAAGAAGACCTGTGTGAAACGAACGTTTCACGGGCCACGCAGTGGCCACGCACTTTTTTTCTTTCTCACAACGAACACATTTCTCTTACAAGGCGCGAGGGCGCCTGCAAACTCGTCGCCCTCTTCCGTGGCCATGCAGGACGACGCGGATCAATCATCCCCCACCTCGCAATGGAACAAGAGGACGTGGCGGGCTGCGCCAGACGACGTGGCGTCCCAAGAAGCGCGCACGAGTGGGCAGCGGAAGAGGCTTTCTGCCGTATGGAAGAGTTGCTGAGCAGAAGTCACGTGAAGGTGATGTACAGACCTGCGCTGAGGAAACTGCGCTTCCGGATATATGCGGAAAGTCATCTTGTCCGGCGAATTTGAGCGTGAGAGTCATCTCTGTTTGCCATGCAACGGAGCACTACTGCTGTTAGTAAAACGACTGCGCCGAGCGCTTCATCAGGCCATACTATTTGAGTCGACGCCCGAAAAGGCTTCCATGAAATTGCCCACAGGACAAGGGCACCGACTTCTGATCAGTTTCATGAGGCCACTTCGGGCTGCACTGCGTGCAACGCCTTTTTAACATCTGGAGGAAAAGAGCACTGATAGTTATACCAGACCGGGAATTTCGTCCCGGTTCTGTGAGCATGGCGAGGTCATGACGCCACCGAACAGACATAGATACGGTACAGCCCATTCAGCTCGTGCACATTGAAGCCTTATAGATAACTTGCACTTACGTTACGGCCAGGAATTCTGGGATACCGGTCCGCCCTTACGGAGCACCACCCAAAGCTCGACTGGCTCGGCAGTAAACGAACGCAAGTGTGTTTCTGCTGTCGCTATCGTTCGCCATGTTTCCCTGGGCAGTATTTGGGTGCTCGATCCGCAGAAGAACGACGACGAGACGGGAGTCGGCGAACACGAACCTCTTCATGTTCCAGCCGTGTTCCTTCGCGAGCCTGTCGACGGTTGTAAACAATCACTGAGAGCGCACTAAGACGCTTAGCGCGAAGCGCCGAACAGTTCGCGGCTGGCGCGCGCGGCGATCTCAACCTCGGCAGTGCCGATAACCGAGTGTGAGCTAGAGAATATGTTTTGCTGATTGAAATGCCGACACACGGCGTAAGGAAAGCGCTATTTACAGTCGTAGGCAGGTCGTTCTAGTGCTGTTGTGAATAATACCAGGATGTTAAAGTTGTTTGCTATTGTTACGTCTGAGACTGGTTTATTTTCAAGGTGATTGACGGGGCGTTGAAAGGAGATCGCAGGCAGTCAGGCATTTTCTACACTCCAGCTGACGGAACGCGTCCTCGCACTCTGTAGCCCATACGTACAGATTAAATATGTAAAGTTTCATGAAATTTTGAGAGGTGCAAGAAAAACTGGTTTGTTATGTTTTCTTTTTCAGAAAAAATGCAAAATAAATTAACAAAAAAGGTGATTGCGCACAGAGGTATGAAAAATCTGACACATTTATTTCTCTAACATTGAAAATAATATAATTGTTACATTTTTATTTATTTATTTATTTATTTATTTATTTATTTATTTACGATAACCTCAGGGTCAACAGACATTACAGATGGGAGTTGCATAAAATACAGAAAAACAACAAAATTTTAGCTACAAGCAGCAGCACAATGTTTCTAATTATGCGATAGTAGTTATGAAGACGCAAAATACATGTTACAAAAATACTATATATATACAAAGAAGTAGACCAGTTTTTCTAATTATACAATAATAGCTATAAAGAGGCAGAATACAACAAGATGTTACAGAGCATTGGTTAATGAAGTCACAAATATTTCATGATCTGAAATTGTTACTATTATAAAGGGGGTTTATTCGGCTCGCAGGACAGCAGCGACAAACTCAGCACCAGCAGGTAGGGCGCAGCCAGCGAACGAACTGGGTACGTGCCACGCGATGGCAACGGGGCTTTTCAGCCTGCCGATCTTCTTCGTCACACTACCAATTTGGGAAGGCAATTCCGATCATTTGATGTGCGTGGTATGTAGGACTGTAGGAATGATTCTGTTTTACACAACGGAATGCCAACTTTATGAGCATGATCCAGACGGTGCGAAACGTAATGGGGAGGAAGTATTAGTAAATCGCGCAGGTAGCGATGATGATATAGTTTGTGAAAAAGGCTTAAGCTTAGCATCGCACGTCGAGAAGCAAGCGTAGGTAGTTAAAGTTAGCTTTCATTACCGTGATGCTCGCGATTCGATTGTAATTAGAGAGTATAAAACGGACCGAATTATTTTGCACCATTTCAAGCGAATGTACCAAATTATTATAATGCGGATCCCAAACCGAAGCGGCATATTCTAACTTAGGACGAATGAGTGCTTTATATAGCATTAGTATGGGAGACGAATGTGATTCTGCAAAGTTAGGACGAAGATATCCGATCATGCGATTAGCGTTGCAGACAACATGAAAGATGTGAGTATCCCATGTTAGATTGCTACTGATGTGAACTCCGAGGTACTTATATGAAGATACGCTGTCGAGTAGAGAATTATTTAAGTGATAAATGGGTAAACTAGTAATCTTTCTAGACCCTCGCATGAATTTGCATTTTTTAATATTTATACTGCATCACAAAAGTCCCAGCAGATCTTCCGGGTTCAAAATCTGCGATTTATCGTCAACGCATTAATGCCACATCAACGCTTCAAGACCGATGTTTGTATCGATCTGCGTCCGATTAATTTCCGAGGCATCAGTCTGAGCACAGTCTTGAGGCCGCAGTCTGAGCAAGTAAAATGACATCAGGGTACACAGAAAATACTCCCTGCTTGTCCACGTCAGGTTCTTCTGGTATTGGCGTTATCACGTGACTTCGGATAGAAAGTTCACCAGTATAGCACAATCTAACATTGCACCAAATTCACCGAGAAAATTAATCTCAAGGATGATGATGTGAGTGCAGTGTTCCAAAACAATAAACTTAGTTGGAAAAGCTTGTAGACCAACACTCACTACAGTAGAGCAAACACCGACGGGCCGCAGTGTTTCGTCCCTAACTCTACGGTCTTTGGGTCCCACGCGAACATAACCTTGTGTCCAGGACAGGCACGTACCCAGGATTTTTTTTCGGGGGGGGCCCACCACCTCCATCATCATCATCATCATCATCATCATCATAATGTTTTATGTCCACTGCAGGACGGAGGCCTCTTCCTGCGATCTCTAATTACCCCTGTCCTGCGCCAGCCGATTCCAACTAGCGCCCGCGAATTTCCTGATTTCA
This sequence comes from Dermacentor albipictus, assembly GCF_038994185.2. Classification (NCBI taxonomy): domain Eukaryota; kingdom Metazoa; phylum Arthropoda; class Arachnida; order Ixodida; family Ixodidae; genus Dermacentor; species Dermacentor albipictus. The sequence continues at coordinate 103,952,970 of NC_091824.1, read as the reverse complement.
TCGCTTCACCTAGTGTTTTGTCGTCCTCGATTGCGTTTTCCTTCTCTTGGTACCCATTCTGTAACCCTAATGGTCCAACGGTGATAGAACCGGTGCATTACTTGACCTGCCCAGCTACATTTTTTCCTCTTGATGTCAATTAGAATATCGTCTATACCCGTTCGCTCTCTGATCCAAACCGCTCTCTTTCTCTCTCTTAACGTTATGCCTAGCAATCTTCGTTAGAGCGCTCTTTGCGTGGTCCCTAACTTGCTCTCAAGTCTCTGTCCCATATGTCAGCACTGGCAAAATGCACTGATTGCACGCCTTACTTTTCAATAATAATGGTAAGCTTCCAGTCAGAAACTGGTAAGGTCTGCCGTATGCGATCCAACCTATTTTTATTCTTCTGTGAATTTCCTTCTCATGATCAGGGTTCCCTGTGTATAATTGACCTAGGTAAACGTACTCCTTCACAATCTCTAGAGGCCGACTGGCGATCCTGATCTCTTGTTCCTTTGCCCGGATATTTATCATTATCTTCATCTTCTGTATATTAATATTCAACCCCACTCTTACACGCTCTCTGTTAAGGTCTGCAATCATTTGTTATAACTCATCTGCATTGTTGTTGAATAGAACAATGTCATCGGCAAACTGAAAGTTGCTGAGATATTTGCCGTCGATCTTTACTCCTAAGCCTTTCCAGGTTAATACCTTGAATTCTTCTAAGCACGCGGTGAATAGCTTTGGAGAATTTGTGTCTCCCTGTCTGACCCCTTTCTCTATAGGTATCTCCCTGCTTTTCTTGTGTGGAATTATGGTAGCTGTATAACATCGGTAGATATTCTTACGCGAAGGACGAGTCAGTAAGACGAGAAACTATTTACAGATTATATTTAAGCAACGGTTGCAACGCTGACCAGTTAGATTCACAGCGCGAGCCCAGTTCCTTCTTCCTTCTCCTTGCTGGAGTTAAGGAGCCCACGCGCCTCGTTTAAACAAACAAATACCACACGCATGTAGCAATATTTTCCAAGCCTTTTACGTAAGCGTTCTGTACTCCTTGATTACGTAGTACCTCTATGACTGCTGGTATCTCTACTGAATCAAATGCATTTTCGTAATCTATATAAGCCACATAGAGAGGCTTATTGTACTCTGCAGATTTCGTGATAACCTGATTGATGACATGGATGTGATCCATTGCAAAGTATCTCTTCCTGAAGCCAGCCTGTTCCCTTGTTTGACAAAATGCAGTGTTGCCCTTATCCTGTTGGAGATTATTTTGGTAAATATTTTATATAATACTGGGAGCAAGCTAATGGTCCTATAATTTTTCAATTCTTTAACGTCTCCTTTTTTTGTGGATTTGTATAACGTCTGCATTCTTCCAGTTTTCTGGGACCCTTGGAGTCGAGAGACACTTCGTATAAAGAGCCGCCAGTTTTCCAAGCATTATGTCTCCTCCATCTTTGATTAAATCGACTGTTATTCCACCTTCTCCTCCCGCTCTTCATCGTTTCATGTCTTGCAGGGCCCTTCTGACCTCATCGCTAGGTATAGGAGAGTTTCTGTATCCTGCTCATTACTGTTTCTAAGTGAGGTATCGTGACTCCTCTTGGTACTGTATACAGGTCAGCTCAGAATTTTTCCACTGCGTTTACTATACCTTCGAGATTGCTGATGATATTATCCTTCTTATCTTTAAGTGCATACATCATGGTTTGTCTTATGTCAGGTTTCTTTTTTACTGATTTCAGGCTGCGTTCATTTTTTACGGCTTCATCAGTGTTTCTCATGTTATAGTTTCGAATATCAGTTACTTTCGCCTTGTTGATCAGTTTTGACAGTTCCGCGAATTGCAGAACGCTGTGCGACCGCCAGTCCCATACAACCGCGTAGAGCGCAGGACTCTGCGATTCTGGACGTACTGCGCTCACCGCGAAAGGTTAGAAAGGCACCCAGATAAGCACAGCAGAGAAGTGGCTACGTACGTGAGGCGGTTCGACCGATAACTGTAGAAGCGCCATTCAAAACAAGTAATTGTTCTCGACTTCCGGCAGCGTTTTCTCTACTTCCTTTTTAAATGAAAAGATGTTGATCCATAAATAGTCTCATGAACAACGGTTAACGTTTTTATTATTCGCTTTTGCTTGCAGTTTGGTTGTTGCCTTGGCTCTCTCCCTTAGTAGATCGCTTAATTTCTCAACTCCTGGCGATTTTTGTTTCCAGATGCCAATTTTGCACGAAAAGTGCTATACAATTAGGGAAAAACAGACGAGGTAACGGGCGACAGTTACCTCGTTTAAGGGTTATTGCAGGGTTTCGTGATGGACGCTCTTTCACATTATTTTATTTCCCACCTTACCTAACCCATATCACATGTATATGGTTCCGGGCATCTGCCAGCGCCGCGGCGAGCCGTAACTCAAGGAAATAATGAAGCAAAGGGAAAAGTTAAACGCAATTGGCGTTTTCTCCGGCCGCAACTCGTTCCATGAGAGTACAGACCAGCTGAGTAAGAGCCGCATCCCTCTCCTGTTCCCAGGATCAGTCTAAACAAAAAAGGTTCAACTAACAAAAGCAACAGCTACGCGCGTGACGATTGAATAGATGGTGACAACTGAACGCATCTCGATTTAATCGCGCGGGTGCGGAATCTATGATAAAACTGTCCTTCACATTACATAGATGCCGATAACTATACCGCCATCTAAAAGCAGTGATAAAGGCAGCATAATGCTGACCGATGAACAGCTGCCAAGTCTCAACATTGATCTGGCTGGCGGCGCTTTAGGAATGTGTGAGGAGTGGTGGCGTGGGTTGGGAGGGGGGGGGGGGGGGTATGCCACTTGATTTCGGGGGGGGCCCGGGCCCCCCCGGGCCCCCCCTTGGGTACGTGCCTGGTCCAGGACTATTTTTACACAAAACACTCATTGCTGAAGCTGTCGCATTGGTATCCACTAAGACATCGGTATGTAAGTCGTAAACAAAGACATATACACTTTGTTTTTGCGCACGGCGACAGGCGGAGGACTACTTGACCGTCCCGCGACCTCACCTCCATCGGTCGCACCAGCTAGTTTCTCAGCTGGAATGGTGGTGAAAGTGAGCGACGGCGAGGTGATGGCGAGCGACGATAGCCGGTCGGAGGAGGAGTAAGGCTGCGGTCGGAAGCTGGAGACTCACGCCGGGATGCACGTTCACGCGGTTGTCATCGAAGAGGCGCAGCGGTCTGCCACGGCGAGCTGTCTTGGCCTCCAGATTGAAAATTGGGTATAACCGAAACTTGCTTCTGCTGCCGTCGGCGACAATACCTGGCGATATGTCCCCGAATATTGCAGCTAAAGAAATAGGTGGTTCGTGGTATATACAGGGTAGTCATAAAATGGGGTGTGAGGCTGGCTGTATCGGGGAGAAAGGCGCGTTGCGGTGGTGTGACCTGATGGCGTTTGAAAGTGTATACGCGAAGGATGCCCGAATTCCACCGTGTCGACGCGGGCGCGATAATTATGCAAGGGCCGCGTTAAGGGCCCCGCACGTGTTGCAGAAAATCCGCTGTCGGTGCTGGCGTCGGCGTTGACGGAGTTGTCCGTGGGCGAAAATTGCTATTTATACTTGGATATATGCATGTACCATGCCTTGTGTGACACGCAGTATATGCAGGTTATATTGCCGCACCATTCTAACACTAAAGTTGTTAGTACCTTGTATTGTATTTTTGACAAAGTTAGTCCTCGGAATTTTGAGAATGACAATCCACAAACAAACATAGTGAAAAACACAGACAGCGCATGCCTTTTATGTTAAATCTTCTCAGACTTAAAGATTAAAAGTGCGAAACGCTAACAGACACCTGGAAATTCTGCAATTTTCTTGGCGCGGCTGTGCATTACCTCCGGGATCGGCCCACTTAGGAGGCCGAGTTTCTACCAGAAAGCTCACCTTCTTGCATAGCATTCGCCGCCAGCGTTTCCTGGTAAACATTACGGTTACATAAGATGCAGTTGCCGGGAAGCGTGAGAAGTAGTAAGGAACCTTTTGAGGGTATCGAGGTCCATCCCATGTTACGTGTCGTTAGGCCATTAAAGGCGAAGCTCAAACATCTTCCAAGTTTTTCGCTGGTAGTTTGCAGTTGGCAAAGTACCGGCTGTTCAGGACAGCGTACATCAAGTGCGCACTGGTGGTACTCCCGTCCTATATGCCTTGTCCTCCACCTTATGCCAGAATGTGCGCCAGTTCTTCTTTAACGAGTTGGCATCGCGATGTCGTTAACAATGCGATGTCGTGGGGGGTGATGTCCATGCTTGCGACGGGGTGCGCAAATCTTCCTTTGATATAAGAAAATTGTTGGCATCTTCAGTGATGCCCTCCAGGAGAATTCCAATCTTATCTTCGTCCGACATGCCCGTGTTCCCAATCCTGCACATTTTCAATATTTCTTCAGTGTAAGTTGTGCACGCTTCCCTGGGCAACTGCGCTCTTCGCGAAAGTGTACATGCTCAGCCTTCTTTCATGTTTAATAACAAATAAAACCTTTATTTAAGATATCATGGCACGCATTAGTTGCCATGGCAAACCAGTCTATCAAAAATTCGTGGATTGCTCCGGAATGGAGACTCGCAAAAGTAGTCCCATTATTTAAAAATCATGGTGCCGGTTAAGTATTAGATAACGTTAGGCCAATATCTCTTACATCAAACCTAGTAAAACTCATCGAAAGAATCTTACACGATCGCATAGATAACTAGCTGATAGAGAACATGATTTTGAGCCCATGCCAAATTGACTTCAGACGTGGGTGCTCGATTTGATGTGCTTATGTCGACCTATAGAAAGTCGTCTTCAACTAGCTCGATGTCAGAAAAAATATGCAGCTTTAATCACTTTGAATATCAATAGTGCGTATCACAGCGTAGAACATGTAAGCCTAATAATTAAACGTGCTTCAGGATGCTGGTCTACCAAATCATTTTGTCGTCTGGGTTTCTGAATTTTTAAATGGCAAGAAATTTTACTGCTCTCTACGCGGATTGTCTTCGTTAACGTATCAACAGTCAAGAGGTCTACCGCAGGGATCAGTCCTATTGCCATCGCTGTTTAATGTTTTACTGCGTACTGTACCTTTGCCACATGATGTGCACGTGTACGTATACGCCGACTGCATAGCATTTTTTTGCGGCATGGGGAGATTTACATGCTTTGTACCAAACTCTATAGTCGTATATATCAGCCGCCTAGAATTGTGGCTTGATGGTATTAAACTCTCTCTTAAGATAAAAAAAAAAGCACCGTCCTTGGTTTTCTCTGAAAGCTTTCCTATGAAATTTTTTTTCTTTATAGACAAGATACCAACCCACGGGTGAATTCACCTAAATATTTGGATGTAATTTACACCGAAAAGCTTAAATGGAGTCCGCATATCGAGCATATTACCTCAAAGGGAGCACGCACAGTAGTAATTCTGTGTAGATTTAGCAGCAATCGATCAGGCTTGCGTCGGTATGCCATCATTATAATCTAATGCATGTATGTTCGCCCGATAATAGAGTTCGGCTGTGTTTTGTTTTCTGGCGAACGTGCATACAAAATGTGGCCTCTGATTCTATTAGAACGAGAGATATTGCGTCTATGTCTTGGGCTTCCTAAATTTGTCGCTAATGATATCTTATATCAAGAAGCACGCCTGCCTTCCCTTCTCGTGCGATTTCATATCCTAACAGTATAAACTTTTCTAAAGATACATGCGTCGCCACAGAGGAGATCACAATACGCTTTCATTAGTGAATCGGTCTCATTTTTTAACTATCAGTGGCATCGCTCACGTTGCCCTCAAGTTGTTTTCGTACAAAAACTATTGAACCCACGAAATGTTCACCTATACCAGATGGTCTCAATAAATTGGCCGGTTCCAGTCGCTAAAATTTAATTTGATATTTTTTGAAAATAATGCTGCACATCTTCCCTATCAATATCTGAATATTATTTTGGAAGACCACCTTGCACACCTGGATACAAAGACCGTTCTAGCAACTGATGCTTCCATCTGTGAAGAAAAGGCAGGCATATGGGCAATTTATCACCACATCTAAATTAGTCTTTTCTCATTCGGCTACCTGACTTCACGCCTATCTTTCAGGCAAAATTATTGGCAATTGTCTTAGCTTTACGCAAATTACCATTACCTCTGTCATCAGCCGTAATTTTGACTGATTTTAACTGTCTGTCTGTTATTCTCTAACCACATCCAAATGGTCAGTTTCATTAGAAACTTTGCATTCTCTTCTCCCGGCCAAGACATTTACGTCTCGTTCGTTCAGTGTGGGTGCCAGGCCACAAAGGTCTAGCCTTAAACGAATATGCAGATGCACTCGCAGTAGCATCCCACGATGGTCCTATAATCCTCATCTTACCTACGTCAGCTTTCATCACTGCGGCGCGATTCAGAAGATATGCTACTGCAAATAACTTCGCGCAGTCATCGCTGTCAACATCTGATTTCTCTCATCTCAATTTTCCTTGGAAAAACAAAAGGTTCTACTCTAGGAAAACTGAAGTAACGATTACAAGACTATATACGGTGCCGAGTCCCACCACTGAACTTTTGCCTACACAGGTCTGGTCTGACTATATCACTTTTGTGTCATGTATGCAATGAGAGTGAATCTCTGCAACACTTCTTTTTGACATGCCGCCGGTTTATTCTTCAAATTAAGAGATTTCAGAAGAACCCTTCCAAAACCTCGGCTTCAATTCGACTCCTCCTGTAATTCTTTCGTGTGGTGCTACCGTACTGAGTTACAACCACAGGAACGTTTGTGAAGTCCTCTGCATCTTTCTGCGTGAGACAAAAAAAAAAAGTGCATGCTAGAATTCTTCCTATAATACTTATTATGCTCAAACACATTTTTATGCAATACTTATGTAATTGATTATTCCCATATGTAGGAGGAGGAGGAGGAGGAGGAATAAACTTTTATTGTACAACCAGCACTTTATGATGGCCGGGCCTAAGCCTCCCATTAAGAGACGTCGAGGGCGGAGCTCCGCAGAGCCTCACGCAACCCCGCCGAGAGAGTCGTGGTGTTAGTCTGTGCGTACTGTGCTGGGCACTCCCATAGCATATGCGGAAGCGTAGCCGGGTGAATTCCACAGCACCGGCAGTTGGGGTTAGTGTAGACGTCCGGAAATATAAGGTGGAGGCGGGCGGGTGAAGGGTACGTGTTTGTTTGTAGTAGACGCAGGGTGGTTGCCTGCGCCCGGCTGAACTTTGGGTGAGGCGGGGGGAAGATTCGGCGACTGAGGTAAAAGGCCTTAACGAGATCGTTATAAGTTACACTAGACACATTAAATCCCATCTCCATGATACTTATTTCATTTCACCCTAATTTATATTAAAAATATATATAGCAGTTCCCTCACCGTCCGATTCATGGCCCATCCCCCAGAGTGGATATTAATAATCAATTATCTAAGTATTACATAAAAAAGAATTGTGTGAGCATTTTCTTGCTTGTTTGCTTCTTCCTCACTTGTGGCGCTTACCCAATTGATGGGATTGGCCAGGAAGCTGGAGGTGAAAGGTTAAAGAGAAGGGGGAGCGAGAAAAACTTCAACAGCAAAGTAAATCAAGATGAAGTATAACGTTTGCGATAATTAAATAGTAGATCTACCCGGCAGATACAGAAATAAAAAATAATTGTAATTATATGTAAACAACAAATCATTTTTTTGGTGGTATTAGAATAATTTATAATACAGAATCAGCAATTTAATGAGCTATCCAATTATTCATTTCGAGAATTAACATGACAGCTTTCTTGACAAGAAATCATCTTTTGGTGGTATTAGAATAATTTACAACACACAAGCAGCAATTTAATGAGCTATCCAATTATTGATTTTGAGAATGAACATGACAGCTTTCTTGTGTCACAAAGATAGTCGCAAACTGAGTAGTCACGCAGCTGTTCATGTTGCTAAAGCCCAACAAAGAAGCCCCTAAGGAGGGGATATTTTGAGTTAAAGAAATACCCAATTTTCGGAATGAAAATTCGAATTTCTTCCTCTGATTTCTAAATTGACGGCATGCTAGTAGAAAATGGGCAATGTTTTCGGGTTCTAGCAGGTAGGATACAGAGGGGACGGTGCCAGACCGGATCTGTGTATAGGCAAAAATTTAATGGTGGGATGCGGCAGCGTAATTTTATTATGGAGATTTTAAATTCACGATGTGGCACACCATTTATTGTCCCATGAAAATGACAGACGGTTAAATTCCGACGTTTGAGTTTTCAGTTTTGTGGAATCATGGAAAAGAGAAAATTTTCTAAACCTAGCCGCAGAGACGTAAGCCGAAGTATGCATAACGGACATATATAACTGGCCCATCAAGAGATATCCGCGGAAGTGTGTCAGCCATTCCATTTAAGAATATTCCACGGTGGCCTGGAACTCGTACCAATCGCACCAGTATAGAACCGCAAAGGAGCAGCAGATCTTCAACAACGTCGGCAGTGAATTGCCGTCCACATTCACTTATAACAACACGTCGAGCACCGTGGCACAGGATGACAGAATGAAGCAGAAAGCTCGAAAGGCCGGCGGCGGCAGCAGAGATAAAGTGCCGCAGTCTCAGTATACATAGCCCATCAAGTAGTCGAAGTACACAATAATCCAACGACGGCCGGTAGAACTCTTGGGAAACGGGCCGAACAAGTCGATACCGGTCAATCCGCGGAAGTTTGTCAGCCATTTCATTTAAGAATATGTCACGATGGCCTGCTAACCATACCAATCGCACCAGACTTGAGTTTGGAGGGGTTAACGATTTAAATGTATTGGCCACAGTGTCTGAAGATGAAGTGAGTGATGTGCATGCTGACAGAGAATCATTCACTATAATCACTGTTGAATAATTTGAAGAAATTTTCGAAGGGCTAAGATCAGCCAGAAATATGGGTGTGAAATCCGGAAGGCGTAATGCATGTGGCCAGGGCGTAATGACTCGGAGAAAATACCTACACCCGCTTTCTCTTCACTCATTGCCGCGTTAGTCGCGATCACATTATCTATTCCCAACTGCATTATATATGAAATTGTAACATGGCATTTAAATATGTAGTGGGCAGTTGTTTGGCAGTCGATGTGAATATATAATCAAATTTATTTTCTGCACCGCACGCAGTTCTTCAACCCCCTCTTCGGCTCCGCCGCGCAGCGTAACAATAATATTGCTGAGAAGGCAGTACATTATTCGCAAACTATTCGAAAAATTATCGGCATTCGATTCGATTCGCTTCCGGCGCTATTCGATTGGGTCTCAAACATACTGTTAAGCACATCCCTATAACATACACATAAGCTGAAGTTATAAGGGAGACGAACATCGCTTCATATATAGGATGCGTCGTCTTCGATTCGCCTTGTCTGAAGCGCTGTTCGATTTCCTTCTAAGCATCCACCAACCCGCCAAGTTCAGCGCACTCTTGCAGTTCAAGTTACGCGCAAGTGCGTATTTTCTATCTCCGGTAAAGAAGACGAAGACGAGTTAAACAGAAAGAAAATGTCTGTTTTGCGTACGAAGAGGAACATATATCAAACAAGTGTTGAACATGCACTGACACAACGGCGCCAACAAGAAAGAAAAAGACGAGAAAAGATACACACATGTAATATAAACGAACAAGTGGGCTTCCACATGACATATTCATTCAGCAATACACCGCACGTGCTGTCAGCGTAAATTAAGGCGCCCCGGAAAATTAGGACGTTTACGTCATGGCGTTTGCACCCCCCCCACACACTTTTTTTTATTATAATACGCTTTTCGAAGCCGCGCCATCCTCAGCGACTGGCTATAGTGAAGGCGCATCGCATTCCAATGTAAGCGATCGAGCTCACTATTCACAAGGCAGTGCATAGGTTGTTCGTATAGAGTAGACACGCCGACCAATTTTGATAGTGACCACTTTGTTAGCGAATGCGGTCGATTAGTAATAAATAGTTTTACAAACGAAAAGACAAGCGAGTTTGGCTCCTGATTTAGAAAATAGGCGTTATGATTTCTATATTCCCGGTGGTAGGGAGCTTCAATCCGCGTTGATGGTGTGCGTGTGAATGTGAGCGTTCCTGGAATACTGACAACGGATGGCACTAATGTTCTTACACATGTTAATTGGCATGCGCGTCCGTCGAATACGCAATTTCCGGATTGCTAAGTTCCAGTTTATGCGAAAGCTTCTGTGTTGAGTATACGACTCTTGCGGCTTCAACTATATTTTCTTCACAACGGTAAACTACGCGAGCGAGTAAAAGGTCGCGAATGCTCACTTATGGAATCGAATCGAATGTGCTCACGAACAATTATCTATTTTCTGAATACGGTAAAATTATTTCGGTTAGAGAAAGAAAGAGAGAGATTTTTTTTAATGAGTGCTGGAGATGTTTGCCTGGCATGCTATATATTTCAGATGATATTGGTGATGCATGAAATGATCCACTCAAACACAGTACACGCACACATACATAACATGCATAAGTAACAAACACAAGCATCGTATTTCGATTAGTTTTGCGATTACAACAATTGAATTTATATTTCCGGACCAACGATTCACTATTCGACAAGGAAATAACGTCTACGCATTTTCAATCTCTTCCTTTCAAGCTTGCATGCTATCTATGCTCGATCTGAGAACCTGGGCCGCAATGGGTGATCGTTGTTCAAAACGAAAACTTAACGCGCGTTTCCAACGATGCTCCGATGGCAGCCCTGAATTTTCGATTTCACATTCGAAAGTCGCGCACTTTATGATCAAGGAGACAGAGGTGCCCGTTAGGTGTTGTTTTCTTCGCATTTCAACCACTTTTCGTTGTCTTGGAAGAACCTCTCACAAACTCGGCTCGTAGCACGAAGTGCTCAAGCGCACGTATTTCGGAGAGCATTGCCACAAGCATACGCCAGGTCTCTGATACAGCCGAATAAGCAGTTCGCACAGGAAGGAAACGGCGGGTGCAAAGCGCGCGGACGCCGACTCATAAATAATTCAGAAGGCGAGAAGTATGGATTATGGGCCGTCGGGTTTAACGGCACCAATTGAAATTCATCGCTCTCCCTCTGTATAACGACGGACCGGTGCGCAGCTCCTAAGTACACAAATGGTTCGGGCAATTTGCGCGAAATGGGTGAGTTGCGATTGCTGTGCCGCGCGCGTTAGGACCGCAAGACGGAGGAGGGTATACAGAGAGGTGTTTCGGATAGACGATGTCGCCACTATCAATTGCTGTAGCTGTTGTGGCTAGTGCACGGGCGGAGAAGGGCGCCCGCGGCTTTGTTGCGGGCTGCCACTGTGGCTTTGGCTTCGGCGGCGGCTGCATTGCGGGCGCGACATGAAAGCAGTCGCCGCCTGTCCGCGGCGATGGAGGAAGAGCTGCAATTGGAAGTGAGAGAGGGGGGGACGTGAGGGTGGCCCAGAACAAAGGCACCGATGGGCGCAAGGCGTACAGTGCGCTCGCGCGAGAGGGTTTGCCGCAGCGGGCAGGAACCAAGAAGGGGGAACTTTGAAGACGAGTCGTCGTGCACCGCACAAAAGAAATTGGGAGAACAAAAATAAGAAAAAGAAAAGAAAGAAAGAGAGAAAGCACAAGACTAGCAAGCTGACAGAACGCGGCAAAAACCTTGGAGGTGCCATAAAACGCAGGCATTAGCGCCGCCTCGCCCCTAGGCCAGGCCGCACACTCTTGACGCCCGTCTCCCCCCTCAAACTCATCTTTCCTCGCTGCCGTTTGGCTCGGTTTTCCGCGCCGGCGGCCCCATGATTCCCACCAAACGGGCGCGGAGAAAGGGGGCTTGAGGGGGTGTGCACTGCGCGTCGCCCTTGTCCGGTTGTAAAGCAATTAGCTAACACGCCAAATGGCGGCTGCCATTTTCCGCACAAAGGATCCCGCTCGGCGGCGGCGGCGGCGTCGTTCGTGAGCTTCTTTCCGCCTTTTGTTTCCTCGACGGGCGCTGTGCGTTGTTCGGTGTCTCTCCCCATCCTCCTCTGCGACTCGGCCGCCCGAAGGCGGCTGCCGCAGCAGCTCTCCCTCCTTAGACCTCCTTATGCCCAAAATGATGGCCTCCATGAGCTGGCCCTCGGGCTGGGGCTGATTGGACGGCGAGCGGGTGACGTAGCGGGAGCGGCGGCCCAATGGCGTTTTCCTGCGTGCGTCCCTCTCGGCTTCCCCGCAGGGCACCTCGCGATGGAGGCGGTCGGGCGGCGTAACCGCCTTTTTTTCGTTCATGGGCTCCGCGAACGCGCAGGGCCTGGCGGCTTTTGATGTTTTTTGATGAGGCTCTTTTCCTCGCCCCCCTCCCTGTTCGCAAGCGTGAGCCGGTGCCGAGCAGGCTCGCTGGCCACGATCAGTCTCGCCACTCGCCACCACCGCCAAGTGGGCAGCAGCGCGGTTTCGTGGCTCGCTTGACTGCTCTCTCGCGGTGCCGTTAGTGCTCTTCGAGGGGTGGGCGTGTGAGTTTCGGGAGGGATCACCGGCGCCTTGACCCGACTGCGGTTTCCGTTTCCGCATCGGACCGGACCGGAGTTCTTGTGGTCTTGCTCGGCGCTGGTGGAAGGGACGCTGCGGGCATGCAGTCGTACAGGTTCATGCTGGAGCATCACCACGAGGAGGCCATGAAGGGCTACGACGCCAAGGCGCTGTTGCACAGCTCGGCGCCGCACGGTGGAGGCTACGGCGACGGTTACACCAAGAGCGATGGCTACGCCAAGAGTGACACCACCGGCTACGGAGGCAAGACGGGCGTCTTGAGGAGCGGCGGTGGCAGCGCTACGGATGCGACGGTGAACGCCTACAAGACGGCTACCGACAAGTGCATCCTTCTCAACACGGACCCAAAGGAGAAGTGCAAAAAGGGTGAGTCACTACCTTAACGTCTTGCTTGACGCGGAAATCGAGGGACAGAGCAACTCAAAAGCTCGAGCAGAAGATATAACAGGACCGCGCAGACTTTACGGTTGTAGTGTAGCGTACGAGTCAAAGTAAATAAATAAATGATAGCACGCAACACGTCACAAACGCAGCCAATGTCGCTACAAATTTTCGTCTCGAAATCTACGGACGCTCTCCTTACGTCGCAGAAAATGCACAATGCTAGCCTGCAGAGGAATGGTCGCGGGAAAAAAAAAAAAATGTTGCAGCCAAAGGTGGGTGACGTTCCGTTCGTTCATGCTTGAACTGAATCGAAAATAGGCCGCTCTATGTGCTTTACAATTTAGCATGCCATTCAATCGTGCCTTGAATATCTTGCTGGAGTCGCTGGAACGTGGCCACTTTGGATGGCTTTGCTGATGCCGAGATGCAATTGGACCGCCGCGGTGCTGTATAATAACGCCTTTCTGACAAACACAATAGTATGAACCTTTTCTGCGACTTCTTTAACACTTTCGGTAATGTTCGGTTGTATAGGATACGGAGCTATGTACTATGTGATTAAACTCCTACCCGATTTTCCGCCCGTCATTCTTATTGTTTAGTCTATATAAAGGCGCTGTGCGCTCACTCTTTCGTCCCATTTTTGCGACGTGGTTAGTGTAACTATACATGGAACAGAATCGAACCATAATATGTGAGGCTTATGCAGGTTACCCGAAAGGAAAATTATTGCGACAGAAATCGCTACATAATCGTCCACCGACTGCATGCGGTGATCCATTTAGTATAAGACAGCACTGATCAGTACCTATTGCATATATGGCACTGAAGTGCCTGCATATGTGCTCATTGCATAACGCTACATTCTTCCACCATTCTGGCACAACCTCCAGAGGTCTTAGAGGAGATGATGTCGGTTCATCGGGTTGGGCACTGCAGAACCACTTCGGTTGTCTTGGCCGATTTATGGGCCCAGGACTAGAACTGAAAGGGGCTGTTCTACACCCTGAGTACATCATGAGCATATATAGAGTAAAGCCTGTAATATGCGTACGACGATAGCTTTACATAAGGAGACGATAAATATCACAATGTCGCAACACCTGCTAAAATCGGTTCACAAATTGATGGCAGTGCGTTCGTCAATGATTTTCTCTTCCCTGTCATTCATCAATATCGCGTCCCTGACTGACTGGTTTCAGCAGTTGAGTGTGAAGGATTAAGGCAGATAAAATACTTATCAAGTTAGCAGTGATTAATAACGCAGATACAAACTTTAATACCGTAGTTTCTATCCCTTTTAAATACGGTTCAAAACGCAGTTCATTCAGTTTCTTTCATTCTGCCCTTGCGGGACACGTGCATTAGTTCGAGGTATTTTAAGTTCAACTTCGTGTTATTGGAAACGCGGCTGCCTTTGAATTTTGGATGCTGGCGAATTAAGCGGGAGGTCGAATCAACTAAGCAGAAACTCATTAAAGCAGTCTTTATGCAAAAAGCGAACACTCGGCGATAGATAAAATAGCATTGTACATTTCACCATAACACACTTTTGTGTGAGAGAGCATGATGAAAAAAAAGAAAAGATAAAGAGCTTCAACAAAACAGAAGATAGTCATAGAGGTACGGGTATTTTACAGGCTTTGGTGCAATGCTCGTGGATTCACTAAACAAGGTGGGTGAAAAATATATTTTAGGAACAACTTGACACATATCTTAGTACTTACCCATTTCCATCCATATAAGCGTGGTAAATGAACTTAAATCAGCGCATAAATGTGCGTAAATATGCGTCGAGCAGAGCGCTTTGCGTATGGCTTTATGAATTTACATTAATGCATGATGTCTGCGCAGGAAACGTCGCATACGGGACGCAAATTCTTTGCATTTCCACGTATACAGCGGTGTCACTGGCCACGAGGCCTATTAAGCACGGGGCCTTATTTACACGAAGTGCTTTTAAGCCGCGGCCAGGTGTCGGAACGTTCACCGACGTGGCCGCGGCGACGGTCCTTGAACTCGGGTGTTTAGTACACGGACGACTGTGTAATATATTCTTGAACGATATGCACACCGTCGTTATAAAGAAGTAGGAGAGAGAATAAATAAAGGAGAAAGACAGGAAGGTAAATCACAGAGGAAAATTCGGTTTGCTGCCCCATACAGTTGTGGACGAAGGAAATATAGAAATATAAGAAGGTATTAGGGAGAGGGGCACTGAGTAAACACACACGATCACAGCCGCTCACAACAGACCTCCATAGAACGCCGTCACTGCGCAGCATCACTATCAATCACCAGTCAGAAACAAACAGGAAGGGAGTGGAATGGCCGTGTTATACACATATGCAGTAAAAGCACTTTCGCTGGACATTTGCGTAAACCTGCGGCATGCACTAACGGTGCTTTTGGCAGGAGCCAATGGAACATCGTAATAACGTTTACCTGCGTCCGAACTTGATGCTCATATTGCTTAAAGTTGTCATGGAATCACTGTAGCATTGAAAATTACCCATCTCTGATTTCGGAGTCCGCTATTTGAGACAATTCTGCCACGGCCAAGATGTGTAATATAGTATAGATATTGTTACGTTCGACCTGCGGAGGCTGACGATCTTCGGGGAAGCGACAGTGTCGACAGTGACAGGGAACCGCAGCGCCACCATGTCTACTGCGGCGACTCGCTTTCTAAGGACGACAATACGACAGTCCCCAGCCCGTCGGCGCCACCATGTCGAGGCGCGGTCGGCGGGCCAAGTTTTGTTAGTGAATTCGCCGTCACCATCACGGTTTGTTTGAAGCGGTGGAACTCCGGGATGAAGGTGTTTTGCGGAGCCGTCTCACGGGTCTTAGAAGTCATCAGTCAATGGACAGACGCGGCGGCCACTGGCTGCGGGGTCAACCCTGGGACCAAGAGGCGCCTGCTCAGGGCAAGATCCGTGTCTGCGAGAACCCTCTCACCTCGGTGTGGTTTGTGAAACCTGTGCGGAAGTGAGTGTGTAAACCCTCCCCCTCAAAGGCGGGTCGGTTTCGATGACTTTAGGCGCTCCGAATTGGTAGACGGTTGAACGGCCATTTTCCCTCACCTAGGGATCTAGGGAGGACAGAGTGTTTATAAGCAGCCGTGGCGCGGCTGCTGAGTGTGCGTTCCTCTTTCAGTCATGCTAAACTGATGAACTGTAACATTCTCATGTAGATACTGTAAATAAATGCCATATTCCTCGTTCTCGATGAGAACAAGTCTCTCCCTTCAACAACGGCATCAGCGTGGATGAATTGGACGACGGCATGGGCCAGCTACCATCTATTTCATGCCCGACCCCAACCATTACTATGTGCACAGGCAGCACCATCACTGTTTGTTTATTTGCCCACCACTTATGTTTCGTATACCCACTATGAGAGATTTGCCAAGCTTCGGCGTCGTCGACATCATCATCATCATCACCATGCATCAAACCACATGCGACAAACGCTTGTCTATACTTAGGTATATAATGTATACGTTAGAGAACACCAGGGTGGTCGAAATTAAGCACTATTACATTAAACACTATTAGTCAACGGCCATCATCCTCACGTTAGAGAAGACCACTGCTGAGCAGAGGCGCCCCATATACCACAGAGCTGCACAAATTACCATTTTCTCCGATAAACTTTACCGCACTGCATGAAGGCATTCGCGAATTACAATGATCTCGTCGTTTTATCTTATGCGGCTCCTACGGATGTGTTCCCCTGTCCTTGCTATACATTCTGCTATACTATACCCTGTGTCCCAGCTAACGTTATCAAGCTGTTGAATGATAAAAAAAAATTAATAAAACCTGATGTGTTCGGTCGTCAGAGGTGGGACTACCGAATAACTTACGTAGGTCTTGAAGTCGGATTTTGCAGCGTCTTTCTTAAAGAGTTTTTTTTTTTTTTTGACAGCACTGCAGCGTTATCACCGCTGCAGTGACGCCATAACGCCATTCTTGCAAACACATCGTTATGACTCTTTGCCGTTTTTAACACTTTCGGTCATGTTTGATTAGAATACTGAGCTATATACTATGTGATTAAACTGCGAACTGATTTCTTTTTTGGAAGGGGGGGGGGGAGGGCTTTACGTGCCAAAACCACGATATGATTGTAAGGTACACCGTACTGGGGGACTTCGGATTGATTTTGACCATGTGGGGTTCCTTAAAGAACACTCAATGCGCGGTGCACGGGCGTGGTTGCATTCCAACCTCATTGAAATGCGGCCGCCGCGGCATGCATTTGATCGCGTAACCTCGAGCTTATAGCAGTGCAACGCCAAAGCCACTAAGCAACCACGGCGGGTGCTCGTGCAAGCTTGCTCTTGAACACGTGGAAAAGACAATACACACAAGTAGTCGCGCGAGCGTCACCGAGCTTGTGTTATACTTTTCGCGCCAATATCATATATGGCTATAGGAGACTTGTTCACCTTGTGTAGATAAACGTTGTGCACACAACTTGTGTGCACGACTGTGTGTCCACCAGGAAGAAATGGAGAGGGGTAAAGCACAACTTGTCCGAAACGAAAAAGAAAGAAAGAAAAAAAAGAAAGAAGGAAGGAAGGAAGGAAGGAAAGGAAGAGAGAAATGCAGTGGCGCCATGGACGTCATGGCAAAACGTGTCAAAAGAAAAAAAAATGGAAGAAAGGCAAAAAAAAAAGAGAGAAATCTCTACACACCGACCACAGCAAAAACTACAGCGTTACTTTATATATTCGATGTCTGTCTTTTGTTTTGTTTCACTCGTGCAATGGCACTAATATTGCATGAGCTACATAGGCGTTATTGAGGTTTAAGTGTATGTCCGAGCTGAGTGAACTTAGTAGTGTCCACACTTGCAACGGGTCCATGGATGCTCGCTGCTTAGTGCTCGCAATCTCTCTCTCTCTCTCTCGCTGTCTTTTGTCACGTGTCAGTAAAAAATAAATAAATAGTTTGGAAGCGGTAAAAGCAGGAAACGCGCTTGTATGAGTGTATATAGCATCCGTGTGACATAGCCCAGAAGAGATAGCGAATCATGTATACGATACGCATCTTCGCGTTCGCTTTTCCGCTCGCTGAAGAGATGCACGCGCGTGTTCTTCTGAAAAGTACTAAATTTATACCCCTTTCGACCCCTTCGATCACGTCTGGAGCGAGCGCAACCGCGACCTGGTTTTCCGCGAAGGCCCGGATCCGAACATCCGCTGTCAGCACCTGTCATACGCGTTCGGCCCCCGTAAATTCCAGCCGCCGAATGATATCATCTTTATACACCCACGTGGCGGGGAAACAAAGCAGCACAAATAAAACATGCCACGCAACACGTCAGTAGCGCAGCGGAATAAATGAAGGACTGCTTAGACTGCTTAGTTGCCAACACGCTCGCACGCACGCACGCACCTACAAAAAATACCAAATAGAGAAAGAACGAAATACGTGTTGTCGAATACGCGGCACACTTGGCCGTGCTACATATTTCAATGAGGACGTTTGTGGTATTTTGCCTCCTTTCCGACCCCGGTCCAATTTATTGCGTTTGTTTTTAAGCCGAGGTGCGCGCGGCGCTTGTTTCTGTAAAGCAGGCGGCACGCTTGCCCGCGCGGTCTGATCGTTATCTCTCATCTGCGCTATCTTTTTGTACGTTCCTTTATTCCTTTTTAAAGCGCACTGCCGCAAACAGCTCGGTAGCCTGCACGTTGAAAGCTGCACTTTGTCGAGACATGCGGAACAGTTCGAGCGGTGCATCGCGACCTGCGTGCTACGTCTGATGTGCGCTGACAATGGTGTGTATACACTATACGCTTCTCGTATAGGTCTTTGTGTATGCGTCTGGCTCTGGTTGCCCTGATTTGCGAGATGTTTGTATGCGCTCGTATTCCTCGCAGACAACCGGTTATCTCTTAAAGTTAGAGAATGGCTACCAAGGGAAGAAATAAGTGCAGTCCAGTACGGCAGAGAACAAGGTGGCATGATGAAACTATGAAATTTGCACTGCAGGCATAAGATGTAGAGTCAGCAGGCTCACGACAGGAGTAACCGGAGATAACGTGGACAAATTATAGTCCTCAGCGGGCATAAAATGGGCTATGAGCGCTGCTGATGCTGATGATGACGATGATAATTAGGATGATTCCTCGCGCTTAATTTCTATGTTCATCGTTTAGGTATATGTTGATAAGCGAATTCAGCCGCTTCTTCTTTACTTTAAGTACACATGACCAAATCCGATTTCCTAACGCTGCGCGAAGAACTGCTAATTACACATTATAGTCGTACTTGCTATCCTTATCAGCCTTCTGCGTCATAGAAAATTGTGAAAAGTGTACGAAAGAACGTTTTGCTAAAAAAAGTAAGTGGAGCAACAGTTCATTTTTATGGCGAGTTTGATGGCGCACACCTCCAAATTGGTATCATTCTGGAAATTCGTTCCAAGTGGATACTCACCGGCTACAATTCGTAAATTGCAATATGCGCCGTAAGATATTTAATTAAGAAGTTGATAAGTGCATTTATGTTAATCAGTGGAATATTTGTTTCAATTTCCAATGCTAGTGATGTCCGCCTCTTCGAAAGATACAGCTCGAGGACAACAATTATGATATCTGTAACAGGCAATATTTAAAAATTATGGGGAACTTAAAAATCATCACCCCGTAGACATTAAGTGTGGCTTTCCATTCTAGGCACAAGTTTGTTCAGTACCAGCTCTACGTGAGGGTGACCCAAAAGCCTAAACTTCCTTCATGGAGCTCTTCGTAACGATATTGTTGTGTTTTCCCGCTAGGTGGCTGTAAGCGGGCACGGATTCGAAGGTAGTCACAGAGCGAGACCTGTAGGTAACGTACATCTTCCAGGAGCGCTGGGGTTTAAAGTGGATGGAAGCATTAACCGGTCAGTAGCCGCGATACATTTTGAGTATGGGATGGAAAAGAGCAGGGAGAGATTGATAGGACCTGATCTATTACAGGCATATCTAACGGTACGAGGTATATATACTTATAGAAGCTTTACGGAAGAGAGAAAGGGATGAAGGAGATGTAGACATAATGCTAGATTTATATTATGGGGGTTTACGTGACAAAACCACTTTCTGATTACAGGCACGCCGTATAAGGGGGGGTCTGCGGAAATTCGGACCACCTAAGGTTCTTTAATATTCACCTAGATCTAAGCCCATGGGTGTTTTCGCCCCCATCGAGTTGCGGCAGCCCTGGCCGGGATTCGATCCTGCGACCTCGTGCTTAGCAGCCCAACACCATATATCCACTAAGCAAATACGGCGGGTATAATGCTGGACTGAAAAGCAAGTACAGCATACCTGGTTAGCTCAATCAGGCTAGGTTACTATTTATCACCACCCTGTTTCAAATAGGATTCCAATTAATAATAATAATAATAATAATAATAATAATAATAATAATAATAATAATAATAATAATAATAATAATAATAATAATAATAATAATAATAATGGTATGATGATGATGATAATAATAATAGTGATAATAATAATAAGTCACTAGCCAAGGCTACCCCACCGCAGAATGCCTTATCAGTTTGGGGTGATAGTTGTGCCAACTGTTGGGGTTACGCCACTTCTAATGTGGTGTATTTTCGTAACGTACAGTGAACCTCCTTGAGAGTGTGATTACTCTTTAGAAAAACGACCACCCAAACGTCTGCAATGCTTCAAACTACGTTTGTGCAAGAGGCACTCAACGATACGTGAGTTTTCGAGTGCTTTTGGCGGTTTCAGGAGGAGAAATGAGCGTTAATAGACCATTCTCATTTCTGCCGATCTTCAACTTTGTCGCGCCTATATGACATTGTCGAAAACGTTGGAAAAAAAAATGATTGTCGCTACACAAAAATAAAGTTGTTTCTCTAAATAAAGTTGTTTCTCTCTCTCTCTCTCTCGCTACACAATTTACAAGATTCCAGAAGCTCGTAATTTTCAATTTCGTCCTTTTACCCTAGCCTTTATTTTTTGTGTTCACCGTCACTACATCTTGAATTGCTACATGTAATTATCGCTCGGCTAATTCGCAATTACTAAATACTTCGTATCTAAAATTAAACAGATAAGATCGTCGTTTTGCGCTGCCTGCAACGAACGCGACAACATAGCCAACTTAATCTGGATTTGCAGGCTATTTACATCAGAAAGAAAGACTCTAATGTCCGCACTGATCATTCCCCAAACACTAGTGTACCTCGAATTGCGATACGTTCTTGGTCCATAGACTAACACCGCCTGTCTAGCTCGCGCAAGGAAAGCGCTTTCAATATTCCTCAGAGACCCCGGTCTCACTGATGTGCATACCTTGCATGGGTTAATTATTGAATTTTCTGGTGTGTTTTGTGCCTAGCTGTGCTGTATCTATGACATGCGCTGTACATGTCATTCTATTTTTCATCGCGACCAGCTGGATTAGCATTTTAGGCGCGTCACCAGGCAAATGCTTTCAGGGCTCATTAAAGAGCCTTTCTTTTTTTTCACCAGTGATGCGCAGGTCGCTTGACAAATGCATTCATTGCATCATCGTTTCTGGCAAGAAAACAAGCAGTAATTGTTAAGGGTTAAATAGGATAATCTCGTTCATGCAGTTACCGTAACTGTCTCGCTTAGTGGGCCCCTTAAGGCTCCATAGCAAATTTTGGTTGCCCACTGGAAGTTGTTACGTGTCCTCTAAGGAGCCTTCTGCCGCAAAAATGTTTCAAATGGGCTCATTAATAGCCGAGGTAGAAATATTTCAGTGCCGCGAACTCATGATTTCAGGAGGCCAGCGCCATTGCAAAGCGAGACACTCTCTCCACTTGCCTCGTCTAGCCTCCGCAACCGAAATTCCTTCCCTGCGTTCTCTCATACCGGACCTCGAGGATCGCGTGATGCATACGTCACGGGCCCCGTCTTCATTTTTTTTTCTCCTCGCTTTCTTGCGACGCGGCACACTTGAGCTGACGGCGTCGTGCGCGAGCTGTTCTGATATTGTTGCGTTTCGCGCAGCGCACGATTTTGCGCGCTGTGTACGTGGACACGTGACTAGCGATATAAGTCAGTGCTACACAAATACTGAGGCAGACACAAGCGGATGACAGAGCGTGATGCCGCGCTGGATCACGGTAGAAAATGACATATTTTCGGTGTCTGCGCACGCGACTGCACGACGTGGGAACGAGCGGAAAATGAAGTAAATGAAGTATATGTACATCTCTCTTGCTGCCGTGCGAAGCAAAACAAAAAAACATGTAGACATTCGGTTTATGTGTTTTAGTATTTCTCTAAGCTTTAATTCGTCTATTCAAGCAATACAATACACAAATAACAGATGTTGCCTTGAGTAATTCTCGAAGTCACGTGTCACCACGAGCGACGTCACAGTGCAAACACGTGTGCGTAGGCGCACTAGCACGTGTACGTCATCCTCCGGCTTGGAGCGCGGTGGGCGCGAGGGGGAGACGGCGTTCGGTGTGAAATTTCAGGTCTTTCCGCGGCGCGTAGCGATGTAATACTTTGCAGACACGATCGTTATCGCGCAATGTATGCTGTGCGCTTGTCAGATCAAAATGACCAGACCTGGTGGGGGGCCCTTTAAGATGTGTCCCTGAATTATTTCGTCGGAAGAAAGCAACCATCAGCAGGCGGCGTTCCTGCAGGTCACGCAAGACCGTTCCACAAGGACTCTCGTGTCGCGTGCATTGGGGGCACGTTAAAGATTTAAAGATCCCCTGGTGGTCAAGACTTATCCGGAGTTCCTCCCCCACTACAGCGTGCCTCATATTCACATCTTGGTTTTGGCACACAAAACCCCAGACTCTAATTCATCATTGTATACTGCAGGGTCTAAACGAGGCCAACGATGCTTATAGAGCTTGGGCGATTTCACGAGGACAGGAGAGCTTTCAGCAAGATACGGCTGATTATGCAAGGGGTTACTCAATGATTCGGTGTATTGATAGCATCACACACTAATTACCAGTACATCATGCGCATTCCGCACTGTCCGTCGTGCACGTATATACGAATCATATAGACAGTGTGTCTTAATGCGCGTTCAGCGCGCTTTGGCAATATGTAATTATCGCTCAACGCATGCCCCAGTAGCGCAGACGCATGCTCCGATTCTCGGCTGCACGCTGAAAGATTGGAGAGAGGCTAATTATAATTTGTTTCGGCTTTCCGTCGCCCCCATTTATGTCGGGATAATATCCCCCCACCCATTATCATTTATGTCACGAACGAGGTTCCAATGCCACTTGCCTGCGTATCCGTTTTCGTTCTCAGTATTCTGTTTCCGTCTTCTTTTTTTTTATTTTATCGCGTGTGTTTCACCCCCCCCCCTCCCCTTCCCAACCCATGTACGGACGCGGCACAGCTGTCTCACAGTGCCTGACAAAGCCAGTGCGCGGATTCTGCACAGCGAGGTCGACCCAAAACCGCTGCGCATTTGCGGCCGCGAAAACAACTGGATCTCCCTCGCGCTCCTTCTGCATTTCAGTTTGCGAGCTTAAAAAGCTCAGGGAAGTCATAATCTCCATTTTCTTTCTCCTCGCTCTTGAACGTGAAAAAAAAGGGGGGAGGGGGAATGTGGAAGCAGTTGTTTATGATCGAAAGCGCATACGTGCTGCCTGCTGGAATGAGGCACGAAGGACAGGTTCTTCTTTCTTTCTTTCTTTCTTTCTTTCTTTCTTTCTTTCTTTTTGTGTCTGGTCTCAACTGTGACATTTGCTTAAGGATAAATTTTAATGCATTAATATTTCAGTGCTTTGATGCCTGTATACGTGACCCCATACAGGTTCGTTGGATATACTTGAAGACGTGTATTCGCGACAGCTGCGTCCTTTCGTTGTTTTGGTGGCGCGAGGAGTCTTTCCTATACGCCAACACTTACCAATAATAAATTATCCGTGCATACATGTATACGTACAACATGTATGCATACATACGTGCATGCGTCCGTTTATGCCTAACACTATATACATGATAAATACTTAGCCTCCGAGGTTTTGGAGTAAATAGCATATGCTTTCCGAGAACTTTTGTAATACAAGTGTGAGAGGGGGGAGGGAAGGAAGGAGGGAGGGAGGGAGAATAAACTTTACATTTAGAACATCTACATGTTGTTTGTTTTGTGTACTATAGTGTAGAAGTGGGATGTAGAAGTGGGCAGCGAACGTACGTATGCTGTTCTTGATGAAAGTGACCTATCGAAGTTTTTCTCGGAAAAAGTTTTTCGCCTTTCAGATTTAGTTTTTCGTGAACAACCGCTGATCAAGGATACCTTCGTAGTGCTTTTGACATAATACGTTCCACTCTCTTGTTTCCATTAAGGAGTTAAAAGCGTACTTCAGCATCAATTGAAGCGCGAACACGAAAAAATAATCAGGACACATATCACCCGTATTTGGAAGTACGATAGGCAAACGCTCTGCTGCTGGTTTCTAAGCATTATGTAGTTCCACCTCAAATAAGCCACTCTTACGAAGGCCAGCGGGAAGCATGGAAACGCAACAATGCATTCTATAGTCGCTTTGGACTTGTCCGGCCTTAGAGCCCAATAAAAGTATTTCTCTCACTTCTTTTCCTCATTTTCTTGTTGTGCCATGCATTCTAAGTCCTTTATCCAGTCTTCATTCATTGTAAGTGCTTACAGTCAGTTGCTATGCGGAGTCGCGAACAATCAGGGCGCTTGCAACAGGTATAAGATTTCCAGGACGCCACTTGCTTCCATCCTCCTACCACGCCTCCCGTTTTGCCCAGCATGGGGACGTATAAAAAAATAAGTATTCGAATCGGAGTAATTCAACACATACTTTTCGTTCGTTTTCGAGAGCGTCAGTATGCCTCGCGCTTACACACATACAGTTCCTTTCATTTATGGTCTGTCACGACACCTTGCACTCTCCTGAGTTGTAGTTTGCATTTTAAACGTTAATTTAACTGCATGAACGCCGTTTGTGTAGAGACGCTTCAAGCGCACCGCTGTTGAGCAGCCGTGAATGTACTAGAATGACAAGACAGATAAGCGTATAGCAACGAGAGAGCGACTGTTTGCTCGCGATACAGAGAGATCTAACGTCGTGCACTGGAGAACTGTGTCCCGGACGGGAAGTCGAGGCCGTTCACAGCGCGCGCAAATACCACAGCAGGTAAAGGACAAGGAGAAATCAATGCGAAACAAAGCAAAACGAAACAACATAAACAAAAGATGGAACGATTTCCATTCGAGCTAAAAAATTAGGTACGATAGAATGGAGGTAAAACGCGATCGAGAAAATCCTGGCCAAAAGGCAGCCGCACAAGGTACGCGTCCACAGCATGCATGCATCACCGCGGGCGCCTTCGCAGTGATGTCCTCATCACGAGCCTAACGTCTTTCCTAAGAGGCAAACCAACTGTATACCTCAAGCTGAAAAAAAAAAGTAAAGAAAAGAATACTACATTTTTTTCTGCTTTTTCTTTCTCCATACGGAATGGAGAGAGAGATAAGAAAAGTCATCGGCCCTTTGCAGGGTGGGCGTATGGTGTGCTTGTGAGTCTAGGGGGTGTTGGTTTGTGTCTGTAGGAATAGTGGGAGAGTAGCGGGGAGGGAGCGCAGGGGGTGATGACGACGTTCTCAGCGGGCTGCCTTCTTTCGTGAGACGAAGCAGCGGGCAACGTTGGAGCGCGAGCTCCCAGCTCGCAAAGGACGGCCTGCGGCGTGCTGTCCAGGTGGCTATACACGCGACGTCGCACGAACGCACGCGCACACTTTGATTACAAGACGGCTGGTCGTCGTGAGGAGGGCCCCTTTATTCTCTGAGAGGGCGTCGGTGCATTTGCCGTACCGCCGTTATTTCGTGGATGTATATTTTCCCTGGCCACTGGGCTGTTGCTGCGTATACTGCTGGAACAGCTCACTTACGTCAGAAAGATCGCGCGGTCGAGATGCAAAATTCCGTAAGCCACACGTTCTACTTCCCATAAACGAGACGACCGCGTTCCCGCTAGTAGCACGTTTAAACATGAGGTACGCGTTCTGAAAGATTGGGTGGTGCAACGAACCGAGGGTAAGGGTGGGGGGGCAGCAGGAACGATGCCACCGGTCCGCATGTTGAAGCCTTAATTACAATTCTAGACCGAGGCGCGTCATTTTGCTTAGGCCAGAAGAGGTGTGTCGAGAAGGGTGCTTGCGGGTCTTTCATATTCAGTGAACGATATGCTCGTCTCATGCTTACTTTCTCATCTTACTTGCGTCAATGAGGAGCTCGGTTTCCAGGAGCCATTGCCCGACGAGTGACGCAGCCTGCGTCAAGACAGAAAGCAGTTGCGCTTCGGCTCTTATTATACGGCGATCTTTCCATCACAATTCAAGTTTCTGTTACCTCTTGAGGATCTTTTAACTCGAACTAGCCTAGTGCTCGGTTTTCTCACATCTGTATGAAAACGGCAGCGCATGGCTTCTCTTTCGTTAAGCATATCTCGTTTAAACTGCTCCTTATCCATCGAAGCGATTTCGTCTGTGAGATTGATGAACTTTCAGGAGAGCTGGGGTGCGATCTTGTACGCGTTCCAAACTCGAACGGAGGCGGTCCGTTCTTTCCGTCGCGAAATGGGCGGTCCGTTCCGTTGCGTTCGTCCGATAGCAGACAACACGGAATGATTGACAGCAGATATCACTTCACAATTGACGTCATGGCGTTCTTCACCGTTCAAACTGACCAACCGTGTGCGGCTCGGTGGAACGGACCGCCTCCGTTCTATTTTGGAACGCGTACAAGGTCGCACCCCTGATGAGGTTAGCTGACGTGCTTTATAAGAGTGAAATGCGATATTATAGGAGGTCTTAATGAAAACCAAGAATACTAAAGAAAGACAAGAGAAAACAAACAATGCACTACAAACACACGTTGGTCTTAAGAAAATAAAAGAAAGGGACTCTTTCACAGTGGATAAATGCAAAGGTTATTAGAATTCGGCCCCTTGCTTCATGCGAAAAGTAAAAAAAACAAACGAGAGACAGATGGATGCAAATGAGAGAAAGGCAGGGAGGTTAACCAGACTTAAAACGTCCGGTTTGCTACCCTGCACTAGGGGAAGCGAAAGGGGAAGTAAAGACGGAAAGCAGAGCGTGACACGTGACAGTGGCCTATTAGAAAGACTATAATGACCCCTTTTCATCCCTTTTCAAAACAAACAAAAAATAAACGAAGAAACAGATCTTTGTATCGCTCAAAGCAGACACAGCACTCCTACCAACGTTTTGCTATTTAAGGCGTGCATCGCAGCGGAGGCTTAAATAAGTAAATCATTTCTTGAAATTATGAAACACCTGCGAGTTCAAATTATGCGGACAAAGTCCTCTTGAACAGCATGCGAGTGGCGCACTGTCTGTGAGCCTTTTTCTCGCCTGTGAACGAGCATGGTGGCATAGGAATGGTGCCGGCGCAGCAGGTGCACCGTCCTTTATGTTCGACGAGTCATGAGAATAATTATGCCGCGCATTTTATTTACCTTTACTGGCTGATTCACCTGTGGACGCACTCCTTTAACTGCTCAAAGAAACCAGCCAATGGTCGCTTCGCTGTTTCCCAATGCGAAAAGAAGGAATCGTGACGTAACAGAACCGACGAAAGATTGCGAAGCCCGAAAGCGCGGTAAAGTGCACACAGTTGCGTTACAAGGCCTTTCTTAAGGAACGCGGGTGCGAAGTATTACGCCGCAAATCCAGCACGGGTTGTTAGTACAGACACGATCCTTTCTGTCGAACCTCTGAAATGCCTCTGAAATGATAAGGCACCGTCCAATGCAGTTACGACAGATTGCGAAGGGCTGAAGCTCGGGCAATAGGTGAGCGGGGAGTGTTTCGACACGCAAATTTTTTATGAAATCCAACGTCTAACATAGAGTGCCGGAAGCAACGCGAAACAAATGCGCCGTGTACACGGTGCGCGGAACAGGCGCACCCTGTCTACGCTGTGACTGAAGCGCCAGCTCTCGGAGCATGCCGGCGTCTCGGTTTCTCGGAAGCAAGATCCTCGGATCCCCCGCGCTTTCCCGAAGGCGCCTCTGCCTCGATGCCTCCTCGCAGTTGTTGGGGAAGCGCACCGCGCGGAAGCCCCGTGCGCGTGGGTGGGCGGGATGCTCATCCATCACCATTGGGGAACAAGGCGCCGCCCGAGACGAGCAGGAGCCTCCATTGACCGACCGACGCACGCATTTCAATCGGGCGCGCATCTCTCTCGCGCAGAGCGCGTCTCGGCGTGCGCTCGCGTGTCTGTGGGTGTGCGTCTATATACGAGTGCGGTGACGTCGCATGCACCACCCCGCGTGCCAGGCGTTTTCCCGAGATGCTACCGAGGGAGCGCTGCTTCGCTTCTCGGTATGACCTGCCGAGTCCTTTACGAGGGACCCTGGTGTAGGTCGCTCACGACCGGCGCTCTGTGTGGCGGACGCGCAACACGCGTTGCACGCGCTGCGAAGCGCTGACCGCGACGCGGGATCCAGCTGAGATAGTGAAGAGAATCTGAGAAGACGGGCGGCCCTCCCTCACGCTTCACACGTGCGACATAACCGCGCTCTGAGCTGCCACTGGATAGGTCCTGCTTTCTCTCCCTTGGAGTGCGAAGTGCGTTTGAATGAGTCCGTGTTTAGCACATAAAGAGCGCATACTTCTTCCTTTTGTGCTTCTTTGCATAAATGGTAGCTACCGGATGTTCTCTAAACGCTTTTGTAGGACCAGGCTGTCCCTCTTTTGCGCACGCAAAATCGCCGCTAAACCCGCATCGCGGTGATATGAAAGTGGACTAAGCGGCGACATCCATATACACTGTGCTTGTCAAGCACAGGAAATATAGGACTGCCTTCTTCGCGATTACGCTGTCTCACAAACAAATTTTCACCTCATTTTACGCGCTTTGTTCGTCCCTTCCTCTCCTGTACAATTTAACTCGTTTCCATTTTCATATCAACGTATTACATGCATCTGCAAAAGTTAACAACAGCAAGTAACAGGCTCGATTTCTTCAGTTTCCGTTAAAATGTGTATATCTCGATCTCTTTCTCTCTCTCGTGCGTGGAAGTATACATATACCACGTTCGTGAAATCGCATTGTATACATGAAGGAGGATTATATATACAATCACGAGTTGACTTGCTAGTGATTCAACATGTTAAGGCAGGAGCGCAGAAAAGACGAAGTATAGTGATGCCTGGCGGCGTCAGTTTTACGTTCTTGTGCCCTTTGTCCTTCCCTGCGCCGCTGCTTTATAGTATAGACATATAGCCTCCGTTAATTCTGTTCATCTGAGCCGCTCTACACCAAGTTCACTTGCCGTCGTTGTTTATCGTTCCTGGAAGGAGCAAGTGGGGAAACTGTGCAAATCTCGTGTTGGTAAGCATTTTCGAGGTCACTCTCTCGACCCTGAAGAAGACGTGTTCGTCCGAGCAGATGATGAAAGTTGAGATTGTGTCTTTTCTCAAACACGGTGTATGACATCCGTGCCAAGATGCAGAGTATGCGCGTGTCGTACAACACGAGCGGAATCAGTCACGTGGGCGGGCAGGTGAGAGTTCCGTGCGTACGCTGCACGCATGAGGTACATCTCTCTCGGGATCGGCGCACGCGTGGAGGGCGTCATTCATCTTCCACCGCCAGTGAGGCCAACCCTTTCGGTGTGGTCAAGCAGCTGGCCGTGTATATTTCGGCATCCCGCTGCGGTGTGTGTGTGTACGTGTAGTGTGCGCTCCCATTCTTGAGAGTCGCACAATGCCTTTCTTCGATGGCGCCGCACGCTCTACACAGACGCTCGTCGGCCGAGCTCTATGTACACAAACGTGAGGTCGACGTACACATGCATGAGGGCAACGTGGTAGAAAATGAAGAAATAACCGTGGACGACAGAATTTTTATGAGGTGCACGGGAAGTTAAACTTCGTCTATTTTCTTTTTTATTTTTATTATTATTATTTTTTTAGTTCACCCTGTGATTCACACAGTATGAAGAGAGATGCGCCCGCAACTGAGGGTGTTCTTTGTTCGTGAACATTGAAGACATGTTGGCGACTAGTATCTTTTGTGCCTGTTAGTTACTTCTTGTCGTACGCAAAGGATTTCGCAGAATGCACAGGGGTGCAGGACGTCGATGTGTCACGTTAAAAAAGACGAAGTTCTTTAGTACACTGTGCGACACGCACTGTCGACCTTTAAAACTGTTGCAAGTGCGCCGACTGTTGCAAGCGCGCGGGGCACATGCTCTAAAGCGCTACGAAGACAACAGCACCTGGTCGCAGCAGTACACAGCATGTATTTTGACTTCCCAAGGTAAACAGTGAAAATATATATGTTAAATTTTAGGAAGAGGCAGTTACATACCCGATGTCGAGGTCGTAGCAGATGCGCAATTCATTTACTTAAAAAACAACACAAAAAGAAAAGAAAAAAAATCAAGGCAGTAAAGCTTTCATGAGGCACGAGAGAAAATCGCTGGTTTCATACAAAGTTTCACGCGACGCTTTACGTAAAACGGACCGAGATATAGCATAACGTTTGATGTTGATACTGCTGCATGGCACGATACACGGAACTGCTGTGGTGTTAGTAATGCCTGGTGTTATTATTCTTTAATCGTTGTTTCCCGCAGACTGCTTTCCTGATCCACAGGCGCCCCTTCTCTGCACTGTACATTAGCACAAATAATGGCGGCGTCAGTCCTCGTTCAAATGAAGACCACGCGCAAACTGTGCACGTTGTGCATTTGTCTTACTGCACCTTGTTTGATCACGGGGTAGCTGTGCACATACGTGATGATTGCAAAACTTATCCCGTCTCAGTTAGCCCGGCAACCGCCTTGCGGGAAGTACTGCAGCTTTACAACGAGGAATATTTTCGTTGCCCTTGTCATTCCGCGGTGCCAATATAATCGTGGTAGCTCTGGCAGTGAAATAAACTACAATAAAGTAATTTCGTCGGGAACAGAAGGCAGCAAAAGAAAAAAAAATACAAGAGCAGTGATTTAAGTCGCGAAATTTCACTGGGTCACAACATCAAGGCGCTAACAATACAGCGGCGCCCGCGGTTCTCCGCGAGCGCAGCTGCCGCGTTTTAAGAGACATCTGCATGTTCCCCGACCACAAAATGTCTCACTGCATATAGGAAAGGCTTTCGACTCTCTTCTGTCCGCAGCAAACTCGCGCCTGGACACTGTCAGCCTCGACGCGACAACAGCCATTTCGAGTCGCACGACGACAAGCGCACTGAGGCTCCCGCTCCGAGCTGACGGGGAAGGAAGGGGGGAGGGGGGGAGGGGAGTGGGGGCTCTCGAATCTGCGTTTATGTATGCGTGGCGTCCATGTAATGGCACACGCGTATAAGTGCGCGTCGCCGCCAGAACGAGAAGGTTAGAAAGGGGGGGGGGGGGGGGGGGCAAGCAAGTCCCGGGCGTCAAAGCCTGATAAATCTTTCGCTGAGGACCACGCGGCGTGGTTTCTCGGTCCTTTCGGTGTGCAGCTCCGGTGTCTAAATAAAGCCGCGCCGTTCGGTCGTGCCCCAGTGACGCGGCGCCTGTCTCGGCAGCAATTAAGCGCACTTTCCGCCGACCTCTCAGTCCTGGCATACGACGCGGAGTTCAAGGCGTGCACTGAACTGGGAGTCTCGGTGGCGTGTTTGTTTGGCTATGCCAGGGGCGTCGATTTGGAGGTTTGATGCATGGAGCGTCGTCGCGCGCGGAGGGTTGCTGCTGCGCGGTGGCGACTGTCACGAGTAAAAGAAAGCTTGCCGGCGGCTCGGAGCGAGAGAGTTTATCTCGGTGTTTTTGCATCGTATAGTGCCGCGTATATCACGATCGTTTCATTCGGGGCACTTAGGCTCGGAGCTCAGGGTTCTGCGTCGACTATTGGTGAGCGTGTATATGGCGAATATCGCTTTTCTCTGCGCGACTCTCGCATTGCCGATTGGAGTGCTGACGAAGCTTCAGTTAATCAATCAATACATAGATTGGCTGTTGGATAGATTGCTTAATCGGTCAATCACTCCAAGACTATGTGATGTTCGTTGATTTGGAATCTTGGAGCAAGGAGAGCATAGAGGAAACGTTCCGTAACAAAATCGAAGTCATGAGAAGAAGGCCCAATACGTTATCATATGGCGCTAAATCTTTAACTTTTTGCACCGCCGCGGTACCTGAGCTCAGCGCACGCTCTTCCGAAAAGACAACAGCTGCGACCGCGACGAAGGAGATAAATTTTCACGCTGCAATAATTAAGCGACCGAAGTTGCACAAGCACATCGGGAGAAGCATGTGCACAGAGCTGTTGGCTAAAGCACCCGAACAAGTGCGTATCGATTAGCACCTGCCGGGAACCAAGCACACCGGATCGCGTTCGCCGAGCGCAGGGTGACGTGCTGGGCCGACTTTTTGAGAAATAAAAAGCGAAGGGGTGGCTTCACCGAAAATTGGCTTACGGAGGCTGGCTGCTTGACGTGATGCGGGCGTAATGCTGACGTGAAGCTGACGTAATGGTTTCTAGTTTGATTCCTTCTTTAATGCCTATAAGTTTTATACACCATCATGAATTGGCATATATATTCTCGCACATTGTTAAAACACAGCGCGCATGCGAGCCACAGGCTCAAAGTGATCGCGGCATCCTTCTGCACCGTCTTGAGCTTGTCGTTGTCGTTCGACGGAGAGACATGACTTGCACTAACCAAGACGTCTTATTTTGATTCCTGATGGCGTTATTTATTTCTTTTTTTTCTACTGTTATTTTGTTTTCTCGTCTTTTCTGCCCTTATACCCTATTCCCCTGTGCTGAGTATAGCCAACCGCACATTTAATCTGGTTATCTTTTCTGCCTTTCATATCTTGTTTTCCCTCATCCTGCTCCTTGATTACGTCGGTTAATGGCTAAACATACGTGACTCCTTCGTTCGTGCATTTTCATCTAGATCTTCAGGCGTACCGCCTCACCGAGCTTAGTGAATTCGGAAGCGCTTAGCTGCGCACTAATCGAACCAGCCAAATGATTCCGGCAAAGAAGGCGCACCCGTTAGCTGATGCTTCCCTTTGAAAACGCCTGGCTGAAGTTGGCGCGTTTACCGAGGATTCAAAAGAAACGACCGTTATGAGATAGGAAATTGGGTGCACTTGTCTGTCTCGATGAAGGTTACTGTTTGAAATTTCATTAGTTTCTCGCGGCCTGGTGAGCTTAACAGTTTTCAAGTATACAAGCTGGCGACCTTCTTCGTATATAGTCAGAATACTTAATGCGAGTTTCTAGATCCTCACTATACTCACGCATGATATTACGTTGCATCTCAAGAGAGTGCCAAATATATGCCACAAAATGTCAGCGGAAAGGGGTAAGTTTTCCATAATCATTTTGTAAGGGATTTGTGTTCGGTAGTATAATTTAGTTAATAGGGTCAGTCGCAGGATTCCGGGTTTTCCTTGTGTCAAAGTGTGAGTGATATATGTATAGGCTTGTGGATGCTCGTAATCGACGGAGCCGCTTTCGGCGTCTTCTCGCTCTCCTTCCTCGGTGTCCGGTGATGGCGATACTTCCCCACCACGAACCCCCTCATCCAGGCGGCGGAGGCGGCGGCGGAGGTCCGGAGCCCTCCCTGGCCGCGGCTGCGGCTGCCGCCGCGGCGCAGGACGCCAGCGGGATCCGTCGCTACCGGACGGCCTTCACGCGCGAGCAGCTGGCGCGGCTCGAGAAGGAATTCTGCCGCGAGAACTACGTGTCCAGGCCCCGGAGGTGCGAGCTGGCCGCCACGCTCAACTTGCCCGAGAGCACCATCAAGGCTCGTATACGGTCCTATCCTCTCGCATGCCACGCGTACGTGTGCAAGCATGCAAAAGCAGCCAATGCACATGCAGAAACACGCACGCGCACACACACACGCACACACACACACACACACACACACACACACACACACACACACACACACACACACACACACACACACACACACACACACACACACACACACACACACACACACACACACACACACTTGAGGCTATGATGCGCCAATCACAAGTTGAAATTTTGTAGCCATCGGCATATCATAGTTTTTAAAAAAAATCAGTTGCCTCTGAACATTTAAAAACATCGTCAGGAGATACAAGTGTTTTTCAGAGAGGATCAGAGTCGGATGCAGGGATGTCAGTGTTTGGTGAAATTCGGGGAAGTACTTGTCTTTTTTTCTCCTCCAGAGCTGGGCGTGTTATTGTAGAATGTGATTCACGGTAAGGACACAGCACACCGGCTTTTCTTCATTTCTCAATAAAAAGTTGTGACTAAGGTATGTGTGTCCAATGCGAATGCGACATAAAATTACTTCCATAAAACGTTCTTGGTGGTGGCATTTCTTCCATACTTTGAATATGTGTTTGATGATTTGAAGTGAGTGAGTGAGTGAGTGAGTGAGTGAGTGAGTGAGTGAGTGAGTGAGTGAGTGAGTGAGTGAGTGAGTGAGTGAGTGAGTGAGTGAGTGAGTGAGTGAGTGAGTGAGTGAGTGAGTGAGTGAGTGAGTGAGTGAGTGAGTGAGTGAGTGAGTGAAATAACTTTATTAGGTCCAGAGAAGACGCAGAGGAGACCCCGCGCCACCCGGCTAGTCCCACGTATACGGACCGCCAAGCCAAGCTTGACGGCCCGATCGCGGGCACTCTGGACGGCCAGGGTTTGGTGATTTGAAGTTTGTTATTTACTTGTGAGTCCCATTTCTTTTGGCACATTGAGACGAACGCTTCGCGAACTGCCCGAGTGCAGTCCTTAAATGGAATCTTTCTTTCCATCAATTTTTCACGCACCGCCATAGATGCACAGTTGTCTGCCTTTTCATTTCCCGGGATACAGACGTCACTTGGGAGCCAGCAGAAACGGATTACTTTGCAATTTTTTGCGTCTTTGAGCAGCAAACCCAAAATGTCGCCCAGCAGAGGTTCGCAGTCTGATTTTAAATGAAGAGCCTTCAGTACGCTTAGCGAATCAGTGTATACACGGTCGTTTCTTTATAGTTACCCATAACTGTTTTTTTTTCTAAATATGCATATAAAGCGTACACCTCAGCTGTGAAGACAGAGGTAAACTGTGGAAATTTAACACATTATTTCCCTTGTTCAGACACAATTGCACTTCCGACATGTGTTTCCGTCTTTGTACCGCCGGTATAACACTCGGTGTAGTTTCTGCACTTTTCCTGTAATTCTAAAAATCTTGTAACATGGGCTGTCGCGTTGTCTCCTTTTTATTAAGACAAGAGTAAAATCACAAGGTGCATACCATGGGGCTAGTCGGTTAGGTGTTATAATATATATATAGGGGGGGGGGGTGGAGGTATGGCACGAACATTTCTACCATGCATAACAAGAGAAACTCCTAGAAATGCCTGTAGAAACATGTATTTTATTGGCATGGTATAAGGGGGCGATTTTGACGCGGAAATACGGCACCAGATGCTCCTTTCGTTATCTGCAGGAAGCGTAGTGCCCATATGCTCCTTATGCTCCATAAGCTCTATATGCTTGTCAACGCTGTATACGCACATACAATTGTGATGATTGTTTTGAACGCAGGCGCAAATACTTTACCACGTGACAACAGCGTTACAACGTAAATCTCAAATGAAGAGTGCGAACATATACTTTGATACTTATTGAGTAACGACACTGCCGCATAGCATACAAGGCGACACTGCAAATGAAACACTGATATGTACCACACATTTCTTTGCTGTAGACTTTTGCAGGAGTTATGCAGGAGTTGGGCCCGAGCCAGCAAGCGGTATGCAAAAGGGTCCAATAATAACCTTCCAAAATATTTAGATGACAGTGGTATTGTTGGGCGCTATTAGTGGGGGCACTACACGATCAGCTTGTGTGGATATCAGTCGACAAATAGTGTAAGGCTGTACATACAAAGGATGCCCATATAAATTTTGTTCACATCTGTGTTCTTTATAACTAAAGTGTAAATATATTCTGGGGGGGGGGGGGGCATTAACAAAGACGCATTGTCAAGCGTGCTGCTCTTGAGATAGTGGTTTGGTTCAGCAAAACAATTTTGCGGGTTGAATTGTTTAGTTTGCTTGTCCGCAGAGCAATTATGCTTTGCAGGTATGGGCTGCACGCCCTTACAGAAGCAAGAAAAAAGGGCGAATGAAAGTCAGGGACGTTAACTGGGGTTAAGGCCCGATTTCACTACCTTACGATAAGGGGAGTAGAAAGGAAGCAGAATTATGTTGCGGGTAAAGAAACATGAATGAGCGCGTGGGAAAGGAAGTTCAATAGGATACTATAGGAGTTGTAAAGGTGGTTTTGATTGAATTTCGCGTCGACCACTCTTGCAGGATGCAAGCACGCTATTCAATCAGATCTCAATGAAAATTCGCATAAAGTCAAGTAATTAAGAACACAACATGATTTTAGTAACGTTCCTTAAGGACACGCCAACTATAGCGAAAATATAATCTTCGCATTAGTCATTTTGTTATTTTTGTAAACGTGTTCCCACTGTCATTTGCCCTTGCTGTGTCACTATGGACAGCTGCGTTTTGCGTAACGTTGTAAAATCTGACCTCAAACGATCTAGCTAAATAGCCAAAGAAAAGGTGCGACTCGCAGAGTGAAGCTGACAGCTGGCTCTGCAAGCAGCTCACATGCAGCTATAAACGCGCGGCAACTGCAAGAATGCGGGCGTGTGACGGCCGGTGTTTCCTGTTTTTGTTCAGACGGCCACGGAACCAGCGTCTTAGATGGACTGGAAGCTATTTCGGAGGTCACCCGAAACATCCCGAGTCAGCGCACTTAAGCAGCAGCCGGGGCTAAAAACGAACGCGCCGAACGATCATGGTTCTCCGCTTTCTGACGGAGATGATTTAGTGGCGAACGTCAAATGCACGTTGGTGCCAAGCCAAAACAATACGTCATGCACCATGCATGCTAGTTTGTGTCGACGTCGTGTTTGCCACTGGGGCGGCTTACACGATGGCCGTAAAGGGGCCGCAATGAAGGTTATTTCTGTACTTGTTTTCCTCCACGCGTTAGTGCAGCACTCGTGTAGGTGTTTGTTTAGATAATATTGTAACGACGAAGCTCACTTTATTTTTATGAGCGCATAGCTTCGCTTTAGGTGACAAAATGTGTTTCGCTACGTATTTCTTTGTAGTTTAAGTGTATACGTGACTCGTTACGCTGAAGAGAGAAGCATGTTATTGCGTACCCAGCGGGATACTTCTGCTGTGTTATTGCATTGTAAATTGACGCGTCATCTAAAAAAAATTAATATGTTTTCAAAACAGGAACCATTCAGAGTTGCTTTTACGGCTATCTCATTACTCTCCTGGGCCTCAGTGACCTTCTGTAGACGTATAGGCAGCTCCGAATTCGGAATGTGAGCTCTCGTAGTTAGTGCTCTCTCTCCCAGCTCCCTTCTTCCCGTCTGTTATTCCTTCTATTGAGCATCAGCGGGGCGTGTGCAATTACTCACGCCAACCAGCCGCAAGTTCACTCTTTCCGCGCTGCTGTGCCAACTCTCGGCACTCTGAAAACGCAGGCTCGATCGGTCCTTCAGCGCGCACTTGTCGCACGCACGATTGCTCATCGTCACCGCGTTCGCTCTCTTCCCCGCAGGTGTGGTTCCAGAACAGGCGCATGAAGGACAAGCGGCAGCGCATGGCACTGGCCTGGCCGTACGCCGACCCGCACTTCGCCGCGTACATGCTGAACGCCGCCGCCGCCGCCGCGGCCTCGGGAGCCGCGGGTTATCCGTACGCGTTTCCCTTGCCGTACTACACGGCTGCGGCAGCGGCCCTGTCTCCGCTGGGACGCTATCACCCGTACAGCGCCGCCGGTCCCGCCAGGCCCCCGTCCCCGGTTCTGCAGCTGGCCGGGACGCCCGGTCCGTTTCCCCGGTCACCCTCGGAGCCAGTGACGGCGGCCTCGCCTGCTACGACGACTCCGTGCGCCTGCCCCTACATACCGTATCCCGGCACGCCGCTGCCGCCGACGCAACAGCCGCACCCGCAGCACACGACGTCGACGACACCGACGACCACGGGGTCCAGCCGATCCCCGCCGTCTTCGCGGCTCATCGCGGCTCCCGAGCCCATCACCCTGGCTGCGCATACGACGGAGCCATCGGCGAAACCGCCCAGCTTGTTTCGGCCGTTCAAGACTGACGCCGAGAAACCCTGACTCGTTGCACCTTTGTCAGTCATGGCGCGGACTACGGCGACGGTGAGAGAGAGTCATCGAGAACTTCGGAGAAACGACGCCCACCGGGTGCTGCGCGATGTGATCGCGCTTTGACGTCGGTAAGGCGCAACAGCGGAGTCGGCCGGTGTGTGTGGTGGTACAACAGGAACGATGGCGTTGGCTCATCGACAGACGTGCGCGATTGGTCTCCTCTTCAGTGTCGAACTGAAAGTGTGCGCACTGAAATTAATATCCCGGTTCCCTTTCGAGAAAAGTAAGGCCGTGATGCCTGAAATGCATACCCGCAGACGACGTGCTTCGGTATGGTAATCTTTTAACCAGTCATTATTTACGAGGGGCCCGGGGAGGTGACGCGCGTGCTGTCCTCAGCGGAAACGAAAATAGGCTTGCAGATGTAGCGTGTGAAAAAGACACCAAGACCGTCTTGCCTTAGCTTAGCCGCATACGCTTGAAGTTATCTCACGTATTCATTGGTGAGAGTTGACGATGGGCAAACTTGTGCGCCTACATCACCGAGAAAAAAAAAGAGAAAAGAAACCAGCTTTCCCAGTGACCGAAAATCAGGAACAGTCGTAAAGAAGTGCAACCCTAATCCAAGTGTTCGCCTAGTGACTCTGAGGCTCATCGGGAAGAAGGGTGACGAAGGGTGACGTTTTTACACTTCATATATAACTGACGATGAAAGGGACACTTTTCATTTACGAAAAGAACGATCGGCAGACCAGCGCGACATGTGCAATCTTCTCGGCTCTTAGTGGAAGTGAAAGGGCATTGACTGTAATTTATGCTCGAATATATACGTACAATGCTCACTCACGCCTGTAAGCCTCTGGATGTGTTTGTGGACGTTGTGAAGTGTTCGCCGAACTGCGAAAGAAAAAGGGGCGAAACGAGAACAGGACCACGTGAGCTGTGCGCGCAGACACTGCAGTGACTCCAGACATTGTGCCATTTCGGCCGCTGCTTCCGGCAGCCTTCCTTTACGTCGCAGTAAAATCAGTGCATTGCGTATGTGTGTTTCGAATGCTGTTTGTTCGGGAGTGTCCTGTGCATACGCACATTCGCGAGCTTCTTCCATCACGCTGTCAGTTACAAAAGAGAGGCAGTGAGAGCAAAGAAGGGGATAAGCAAAATTATTTATTTAACGCGCGTGAAAATGCAAGATGTGCTGAGCAGGTTGCATGGTTTTCTGTAGGGGTAAGCACCACCTTTTTCATGAACAGCTGCTGCTCATGGACAAGTCTCTGTCATTCGGCCGAGCTGCCTTTCTTTGAACGAGGTTTGCTGATTAGCGCTTGCGTACAGCGGCAATGTTCAGCTCGTTTTTTCATACA
Source organism: Dermacentor albipictus (assembly GCF_038994185.2). NCBI lineage: Eukaryota > Metazoa > Arthropoda > Arachnida > Ixodida > Ixodidae > Dermacentor > Dermacentor albipictus. The sequence continues at coordinate 103,913,509 of NC_091824.1, read as the reverse complement.
CAAGGATTGGGCACGCAAGTACTTCGTCGCATATCAAGCATTTAGATGTGAGCACAGATCGCGGGTTGTGAGTGCAGATTAGCATTCCCGTCATGCTACGAGTTACACATCGACAAGAAGAAAGTACAGGTTTTTGTGCGCGTTGCTGCACAGCGAACAAATCGCCAACTGTTGGTCATCAAAAGAAAGTACAGCGTGGCAGATAAGTAAACGGGGAAAAGAAACGCTTAGGGTACTTGTAGTATAGCACCTTCGTGGCCTACGTGTGGTTGCAGGGATGACGCCAACAAAGCCCGTGTGTGCTTGCCTGTCTGGCGGTGACAACTCAGGTGAGCCTTCTCATCTCACCTTCAAAGGCTGCTGCATGCGTGACAGGATATATACCCCAATGTCGGCATGAGTTGGAGATCAGCGGCAGGGCTTCCTGAACGAAATTTGCACTTAAGCTTTGCAGGTGCCTGTGTGCCCTTAAGCGTCTTTCCCAGCCGTTAATTTCTCGCGTTTTCATTAATACCGTGACCAATTCATTTGCACGCACATCATCCTCCCCTCCCAAGGATTAAAGGGAGCCACAACAAGACTTTTCCATTGTAGGCGAGCCGGAAAGGAGTCGACGACCGCGCTAAGGATAATTGTAGCCTCCCCCCCGCTAACGCTTTCTCAAGTTTCCCTTCTCGAGCCTACGGCCACAGAGGCGTCGTATATACCTGGTGGAGGACTCGTATTCAACTCTTTGACTCAAAAGGCCGTGCGTTCGGCTGTTTCACGGGGAAGCCTTGGTGCTGAAGAAAAGGACCGTCACGATCCTACCCACACCAGAGGCGACGCGTTTCTTTTGGAAATGGGGGTGTCGTTACCAGAAAGGAATAGACGAGGATGGGGGTTCGGGGATAGCCATTCCCTACTCCCCCTCCCCCCTTTAAGTTGTTTCTTGAAGCCCGGGTCCGCGACCGCCGCACACTGCGAAGGCCTTGGCTTGCAAGCGGCAGAGATCAGAGGACTGACGAGCGGCGCCCTTCTGCCGCTTCGAAGCCATCCTAGCCCCCGGCTGTGGTGCGACAAAGAAAAGTGCGGGAATGAGCGTGGGATGCACGCGGGGGTCGTTGGGCGCATGTTTGTCCGGACGATGCTTGCTGTTCTGTGGCTGCCCTTTGGGAAAGCCTGGAAAAACAGAAAAAAAAAGCAAAGTGTTGGTTGTGGGGATAGCGACGTGGTTAACGAGATTTGTCGCGCCGGCCGTTCAGGGCCGGCCCAGACAGACGCACAGAGATAGCGTGCGACAGCTCCGCATGCATGTCTTGCTCCCTCCGTCATACAGTGTTTTTTTTGGCGTGACGAAGCACTTCAGAAGGTTGAAGCCCTTACGCGTACACGTTTTCCGTGCCTGTGCACCAAACGACCGAAAGACCAAACGTCCGCAACCATGGCATCGCGAGAGCGAAAAGGACCTTTATGGCGCGAGTTGGCGGAAAGAAGTTCGGTAACGTTGTTGCATGGGGCTAGCGGGGATGACGAAAAAAAAAAAAAACTTTGCTGACAAAATATGTATTTATATATATGTACTTTTCCCAATGGAGCTAGCCTGTATTCATTTTTGTCAGCAGTATAGCATGTCAGACGGACGATTGAACTATGGTCTTGGAAGCTACAGCGCCGAGAGAATCACGTACCGCGCTTTTCGTGTGCCAAAACATTTATTATGCATCGCAAGGTATCCTATAGGAGCGTAACCGGGAACGCGAACGCAACAAGGCGCTCCTAATGGAAGTTAGCGCCGTGTGTGTGTATTTCAGTTCTGTTTACACGGTTTTGCTTGCTCCACTATGATTCTTTGGGATGTATAATGAAAAATTTGGTGCACGACCACCGCGGTGCGTGATTTTCTCGACACTGTAGCTTCCAAGTTCATCTATAATTTAGGTCTGGGTAGTCGGTAGACTTATTTATTTTACTTGCTGCGGTGGCGTTTTTAATCTGAACGCTAGGTCACAGGCTAAATTTCCTGTCCCAAGCGCCACACTCTGCTTAAAGGGCAACTCTGGCTCATAGGCGTACTTACCGCGGGGGCAGCGAGAGGGGGGGCGCTTGCCTCCCGACTGTCGAAATTGGGGGAGGGGAGCAAAGGTAAAGTATGCCATTTGTCCTCCTACTTTTAAAAGCGGGCACTTTCGGCTGCACGCTGGAAGGTCCAACAAAACTACAGATAAAGCTAAATTTTCTTTTTTTAGTAGAGTGTCCGCGTAAATAATGCTTTTCTTTAATATGTATCCCTCGCTTGGGCAGCGAGGATTGCCTTTTCTGCCTCCACGGAACGCACTGTGTATAGCGGACGACGCGCGGGATTCACCACATAAAACGCTCGCGTTGCGTATAGTTCTGGCGCTGGGCAGTTCCTGCCCTAACAAATGTCAGCTTGCGCTACTTGCACCATGTCCAGTTTTTGGGGGACCGCTATATCCGTATTCTAAAACACAATCAGCTTGCTATATTTACATGCGGTTGAAGGGAAGGTCCGGATAAAGTATTATAATCGGCCGCGCAAAACGACTGGTGTGTCTTACGGCATGAAATCGTCGAATTATCAAATGCGGGAACTATTTCATTTCCACCCAGAAATAGGTTGCAAAGTCGTTGCAGTCTCAGTATCTTATCACCATGCAGAATCTAATCAAACCTCTTAGGGGTATAAATGTCGAATTTCATTGTGTAATAACGACTTATCGTAGGTATGTTCGTGAGAACTACCTTGGTCGAACGTGCAGAGCAATTTCATTACCAATAGAGCATTGACATGAATTTCTTCTAAAGGCATGTGTCACTTCTGACTTTGTCGATTTCATTTTCAGAATGTTTCTAAATATGAGCTACACTATCGTCTCCCAGCAGCAGCAAAAACCGCAGATATATCATATTTTGAAGAAATGGGGGCCTCGTTTTGGTGACTTGTACCGGAAATTTGAACTGTGTAGGTTGCTTGTGGGCTCTGAAAACAATTACAGAATAGTCGCTTTCTCCCAGTTTTTATGCGTTACGCGTTATGCATAACGTATGCGTTACGAGTTATGCGTTACGTGCACACGGCACTTAGTTGTTTTCCTAGGTACCGTACCCTAGGTAAACTATGCGGGGCACTGTGTTTATATTTATTCGAAATACCAATCAATGCTCTGAGTGACGAGCGGTAAATCTTTGTTCTGTGTAGGTTCATTACATGCAGCCTTTGTACAAGGTTACTCAATGAAGTGTTCTAGGGTGTCACGCTGCTTCTAACTGAAATGTTTCCCAGACTCCTCAAACAACAGCACGAGCGAGACACGGACTTGAAATTCCTTTGAAAATAGGGATAATTTTGAGCGCAATACGTGGCGAAACTTTCACTTTCCTGCTTTAAATGCAAGTGTTGAAAATAATGAAGGCCTAGTTTTTCCATGTGTATTTGTGCATTATACGAGATTCTTAGTTTTTTCTCCGATGCCCTCGATGAGCTAAGCAAGGCATCTTGTTTATATCTGGGGGAAATTATGGGCATAGTATGGGCAATGTGTAGGCAATATTCCGAATGAATGGGTTCAATGTTTCTCTTCCAGTAGAATACGTATGCAGGTGGTCCATAGCACTATTAGTCTGTTTTACGGTTGGTATAAAGCTTATAACTGCTGCGCTGGCATAATTACAACTATAACTAAGGTCAAATTTTGTCAACATGGCGGCAACAATACGCCAAGTTTATGTGCGATGGTAAATGCGTGTTTATCAAGTATAGCTTCAAAAAATATTAAGCAAGTATTTGAAAGTATCACGCTCCTGTTGTTAGCTAGGTTTCTCAATGTCCCAAGAGAACTCTGCGTTTCAGATATTTTATACTTTGACGGAATAGGCAGCATTTTAAGTTCATGTCTCGCGTAGATTTAACGTTTCTGGTTTATTTAGAAGCGCCACAAATACTTATCGAACCCTCCTTTTTGTTTTTTCATGCGTGACATATTAGGTTCGCCTAGTATCCTCACTGAACTAAAAAGGCAGCTTTATGTTTGGTGACTGTGAGGACAAGGTAATGGATATGTGTAAGTAAAGTTCAAAATAGATGGGTAATTGGGGATTTCGCAATAAATTACGTGTGCAAGCACTATAGAGTGTTATGAGTGAGTCTAACGAGAGGAGAGGAATTGAGCCCACTGCCCTGGCATAACTATAAAAGCCACCAACACCAAATTTAACCAAAATTGCTGGTACCCTATGGAAACTCTCTATGCGAAGTTAAATGCGGTTGGATGAAACATAACCTTGGTAAGAAAATCTTTTTCAAGTGATGGAGCGTGTGATATGTTATCTGTCAGCTATGCTTCCCAGTGTCGTGACGTAGGCATAGGTTGCAACAGTTTGTTTCGTAGAAGAGGGGAGGGGGGGTCACGATAAGTGCAATGTGCGATCAAATTTTTACGTTCCTGTCCAGTTAGAAACTTTGCAAATAATTACTCAGCCATTGTTTTCTCCCCTATATTTTCATGCGTCTTAAGACGTTTCTACTTGGGTTCAGCGATGTCCTCGGTGAACTAAACAAGACAGTTTGTTTATACTTGGAGAAAATAAAGAGCGAATTATAGACAATGTGTACGTAAACTCGACAGACAGGGGACTAGTTATAACATTTGCACTAAATTACGCATGCAAGCGATCCGAAAATTTATGGATGTGTTTTACGAAGAAAGCAGAATTTATCCCGCAGCCCCGCAGGATTACTGTGAACTCAAGCAATATCAAATGTAGCTGAGATTCAGGGAGTGGAGGGACAATGTGGTAAATGTTACGGTGAAGTGAAATGCAATAAAATTATATCGTCATGGAGTCATGAAAATTATTATTTCCAGGCGATTCGTTCTCTGTGTACTCGGAGGAACAGTTCTATAGATAGGAGGCCCGCTAATTTTTGTCTGTAATGTCTGTAATGTTAAACGAAAAGAACGAAAGCATATGTGTTCAATGGGGCGTGCCTTGCGTGGTCTTATTTTTTTCTCAAGTATGGTTTGCATTAGAGACGTCGGCTACACATTAGCTGACGTCAGAGTCAGCCCAACTGTCGTCAGGAGTTTCTTGGAGACGCTGGGAATGACGATGCATTGCTAAACGTGATGGCATATCATCGCTCAGGGCTGTTGCCGACCACATATATAGGATAATTATTTTACACATGTAAGGTTTGCAAAGTATTTTTTGCTGGTTCGTAGAGTCATGCGACCATTCGATATATTTGCGATGAAATGTAGAGATTCTTCTCTCAGCCTGGTATTTTTCAATGAAATCAGCAATAAACCCAATTAAAGCTCAGAAAACTATATGGTGAATGCCTGCTGAAGCTGAGGAAGGATACAATGAGTAAAGCGAGGAAGTGGGCTAGTTGGCGTCCATTCATGTTGTAAGGCACCAAGGGAAACTGGGTGAGGCTACTATAGGAAGGACACACCAGACAGTAAGACAAGACGCAGTGAAGATGAATAGGGATACAACCGGCCCTAAAACCCCTACTTACATGTTTTGCTTATTATAGTCAGTAATTTGCAGGATAATAGAGACAGTTGATCATCATGTGTAACTTTGGCGAACCAGTGCCACAGAATGTATCCGACACTGATGCTACAGAAACACTATATAGCGGTTATTGAAAGAAGTTAACACCTATGGTCAAACAAGTGCACTAAAGCTGGCAAGCAAGCTTTAGTGCACACCGAGTTCGCTGCCAGCTGCTATATGCGACAGCTGCCGCCGATGTTAAATAGGGACTGCCGTGCTCTGGGCAGTTCTTAATGAAGCCCAGTAAGTTTATACTGTTTGTTTGAAGACGAGAACGAAGGTGTTCATACTTCTGAAGCATTACGCGCGTTTGTTTGCTAATCCAGGAATGATTGATCAATAGTGGAAAAAGCTGCCTTAGTTTTCCAGTGAAGTCAAATTGAAAACAGTCAACCGCATCGTTGTGGAAATACACATGACATGGGAGAGTTCAGAAGTATCTACACGTTGGCCCAACCACACTTCTAACGCTGCGACTCATCACTGCGACTATATATATACATCACTCTTTACCAACAGTGATGTAAAAAAATATGGCAGCCACAATTTCTTTTAAGCGCTATACGTAATGCGAAGCATTGTTTAATAGCAGAAGGGCCCTCACTATATAACCGCGAAAATTTCGTGACGCGAAACGTACGCTGCAGGTTGCGAAGATGAAATGTTTATATAGCATTGCTTCTATCAGATTATGTTAGAGATGATGATTATGTAAAGTTTTATAATTTTAGATTGTTACAGTATGTATATTTATACATATGTATATCACTTGACATAATTGAGATAATACCATCGGTTCACTGATTGTAGTTTCACTGCTGGATTCACCAGTTAGGGTGGAGCAAGCCCAATGTGCGTCATTGCTGACCTCAATGCGCACTTGTGGAAAAACCCAGGTGCACCGTGCCTAGAATCCGAGAGCGAATGTGTCAAGCGCTAAGTCATAGCACATTGTTTTATCGGCCCTCTACCGGGTCTGCAGGGCACACTGAGCGCTATCTGGGCATTTGATAGCAGCTGTGCGCTCCAAATGTAGTCATAGGTCCCTGTTTGCGACGCTGTGTTAGATTGCACTGCCGTCAAAATCGGCCCACGAAAACGGTCAGATACCCGGCAGAAAAAAACTGGTCTACCTTTGACAAGAGTAATTTGCGTTAAAAAGACGCGGAATAAACTTGACCAGGAAGCCTCAGCGCCCCGCTCCTGTAAATCGGCTTTTGGCTGTGGCCGGCTGCAATTGTGTGAACACAAGCGTCGACCAAAGAACAACATATTGTACTACATCGAAAGAAATACATTTTCTTGAGATTTAGGAATGAGTGAATTTTTTTTTAGGAAGGTGTGAACGAATTTTGGTGGTCTTTTCGTTACGGCTGCTAGACAGCCATGCAGAAAAGCACAATATACCATGTCGTTTTTTTTTCATACTTAAAAAGCAATCGTGGATATTTGCGCCACTACAGTTCTCAAGATAGCTCTCATGCAGGGCTTCAGTCTGTACTGAAGTGAAGTTCGTATATAATTTGGCGTATGCCGATGATAGTGCCTTTTTCTGTGCTGATAAGAAGAAAGGGCCCTTATAGCATCACGCAGTATTCTGTTTCCGGGGCTAGCATTAACATTGATAAAAATTTGTGTCTTTGCTTCGAACAATGGTGTTCGATGTCAACTCTTTCTTCAGTGATGAAATGATAGCAGGACTTTCTTTATCGAGGGGTACCTTTCTCAATACTCGAATGACAACCCTCACTGGTCGGTGAGGGATATTCCGCGTCGCATAGACTGTCGAGACGTTGTGTTCTTTCGGCACGTTCTAGAACAAAAAAAAAAAAAAAGATAGACACAGAATTCACTTCATATATATCTCATTCGTTTTCGTCCTTCTGGAAATACTTGTGACCAGCCTCTTGACATGAACGACTATGCTTCTCGGTATACCTGCAGCTTCTGACGGAAAAGGATGTGTGATAGACATATTGACACCCGAGACCTACTATATTTCCTTTTGTGGAAGTATGCAGCCAGTCCTAGTGAGTGTGTTTGTGGCTCAGAAGCATGCAGCCACCAGATTTAACGGGCATGCTGGATGAATGCGTACGCTTGCCTGATCTTTAGGTATCAGTGCAAAGCTTTCGTTGCTACTGTCCCAGGTTTCGCGTCCTTTCTTGCAGTCTCACTGAGTAGGAAACTAACAGGCTTATATAGAATGGAACTGAGCGACAAAATAGTGTCAGTGGGCTCACTTGCGTTCTGTGTAACAGAAGAATAAATTACGTAAATTACGTAAAAAACGTAACAACGTAAAACGTAAAAAACGTAAAATTACGTAAAAAACGTACATGTAATGATAGGCTTATGTAGGTATGTCTAAAGCACACAAATCTCTGGATGGAGGGGCGTATGATATTCTACGGTTTGTTTGGTTTTCTGACATTTCCTGTATTTGGCCTGCTCCATTCTCGGACAACTGGACATGTTTGCCATCGAATGCTCCGGCTTACATAGCACAATGTTATTACCGACAAGGAAGTGCCAGTGAGCGCATGTCCACCCTGCGGGATCAAAGGATAAATAACGATATAAAAGAAGTACCGTAAAATCTCGGTTTATAGGTCTATAGGCAAAGCACATAGACTTCTAACGAAATAACGCATGATATTCAACGGCTTTTTGAAAATCTTAAATTTCTTACATTTGGCATTGCCCGTGCGTTCTTGGATCACTATAGTGAGGTACAACTTTAGAGAAAAAAAAAAGGGGGGGGGCGCATTATTCCTCAACGCGGATGCAGACGAGCCTCCACCAATGGGCGCGCACTCTAGAATGACGTTATGAGCCGGACGGCCGGTGACACTGCTGATGGAGAAGATGGCCGTCCACGCTTCGAACTTGGACGAGTCGCGTCAGTCGTGTGCGTCTGCGCCTTCTCAGAGTGAATTCCCAAACTGTTTGTGATGGTCTATCATGCCGGAAATATTATTGCGAGCTCGCAATGCACAATTCGTGCGGCGTGCGTTTATTTTGAGCCATGATCCGGTGACGAAAGATTGCAGTGAGCATCGCTAACGCTACGCTACGCGTGGTCTGAAACAGGATCCTGCGGCGACACACCGCTACAAACATCCTGCGTGTTTGTTCCATGGTGTTTTGTTTTGCTCCAATGGGAAGTTACGACGAGGACAGTTTGCCAAAGTCTGGTGACTAATGTTTGTGGTGGGTCTGTTCGTCTACTGTGTCGCTGTACAAAAACACACACAAAAGAGGGAAAGAAAACGTAAAAAGGAATGAAAAAAAACCTATCACATTCTTGAAAATAAATTTTTGAAAACTAAGCAAAAAACATAAATCTTACGCTATTTAAAACCTAGAGTATTTATTTAAAACAATGACTTAAGCATTTTTTGTGCCTTTCCTACCTCGATCGTCTTCTCGCCGCAGGTTTGTAATTGTTTCGATAAATGCATTGTTTGTTTAAAGTACCTGTTAAGTAGCAACTAATTCATTTTAAGCTCGGCAAGCGAGTAGCAAATGTGCCGCGTACATGTAAACCAGCGCAAAAGCCATTCAGAGCTGCTCTTTCTTCTATTGTCCCTTGCAATGAAGCTAAAAAGCAGACGACGCCCAGCATTGTAGAAGGCACGGGGTTATTTTTCTCTCGTGATCCGGCATGCGCTGTAGCATTCAAATCACAAGAGCTCTACCAAATCAGTAACTAAATACAAAAGTATTTATTTATACCGAGAATTACGCGTTTTAGAGGCACGGTTTTTTGAGTGGGCCTATTTTAGTCGCGTCGCGGAGGCAATCGGCTGTCGCGCTTCGACCATCTGGACGGGGCCTCCCCTTTTTTCTAAAGTTGTACCCGACTATAGGTATGTGCCACTGGATATGTGCGCATTCTTGGTATATGTATATGTGCCACTATGACGAAGGGAGTTTAAAAGCCTTAAGTGCACTTAGATATGTGCACTTCAATGTGCATGCACCTCGCATCCCATTCTTCAAGCAATTCACTAGAACTTAACTTCACATAGGTTTCAGTGCGTGCATTTTGTGTTAGAGACACATTTTTCTTAGATTCATGTTTTGTGCTTTTTACGCTTCGGTCCTTCCATGTAGGTCCTATCAAAATTGCGCGGTAGTTCAATGATTATTAGCCCCGAGAATTAGGAGTGGCGCCCTCTCGCGAGTGACGTCACGGCCAGGACGCCGCTCGCTCCGGCTCGCTCGGCTGCCGCGCGCGCTCGTTCCCTTCGTGTATGCTTGCGGTATGGGTGGCTCGAGCCGTACGTATTGAAGAATACGTCGGCTTCTTTCAGCTGCCATACCTTAACCACAGTTTCTTCTTCAAAAGCGTGTGAGTCGAGAAACTTTGCGGCTTGGATATCGCAAGCTAAGTAGCGTTAAAGGGGTCTGCTAGGTTTTGCAATGCATATATGCGCCGTGTCTATCGGTAAATGTTGACTAAAAAAAGAATATCTGCAAATTCAACGCGCGAAGTTGTGTATGATGCTTCGCTAAACATTCAACATTCCTTTAGTATTTAGCTATGAGAGGCATTGCATTTTACGTGGAAGAAAAATTTGGTAATTGGCGTCAGCATGTTATCTGATTTTAGAAAGACACTGCCCAGCGAAGCTCTCATCATGATTCCTATTACTGTGGTGTGTTGTTCTATTCAAATATGGCCATTCATTAATGCGTAAAAAAATAGTTAGGCGCGCATTTCTTATGAAAAAGTTTGCTGCTACTTTCATCCCCCTCTGAAACAGGCCTCCAAAAAACGAATTGCTCATGGCTGCTAACACGACGGCGCGTCATGCAGAATATTTACATAGTTAATTCACGAACAGCATAGTAGCAATCACCTGAGAGAAAAGTTTCGTTGTTAAGATCGAGAGCCACTCAATTGAAAATGATGAAATGTTTCATAGTGGCCCTCAGTAGCCTTTATCGACAATATGGCACACCCCTGATCACGTAACGGTAGCAATCGACTGTCCGTTTGGCGAGGCACGCTATGTTCGCGAAACCCATCAGTTCACTACAACTTCGAATTAAAACCATAAAGCATGTTTTTTACAGCGCCAACTGGAATGGCTAAAGTATTCTCGAGCTACTACACCGCAGCTTAGATTTCCTGTATACAAAAGGAAAATTCAAGCACCTTCTGTCTCACCATGTCTCAATCCAGCGTTATTCAATTATACAAACGGATAACTATTCGCTTCGTCGGTACATAAAAGAGAACCTTGCAGGCAAATTAAGTTTGCTCCAATCCAATCGCAAACATTCATAAAGAAAGCACCACAAGCCTTGCATATACTTTCACTTGATTTCTGACCCTCCACCGGGGGAATTTCGATATCTTCAATATGTCCCATACTACCAATCATTGACGCTTCGACTTCTTTCTGGCTGCAGCTATGCGGTCCAGCAGGCATACTTCACTAAAAAAATTGGGCCGAGCAGCCTGTGTCAGTTCGCCAAACAGATTCGCCATGTATATTCCTCAAGCAGTAAGCACCAGTAAATTTCTCAAGTGAGTTTGATTTGGTTTATTAATTTCCATTTACACACACACATGTAAAGAGGAGTGGTAAGTGGAGGTGGATGAGGGAAAAAAGTCGCACAGACGAGGCTTGAGGTAACCTCACCCTCTTAGGTACAATATGGCTGCATGGGGTAACACATCAAGCGCCATATAAATTACATTTATATAGTGGCCATAAAACATTGCAGTTATACAATATATGAAAGAACAGTGAAATATTTCCACAATAACAATGCAAAACACACTGCGGCATTGAAATAAATAAATGATATACACTTGGTAATATAGACAAAAAAAGAGGAACATAACTTACATTATTAATCATTAACAAACGCGCCCTAAAGAGGTGAGTTGAACGTGTAACACGGAAAAGGAAATATATATTGTAAATAGCTGTAAGCCTTCATTAACTTTACTTCAAATTTCCGCCACTTAAAAAAAAATAAACACGTGAAGAACCGCCTAATGTTGACAGGCAGTTAAAGAAGCAAGTGAGGCGTGTAGAATCTAAGCTCCAGTATTAGTTAAGTCCCCGTGCTACTGCCTAGCATTTCTGTGAGGAAATGCAAAAATTTGATATTATACCATGAACTACTCGTCGTGAGCAAACCTATTTTAGCGGAATAAAATCAACGTAACTGCTGTAGAAGTCATATATAGCCAGCGTTGTGACATACTTGTTGCACCGCGGCAGGTATGGTATCATAACTGGATTCCTGTAGGCTATGCTTTTGCGATTGTCTATCCGCGCATGAAAAACCCGCAATGGGCTGGTCTGCGTCGCTTCGGCTGGCACTGTAGCGTTGCCTTCGAGAGCTGCATTGTTGTCTAAGAAATTAGCTCTTTGAATAAATGTTCGCAAAGGAAGACGTCGTAAAAATATATTTGAGACGACCACCATAAGTATACAAGCAGAGAGAACGAGGGCGAACAAACGAAAACACCGCAGAAAGCGCCCGGACAACGCTCGAACTGTAGCAGACGACAGGCGCGAGTCCGTGCCCTGACGTCACGCGAGCGGCGCTCGCAGCGCCGCTCGTGTTCGTTCTCGGGGCTAATAGCACCCGGTTCCCAACTATACATCACCTCACAGGATGGGAGTGGAGTACACTAAACATATTATAACCTTTGTGGGTGTATAGTGCTTGATTGTCCCACGGGATTGCTCCCAACCTCACGTTTAAGTGGCAAGACTGAATCATTGGTGGGAACCAATGAAGCTTTTCTTTGTTTGTTTGTTTGCAGACTTCTTCTGGCCAGTAAACATTATGATCGCTGCAACAGACGACACGAAGGATGGATTAAACAAACTAAATTATTGTGTGACATATTTGTGTATGCCATGGTCGGTCATAATTAACATACAGTTTTCAAATATATTTTCTTATTGCCCATGTAATTAGAGCTCGCTGTCATGAGCAATATTTTTTTTATAGCAGTAAAGGTAAGGGTGTTAGCCATGCGACATCCTAACACCCTTACGAGTGTAAACATTTTTGAAATGATGGTGAACAAGGTTCTGTTTTTATTCACCGTGCATTTAGTCAAGCTAAATTGGACGACGTGGCTTGATGGCTATAGAGACGAGGTCTGACAACATCGGCGGCATGATGACGACGGCGTAACGGTAGAACGAATGGTCCCAAGCACACCCAGATTCGAGGTTTTGTAATTGCTGTCGCATTTTAAGAAAATGCCCTGCCTTTTGTGAAAGGACCGTAAGATGGGGTCTGTTAACATTAGTTCATGACTCACTTATACGTTGTGTGAGATGACAAGTCACATCAGTCACAATGCATGAATAGTGCATCCACACACACACACAAGCTGACCGGCGCCGCGGAGGCCGCACTTCTTTCGATGGAAACGGAATACCTAAATAAAAAAAAATATCTGGATATTGGAATTAATCCAAATTCATTATCTAGGGCGTCTCGCGAAGCCTGTTTGTTGTTTTCAAATGTTGGACCCCATCAACCATTTCCCTTATTGTTCTTTTTTGGAAAGCTTTTATTTATTTTTTTCCTGCACATGAGCTTCATATATACCATATGCTCAAGCTCTGTTACTCAAGCCATGTTAGCAATAACTTTTCGTCGGCTCGCTTCTTTCTGGTTAGATAGGCTCCGAAAGGATGTGGCCGCGAACGAAGGCCAGGCGGCGAAAATACTTCCTCGGTGACGCTCATTCTCGCTCAGAGGGCCACGCGTATACTACATACCGCCAAGCTGTATACAGTTTCCTCCCAGAAAACAGCTTTCTCAGAACAAAAGGGGGCCTCGCTTGGTCAGCCCGGCAGCCATACCGCCTGCGCTCGAGTTGTTCCGATTCTTGAGCGATGCATCATTGCCCGGTCACAGAGTGCCGCCGCCGCTGCAGCTGCTGCGGCAAAAGCGGCCTCGGTTCGCCATCGTCCACCCTCGGTCAAGTTCAACACACCCTTAAACCCGACCGTGGAATGATAATAAAATGCGCCGCCGTGGACGCGGCCGACTCTTTCTTTTTGGGCGGCGGCGATTCGACCACGCTAACAGTGGCAGGAGAAGCGGCAGCTTTCGGCGCACGCTTTTACGAGCGCTCGTGCACGCATAAAAGTGGCACGTAAGTGTTGAACGCACTACCGGTGGCGCGGCGGGACGACGCGTACACACAGACGCATGCACACACGCCCGCGATGGAGCGCACCTATAATCAGCCTCGCTAAAACTGTGCAGTCTAGAGGAAGCCAGGTATCGCAGCAGCCAATCAGGAAAGCGAACGGCGAACCGGCGTTCAGTGGTTTGCTCCTGAACGCCCTGCACACATGAGCGTCCCCTGTTCTTGGGGTTGACGAGCAACGTTGCAGTGACAACGCTGCAACGAGAGTGGCGGGACATACAAGTGCTTCGTTTATTAGTGTGTTCTGATCAGTAGCAACTGAACAGTACGAGTGTCTTGTAATATACCACTTGTGTATTGCATACGTGTCGCGACACATTTGCAGCTTAAGATTACTATTTAGAGCTCAATTTAAAGTGATTGCACTAAACGGGTAACTGTGGGCTAAACCTTCGTTGTGAGCGTTGCATGTCAAAGCATTTTCAGCTGAAGATATGGTGCAACCCATATTGCCCACGCATTGAAACCTGTGTAACATAGTGCCTACGCTTCATTGTTTTCCTCTGGTGTATATTACAGCATACTAAGTGTTGCACCAGGCAAAGCTCTCCAGCTTTTAATTAGGACCATGCTTCTCTAGGCGGTTACTCGAGGGTACCTTGTGTGACGCTGTCTGGGCTTGCATTCGGGTCAGCCTGCAAACGCTAACATATACGTCAACTTGTGTCGTTGGTTTAAACCTGAAGGGGGAAAAAAAATCGTATATGTGCATCCTAACGTCTCCGAGACGGAAACGCCCTCTGGCACGTCTCGTGTAGCCTTCACAAGCGCTGCACGTTTCAGTGCGGGACGGAGTAATATGTGGGGCGGCTACCGGTGGTGCATGGACGCATCGCCGCGGCGTCGAAACGGCCCCGACCCCGCGCGCTTGACCCCCGTCGGTCCAGCTGATGCGCTCATCGGAGTCGTTATGGGCTGCTGCCGCCGCTGCCGCCGAGTGGCCAGCCTGCCGCTCGCTTGTGGTTCCCATGCATATATGGGGTATAAATGAGCGCGCAACACTCAGAGCGGCTTATGTACGTACCCCGGCCCGTATTACGTACTCCTTAGCCTCTCGCCGAGGCGCAGGTGTGCGATGGATCGAGCTGCTGCAGGCCGGACCGGGCCGACATGCGCGCGTTCGCCCAAACAGGCAACCACATGGAGCGCATTTCAGCAGTATACCTTGACGTTTGTGCGTTTGTTTTCTGTCGGGCACTCTCCATTTGGGCAGTAACCCTGGAGTAATCATGAAAATGATGGCCCGTATATACGGGGATAGTCTGTAACCTTCTTTTTTTCCTTCTAACCTCGAAACTCCTCGTGCCTTCTTAGAGTGATCTCATGAGGATTAATTTGCATTGCAAGTTGGTTATTATTCACGGGAAAACTGCAGCGTGCACAAAGAACGAATTATATATATATATATATATATATATATATATATATATATATATATATATATATATATATATATATATATATATATATATATATATATATATATATATATATGTGTGTGTGTGTGTGTGTGTGTGTGTGTTTGTGTGTGTGTGTGGAGAGAGAGAGAGAGAGAGTGAAGCGGCGGAAGCTGTATTGTCTGTATAAGTCGTAAATTGAATTTTGTGCACTGCGAATTGAAACTACGTGCAGGACAACGTATACCTTGCCTCTGCGCGAGAAAAATTTAATAAAAATTAAAAGGTGGAATATAAAAAGCCAAGCACTATACATGTGCACGCTATAAGTGAATGATGCACGTTAACCGCGCAAGCCTTGGATGGACTGGCACTTGCTACTTGAGATTACAAACTTAAGCAATTTGTAACTCAAACGGGGCACGCTAACCGACTCGGTCGTCCTGCGTGACCCTTTTGCGCTACACGTGCATACATCACACAATGTGTATCACATTAAATCATCCTATAAGAATAATCGGGCATCTTTCTTTTTGCAGTCGCATATGGTTTCAAGTGCACGCAACATCTCCGCACAGCATACACGAAATGCCAAGTCTGTTTTGTATTGCCGCACCTGTGCTGAGATAGTTAACATGCTCTCAGTACTCTGTCTCGTCAACCGAGCGGCCTTGGCGCATAGTGGTTATAGCTTGTGAGCGTGAAGAACTGGGTTCGAATCCAACCCCCGGGCGTTTCTTTTTTTCCAGCTCAATTCTTTTTATCAGCATATAAATGCCTGATGTCATTAATTCTGTATTTGAGGAGCATTGAAAATAATGATAGTTACTCCCTTGAGGAACGTCAGAAACGAGCCTATGTTAGTCCTTGAGGGAGTAACCGCATAAGGAGTGACCATTAATTCATCCCCTCGCAGTTACACCCCAAATGTAGGAATGGTTGTGGTTGGTCAGTTACTCTCCAAAAGGAGTAAAAAGGTAGCTTTCTTTTTCTTAGGGTGCATGCTCGGTGTCTCGCGGTGTCTTGCATTAGGGCGGGTTTGTTCAAATCGCACCGCGATATAATGAACAATACGTGTTCTCCAGAAAACCTGCCGATCTTATGCTGGTTACTTGATTCAAAATGCTACGTTGCTAGTCTGCTTGGTGTTGATGTTGTTTTAAGCGCCCCTAGCAAGATCTAACGGCTCTGCCAAGCTGTGGCAAGATGTAATGACAAAAAAGAAAGTAAAGAAAGAAAGAAAGTGTAAATATGACTGTGCTCTTAAAGAAAATTCAAAGTTACATTGTAAAAGAGGGGTACGTAGTTTAGTTGTTGCCGTTAACCTGCGGCCAATTAAGTTATCAATGGTAAAGGGGCCGGTGTGTTAATGCACGCCTTTAAGATCATCTCATATATCACTGGGGAAAGATAACTGTTCACGCTTAGTCGACCCCTGCAAACGGTGTCATTGTGCTCCCATTCTTTGTGATACAGCGGTTCTATTTGCGCGTAAAAAATAAACCAACACGCTAAATAACTCAGTTCTTTCGTATGAGAAATTGCGCTGTTATGTACGTGAGTGAATCATGTATTATATTCCTTGACAAGGTATTCGACTTCTTGAATATCATGTCACCTTTTTATATTTGTTGCTGTTTCTTGGAATAAATGCTCTGCACAGGCTCATTGCAGTTAGCAAAAGTATATATATATATATATATATATATATATATATATATATATATATATATATATATATATATATATATATATATATATATATATATATATATATATATATATATATATATATATATATAATGCATTCCTATGTATGTGTGGTGGGGAGGGGTGTGTTGTTCCTGTCGTGGTCGGAAAGAGGGCTTCGGGAGGACGACTGGCAACAGTTTCTCCCCATGCACTCTGCTGTCTGCTGTTTTCTCCAGTGTACATGTATAATGGTTTCCTGAAACCAAGTGAGTTGTGCGCCAGCGCTCGTGTTTAAACTGCCTGTGTCCTTGGTTCTACGTGCGTGCTGCAGTTTTACTATATTTAACCTTATGTCGTCGCAGTGTTAGTTTAGACAACCCTATATCTGCCTCTTCAATGTTGATATTTAAAGGCGCTGTTTCCTTGTTTGCACGGAAACAATCTGCGATCAGTTCTAATGGGCATTCTTTTTTATTTGGGAGCTTATTGATTTATTCACCCTCTAGAGCCACAAAACCCGCCAATGCTGCAGGCAAAGATTAACTTCAATTATCAAACTGTTCGTGTATATTATAGCACTTTCTGTGAATTCGTATCCGACACCTGTAAACAAATAACTTTTTCGAAGTTTGTTATGAGCGCTTTGTACAATAATCTGGAGATAAAAGTCAAGAGCCGTTTCACATGGAGTCACTGTGTCCGTCCGCCGGTGCTATTATTAGAACGTTGACGTCGAAGCAATTAAATTTCGCTCGAGGAGAACCACAATTATACTGCTTGTATATACAAACCTTAGGAGTCGGGCCAAAGAGCACCGGTCGAGAACGGACACGCCATCCAAACAGCTCTGAGAAGCCCTCGGGTATCCGCCACGCTCAACTTCGGCCCGCCGATCTCGCCTGAGCCTCCCGCTGCACCTCGAGCTTGGGAAGCGGGCTTCCTCGTTTCGCCCAGCGCGTCCCTGGGGCTCCATTGATCACCTACGAAGCAACCTTCGGAGGCTTAACGACGAGCACGGCTGCTCCGCCATCACCGCTGGGTCTGTCCTCGACACCAGCTACTTTTGACAAGGCGTCACACGTACCAAGCCCTTTTGGCACACTCTGCGACTGTACGATGACGACCCCCTCAGTTAAAATAGAGACTGCCACCACTGAACAGTTTGAATTGAACCATGCATCGCTTAAGTGCCACGAAGAGTTCTCTAACCGTCCAAGGCTCCCATTCACCTACACGTCCAGAAAGTGTGAAGCCGAAGTTGCCGAAGTTGCCGAAGCCTGCCGCAACTACAACACCGCACCTTCCTGCCGTTGGCAACTTTCGCATAGGAGACGGCGCTTCTCGCAACGCCCACACCCAACGCCCACACAAGGAGCTTAGAACGACAGAAAGCTGAGCTAGTTGGTAAGGATTCATAATTCAAAGTAGGGGTAAGGCATGCAGATCGACACGGACACAAGAGAAGAGAAGTGTACAACACGAACGCCGACTGACAACTCAGTTGATAGTCGGCGTATGAGTTTTACAGAGCTGAACATACACAATCGTGTCATAGCATTTGATGTGTATAAAGACATGCAGGATGGCAACATCAGGGGAGTGTAGCATAGACGGGATACAATTCATTCCTGCAGCTGCAGACCTTGCCAATAACATACATTGCTCGGAATCGCAAGTTGCCTGCGCTTGACGAATGTGCAAAATGAATAAACTCTGCACTCGTCATATTCAAAACATCCTCATTTCCATGCACAGTTCGCGTCCTGAGCATTATAACGTGATTTTATACCCCTGCAGACCACGACCTCTAATCTACGATGCGTGCCGCCCGGCCGTTTCGGCCACAAAGAGGACATCCTTCCAAACTTTGCCACCATAAAGGGCTACACGTGGGGTTTATTGAAAAATGATGACCAGAGTGGGCGACTACGCCTTTTCGAAGAAATTGCGAAGGAGCGCACATGCATGGCGACTGACTCCACATCCTCATCCCTCAAACAAGCTTAACTATACAGTACTAGATAGAAGACTTTAAAAATGCTCCAATTAGGCACGAGCCACCTAAACTTTCGATGACCACCTCTAGAACCCTTTGTACTGGAAAAGATATCCACCACTTCCAATTCGGCAAACATATCCGCCTGAAGTATTGATTCATCAAGCTAAGGGATACAAAACCACCATCTCGCCGAACTTAAATTCGATTCCGTCGAACTTAAAGATCATCAGAGAAGAACTTTTCACGTCCTTGAAGGCCTGGTTAACTGAGACCATCGAAGAACAAATTGTTGCTATTCTGTAAGAGCAACTCACTAAGAAAATTGAACAGAAGATCACGCAAGTAATAAAACAACAAGTACACACCCGCAGCTTCTGAAACACATCTCTATGGAGGTACGTGACACCACATATGAACAATGACAACAACGCTGTCTTAACATCCTTCGTTTATACTCTTCAAAGTCAACTTCAATTTGCCTCATCGTCTTCCAAATCACAATCATTAAGAATTTTCTATACCCTCCCGTGATGTGACTTGGATTCTGGAGTGGACTGTCGCGGTCGACGTCTTAGATTCTTCCCTCCTGTTTATCTGTTGTCCGCTGCATGTATCGATAAACTTCTCGCTTTGTCCATTAACACAAGAAAAAGTTCATGATACAAAATTAAATTATGGGGTTTTAGGTGCCAAAACCACTTTCTGATTATGAGGCACGCCGTAGTGGAGGACTCCGGAAATTTCGACCACCTGGGGTTCTTTAACGTGCACTTAAATCTAAGTACACCGGTGTTTTCGCATTTCGCCCCCATCGAAATGCGGCCGCCGTTGCCTGGATTCGATCCCGCGACCTCGTGCTCAGCAGCCCAACACCATAGCCACTGAGCAAGCACGGCGGGTCATGATACAAAACTATGGCATTTGGAAAAATGAATTTTAGTCTAGCTCGGACAGTCTAACAATGTTTAATTGAATGCCGACCTTAATATTGCAGTACACTTGATCTGTACATTAGTCTACATAAAATAAGGCATTTGTTTATTTTAGTCTGCTTGGGGCCTGTGGTCTTTAATGTGGCTTTATGTATAGTCTTTACTTCATAAGTATTTACTTCATAAAATTACGTTTACGAAATGTTTATAATAGAAATCTTATAGACTTCAGCAACAATTAAACATCTACAGGGTGTTCCAGCAAACACTTTCAAAAAGTCTTAAAGGTTACCTGTGGCAGATAGCCCAATTCTTCTTGTTCATGAGGTGGTCTACTCGAAGCGGCGGATACTACTTGCACAAAAGACTGAAATTAGTAATGGACTAAACAACAAAAACTTGCTAATTAACTTTATAACAGATGACCTTATGTCCCATATTGCAATTAATAAATTCTAGCCATGAAATTCGCAAGGCGGATCCACTTGGAACGAATTCTCAAGATGACACCAGTTTCGAGATATTCATTCCCGAACTTTGCGTAGAAATTCATTGGCGTCCAGTTACTTTTGTGCTTGAATGCAGAAAACGACGTTTACGCAGTTTAGAGATTTTTTTTCACATGAAGTTTTGTAAAAGAGGGCCGCAACACCTTGTACAGGGATTTTTATGCTATCTACTTTGTACTTGGTGTACCACAGGCCCTGGCACTATTTCGGCTGCCTCTTCTAAACGTGAAATGACGCTGCTTGCTGTATACCTCACCATCTGTATTACAACAAAGTTTTCGGTTCCTGCCTTCCACAACAAACTTTGTTTACCTCAAGAAAGTACGTAGTTTGTGGAGTACATAAGAGATTTAAAGTAGGCACTAGCTTTCCGGATACACATGCACGCCTACACGCATCCGTAAACTTGAAACAAGAAATGCCAGATCTGTAAAAATGTGCGCAGCGTATTCAATTTCATACCCAAAAACGTGCCTGTATGAAAAGCGTTCAATTTCGTGTCGATCACGACGCTGTATCGCACAGTGCATACATCCTGCTGCGCGTCTCTCCTGTCACCGGAGCGCTTGCTCCACGGCGATCTCAACAGCTCGCAATCTCGCTGTCGTTCTCTGTAGTGTTTATTTTCCATGTAAGAAGCGGGCGCGAGAATTCCGCGATCAATTATCTCCGGTGGCACTGACCGATGAGAGATCGAACGTCCGCCGGATGCTTCACCTGTCGAAGTTCCTTCGCCCTTCTTATTAAATTTCTATTTACGCGCGACTTGTTCGCATGCCGGCGCTTCGGCCGTAGACCCTGCCCCCCGCCCCCCTACCTTTTCCGCCTACGCAGTTTTCAGGCGCATTCGAAAAGAATGCACCAGCGAAAATACGCGCGCGGACGTGATTTAGATGGATTATGTTTTCCCTATGTATATGAGGCACGCACAAGCACGTTTTGCAGCACGTGTGCATGAGTGTCGTTCTGCGTGGAGAGGAAACAGCTGCGGTATAGAACGACGCACAAGCTCGGGTTAGAGCCACGCATATCCTATGCGGCCAATGAGCCTCGCTCAATCTAGATATTTTTTTGCAGAGCCGACATCTACGGTTATTCCCTTTTGTCAGTGGCATATGATACGTTGGCACATAGTGTCCGGTCGACAAGCCTTCTGCTTCGTGTCAGCTATAACAGTGCCACGCATAACTATCGAATAATTACAGCGCTACCGGCTTCACCCGCATTAATTGCACATATGTACAGAATGACAACCCGCTGCCGTAACCGCATGGGCAAGCGCCGCATTCGCCTGCTGAATTTAGCCGAAGAGGGATAGGTTCATCGTATACGGTCCCTCCCGTGCTTCGGCGCGCTGTTATGTGACATGACTAAAACTCTGTAATATAAACAGGTTCTTGGGAATTATAGATTGGTATACGTTTTCTTTTTTTTTTCAAAGTTTAACTAGCTACATGTAAAGAAAACGCAAAGAAAAAAAGGAAATGCCTAATGAGCGTAAACGCAGCACAAGTGTTACAAAAGCTACACAGTTAAGCGACGTTTAACTGGGTAAGTAAAACATATGGAACCAAACCGAGACAAAATATTTTGGTATTTCAGTGGCCGTGTTAGGTGACAAAAGGTATGAACATTGATGGTCGTATAATCTAATTCATTTGCGTTCAGACTGCTTGCAATACTCGTTGTGTCGATATAGTTGCAATAAAGAGTGACATACAATAGAACAGTTTACGAATGTAAGCGCTTCATGGAAATAAATAAATAAATAAGTAAATAAATAAATAAATAAATAAATAAATAGGCACGAAAATTGCTTGACTGTTTGGTTCATTGCTTGTATAGGCTGTTTTAGCTTTGCGAGCGTATTATACCGGCGTTTGCACTACCTAAACTGTGTAGCTCTTACCACTGACAAAAAATAATAAATAATAAATAAAAAAGTTACATTTAAAAACTTCCACAGTGGATCCATATTATGTGCCTTTCCATTCTCGAGCCACAAGGAAAAACCGTAGTTTAAATTCTGTGCAATGAGACGGTCCACTTTCTCCTATTGCGCACTAAATTTGACGGTCGTCCTTGAATATTTGAACACCCTGTGGGCAAATGAAAGGTGTCTGTGGAGGCTGGAGTCAGTGGCATGGCCAGGGTTAGCACACCATGCATGCACGCACACCTCCCTCCCCCCCGGGAACTTCACTGTTAGGATGCGGACTGACCAGCCTCCCCCTCTCCCCCCTCTCCACCCCCCTTCTCCTGTCAAGTGCATGCCTCACCGCCGCCCCCCGAAAAAAATTGACTGTCACTTTAGCATACGCCAAAGAGAGTGAAGCCGAAAGCCTGCATGCTCAAGAGACATCCATTAAATTACTTGACATTCTCATTCGAATGACTTGTTACTTCTTATTACTTGTTTTCTCCCACTGAAGCTCATGGGTTCGAGCGCCCTAACGAAGGTTACCTTAATTAACTGTGCATTAATCAACTTCGCCCTAATTAATACAAAAGGTCGGGGGAATTCGACTTCCACCAATGGTCGTGGCTTCGAGTGTCTTAATCAACTCTATATTGATTAACTTTGCTTTTTGGCATGATTAGCGCCAGCGATTTGGTAGCTAAGTGAAAGAAAACGACGACGAACGCGCGTAGTGGTATGAGCGCTCCGAGTTTCTGTGCCTCACAACGCGGCCTTGAAACATGGAGATCTAAGGCGTTCGTCTTAAAGAAATATCTGGCTACGTCACTGGCTGGAGGCAACGTTTCGACAATGCGACTTTCCAAGTCTTTAAGGTCGTAACTGGCTATAAAGTCCCATCTTAAAATCAAGATTTCCACATCAACTTCCCCGTCATCTTGAGACAATGTTCATAGACTTCGTTCGAACACCGCATTGATATATTGGTTTTGAATTGACCACTAACCTTCATTGTGATAACAGTGACGTGTCAGAAACCGTGGAACTCATTTTGTTGGAATGTTCAGGTTGCAGATAACAATTGTTAATTCGGTAGAATGGGCTCTGCTACCCAAGAACTACTAGATCTAGGTATAGGTCCTATGTCTTCGGCTTAAAAGCTACTTGAAGTCTAAAAATTTATTTTTTAGTCACTCAAGACATCGGCTTACTTGAAAAGCTCTAGCGTGTTTACATGAACATCATCACCTTTGTCTCACCTGTACACCCATGATCATATATTTCCATGCCTTATTTTTTCCCTTGCGAATCCTTGTTAACTGCTTAACAGGGTTTAAGGTGCTTCATAAATATAACGAGCCATTCAGTAGTCAGGCCGAGGTGCTCGGCACCCAGGACCGTAACGCCATTTCCATTGAGCCTTTGCGGTTTCTGGGAATTGAGCGCTTACTTGCATAATCAACACGCCGTTCCGAGAGACATGCTTTACATTTCCTGAAACTTGTATGCCGGAAGCTTAGAAGAGGAACACAGCAACAGTCTTTATTCATAATTTTATTCTTATCACAAACAAAATTTGCGGAAACATACGGAAAGTGACAGTCCGGAAGTTGCAGCACGAGCGTCCTTTTTTTTTACATTTTCTCCGTGCTGCACTTGGAGGTGCAGTGGTCTGCCGCGATTCAATACCGGAAAGCAGTGGTCAGCCACGGTGTGGACAGCGGCCAGCCTCGTCAGTGACCGCAGCCCAACAAAAGCGAAGTGGCTACTACTGCATGTTCCCACCGGACGCTGCCCTTTGCTATGCACGCCAAGTACGCGACAGACGCTTCGGCATCGTCATCACCGCTGCCGCTTTTGCCGGCCCTACACTCAAGGCGCACTCACAAACCACTTAAGAGCGTGCGTGGCTTGGAGAAAAACGTTCGTGGGGGCTGTCGTCGTGTGTCATAAACGTTCCTCCTCCTTTCCTTTTTTTTTTCTCGACAAATTGTGGCACTTGACAAATTATTACCGCGGAATAGCCGTTCCGCCTCGTACGCGAGGGCTTACTCGCCGTTTCGCGCATATAACGCCTCTCTCTCTGAAAGAGCTAGTCGTACGCCAAAATGGTTTGAAAGCTTTCTCGAGCCGTCGGGCTGAGGAGGACAAGATATGGACAAGAAAGGAGCCCGAGCAAACCACCCTTGTACGCCACCTGCAATAAAAGTGGCGGCTGGAGGCAGCACAGAGGGCCGATGCTGCACTGTACAAGCAAAACAGTGGGTACAATGAGCAGAGAGAGAAATAGAAGATGGCCGATAGAAGAAGAAAAAAAGAAAGTTCTTGAAGTGAAAAAGGAAAGAGACATTTTGCCCAGTTGCAAAGGGAGCCCCGAACATGCCCGCGGGCGAACACGCATGTTCGAGGGGAAAAAAAAAAGGCCGATGCTTTTGAAGACGTCGTTGTTGTTCTCTTGGTAATCTTTGGCACTTTCCGTTCGGCTGTGACAACCGCAGCTGGGAGGCGCCTCACCGTAGGCGAATATCACCCGACGTCTTCTTCCGACCCTCAACACACCAACGCGCGGCGGTGCGGTTTCGTCGAGGGGGGCGGAGAACCACTTTGTACTGCCCTACACCCTTGGAGTGGTGGCGGCTTCTAAGGCGCCGCAAAGCTAATTGTCGGCGAGGAAACAATGCCTTGCCGGGGGTCGGCGCGGCCGCGGCCAGGACTGCCGCACTCCGGACGCACTGCGGCCGGCTTGCCTTTGTGGTCTGCGGTCTCGCTTAGACGCAATGAGCTAGTTCTGTGCAGCGGCCCTACAGAGCCTGGAGTTCTCCGAGAACCACGCGAGGAACAGCATCCACTGCGCGTCAGAAAGTTGTCCGCATACGTGTGCGACCTTACAGCGGCAACTCGTCTTATCACATGGAAGCTGGACATGAACTCGCGACACTTTTAGACATATACAGTCGCGTTCAATATGAGCTGCAACCGTGCACATCCCGGAGCCCCTCAGGTGTACACGGTGGCGCCGACATGCGACGAATTGGTTTAATAAATACGAGCGACTGGAACAGTGCTTACTTCTCTAAGTTCTTGTTTGTGTCGGCGCCGCAGTGCAGTATTGGAGCCCCCTCGACTACGGGCACCCTGTTGCAGCTCACATAGAACGCGCTAGTACATTTCCTGGCGTTCTGCAGAGCCGATACCAGGCCCACCAAGCCGTACAGCGCTCTAGTGGTATACAGTACTTCTATTAAATGACGAAAATTCGGATTCGCCCTCGCTCCACATTGCGCCCACTCCGCGTGCCTGTTCCCGTTGTATTATGGTCTTTCGGGCAGTATGGTTAGTACTCGTTCTCGTAGCTGCATCGGCACTGGACTCAGAATTCTGCACGGAACTAAGAACCGAGGCGGGAATACAAACATGAAAGAAAAGAGAGAGAAGACAGCTTTTAAGGGTGGTTCTAAAGGGGGCGGGGGGGGGGGGGGGAGGGAGGCCTCAAACGTCTCAAACGCCGCTTAGGCTTTTTTCACCACTACGTCTGGCTTCGCCAGCACTGGAGAGAGCGACCGTCCTTTTGTGCGCTCACAGAAACGTTTTTCCGCCCCGCGTTTCGGCTTTTGCGCGCTCGTTTAGCTCGCAGCGGGAGAAACCGATCGATGGCTGACGCTCGTGCGCGCGTGCGCGCTTGTCTAGACTTCGCCGCACGCTCCCAACGCAAGGCGATTCCAGTGCGTTGACAAATGACGAGATAGATGGAAGTAAGATGGTAGACTCGTGCCCAGGGGGGCTTCAAATTACGAAAGGGGTCGAGAAAAGG
Source organism: Dermacentor albipictus (assembly GCF_038994185.2). Taxonomy (NCBI): domain Eukaryota; kingdom Metazoa; phylum Arthropoda; class Arachnida; order Ixodida; family Ixodidae; genus Dermacentor; species Dermacentor albipictus. The sequence continues at coordinate 103,887,471 of NC_091824.1, read as the reverse complement.
CACAGATGGACTCTCTACCACGTGGGCGGAGACACTGGAGGAAGCCTCTTCTTCTTCTTTTTTTTTTTATACCGTCGCGGAAACACCATGAAGCACTCGTGTAAGAGGCTGTTGAACAGTGAGACGACGTAAAGCCGCCGAGGGGTAGCAGGATTTTTTCGGGTGCTGGCAAGGTATATAAGGGAATTCCGAGAACGATTTTCGCAACTGCGCTGCCAACTATACGCGTCGGAGGAAGCATTGAGCCACGCGGCGCGCACAGCAAGAGGTGTGTTCTCTGTCGAAAGTAAACGCGCCATGGGTATCTACTTGTATCCTGCTACAGAGTCGACTTTCGTTCGTGTACTATAGCGAGGGTCCTGCTTCCTCTCCAGGGAGGCAAAACCTCTGTAGAGTACGGAGAACTTTCGTCCTCACCGTTCGGAGTTTTAGCCTGTCCGATGCATCGCAGAAGCTACCGTTCAGAGTTCGGTGACACCACGCACGTGACAGTAAAGTCAGTGGATAAGCAGGGGACACATATGCGTCAAAGCCAATCGATCTGTTGTACGGCTAATTGTACAGACGTCCGCACTCTCACCTGGAGGGCTCGAGCACTGCGAGGCGAAGAAAGTGAAGAATTCTTGCTTTGCTGCTTGGTTTGAAGGACTACATATATGCTTTTTTTTTGTGTGTTTGTGGAGCCTGCCCCCCCCCCCCCCCCACACACACACACAAGAAAGAAACGAAAAGAAGAGAAGAGAACGAAAAATAGAGAAAGCTAAGAAAGTGCGCTCTGCGCTGGAAATTATGAGAAAGAGCTTGGCGTTTGTCGGTGCTTATAGGGGGCAACGTGTTTTCGTGAGTGAAAATAGCAATGCCCCCCAAAACAATGTGCCTCGCCTTATGCTCGCTAGCGCTTTTCAACTATCTTTTTTATTTTATTTTTTTCCAACGGGGCGATGATTTTGTCCTATTCGCTTTCCCGGACTGCCGGTCATGCTTGCTAAATCGGTAATGACCTACGAGCGAGCATTATCTCAGCCGTTAAGGAAGCATATCGGTCACATTGACAATCCTTCAGCGGAGTTACACCCTTCTCGCCTGATGTTGCTTAACTCTCTTACTATACTCCAGGGCTAGACCCTCGCGCTTCGCGAATGCGACGCCCCCTGGGAACAATTACGCGGACGACTCTGCTTCCCTCATTGTGTGCTTTCCCCATAGCTTTCCCTCACTTGCGTGTGTGTGCCGAAAGCTTTCGTCGGTATCAAACTGTCCCCTCACGCGTAATCCGTGGTGAAAGGCTGCCTTCCCCCCCCCAACCCCCCAGTTCGCGCGAGCTCACTCCTTTCCCCCTCAACCAGAGTGCTGCCCCATCCCTTCCCCGCAGAAAACCGGCTGGTGGGGAACGTGATCAACTGCCCCCACGGGGCAGGGGGATGGTGGGGGGGGGGGGGGCGGGAGGAGGCGGGGGGGGGGGGGGGGCGGGAACATGCGGCGGTGCCGTCGCCGGCTTCGCGGGTCACTGCCGTGTCAAACGCTTGTAATCCTGTTAAACAATTTGACTCGGGGGCCCGTTCGCCCGGCGGGTGTCTTATATGGCCGGCGCGGCAGGTCCTGGCACAGACGGGAGGTCTATGAAGCCATTGACGCTGCTTTATATATAGAGCGCGACGTGCGGATGTGCTCACGTGCCGGGTAATTTATGTGGGACGTCGGTCGGCCACGCTGCTGGTCCCGGCTTCGCGCGGGCGCACGCGCGTGTGTGTGTCCGGCCTCTCGTCGCCTTGCGTGTTTGTCTGTGGCCGGGGGGGGGGGGGAGCACTATAGTCACCACAGTCGCTGCCGTGTGGAGATTGTTGTATCGAGATGCTACTTCAGATGTCTGTTCCTCCCTGGTGGTAGCGAGGGATCGTCTCTCGTCGTGTGGTGTCCGTGTTTTAGCGATGCGTGTGTGAACACGTTACGGAAAGGAACACGCGCGCGTGCATGTTTCAGCGTAAGAGAGGGATTATGCTCTTTTATGCAGCAACACCTGAGTGTCGGAATAGTATAGTTATTCTACTGCGTCGTGCTGTTCAAGCGACGACAAAATGGCGCATCTTGCCTCAAAAGCGAGAACGTTTAACAGGCGCCAGGCAGTAACATAAAAATACGCGATTGCGAGCGTCTTTTGAATTTGAAACGCCCTTAAAATCGGTCAGAGGGTGTCGCATTTGCTAAGACCGTATCTAACGAAAACACTTTATAGCATTATCGCTCATACCTATGCAACCGTGCTACCCATTTATGCGTCTTACTTTGGTATCGTTCTGTAGAGGAATGAAGTTGTTGCTCGATCATGCATGCGTCGCGTGCACAGGCGGCACCGTTGGCGCTCCACGCACGACGTAATCGGAGCTAAATTTAGCCTCTCGCGCGGCATTCAGTGAGGGCACAGCCAGCCAGCAGGTTTGTCGATCCGAGCGGGAGTGGTCACGTTTGAGAGAACCCACTCAGCCATATAGTATAGGCATAATCCATCGAACTTAAGCCATGGAGTGTTGCTCATCAGGAGCGCTAAGGCCTATAGACGTGTGCAATTTGTTTTCATAAATTTCATGCTTGCTCAAAATTATGGTGCTCCCGCGTTCTGTATGCAAGATCCCGAAATGGCGTAAGAGAATCGGGCAGCAGGACAGAGGCATGCCACTTCGCTCCCCCCCCCCCCCTTTTTCAACACGGCGGGAACGGTAAGCACCATTGCAAAATTACAAACTGAGACACCAACTAGCTGCAACATAAGTGTAGGCATGTAATCTTTCTAATGCTTGTATAAATGTGACTTATGCATTTGGTTAAGTCATTTCGGCACTCTGTAGCGCCCGTGCACCGTCTGCAGCACGCACATGTTTCACGTGCTCTACCGTGCCTGCGTCCCTGATACAGCTAAATAGCCTACCCAATTTTTGTGTGTTCCTGTCTCGTTGTTGCTTTCACACAAGATGTTGCATCCCTAACTAGCCCAATGGACAATGAAAGCTGAACGTATGTAACACATCAGTAACACGGCTGTATATATGTACTGTACACATGCGGGCTAGCGAGCAGAATGGCGACACACTGCTACAAAAGCGGTTAGCTTTCTTTTCGTACTAACTTCGATTTTCTCGTGAATGCCTAACCGTGTTAGTGGGCCGTTTGCAAAGATAATGCAGTCTAACACAGCGGTAAAAAGCACACGATGGTACGTTACCGTGCGGCACCGCACTATCATGGTGGATAGGGGAGCGTTATTGCGTTCTCCGTGACAGCTAGCGTTTTGAGACGCTGTCGATGAGGCGCTCAGAGAGGCTGTTGCCAAACTCTGCACGGAGTTCCGAACTGGTCCATGAGGAAGTGGCGCTTGAAGTACCGCTCGGCTCCCGCGTATATACGAGTAATTAAGGCACGATGGTAAGGGGAGCGCCATCCATACCACACAGTGCAACATGGTGCCGCAAATAACACCCTCCCAAAGCATGCTAAACGCGTTCTTGGATAACAACCAACGTTGGTCTTTCATAACTTGTTTATGTACAAATTGAAGACACCTACCTATCTACGACAAGAAACAAAGCCTGGCTAAAATTTCACAGTATTTACTGAAAAAAAAAGAAGAAGAAGAAGAAGGCGGCGAGTCAAGAAGCGTTCTTCAGTTCCCGCATTTTCCCAGCTTTTCTTGTATTTAATCGTCGCGAGCCAATGTTTATTTGTGCACATCTTTTCCGTGAAGTTGTAAGGACCACGTGGATACCCTTTTTGCCACAGTGAGTGACTTTTCACCATTTTACGGACATTCCTGTGCATCCGTCGGCGGCGTCTGACGAGCACTTCGGAGACCACGCCTTGGCCTCCGGGGTGGCTCAGTGACACTCGTCCGCTACCATCATGGAATACCAAGTACAGGGAGAAAATATTCGTCCGGAGGAAGTCACTCAAGAGCAGGGATGGCAAACCGCAGGTGCTAGAAGAGCTGGCGCCAAATCGCGGGAAGCTAACCCGAACGCCATGGCAACGCCTTTGGCTCCCCATAGCTACAAGTCTAGCGGCACAGCGCTGAAGACCAAGATCATTAGGGCGAGCCGAATGCCTGTTCTTCCCAAAGAAGACACGAAGATCGTTATTAGACCAAGAGGTGGGCTGAATATTTCCAAAATTGGAGCGGCCACGGTGGCTGACGCAATACTTGCAGCCTCCGGCATCAGCCAGCACGAGCTCACACAAGACACTCTGTGCCCGAACTTACAGCAAAACATCATGGTGGCCAGCACTCCCAGACGGGTGAATGCCGATCGATATGCCCGCATCAAGCAAATCCGAATCACGGGCAAGATTCACGAAATCTGCGCGTACGAGACAGCCCCGCACTCCACGTGCAAGGGGGTCATACGTGCCATACCGCTGCAAGACGACCCAGCGACGGTGGATGGCAAGATTGTTAACCCGAACAACCCTCTTGCACTAGCAGCCAAGAGAATTGCTCAGACTGGGACCATCATCATCGCCTTTGACGGGCAGCGGGTACCGAATTTTGTCAGGTACGGAACGCTCCTGATGAAATGTTCCCTATATCGAAAGCAAGTGGACGTATGCCACGCCTGCGGAAGACTCGGGCATCGCGCCGATGTATGTCCAACACCGAGCGACGTCATCTGTCGGGGATGCGGCCTGCCAAATCCCAATGAGCAGCATCAATGCACCCCAAAATGCAAGATCTGCGGTGGTCCGCACCTTACAGCCGGTAAAGAGTGTGCGCGCAGATTCAAGACGCCATACATTGTTCGCCGACGACGCTTCGAGCGTGCCAGGCAGCAAGAGCAGCTCCCCACGCCAGCACCAACAGCACCAACTGCACCATCCAGCACCAACCGTAGGGGCAGAAGACGCTTGCGCTCGAGAAGCCGCTCTACAAGCCGACGGGACTCCAGAAGTCGCTCTACCTCGAGATCGCGACTTACATCGCCTTCTCCAGCGCGCTCCAGCTCCAGAAGCTGCTCCAAGTCCCGTACTGGGAGCGACTCCTCCAACAGCTCACGTTCGAAGACCCCCAACGGCGGTAAAGGCAAGTCCTCTCTAACGTGGGCCGATAGGGCCCGTGGCAACCAAACGCAGGCGTCCAACTCTCAAGACTCGCACGACCTGCGTCTCACGAATGAGCTCGAAGAGCTTAGGCGTGCCAATGATAGTCTTAGAAAGGAAAACGCTCTGTTCAAGCAGGAAATCAGTCGGCTAGCCGCCGAGATGGCGGAAATACGAAGATTGGCGCTCACACAGCCAGCTTCTCAGCCTGCCGCACGCTCTTCGGCCATGGACACAGTGGAGGCCCCTCCCAAGACGGTTGCAGTGAAGCGGCGTGCCCTGGATGACTCAAGGGGAGACGAGATGGTAGAACTCCTGTCTGACCTCAAGAACGCAATCTCCAACATACAGACAGGTCTCTCACACGTACAAGAAATGATCGCGCACCCTCAGCTGGGCCTGGTCGCCCTCAGCACTAGAATACTTAGGCTGGAGGGAACCAGCCACGGATCTTTGCCAAGCACATCTACAGCTCAAGTCCCAACGTTGCCCAGCGTCATTGCCTCACCGACGGAGGGTGCCATTATGAATGCGGCACTTTCGCAATTCATTCACAAGCCCAAACATGGATAACGTAACTAACGTCATAACAATGTGGCAGTGGAATTGCGCAGGGTTCGCCAGCAAACGGGCGACCCTGCGACAATACCTAAAAAGCGTAAAGGACAAACCCCAAGTAATCGCCTTGCAAGAAACGATCACATCATCACCTATCAAGCTCCCCGGTTTCCTTACGGTGGCTTCCACTGAAGGAGGAAGGGGGGTCGCTATCCTGGTCAGTAAAAAGTTCACGTGCCTTCAGCGAGACCTTGGTCCCGCGGACAATGGGATCGAGTACGTCATGGCCGAACTCCTTGTCGACCCCCCTACGCAGCGCTTAAGAAGAAACAGTATCTTCATACTGAATGTTTACTGCAGACCCAGCGTTCACAGAGCCAGGCCTAGTGGTATTCTCAAGAAGGCCGTGCATTTGGCTGGCTGTCAGCCTCTAATCGTCATGGGGGATTTTCATGCCCAGCATCAGGCGTGGGGCTATTGTACCAATACGAAGAAGGGTAGAGACATATGGGATGCGGCAGCGGAGGAAGATCTTACGCTGATAACCGATAAAGACTTTCCAACCAGGAGAGGGAACTCGGTATGCCGAGATACGACTCCGGATCTTACCTTTGTCAAGAACCTGGAAAACGTCAAGTGGACCAACACAGCCATGGACCTCGGTAGCGATCATTGCATCATCGAAGCTGTGATCAAGACTGCCCGCAACAAAACGAGGACCTTTAGGTTCACTGACTGGGACTTGTTCCGAGCCAACCGCTCCGAGCGCGTCCTTAACGATGATATGGACCTAGACTCTTGGTGCGACGAGATAAAGAAGGACGCGGCTAGAGCCACCAAGGAGGTGACAACCGATCTGGAGGTGGACAGGATGGACAGTAGGCTGGCGCATCTTTTGGAAGCCAAGCAGGCACTGCTCGCGAGATGGAAGACTCAGCGCCATAACAGAAGACTACGCAAGAAAATATCCGATATAAACAAGATGATAGAGGCTCATTGCAAGGTGCTATGCAAGCAGCAATGGGACGAGCTGTGCGACTCGGTGGAGGGCCAGCTCAAGAACGGTAAAAGCTGGGGTCTCCTTAAGCACCTACTGCACGATGGCAACACCAAGTCCAACCAGAAGAGAGCTTTGGCGAAAGCTGTCCATTTGGCCACCGACTCGACTCCAGATGAGGCAGTCATGGAGCACCTCATAGACAAGTACCTGGCGGCCACGGACGATCCGGTGCCCCCCCATTTTCCCGAGTACGAAGGGCGTGACGTACCATCTATGGACGAGGATTTCACCGTGGCTGAGGTCAAGCGAGTTCTCGCATCCCTCAACGGCAGATCTGCCCCTGGGCCCGACGGGATCACCAACAAAATGCTCAAGCATCTCGACGACGCCTCAATCGAGTTTCTTACGCGCAAGATGAATGATATCTGGTGCAGCGGCCTCATTCCCAAGAGCTGGAAAACAGCCTACACAGTACTCATACCGAAGCCAGGTAAAGCGCCGAGCATCGACAATCTAAGACCCATCTCCCTGACGTCGTGTGTTGGAAAGATGGCCGAGCACGCCATGCTTAACCGCCTTACTGACCATCTCGAGTCTAACGAATGCTATACACACAACATGATTGGCTTTCGGTCGGGGCTTTCGACTCAGGACGCCATGAGACTGATCAAGCACCAAATCATTGACTCTACCTCCGCCGACACTAAGGCAATTCTCGGCTTGGATCTGGAAAAGGCTTTTGACAACATATCGCACGCCTTTATTCTCAAGAGCCTGACAGAGTGTAACGTCGGCAAACGGGCGTACAATTTCGTGCGATCTTTCCTTTCCTCAAGGTCCACTAGACTGAAGATTGACGAGTTTTTGACCCACGAAATCCAGCTTGGTCCAAAGGGAACACCTCAGGGGGCGGTGATCTCCCCGACGCTGTTCAACATCTCCCTGATCAACCTGTCGAGGGCCTTGAACAAAATCCCCAACATTAACCACACGATCTACGCGGATGACATCACCATCTGGTGCTCCAGTGGATGTGAAGGGCAGGTCGAGGGTGCTTTGCAAGAGGCCATCGATGTGACGGAGCGGTATCTAATCCCCACCGGGCTAAGGTGCTCGCCCGCTAAATCCGAGCTCTTGCTCTACAAGAAGAGGCCCAGAGGTGGTTCACACCGATCCTGGAAGCCAGCAGCAGAGAGCCACATTACATTATTCACCGGTAAGGGCTCCCCAGTACCGCGGGTAGACACTATCAGGGTCCTAGGAATGTTTATCGAGTCAAACGGGGCCAATGGAGCCGCCCTCAAACGCATTTGTTCCAAGACCGAAAGCGCCCTCGGCCTGATCCGAAGAATCGCCAATAGGTACTGCGGAATCAAGGAAGACAATCTGATCCGCATTATCCACGCCTTCGTGCTCTGCCACCTCGCTTATTCAGGGGCTATGCACAATTGGCTCGTATCGGAGCGCAACAAGATCAACGCCTTAATCAGAAGAGTCTTCAAGCTTGCCGTCGGCCTTCCCATGCGAACGCACACAAAAGACCTTCTCAATTTGGGAATTCACAACACGTTCGAAGAAATCGTTGAAGCCCAAGAATTTTCCCAGTTCGTCAGACTCTCCGGTACCCCAGCGGGCCGAGCCATACTTGGCAAGCTGGGACGTAACCCCATGGTCGTCAGTCTCGACGCTGTGAAGCTGCCCAGCGACGTAAGGTCCAAAATTTACATACACCGGGTGCCACGAAATATGCATCCCACCTACAACGAAGGACGAAGGCGAGCCAGGGGTAAAGCTCTGCTCGCCAGTGCCCGCTTGAACAAGGACCGAACATGCTTCGTAGACGCTGCTTCCTACGTTCAAGAAGAGGCCTTCTCCTCAGTGGTCATCGACTGTGATGCTAAAATCCTTAGCTGCGCTACCGTCCGCACTTCTAATTCCAGCGTTGCAGAGCAAGTTGCTATTGCTCTTGCATTGACGGACAGTGTACATGACACGATTTATTCGGATTCTAAGGCCGCTGTCAGGGCCTTTCAGATGGGAATGGTGGCTCCCCAGGCCCTACGTATCATCCAAAGTACCAAAGACATGAAACATCACTCTTTGGCCTGGTTCCCTGCGCACCTTGGGACCATTGAGGGTGCCTTGATCAACCCCAACGAGGAGGCGCACTCGGCTGCACGAGGTTTGACTGACCGTGCGCTGGGCAACGCGTCCTCTCCTGGGCGACCCGAGCCTCTCTGCTCGTACAACGAAATCTGCAAATACAATTATCTGTCAAGAAGAGTCCTACCTTCGCCGCACTCCTCGCTGTGCAGGGCCCAGGCAGTCACTCTCAGACTACTGCAAACAAGCACTTACCCGAGCCCCGCAGCGCTACACACAATGTACCCCGACCGGTTCCCAAGCCCGGATTGCCCTCTGTGTGGTGACTATGCGGACTTCGAACATGTCCTGTGGGGCTGCGCCTCTGCCGGTCCTCCTTTCACTCAAGAGGAAATGAAGAAGCTGATTAGGGCCCAGGATCAGACCTCTCAAACCCTGGCAGTCCAGAGGGCTCGCGACAGGGCCGTCAGGTTCCACCTGATGGTCCCCGAGTGGGCCTAGCCAGGTGGCGTGGCGTTTGCTTACGTCTCTAGTGGACAAAATAAAGTTGTTTCACTCACTCACTCACTCACAGTATTTACTTTTTTTTGTATACCTTATTCTCAGTCACAATCCCTATGTGAGCTTACGCAATTTCACATATGCGGCAAGAAAAATTAGGCAGTTTATACTAATCAGCTTAATACGTGCTAGCTGTACAAAACAAACACACACCGTCCTGAGTGCGCAATGGCGATAAGCGATCGAGTCCCTTAATTCACCGAGGAAGCAATTAATATACAGCGCAGCACCGTTAGAAAGAGAGAAAAAAGGTCCATTTTAATTATAAACAGGAGATTGTAGCCTGACTGACAGCCTCGCACGCAACGTGCACCCACAATGAACACACAAGTACAAGGTAGAACAGACCCGCACGAACGTGCACGTGCACATAGAAGCGTACAGACTCGCAGGACACTCGGGAAGTTTAAATGCGCCGTCGTTCTCACGGCGTTCATTTAGCGTTCTCGTGGAACATTCGACAGCGGTCGCCTTTTCGCAGATGGCGCTGCGAGCGAACGCAGCTTTAACGCAGCGCGGTGCACATTAGCGGCCGCGCAACTCGCCCTCGTCTCCGCCGTGCGTGCTGCCAACCATGGCACCAATTTCCCGCTCATCGCACCCCCTTTCTACTCAACTCATTTCCCTTTCTCGCCATCTCCAGTTTCGCCTCCTCTCCTCTCTCATCTTCGCCGAAATACTCCTCGACATCCCATTTGCCGCGCCCGCACCACTCCTTACAACACGACTGTACGGCCAGGCTCGGCGGCGCCCGCTTATACGTACGTGATGTGCCCGTTGAGAAGCGAGGCGCCATAACGGGCCGTGTTATCGCCGCGGAACGACCAATTAGGCGAGTAATTGGCCCGAGGCAACTGCCTCGGGATTTCGGGAATCATTTCGCCGCCTCCTCCTTCTCCCGCTCCTCACCGCCGCCCAGCACATTCTCCTAGCCAATCTACGTGGTTGCTAAGGGAACCGCTGCGGAGGAAAGGGGATCGCAGCTCTTTCCTCCTCAGAAGAAAATTGCCTCCGGGCATCTTTCACTTGTTTTTTCTCTCTCTCTTTCTTTATGGGTCTCTTCTTTTCTAACTTTGGGTTTTCTGTGAGTAACAGTTATTTATATCTTCTTTTCTTTGCCCTTCTCCCGCACTTACACCTTTTTTTTTTTGCACTAGGCGTTCATAACGAAGGCTGTTGCCCCGAAGCTGTTCAAACGTCTCGCACGCAGAGAGAGAGAGAGAGAGAGAGAGAGAGAGATTTCGCAACTTTACCAGCGACGCACCGAACGGTATATAATGCGCTCGGCTGGCGCGCCTTCCTTCGCACTCGCGCGCGAAACTGCAATCGCTTTTCCTCCCTTCTTTTATATTTGTTTCACTTACGAGCCAGCGAGTGATGGCGGGGCGGCGGCGGGCATGGTGGCGGGAGTGCACCTACCGGTCGGCCAATGAGAGCCCGCCACGAGCCCGTCGATACTCCTCTCACTCTCCGTTTTCTCACCTTCTTTCTCCTACACAGCATCGTTTCTTATATGCCGTGCTTTCGCCAAGATGGCAGCATCATCTCGTCCTCCTCGGTACAGAGCTTTTGTGGGGAAGAGAAATTGCCCTTTCCATGGCGATGTGTAGGACGGGTGGCGGCGCGATTTGGGCCGAACTTATGGTGGAATTGATGGGTATAATGCAAAGAAATGGCTATAACGGCCGAATGAGAGAGATCGAGCACACCATGGTGCGTGCCACCTAAGAGTGTCGGATTGAGGTCTAAGAAAATGTCTTCTGCTGGTCGAAACGAAACAACGAAGGTTGAGAATCCCTTCGGGCAAAAAAACTAAAAGCTCACTTCTCTCAGTTTTCTTGTGCTGACGGCATCTGTATTTTTGTGTCCCTGCAAGGGTTAAGCGCATGTAAGAAACACTACAAGACAACGATTCTTATTTCCAACTCTTACTGAGCTACGCAGGATGCAGCCAACAGTTAAGCGCTCATTTGGTTTGTGTATGCTGACGCAAACGCAGAGCTTCAACCATATTTATTTTTTCGGAATGAAGCGAGCATCGCTGGTCTCGTTGGCGCCAATATTGAAACTCATTCTCGCTGCACGCAAGTCCCGGCGAGCTCAATGCCACCTCGTAGAAACGGGCACGATCTTGCAACCAAAGTGTTAGTCTTTGCACTTTTGCGGCAACGGGGTATGGCTTTATGCTCTTCTAGATATACCCGTCTGAGCAAGAGGTCGCGTGAACAAATCCAGGCCGCGGCGGCCGTATACCATGAGCGCGAAATGCAAAAACGCCCGTGCATTGGGGGTATACGTTAAAAGATCCCCTGGTGGTCAAAATTAATCCGGAGTCCTCCAATACGGCGTGCCTCATGATCAAAACGTGATTTTGGCACGTAAAACCACCAAATTCAATATTTTAGATGTATACCTGCTTCCAGGACTGTCCCGCTCGAGTGCATCGGTTTATGCATGTGTCACGTCATTCTGTCCCGATGGACAACTGCTCCATTCAGAGCCGTATTAAAGCTTCCATGGCCTTCGCGTCATGATATGGTTTTTGCATGACGTTGAAGGATTGAAAAGCAGGAATGAGCTCATGAACGTAAAGACCTTAACTAATCGAATTTGCTATCTGCGATTGAATGAGACCGCTCCACTTTCTCGGTTTAGGAGAGGGTTTGTGTGGATCAACAATAGGAGTAACAGTATGCAAAATAAGTTTAGAAAAAAAGAATATTTGTACATTACACTGCGATTGAAAAGTATAGCTACACGGGGACGTGAACACGTGTCATCCTCCTTCTGTGATCTGCTAGCATCCTATAGTTAGCTCAGATGGTAGAGTGACCACCCCGGTTGCTCCCGGGTTGGAATTCCGGACACAGGACGAATTCTTTTTTTTTCAATTGCGAAGCTTTCTCTTTGAGAAACCCGTATGGGTTTCCTTTATAGTTTCGGGCTACAAGACGGCTAGATGTGAATTTTTCAATTTCATGAACTTTCCTCCACCTTGCGGGCTTAATTCCGCTGAACTGATTTGCCAATGCTAAGACAATACGCTAATTTCTGAGATTCATCTGATTACAAACTCATCAATTCCATGATTCCAATGGAATCACCCAAATGTGCACAGCATCGTCAATCGGCTGTGTGTGTGTGTGTTGACAACTTCGCATTTTAAGTTTTTCTCCATGACCTCAGGCACGTGCTTCGCAACATAGTTCAATAGGCAGGCTACAAGACAGGCTACAAAACATGTATCGTGTGTCACTCTTTAGCGATGTCCACATTCGGCACATGGCCACGTACGGTTTAGTGATCTACTCTTGGCCGAATTAAACTAGGGAACACTCACTGATGTGTGAATTGCTCCGCTAAGTGGCTCTGAGTTTTACTAATTGGAAAAAAAATTACCTACTTTACCTGTTAATCGAAAGCATTTTGTAATACCCGATGTGTTAACGAGGGACGAGTAACCGCAGACTACTTAACGGTCCTCCAATGAGTACGAGTGTAATTGGAATGACATCCCTGTTCCACAAGCTTTGTATGCATTTTCATTCTTTCATGTACTCGAAATTTCCCATTTCACAATTCACTCGAATTTCACAATTTAACTACAGACAAATTGACAGACTGACTAGCGGACAAAGCAAATGGAGTTTCGAGTTCTTAACTGCTGTCGCAGTAAACGGCGCCAACCCAATGCAACAGCTGTCGTGTCGCTCCTGGTAAGCTAGCTTTGCCGCAGAATTAGAAATATTGCAGTGAAATAACCTTTACGACTTTAAATCCGAAACAGTTCCCAGCGAGTAAAACTAAATAAGGAAACACAACAGAGATGATTAAAATTATTAATAAATGTAATGAAAAAACCAAACTGTTAATGGTGTGCTAGATTCCTGATGACATGTCTGTCTTACATATACGTGAGTTAAATCTGGAGATACCCCAGATAGTTCCTTAGCGGTTGTTCCGGTATAACAACTCAAATTAAGATTGGAGTACTCAGTTGCCTTTGTACTTTAAAGCGTATTTGCTATTATAACGCCCCGTAGACTTCTAGGTAGACATACAAAGAAAGTTTAAATATGTAATATTAAACGGGCTAGTTGGTCAGTAGCTTATTGATTCATGTTACTAGCGCGATGTAAACAGGACAAAAGGGGAACCGAGCTAGCATTTGTGGTTTCAACGTCTTCACTCTGTCTCTTGATTTCATTGCGCTGTTAAGATAAATGAATAATTTGAAATCAATCCTGCTAACAAGCTGCATGGCGTACTGGCCCATCCGTCCATCTGGCAGCTCTCGTCTATCCGAATGTATCCTGTCATAAACGCCGGCATTTATTTATTTGCAATAACCAGCCTTCGGCGGTATTTGGATCAGCGCGGCGTATTTACGTAGTAAAACGGCTTTAAGTTATCACGTGTCACAACAGTGTGTTACAACAGCGTGTCACAGTTGGGCTCATACTTCGGTCTGTACAGTATAAGTATACCCGCACGCTCCATCTCGGCCATGACTATATCTATGTACCGAACGAAGGCAGACATGCAAAGCGCAGCTTGAATGGCATCAGCTTTCTTACGCATCGCTAGCTGTCCATTCAACGGAGACATTCTCTCCCCACAGAGGTCGCTGCCTGCGGCTTTCCAGCTTTCATCGGCGGGCTTCACTCACACAGCCGGAACTTGTGCGTCCATGATGAAAACCAAACAGAAGCGCTCACTGAAAAAGCTCACGCGCTGCGTCTGTATAACCCCACCTTCTTTTTGCCCGCTTTCTCCCGACATTGCACTCGCCCTCACTGGTGGTTTACAGGCCGAAGGAAAGCGAGGCCGCCCGCCCGAACAAGAGAACGCGCGACTCCGAGCACCGCGGAGTGTGAACGCATATCAACGGTCACATAAATCAGGCAAGTCCGGGTAGTTGCTCTTGCTTTTCCTTCTAGGTGTTTCCCACCTGGTGAGTCCGGCACGAGCGGTGCGAGCTGCTAAATTTTCATGATTTCGGCGTAATGAGAGGTCCTGGGCGGCTCCATAAAACAGTGGGAGGGCCCCGCGCGTCCATTCTGTGCACGCCCCTGGTCAGCGCGGCGATTTATTGCTCCGTCATTGTGGCGCTCCCCGAGCGCGTGCGTGCCGCGTGGATTTCGAGTCGTTGCCGCGCCGCCGTGGCTGTTGTTGTGGTTCGGATGCGGCGCACGCGCCAGGGACTGCCCTCCGCACGAGGTTCGCATCTGCCACCGTTTTCTCTGGTCTTCCGAAGAGGCGAGAGTGCGCCGCAAGCTGTGCGGTCGGAGGGCACACCGTGTAAGCACGAGAAAAATGTCCTCGGTGTTGTCGTGAAACGGCACGCATGTGTACAGTGTCAGTTGCCGCGATTTTCGATGAACACGCGGCCAGCTGCACGAACCACGAAGTCGTTCTATCTTTTCTTTTTCATAACACCCACTTTTTGCAGTGAAATTGTATTTTTACTTTTGTGTTCATTTGCCAAAAGACGGTTGGAGCGGCAAAACCCGTGCTGCACCAACGCTTCTTCGCGTACATTTGAAAACGAAGACCGTGTCCTGAACGTTCAAAGCTCTCTTCATTCACGTGTTTCACGCAGTCCTCGAGAGTGTGAAAAGCAACATTGAGCCCATAAATTCATAGCACCGTGTTCAACAGCGCTTTGTAAGCTTAAAGCATGACGAACGCATAAATCTTGAGGTTGCAGTGCTAGCTTATACGTGTTGTGAGAAACTTTCTCTGGACTGGTCATGCATGCCGCGTGCATGGTGCGAAAAGCTCCAGAGATCAAGGGGCACGTATTTTTGATATCAGAGAAGAGTGGGGACGACGCAGGAGAACGCAGGAAATGGAGGAGTTTACTGCATTTCTGTGACGTCCGTGTTCGTACATATCAGCCCAGGGTATATACCCCAACATGTGCACTGCACAGAGCAACTCAGAGTTGACGTGTACGCTTGACTGCAGCTACATGCCATTCCTGGATTTAAACCCCCGAAGGGTTTCGAAACACTTAGGTTATGCTTGTGTCTGCTTCCTCCAGCGGGAAGACGGATCTTGCATGTAAAAAGTATAGGAATGAGGGATACTAGACGAGTACATTGTTTAAGGTTGTTTCTTTCCAGTATTCTGCTAATAGACACTCCAAAAATCTTTCTTCAACGCTGTTCCCACACTTTCCAGGACAACTGGTTCACGGGCTTCAGAAGGCAGACTTTGGAGGCAGTCCGCAAGGCAGTCTGCAAGGCAGTCCGCGTGCGAGGTGAGAAAACGTGCCTTCTGTGTTTGCGCCCAGTTCACAGTATTTGGTGAATTACACGTTCGTGAACTTTAAAACCCGGTAAGACTCTTGTTGCTCGCGGGGATTTAATGCAAAATGAAATTAGCCTTTCAGCTTGACTCACACTTCTTCATTGAATAAATGTCTCTATCACTCCCCACACGTAGGATAAAAAAAAACGAAAAATATAAAGGAGCGCGAAACGCTACAACAAAAGTCCCTCTGCGCACAATCATCACTTTCCGATGGCAGCGATTTAAGGCTTATATACACGTTCTCGGTATGAGCTAGTGACAGGTTCAGCCAGAAGGAATTTTCAAAAAACACTCTGTCTGAAATTCATCACCTGCCGCTGCTGACGTCCCTTCGCGGGGGATACGTTTACTGCCTTTTTATAAGCTACCCGCTCCACGAGCTCATCACAATGCAGAGGTTTTGCTCGCGGAAGCAGAGCGACTCTCAGCTGCAAACTTGCGCGCCGACTGCCGCTTCTCGAGCCGTGCGCGTTCCAGGCGCTGCCGAGCGTTCAATTCCCAATCAAAAAGGCATCCATCACGGCTGACCGGCTCGGCCGGGGGATTACACACTCGGGGTGCGAATGCAGGGGACGCGCGCAGCAGCGCGGGGAGTGAGGCTTCTCTTTGGCAACTAAATCCCGCGATGCCCACCGGCTTGTCCCGCCCTCGCCTCGCCAGCCTCCCTCCCGGCTTTCGGCGCATCTCGGAAGCTCCCGACGTCCCCCTGTGGGGAGCGAGCGTGTGTTTCAATGGCGAAAAGAAGTTGCAGGTGGCAAGAATTAGCGGGCGATGCCTTGCTGGCGGCCCCTCGGGTGTGATCAATTTGCTCGCTTTTCGCCGCAGATTCAAGGGAAGGGGAGTGGTGCAGGGAAGGCTGCCTGCCACGCTATACAGTGCGCGCACGCGAGCAGCTGTCGACTGTGCTTCGCCGGTAGATTACTGAAGTTACGCGAGAGGCCCGCGCCTCAGGACGTATATTAAGCAAACTAATAAACAGTAGCATAAGAGTGAGAAAAGTAAAAAAAGAAATGAAGCGCGTTTTTGTGTCGTGTACTCATTTCTCGAGCATGCAAATGGAAACAGGCTAATGAAAAGCTACGGGACAACCATGCTCTCATCTCTCTCCGTGGCGCTAAATTGTAAGCTGCTCTGTCCGACATGGGCAGCGGCAGTAAAAGTGATAAAATTACATTACTATAGAATAAACATTACACGTATATGCATCGAACTCATTTCGAATTGTACCTGATGACATAACACGCCATTCGAAGAACGTCTTTATGCTACCAACAGGTTCAAGTGTTTCGGCGCAACGTATACTTAAGGCACTAAAGTCTTGGCTGTAGCAGAACTACCGGCTGCAAAACCATAACGTGGAAATTTTTAGGTACAACTGGAGGTGCAACAGTCAACAGGAGCAATAGAGAGTAAAAAAAATGTCTCATGGGCAAGACCGTTAGGTGCAATGGTATCGTTGCTGCTGAATGCGCAAAAAGGTTTGGTATTACTGAAAACTGCGACTGTCTGGTGGGAAAGTCATAGGCTCAACACCGACAGGCGCAAATTGCTCGGCATCACTAAAGGCGCAATACTCTCAAACGCAAGACCACTATGGCCAACAGACTCAGTACACCACTGAAGCGGAAGCTTACCCGCACTGGTGCAGCGTATCGTAGGGCGGGGCTTATATATTCGTACAGAAATGCTTTTGCTTGTTTGTAGCGATGTCGAAGGCTTTTCGCGCCTTTTGCATGTAAGATACAAAACAATAACCGCGCATAAATACCGTGAATGCATATCATATTGACCGCAAATAAATACGGGGACAGCGGAAGAGAACACAAAAATGCACGGGCGGTGAATACGTAGCAGCTTCAGTCGTACGGAACACTTTTTGTCCTAACTATGGGCATTATCGGTTAGTGTCGTTTAGATAGACGGTTCGTGGGCACGGATGAATATGCATAATTCCGGTGAAAACGTAAGCCCCTACGTTCCTCTTACATCAAAATTTTAAAACAAGGAGGTCGGAAATCTCTTAACCATTAATATACCAATCGACACAAAGAAAAATATATGCTCAGCACTACGCAGCCATGCCTTTTCTTCAGCAACAAAAAGTTTGAAAGCATCGTTAAATGAACTAAAATTTGTACAAGCCAGACAAGTATTTGGTATCCCCATTTCCGTCATTTAAGGCGAAAGAACAGGAGGGAGCATTGGCCACGATATTTGAAACAAGAAAAAAAAATATGACGTACGTTTTGTAGGGTCTTTGAAGCAACAAAAACATAGACAGAATCTCATTGTGCCAAAGAAGAGTGTGTTGGAAAGTAATAATGTATGTCGAATATTACGCACGTTATTTAATGAGGACGGCTAAGAAAGATATTGTTACAATTGAAGTCGGTTTACAAAGCTACCTGATAAGGTGGTCGTTTGATATATGCGCAATAAATGCGTGATGACATACAGCTAAGGTAGTTTAATGACCACGTACTGGGTGCATAAAGATGAACACCAGTGCAGCAGACCGCTATACCAAGACAGAACTTGAGAAGACATTTAGGTAACACGCTCGTAAGCAGGATGTCATGATTCATGAGTCATATATGCGTTGCTTTCAATTAGATATCCATATGCTTTAAGCAGGCGTCCACTGTCGCTCAAGTGGAGTACATGCCCACGAGTGACGTCACTGCTTGCGCCTCACCGGTAGACTCACCAACATCCCATGGGAATAGCATCAAGCGAGCGTCCTTATCTAACCATTATCTCACATGATCGCGCCGTGATTGGCTGACGTTTGCGCGCGAGTAGTGACGTCACTCACGGGCGTCCGCTAAGGGTACGACAGTCACGCACTTCGGCTGCTTAGTTTCGTTTTTCTGAGGGAAATTGTCCTGAATCCGTTACGCGGTAAGAATTAGCAGCGTCAACGCTTTTTGGAATTTTGTAAACGGTTATATGAGCTCCTGAGGCGGCGTTCTTCGAGTCTTCCATTGTGGCCAGTTTCGTGCCGCTTTTGATTGAAAATTTCTAATTTGCGTAATTAGTCGTCTACAAAGAGTCATTTTCTAGTGCATGCCTCTGTGGTGAGAGCAATCCAAAAGAAATCATTTAAACATTTGATCTTTCCTATAATTTTTTAGCTTTTATTTTCGAGAATCGAAATTGAAACGCATTTCAACACACCGGTAAAATATTCGTATGAAAATTGTAGTTTATGTACACATGACCACCGTCGTACAGCTTAACTGGTAAAGCACTGCACATGTAAGGAGTAAGATATGGATCTGCAGCTCCCATCTGCGGCAATGTGTCTTCTCTTCCACTTCCCCTTTCAGTTCCCTTTTCCTTCATATTTCTACATTTCAATACAACGTACCAATTAAAATTTCTTACGCTTTGTCTGGCTTCACTGTCTGTCAACTTCTTGCACCTAACAAGAGGTCGAACCCCTCGAATCTCCATTATTCTTCTCGCTCATACGGAAATGAGTCCTTCGTCCCTTTAAGCGATATAAAAGATTTAAAACTAAATGAAAAGGAAGAGCTTGATCGCTGCTTCATTGGCATAAGCTGGGTCCCTCTAATTCGGGCATTTTCACTTGTCATATGCGTTTCATTCAAAAGAACCTCTGAATAACGGCCCTCGGGCTCAGGTGCACGAGATGATGGATCACGGAGCCTGTCATGGAGGCAAAAAGAAAAGAAAGAAGAGGGAGGGGGAGAGAGAGTAGGAAGCTAAGCATTATGAGTGATATATATACACGATGCACGCGCTAGTGAATAATTTCATCCCAGTCTCTTGGTCTCTTTAACAGTGTATGTCGGCCCCGCAGATTTACGCGTACGTGCTCTCCCTCTCTCTCTCTCTCTCTCTCTCTCTATATATATATATATATATATATATATATATATATATATATATATATATATATATATATATATATATATATATATATATATATATATATATATATATATATATATATAGACGAGAAGAAAGGGGGTTAACCGAGGGACCCGATATTTATTAGTCATATAATGAGAAGCCAACAAACACTGACACCAAGTACAACATAGGGGAAATTGCATGTGCTAAATAAATGAAATAAAGTAATGATTAATTAATGGAAATTAGGTCTGTGAGTGGGGGCGCTGGCTAACACTCCCAGGGTTCTACTAGTACACATAAATACCCAAGAAAGTGGCTGGGGAAACGCCGCCGCGGTAGCTCAATTGGTAGAGCATCGCACGCGACATGCGAAGGTTGTGGGTTCGGTTCCCACCTGCGGCAAGTTGTTTTTTCATCCACTTTAATTTCCATTAATTAATCATTACTTTATTTCATTTATTTAGCACATGCAATTTCCCCTATGTTGTACTTGGTGTCAGTGTTTGTTGGCTTCTCATTATATATATATATATATATATATTATATATATATATATATATATATATATATATATATATATATATATATATATATATATATATATAGTTGTGGCGCTGCCTAACACTCTAGTGATAAAACATAAATACCCAAGAAAGTGGATGGGAAAACCGCGCGTCTGTAGCTCTTGGTGTCTTTGTTGGGTTCTTATGATGTGATTCATAAAAATCAGGCCCCTTGGTTAACCCCCTTTGTTCTCGTTCACACACACACACACACACACACACACACACACACACACACACACACACACACACACACACATATATATATATATATATATATATATATATATATATATATATATATATATATATATATATATATATATATATATATATATATATATATATATATATATATATATATATATATATATATTAGCATCTGCTTAAGGTCCGAGAAAACGCGAGGGTTCGATTCTTAAGAAAAGGAACCTGCATTTCAATTAATGCTTTTCTTATTTGTTTAAATCAGTGTAATATACCAAGAAAGATGAAAATAAACATTATCTTCGAGTCGTAGTAGCATGTAAAATAGGCAAATAAGAAAACAAAGTTGATCACAACTAGATTTGTAACGTATATGTTTTATGCTTCGACACCGTGGCTTTTCGTTGCTTTAATCAGAAAAAAAAGAGTGGCATGCATGCTATGTCTTCTGAGTTCGCACTAATGTACTCCGCATAGTTCAAGAAAAAAAAAGAAGAAATCATTGTTATCTTTTTTTAAATTGTTCTCTTTTATCACTTCGTTCTTCTCGATTTATTTATTTATTTATTTATTTCATGCCCATAGCGCCACAAGGCATTACAGTTGATAAAAATACACAGTGATAAGATTTTGCAGGTATACAGACTAGCGATAGTTAAGCACCATTGCATGCGTCCAATAGCGTCTTTCCTTCTTTCTTTCTTTCTTTCTTTCTTTCTTTCTTTCTTTCTTTCTTTCTTTCTTTCTTTCTTTCTTTCTTTCTTTCTTTCTTTCTTGTGTATGTAATCTCTGTCCACTGCTGCGAAGTTCATTTTCTCTTATGCCCTCCAATTACTCCTCCATTTTTCCCTGCCCTCGTGGTGAAGTGGAATCTCAACAAGATCCAGAACTTGTGGGCGCGAGCACTTCCGAGCCACTGAGCAGTCCGATAAAGGGCTTTGTGCATTTTCCCGCCCGCCAGCTAACTCCCGACACATCCGCGAAGTCTGCTATCTTCCCACCGTGCTTCCGTCCTCTAAGGGCGCAGGCTGGTGCGAACTGGGGCTCGGAAGCACTCGCCCCGCTTCCTCAGGTCTCGAGTGCTTAAAGCGAGTTTAAGCGAATATACTCGAGGTGAGTATCGCCTGAGATCTCGGAGATATTTTTATTGGCACTCAAAGACAACTCATAGCGTTCTATCAGTGAGCTTTCGGCGCTGGGCTCGGAGGACAGCTTCCGCCCCGCGGTCCACAAAGTTTCCACGCAGAAAGGCATCCGCGAACGTATCAGACGGGCAGAGAACGGCTCGGGAGAAATCATAAAGGCAAGCGGCGTTCCCACGGTGGCAGTGTGTAGGCTGCGCGCATCCTCTGTCAGGTATAGGATACATCCATAGAGAGGCGTCAGAACATCCACTACGCGTCCGATGGGGCCGCGCGACCCTCCTTCGGCGACACTTTGGTGCCAGCCGCAAGTGTGGGCGCGATGTGCACACCGGAGGGGCAGTGCCAGCGATTTCACTCGTGTGCGATGATCTGAAGGAACAAATTGTCTGAAATTCCAATGTCGGGTAATAAATGGGCACTATAATGTAGATCTTGCTAGCTTCGCATGACTCAGAAGGACTCAAAAAAGAAGCTTCGCATCATTTTTCCTCAGGCTAAGAAACAATACAACGCCACGATTTAACACCCTTTCGAATGCGCAAGAATTACCTTCCTTAGGTACTCGTTTCTTCTTATTTTTTTTTCAAGGACGGTCAGGGATTGGAGCAAGCCGAGAAATGATGCTGTTTTGCAACCGTCTGTCGAAATGTTTGACTCGCACCTCTAAAACTCTAAATTTTTTTTGCACCCGGTGGTTGCTTGTCCGATGGGTAACAGCCCTACCGTTAGGGCTCTAACATATTTTATAGAGCACGATAACGAGCTCTAACTAGACGTGCGATGAGAAAAAGCGTGGTTGATTACTATTCAATGATGCTGGCAGCCTTCGGCGCACAGAAATATCCAACATGAGAATTTTGCAGCGATAGCTTGTTTATCGGTGAAGCAAGACTAAAAATTCATTGAAAAGGTACCAAAGGCTGAACGTAGCATATGTATCATGATTTTTTCCTCTTTTCTTTTTGTTTTTGCTCCACAACTGTTCGAGTACATAAGAGATTTGATCTGTGACGTCACGCTGACACACCGGCGCAGAGCTTAAGCTGAGGAATAAAAAAAAAGGAAAGCTTGGCTTTCATTTCTTCTATTTATACCTGTCCTTTTTACGAAAGAATGAATGAAACGAATGAAAATATAGTTTTAAAAGTGTTTTACCAGTTTAAACTTATTTGTTGTTGCAACTTAGTCTCCCTTTAAGTGATGACTAATAACTCCTTTAACTTTAGTTGGTTACAGCTACACTTCTCTGTTGTCCGGTGTGGTTTGTCGAAGTTTCATCGTTATCAACGGTAACGAAGACTCCCGGCAAAAAAATAAAAAGGAACAGAAAAAAAGAAAGCAAGAGATCAAGTTTTTAATAATGTTCTGTTTGTTGATGGCGTTCGCAAAGCAGTTGTTTTCTTCAGAAGAGACTTTCAAACGGTCAAAATTTTAAATCACTCTAACTGACTTCTTCATCCATCTTTCTCTGCTCTGCTTTTAATTAGAACGCTTGGAAAGGTCAGACAAAGGCCGCAATGTCCCTACGTTTACTATAGCTGCTCCTGCAGAAGTTCAAGGGCGCTTGGGAGTCAAGTGTCGCACTTCTCGCCTGCATTCAAAGCAACGTTGTTTGATGGAAAAAATACAGCGACTGAAACACAATGCCACGGGCTAAAAAGCGGTACGAGCCTGCCGCGACGCTGAGTACTTAAAAAATGTCCATTTCAGTCCTGTTCGCTGATAAGTCCTTCACCAGCGAACGGGACTGGGACGAGGCCACATCTAGTACGGAACTCAAGCTCCAGTCCATGGTCATCCAGAGGGCCCCTGAAAGAGCGAGAGGCTTGGCCTCCCGATACCGACATGGGAGCAGCCAGCGGCGAGCCGGGGACCCCAACGGGTCTCCGCTGGCCAGTCCCTCAGGACCTCAATAAATGTTCATTGTCTGTCTGTCTGTCACGCCCAAAACACGGCCCTCGTAGCGGTTATTGACGCTGTAGATTCCCCAAAGGCCGAGTGACGGCCGCTCCATACGCGCGCATAACACAGCAGTGTGCCCGAGATGTGACACCGCGGTGCGGCTTATCGGGCGCGTGGCGCGGAAACCAGAGTCCAGTGGCGCGACGCCAGGCGGCGCGGCGGTCCGGAAGTGGTGCGTGCTGTCGCGACACACTTTTCTCCCCCCCCCCCCCCCCCGAGTCGACAGAGGCTTGCGCAGGGTCCCGCACCAGTGCGGTGGTATAGGCGTACACGCGGGCGGTAGCTGTAACTTCCAGTCGCAGTCCCGCTACCGGCGGCCGACCGCGGTTCCGGCCCCGGAAGCCATAAAGGGGGGCGCGCAAGCCACGCCGGCGGCGGCATAAAGATAGCCGCGCATCGGCGACCATGTGGCTAAGTAGTCACGGAGCAAGCGCTCACGAGATGGATGGCTGTCGACGGCGATCGTGCGTCAAGCGGCGGCGACCGGGACCAGCACCTTTTAGGCAGAGAGAGGAGCCTTTAAAAAGAGCGCTGCCTGCCCCCCCCCTCCCCCCCCCCGTCTCGGCCGAGCCACCAAAGCTTCTGTAGCTGTTTTACACGAGGCGTCCCATCTTCCATCGCCCGTCGACGCCGTGTTTCCGGTCTGTTTACCTTCTGGTGCCAATGGGTGGCCCGCACCCGCGCCACGCCTCTGTGGTATGGATGGACGAGAAGGCGGGGTGTAGTTAAGCCCGGTGTTTCGAACACGTTTTGTCTAAGACTTAGCTGCGCTTATGCGTTTTTTTTTGAGTTCTTGATATAAATAACCCTCCCCGTGGAGTAGAACATTGGGCAGTGAGAAATATCAGATAATATATATATATATATATATATATATATATATATATATACCGACGATGTGTGTCTATGCATAATGCGCCTAATACCGCAGTTGAATGGTGTCAAAATGGCCAGCCACTTCCTTTATGTCATTAAGTATAAGTATAGCGAGCTCACACAAGCACAAACAAGAGAAGCGCTTACCTGCCTCATTATCATTACGCTGCAGTATGTATTATATGGACGGGCAACAGCTAACAGGTCACCGGGGGGGGGGGGGGGGGGGGGCTAGGCGCTTCTTATACGCGTATACTATAACAACACGGACTCGCTGAGTACGTATGTATGACATTAATGCTTATCTATTCAAGGAAGTAACGGGGCGTTGCGAGATAAATGAACTGCATACCTGTGTTTATTTTTGTGGCGTAGGACACAGCCAGCCATTCCTACTCAAATGCGAAAATTTGATAATTCACAGTAATACGCTGGAGGATTTGATCGCCACCTCCGTATATAGGCGCCTTCATCTTTGTCATTTACTGCTTTTTAAAATGCGCACTTATGCCCACAGGAACGTTTGAAAAGGATGTTTCGGTTACTCTTGCATAAACGTCACATCTGTGTAAAATAAAGGTACGCGTCGCGGTGCTCCCGTTTTAGCGTTATGCCGCAGCTCACGAGGTCGACAGTTCGATTCCCGCCCACGGCTGAAGCATTCCGGTGGGAGGAGGAATGCAAAAGACGGTCGTGCACCGTATTTTGGGTGCACGCTACAAAGAACCAAAGGTGTCCAGAATGAGTCTGGAGCCTCAGCACTCGGCGCCCTCCCACAAGGCACTGTGCATCTTTGTGGCGTTAGATCCCGCAATTTAACTAATTGTCAAGATGTGTGTTATAAAATAAAAAAAACAATAAATTCAGGTGTTTTACGTGCCAGAAACACGATCTGATTATTTATTAGACAAGCCCTGTAGTGGGGGACTCCGGATCAATTTTGACCTCCTGGGGTTCTTTAACGCGCACCCAATGCGCGGTATACGCAGGGCGTTTTTTTTTTTTTTTGCATTTCGCCCTCATCGAAATGCGACCGCCTCCGGCCGGTATTTGGTGCCGCAAAGTGCTTAGCAGCGCCACGCCAGCCACCATGGCGGGTATGTTCGAAACAGTATAACAACTAAGAATGTATGTGAAACGGTGATACTTACTTTAGCTGCTGATGACTTCGGCAGTAACAGTACGTAACCGTATAATGAAATTGATTTTTCTATCGATGGTCACGACAGCATGCAGTGAAAGTTCAACTCAATCCGTGAAGCCCGACACAGCAGCGATCATTCTATACATCTTCCTTGAATACGTTCGCCAAAGGGCACCACAAAGCACCTCCTAACGCCATATTCAGGTCTGCCATTCTCCAACGGAGAAAGCAGGTCCCTCCGCAGAAGAGGAACGCCATGGACTACCCGAGGAGCTTGCCGGTGCATGCAGTGAAATGCACATACGGCATGCAGTGAAAGCGAAGGTGTGCTGCATGAGGTGTCAAAAGCGCGCACCGTAGGCAAAGAAGATGGACAGCGGGTGTCTTAGTTTGTCCTTTTGTAAGATTTCTTCGGTACAGTACTTTTTTTTTTTTTTGGAGTTCGAGAAGCTTACGCAACCGGACCAGCAATTCACGGGCTCGCAAGAGGTCTCTTTCAGCAAAGCGAAAGGAAACGAAGGCGTCCGTGAAACGGTTGCGTCAACAGGGGGCGGCTGAACAATGGCCCAAGCCGTGCGCCGGAGTGTCCCGCAGTGCGCGCCAACAACCGGCTCCAATTACTTCGCTCACGCCCCCCCCCCCTCCCCCCCTCCCTTTTTCGGTGTATCAGCGAATTCTTCGAGCCCTCTTTGCCATCACGGTCGACTTCAAAGCATTTGACGAAAGTCGTAAATGCAGCCGCGTTTGGGGGAAGAGCTTGCAAGGGCTACCCCGATATGCGATGGCTGTAGTAATGCCGGGAGAGACGTCTGAGGGAAAACGCCAGTCGGAAGCTGTGACGCGTCTTTCGTAGAGTGTATACCATTATTGAAAAGGTGTTTATTATTATTTTTTTTCGTGTGTACCCGTTAATTTAGGAAGTTGAAGAACGATGTCGTTTTCCTCTTTTCTCGCGGATGGTAGAGGAGGTAACCAGGTCTAGCGTGGTGATAACTATAGGTCCTAAGTAGTTCGTAGGCCATCTTTATAGACAATGTGTCTTAGTGCTTGCTTTCCTCCTTCTTCAGCAGCGCTTCCTTGTTCCTACGAAGTACCGATCATGCTTCTTTGTCCGTCAGCAACAAAGCTTGTATAATACATTGCTACTTTATGCACCCGACGTTAAATTATGCAGGTATGCTTATTCAATATTCGAATTTCGATTGCGGCTACGTTAGATCTTTATTTATTTAGTGTAGCTCCCAAAGCGATCAATTGATCACTTGAAAAATAAAGAAATAGAAAAGTTGGGTAGCAAGGAAAACGGGAAAATGAGAGCTACATATGTACTGTAATAAGCCGAAATCGACGGTTTTTCTTCGAAACTCACTGCTCAATTCATGCACTGAAAGAACGAAAACGGTAAATAAAGTCTGGAAACGATAATAACAGCAAGACGGCGCTGCAGCGCCCCAATGTTCAGCTTTTCTACTTCCCGCATTCTCCCCCTCTCGGGCAAACTTTTCAAAACAAAATTGACAAAAAAAAACATCTAGGGCGCTGCTCACTTCTGTCGCCCACTGTCCCCATCGCTTTCGTTGTGGCGCTGATCATACGCCGAAGTAGCTTTCTCCGGAGTCGCCCCGGTTCCACAGGAGCAGGCAGGTGGAAGGAGGTATAGCCACACGCGAGGCACACGACTGGCTTCTCCAGCTGCGGCTCCTGTTGCGCAAACCGTTCAAACGACGCAAGATAGCCGAAGAGAGGAGCCGATAAGAATGCAGTGTGTGGTGCGCGCTGAGGAGTAAGCAGGGGGTTGCGCTCCCGAAGACATGCAGGGAGAAGCCAGACGTATGCTGGAGGAAAGGAGGAGGTCTTTCACTAACGCGAGAAGCGAGCCGACCGGGAGCGCCGGAGAGCGCGCGCGGCAATGTAAAAGGCACCGGAACGCTCGTGTGACGAAAAAAGCCGTCTCGCTGTCCTGTAGTGTAGAGGAAAGCAAACAAAACAAGCGTTAGTTTCGTTTTCAAACCAGCCTAAGGCGTACTAATCTCGTTGTTTGCATTGAGCACACTTTCGATTTCTTCTTTAAGAATGCAAGAAGAAACGCAGATAGAAAAGGAGAAAGAAAGAAAATCTAAAAACGAATCGCAGGGATTACGGCGTCGCGCGTCTGTGTACGGGGGCGCAAAAGCTGCTGAACTCCGAAGAATGCCGCGATGAATGCCTCTCCCCATACGGATATTAGCCGGCGCCGTTGAAGCAACGGTACACCAGTCTGCAGCGCCATCGGGTCTGTGTATAGTTACGTGCCCGTAAGCCGGCCACGCGTCTCAATCGCGGCACCACTATAGCTGTGGCAGCTGTCCGCGCGGCGTCGCTCACGCAAGCGTTACGACCAGGAGTGCGACCATTGTGCCTGCTGTAGGCACCATCGCGGTCAGCCCTTACGCCTTTATGCGGACAAAGGAAAGCCTGCTGGCGGTCGTATATACGACCGTTCCCTGCACGCCGCGGGTGAAAAGGGTGCTCGGCCCCGCTTGCCCGTAGTTATATCACCGTGCAGGCTTCTGTGCCGCACGCTTCCTCGTCGGCTCGCGCCCGCCCCGTTCGCGGTTTGGGGCGTGCGCGCATGCTGGCCAGCCCACCGCAAGGAGAGGCCGCGCTGTTTCCTTCAATTGTGCCGGCGCGCGACTCGGCGCTTTTCGACGGTCAACAGCTGACGAAGGCCGAGTACGCGATTTCAACACCGGACAAGCGCGCCCGTGGCATTCACAGCCTATAGGGACTGTCGTCACTCCGTGCGCCGCCGCCTCACGCCTTGTGCGCCGAACCGCACGGACCATTGATCCTGGCCCCGCGACGCAACTGAGCACCTGCTGCGACTTGGCTCTGCGTCCTCGCACCGCATCGGACAGCCAGTGACCGTGTTAAATGAGCCTTGAGCGACGCAAGCTTTCTTCGCGCAACCTTGCTGTTGACGGCGCCCATTAAAGGTGTTTGTTCGGTAATACCGTTCACACACAGGTTGCGATTCTTGCACCACGGGATGCCGATGCTGAGCATGGCGTCATTGTTACAAGAACACACAAGCCCGCTCGCGCACGAGAGAGAGAGAGAGAGAGAGAGAGAGAGAGAGAGAGAGTGCTGCCCCTTGTGTGTGTGTTGTTCCACGTTGGCCAAATTATCACCAAAGTTATCACCAAATTAATTCCGCAGTTGTAGCTGCATGGCCACACAGGTTAGCGTACAGAGCGATCATACTCCGCAGTGTATTATGATTTATAAGCGATATCTGCAGACAGACTGAATGAAGCGTTGCCTCATTCTTAACACCAAGAAGAACCAGTTCTAATTACTGGGGAAGCCCACACTCACAAAAAGTTCTTGCGCTAGAAAGGTTGACAAGAGGAAGTTTCAGCCAATATTTATGTTCGGCATAATACTAGTGAAGGCGGCTGGCCAACGGCAAAAAAAAGTGCTTACGAAAGAAAAGCTTTGTGGGATCAACCCCGTTATATCGTTTCACTCTGGAACTGGATGGACTCAGTTCCAGAGTGAAACACTATAACGAACTTCACAGTAAACGTTCTTATATATACAGCAGAACTGTTCGTAAGAGCAGAGCCCAGTCAATCATGTTGACGGGCATAGTATTACGGAAGGTGGCCGGTCAACGGCAGACAGACGATACGAACGAAAACTTTGTGAATTCCACCCCTGAACCTATCTCTTTTGAGCCGCAAGGGAAAAAATTATACGCGAGGACTTATGCATTCGCTATTCACTTATGGCACAGAATTCGTGCTAGTGCGAGGTGTGCCTTACAGCATACCTGCCAACCTGTGCGTTCTACAATTCGTAATATCCCTCGGGAGGCGGATGTGGGGGAATTGTTTTATATATTTTTAAAGCTTGTCTTGAGCGCACGTCTTTTCAAAGATACATATACCCATTTGAGTAACAAGGATTTAACTTTAGACACAGCACACCCAGCAGGAGCAAAACTGGAACAGCAAATATTGACAAGAAACAAACTTGTTTCTAGATCACAGTGACTTTCCCAGTGCCTTATTTCTTTCCAATTTCACCTGTTTTAAGCTTCCCTTTTGCACTAATTTGCAAGTTTTCATCCTTTCACGATGAAAACTTGCAACGGAAGGTACGGAGACCAACGTGCGATACATTTTCGCAAACTGAATTCTTTTTCGTGAAGCTTGACGCAGGGGTTTTGCAAACTCGTAAAACGGACCGAAATTCCTAAATTTTACGGAAAAATTCACTCGTCGTCCGGGCCCTGCGAAAGTGGATGTCATGTGAAGCTGTTGCAAAACCACCACTACAACTGCTGAAGGAGGCATGCAATGCTTTATTAATGCGTCGGATGCTTGTTTTGAGCTTGTCATTCATTGAAACGCACGCTGTTCTGTACGTTGTAAGCGTGTATCCAATGAATGTACGCACTGTTCGCTTCACTTTGCTGAGTGCTTGTAGCCTCGGCATTAAGAGGGGTATGTGCTATTCCTGACGATGATAATTTTTGTTCATGGACGGACACGAAAAATGTCGACCACCAAGAGGCTAGTAGCTTTGCTGTTAAATTCGTGGCTGTTGGCAGGTATGCCTACAGTGCATCACAAACTACGCCGCACGGCGCCACGCCCGAATTATGTTGAAAGTACGCTCCAAGTGACGGACGCTTCACAACTGCGATGGTATTATGATGGATTCGCACATGAATACAGGTTTCTTTCTCAATCCTTCATATTCCTTCTTGTAATTTACCACCACAGCGGCGAGCGAATGCGCCGTAGTTTCACTCGATGTAACGGGAAGCTGCATGGGAAAGCACTTCAGAAGTAATTCTACACAAAGGGTTCTCTTCGATCCATCATCGCGTGACCATGCATCGACTCAAAAAGAAAAAAAAAATACATATATACATACACAGAATAGCCGGGTGTATACCTAAAGCCAAGAAACAGTTCTCGCATTGCTGAAGAACGGTAACTTCCCCTCGAAAAAAAAAAGAAAACGCTTGGACACGGTGTGTACAATGATGCCCTCACCGCGGGCATCTCAGCAGGAATGCAAGCAGGGCAACGCTCGCGACTACTTAGGAGCGAGATCTCTTTTCTTCGAGTCGGCCCCGGTCGACGTCCACCACAGCGTGAACGCACGTGCGGCGGCCCGCGCTTCTCCATAGACTTCGCTAACTGGAAACGGCCACTGCCGGTGGCACGCTCTTGGCGGCATCCCGCTAAGCTCTCGTACACCGGTGTGTACGCGGTGCATGCGCAGCCACGGGAGTGAACGCGCACTCGCGTGGCGAAGCGTCTGGCAGGGTGAGTGGGTGGTCGCGTGCTGGTCTTTTTTTTTTTTCTACCTGCGACGCGAAAGCAGTTAATTTCATTCTTTCTTTCTTGTTTCGTTACGAACATGTGTCGGCGAAAAAAAGAACCAGAAAGAAGCCGTGGCTGCCCACTTCTGACTCGTGACCGGAGAAAAGACGTCAACTCCGCGGGAGATCCGCGCCACGGCGACGCAGGGACACCCCTTGCGCGCGCATCGAAGGAAGAGCCATGTACTGTCACGGAGCGGCCGGTTTACGCTTTTCTCACTTTCACGACGTTGGCGGTGAAAGATGTCCTGTAGGCCTAAGACCTTAAAACCTCCTTGAGTGGAACATTCTCATGAAAGAGTAAACCGGCACGAAGGGTTAGGAAAGGAGTGTAATGAGAAAAAGAAAAGGTTTTGCAAACTTATAGTTGCGCTATACTCTTGATCAATCTTTGGCTCCTCGTAACGAAGTCCTTGCTCGACTCTTGACATTCATTTAGCCCCCTTTTATATTATTTTTCGTCATACCTCGTTTTATATCAATAACGTCGTTCTATTTGAAGCAGAAGCCTCTTCAATTTCTACTGCCAGCCCCGTCGACTTTCATTAAAGTAGCTCTGGCAGCCGCGAATGCAAGCATATTTGCTTGGGTTTCATTAGAAAAATTTTGTGTTCTACGTTCAGACGGCGTGGGCTGGAACACGTACAGATGGCGTTACGGGTGCGCTGTATCTGACTTAGTACAGTGCGGCAGGCGGCTTTCCTTCTCCCGCTTAGCAAGACCATTGCACATTGACGTTATACTGTATCAAAGTGTCCGTACAGAAGACTTTCGTGGTGCGTTGGCGGCAATCATTTTTATGTACTCAAACTACCTTCCAGAGAACGGATTCCTTGAGAAATAGAAACGTAATACGCCTATTTAAGAGCTGAGAGTAATGCTCCTTGAGAATAATAGTGGCCAAAGGGCGAACTATTGAAGCAACATAAAAATTAATTTTAAGAAATTACGGAGTTTCACTTGCGAAAACCGCGACCAGATTATGAGGCACGCCGTAGTGAGGGCTCCGGAGTAATTTGGACCACCTGGGATTTTTAGCGTGCCCCTAAATTTAAGTACACGAGTGTTTTCGCATTTCGCCGCCAACTAAGTGCTGCAGTCGAGGTCAGGATTCGATCCCGCGACCTCGTGCTTAGCAGCCCAATATCAGAGTCGCTAAGCAACCACGACGGGTAACCATCGAAGCCAAAACAAAACTTTGCATGTTATAGCATGCCAAGAATACTACCCCCTCCCCTCCCGCAGGCCAGCGAACTACTTAAGTTCCTATCTAACTTCAAATACGAAACCAATTGGCCAAGTACTTGTAATATTAGGCGCCACCAAAATAATGTTTGCTCAATAAAAGAAGATGCTCAAAACAGGCGAAGAGGATAAGGGAGAGACAGCCTGTATCTCTCCCTTAAAGACCAACTATACATGGACTTTATGAACCAACTTATGAACAGTACTGTTAACCAATAAGCCAAGCGACAAGATTTATTGAAAAGAGTGTTTATGGCTGGTCTACATGACAAAAACCGCTGGTAAGAGAGAGCACTCATGCTTCTCGCTGTTGAAGCCTAATTTAGGAAGAAAAAGATCCCAGTAGTAAAGCCGTTCATCGTACTTACCATGCAGGTTAGGATATCTCCCTTTACTAAGGGATAGCTTGGATCGAATGTATTCGGGTGTTATGCACACTGTATGCAAATTATCGGCCAAGTAAATTAATGCGTATGAGACGGAAGCGGCGAAAGACGAGGCGCGGGTACATAATTAGTTCGCAGTTGACCAATGGTCAGAGAGGAGAGTTCACAGCGGGGAAAGTGTAGAACTTGAAGAGCAAAGCCTACCACAGTCAGAAACGTTTGGCTCTCATCTAACGCCGCAAATTGTTCACAACGAGACAGTTTGCATTAACATTACGTGACCGATGTATGTCTGGACTGCGTTTAGCCACGTCCGAAGTCTCCGCCAATGACGTTTCGCCGAACACTGGACTTCGGTTTCACTTTCGCACTGTGGCCACTCCGTTGTAGCCTCCTCTCAGTCCGCTGTGATGCGTACTAACGATGTTCCACGGCAAGCGGTCGTCTCGAACAGCTCCCCGTCGACAGGTATTCCGAGAGACGGGGAGCGTCACCTCTCTTGGGTGCCCGCCACCCTATACGTTCGGGGGCGGCAACATGGGTGGCGCTGAGTAAGTGCGCTCAGCCTCCCTTCGCTTGCCGAGCACGCTTTACCACGTGAAGCGAGGCCGAGTGTCTCTTTACTGTAAGTTCTTTCTCTGTATTTCTATTGTTCTTTCTTTCTTTCTTTCTTTCTTTCTTTCTTTCTTTCTTTCTTTCTTTCTTTCTTTCTTTTACCTCTTCGCACGCGTAATGGTTCGCGTTGTGTACTCACTGCTGGACAAGTTGGAAGAGCTCGCGGTGTAGTTAACAATGGATGCATGCAGGACTTAAAGCGTGCTCGTTCCGCGCTACGAACGCACTTTCAATGTTCCTTCGTGACACTGCATGGTACCTATGAAATAGTCCGATTAGTTTTGCATGGGCCAAGGGTGCATGACGTGTAAATGTGGTGTGCACTGTGCATGTACATACGTTTCCTTTGTTATCCGATTCATGGCGAGGAGCATGCCAGGCACGACGACAAGCAAGCGCATCAATTTCTTATTAAAGAGGCTTTTCTCCGTCCTGCTGTAGACAAACACCCACCCGGACGTTTAAACAGTTCTTGCTGTACGAGGGCCCAAGCTTCACTAGGCTTCGGTAGTGGTACAAACACAAAAGGCGGGCTCCCTGTGACTAACAGCCATGGCCGGGATAACCCAAACTATTGCATCCTGTTTTTTTTTATTCCAAACCCGCCATTAGCCCTTCGTGATAGATCAAAATGGCTCCTATCATGCCCATATGCATGGGTGGGGGCAACCCATCATTTTTGACCTATCACAAAGGGCTAACGGCGGATTTGGTATAAAAAGAGATTGGAATAGGCTTATGTTATCCCAGCCAGTACTGTTCTAGACTTGTGAAACTTTGTTCCAGAGGTCCGCCTGCATGGTTCTCAATAGAACGTATCAACTAACTTATATTCTTCCCATTGTTTCCTTCTCCCTAATCAAATGGTGAAATTACGAAGTTTTAAGCTCGTAAGTGCTCTTTGGCATTTGCCTTCGCTAATGGTACGTCCAGCGTCAAGATTGGCTGCAATTTTTCTTTCACGAACAATTTTACCTTAAGAGATTTTCTCTGATTGCAGGACCAGGCAATAATCCCTAAAGTCTTGCCATCATCATATTCATCATAATATTTACTCAACCATTAATTGTTCTTTATACGTCGTTCGTTGAAGCAAAACACAAGACGACACCGCAAAACCAGTGCATGCGCATATGTCTTAACGAAGTGAGCCGAACGCTGTATCTCGTGTCTGGGTAGATACATTAGTAACGCATAAAAACCCACAGATAAGCCTCTATTCGTGGAACGTGTCGCCACGCAGCTACGGGGGCATTTCGAAGATTGAAAGAAAAAATTCCGGCGGGTCGCATCTCATGCGATCAATGTTGACCTTAATGCGTTTGCCATGGAAGCAATCTACCGATTATACCGTCGCGAAGATCGACGCGTCATGTATGAAGTTAATATGGAGCCAGGTATCTCTCAATGCATTTGTTTCTGTACACGTTGCGCCACCTAGCGCCGCCGCCACGAAGTAAGCGCGTAACGTGTGTGTATATATTTTCATACATAATTATCCAAACATATATCACGCGGGTGCGATTCAGCCCAGCACCGAATAAATTGTAAAAGATTTTTTTTAGTCGTTGAAGAGCGGTACATACCCAGTGTCGTACCCAAGTTGGCGTGAAAGAGATAGAACTATAAAGAAAGGGATATATATATATATATATATATATATATATATATATATATATATATATATATATATATATATGGTCCGGCGGTTGCTTTGCAGAGCTTACATGTACTCATCAACACATCATCCAACACATTGACCCCGGCACTTCCCCTCTACCCGGGCTGACTGGGTGGAGGGCTTTGGTTCGGGCCAACGGTCCTTCCCGGACAAAGGGTCTGTTGTGGTGCAGCACAACTGAGCTACTGCACTCAACACACAAACAGCCATGTCGGTCTTACATACCATGGACTACCCAGTGACGAAAGTAGGCGGGAGAACGGTTAGAGGCAGACACACAGGAAAGTGCATGAGGTACGTATCCTAAGAATGCTAATCGCATTAAAATGTGCTTTCGTCGCAGTTTTGTTCCCGGTATAGGCGCTTTGACACCGCTGCACGCTGGCCACTCGATCGGCTCTCGAGACGCGGGACTAATTCAGCTCTTTGGTTTTCAGCTCTCGAGCACTGCTTCGAGAGCTTATGCCTCCTGCGACTTGAAGAAATGCGTTCTATACGCTTCTTTCACCCAGGACGGCGTTGCAAGGCACATTCCCACGCCGCGGTGCCGCAAACACGCAGTATCAGCGGTGACCTTTCAGTAGTTCCACGCGCCGTCTTTCGACATCTTCCCACAACTCGCGGTTGCCATGAGAAAGCCCGCTTATCTCCATACTTGACTCCACGGCGGGCGAAGACCTTGTCTTCTCCTCGTCGACGATTTGCAACGCCTGACATCTCGTTTATCCACGCCTCAGGGAAAGCCAGCAGACGTGTCATGTGCCCTGGTCAAATCGGGGGCGCCACGATGCGGTGACTGCACAAACCGTTCGTGAAATGCCTTTGGGTGATCATGATGAATTAGCCAGCTCCCGGTAAAGAGCTTGCAGAGAGACGAACGACGCGTGACCGGTCCTAAACGATTTGCGAGCGCACTATTGTGCGCGCCCGCAAAGCCCGGCCGGCTTAGGAAACAGACCCAGGCATGCCAAGCATGAGGTGGGTGGTCGCCGCTGCACCAGCGAAGGCTGCTGCTTCCGCGGACTCGCGTGGCAGCTGGAAGCCGAAGAAGGCATTGTTGATAATCCGGCGCCTTCAACTTGTAAACTCGGTCAACGGGCTTATACAGTTTAGACAAATTTATTTTCGCCGGCAACGCAAAAATGACTGAGCTATGATTGTAACGAGCGATGACGTCGGCTGCACATAACAACATGAGTGTGCAGTGGGGGGTTGGGTATGCTGTGCGTGTAAGCTCGCATATAAGAAAAGAAGAAAAAGAAAGAAAGAATGAAATCAGCGGGAAAATTCACAAAATTTTTCGTTTGTATAAGTGTTATCTGTCATTGGCTGGCCGCCTTCGCTAATAATATGGCCAGCATAAGGATTGGTTGACATTTGCTCTTACAAACAATTCTACCATGATAGGTTTTTGTGAATACAGGCGGCAGTTGTTGCAACTACAAAGACGCTAGGGGTGCTATGCAGGATGCTCCGATCTTTTCGCTCACTTGATTTTGCTCGATGGCAGTCAGTGAACGAAGATTCGGGCCCTAATAAGCAAGCTGTTTTGCAGGTAGATAAGCTAACGTTAGCTGAGACACAAGGTGCATACTCGCGGTAGAGACCAACGTTACTAGACTAGTAACGTTGGTAGAGACCGTATTACAAAAAAAAAGTGCACCCCGAGGGTGGTACTGGGAAATTTCCTCTTCCCGTTGGTGCGCCTGGCGCTCCGATATTGGCGTACGCGGATGATATTACTGTAGTCGTACCAGATAACAACTGTGTCGGTTGAATTCTATTGCCAAGCAAGTGGAGCAAGCCTCAACCATGCTAATGGACTTGCTTACTGAACCAGGTGGAGGGGGAGGGGAAAAGAAAAAGAGAGGGCAGGGATGTTAACCAGAAATGCGTCTGGTTGGCTACCCTACTCTGGGGGATGGAAAGGAGGGAATGGAAAGATGAGATAGAGAGAGGCAGGGGAAGGAAAGACCCGGTGAGCTCGCCCACACGCGCGGAGGGCCTGAGCAAATCAAAGGCGTTCACATAGGCCAGTCGCCCTCATGTTCTGAGCCAGGAGCATCAGGATTTGTCTGTGGCCTACCTTTCATAAAAGAAATCGAAAACTTGGCTATGTGTTCGATAGGCCAGGACCATCCCCAACGAATCGGTCCCGGGCAGAAGAAAAATTGCGGGGTAGAGTAAATGGCTATAGCGCGCTGAAATGTCCTATTACAGTTCATGCTAATATTATTAGAGCTTTGTTAACATCGTTTCTTATGTGTATACCGCGAGCATACTTCACATTCCTAAGGGAATAAAAGTGGAGCTACAGAAGATCATATTTCGCTTCCTCTGGTAAGAGAGACCAGATAAAATTAAACGAATGATAGTAAAAATTCCTACAATTTCGAGGAGGCCTAGGTGTTTCAGGCTTGAATGTAATGACACAATCTTTGCATACCAAGTGAACCCAAATAGCTCTAGATTCAGACATTCAGTTAACAAAGACTCCATGGTTTCGTGTTTTTTTTTTTTTTTTTCTCAGCACGAGAGTAGTTTCTTTTATAGGTCCCCCACTTCACCATTCCGCAAGCCGCTCAGAATTCCGTCTCCCGTTTTACAAAGAAGCCACAAGCGCGCTTTGCAAGTTAATATAGAACCCATCCCCGATTTAGATTTAAGAAACATTGCTGTCAAAGTTCCTGCTGAGTGCTTGTCCCTCAACCTGTCCAAAACCTTGTAGCACTACAGCAGACGGGCCGAAAAGAAAACGAGCTGCTATTTGATTTTGGCAGACTTTCTTGACGCTATGGAAGAGTATCATTCTTGTGGCGTTTCGCAAGAGGGTGTCTGCCAATGGGAAAATGAGCCTTTGCATCTGCTCAGGCCGGTCTCAACCAATACTGCCCATTCTGCAAGGATAAGGAAACACCAGAGCACATATTTTATGAGTGTCTGATCCCAGCAGCACAACTTGGCTAAACATATCTTCAAGCTGCCGGGAGTGCGATACCATGACTGTTCGATTTTTGAACCCACTTCCAAAAGAAGAGGCGAACCAGTTTACTCTCTCGATTACTGGGTGTATAAGCTACCAAGTATGGCTTGCGAGATGCAAAGCAACGTACGCGGGAAATCAGCCAGGCCTCCCCGAGGTACTGGCAAAAATAATGGAAGTTTGGTTCCACCTGAAAAGGGAGAGACGTCACTCGGGTACACTGTGGTCCTCCCAAACATGTTGCCGATCGATGATTATTTCCTCCCCATGACAAGGAATGACCTGCACAACGACTGAAAAAATCCTGTATTCTTTCTCGTGTTTCGTTTTTGTGGGCGCTGTCCAAGAATGGACCGGGAAAGATCGTTGTGGAATTCTGAAGAACTTGATCGCCACTTACGAAGGCGCTGGTTGGCGGCTCATACGAGGAGCTCTGGCACCGCGCGAGCCAGCCCCTCCGGAATACGGTGGCTCGAACTCATACGAAGAATGATATCCGCCTCAAATCAAAAACCACATTCACCCTCGTTGTGTTGGAGGCCTTGCTTGTGGCGGTTGTGAGGATGATGATGGTCAGCAGAGATTTGAACCCACATTAGGGGACACCACTTTATGAGCTGTCCTCTCGATCTTCCATCTGACAAAGAAAGCCCGGGACGCGGGACAGCAGCAAACAATAAAATGTCCAGATAAAGCCGCGCATCAAGCGGGCCCCTGCGTATGCCGATTCCTCGTTTCAAACACAAAAGGCTGGGAAATGTTACGCGCCAACGCCGCTTATCGTTATCAACGCAATATCGCAGCACCGTGACTGCCCCGCTAGATCTGCACAAGCGGCGCAAGCCGCTTGCGATGCCATTTCTGGGGCGCGATACGGACGTGTCTCCTCTTTCGGATATTATCTGTCTCTTCAACTTTTTT
The DNA here is from genome assembly GCF_038994185.2 of Dermacentor albipictus. Lineage (NCBI taxonomy): Eukaryota > Metazoa > Arthropoda > Arachnida > Ixodida > Ixodidae > Dermacentor > Dermacentor albipictus. Next base: position 103,848,859 of record NC_091824.1, on the reverse strand, counting down.
CGCGGTACAACTTAAGATGCAATACACTGCAAATTATATTAAAGCACATTCAGCGCACAACTGTCTATTCAACTTTTTCGCGGTACAACTTAAGATGTAATACATTGCAAATTGTTTTAAAGCACATTCAGCGCACAACTTGCACATCTTGAAATTCTTATACATAAACTACCATGAAGTGCGTATTAAACCTACACCAGACAAAATATTTTTCTATAACTTACTTGCGCAGATAATGAATGCACTGGGCGGAACGATAAACAAATGAAAGAAGGCACCAACGGTTCGAGCACGTGACTACCTTCTGAAGTAACGTGGGTGGTGATAACCCAAGAGCGAATATAGATAAACCAATGAAACTGGAGGCATGTCGGGGGTTGTATTTTTATGTTCTGATACCATTACCTCATTCATATGAGGGCGTCGCCAGAGCTCGCGGAGATACCGAACTTTGTCGTACTCGGGCCTTTCTGCATAAAATCCTACCCGTCGTGGTTGCTCAGTGACTATGGTGAGGGGCTGCCTCACACGGGGTTGCGGGATCGAATCCCGGCCTCGGCGGCCGCATTCCGATGGAGGCGGAATGCAAAACACCCTTATACTTAGATTTACGTGCACGTTAAAGAACCCCAGGTGGTCGAAATATCCGGAGTCCTCCACTACGGAGTGCCTCATAATCAGAAAGTGGTTTTGGCACGTAAAACCCCATAATTTAATTTTGATAGCATCCTAGATGGTACAAATAAATAAGACTTCCACATGCAACGTACGAATGCGGATACAGTAAGTAACATTTTGTGCTTACATGGGTGATCATTTTTGTTTTACGGAATTTTAAAAGGTCGCCTGTTGTAGATAACGTAGTACTCCGAGAGTAGTCTAGTATTTGAGCTAGATTATTCCAAGGCGGACGTTATTTGCATGAGAAATCGAAACACATATTCAACCGATTAGCAAGAATTCACTCATTAACTTCTTATTCATAACTTTGCAGTACACATTGAAATTTATTAATTGTAGCCGGTGAGGTTGCAAGGGTATCGACATTGAATGAATTTGCAGAAGGACACAAGTTCGGAGACATGCGCCAACAAACTCGTTGTAATAATGTGCTGTTGTTCATCGTACTTTTTAAACGAAATGCTGTTTTATGCATTGAAGCACAAAAGTAATTAGAACGCCCATGTATTTCTTCCCACATTTCGGGAAATATCTTGAAGCTAGTGTCGTCCTGGAAATTAATTTCAAGTGAATACGTCTTGCAAGGTCACCGGTTCCTAAATTGCTATACGTGGCATAAAGTAATTAAGAAACGAATAAGTCAAGTTCCGTTAATTCGTTGAATGTGTGTTTCGATTTCACGTGCTAGTAATGTCCGCCTCTTCCAATAATCCAGCTCAGGGACAAGAATTATGCTATCTGCCGCAGTTTTTTTTTTTCAAAAATTCCGTAATACTTACTAAGGATCACCCCGTAAACGTGCTCATTCCTGCATACGATGCTACAAGTCTATAGCAATTATAACAATCGTGTCTTGAGGTGTTAGCGCCGCAAGAATTTCCTGCCGTCTTAATCGCACCCGTAAGTGCATCGTAATGTTTTCTATTTGACAGCGTTCGGGGGCGCTCCCCCCATAAATTAATTTCAAAGACAGTGTGACAACTATTTCTGTACATGCATGCTAGAGAACCATTCTCGTGTTTTGCTTGTTATCGTACTCCCAAAGTGGCCTTGAGCTCGTGAATGTGGTAATAGTTTTCCAGAGCTGCTATGGATTTTTGCCCTTTAATTGTCGTCTGAGAAGCTAATTAAGAGGAGTACAATGGGAACAAGGAGCGAAAAGAATTCAACAAGCAAACACAAAGCAAATCGATCGTGACACTGTTTTCCATGGAAATATTTAATGTGGGACGAACTTGTACGTAATAAAAAAATAGGCACACGAAATAAAAGCAAAAGGGCATATCTATAGGATCAGGATGATCCCAAGCCTTCTTCTTCTGTTTCTTTTTTTATTTTAGCTCAGATAAACGATGGTAGTTTCGTTCTCGATAAACCACACAATCAGAAGAGAGAGAAAAATAGCAGGAAAGGTTTCGATGCGAATTTGCGCTAATTAAATTGACACATGTATAGAAGTGCATGTCAACTCATTCGTGCGCCCGCACACGTACCCGTAAGTTACTTCAGGCAATCGCATATGCATCAAACGATGTACCAGGCTACTTAAAAGAGAATTCAAACTCGCAATACAGGGAAGCGATGATCCTGCGTATGAAGCATTGGAAGTGTGGCTGGGAGTGAGGAGAAAACGGAGAGGGGGGTGGGGGGGGTGACCAACAGGTACATCGAGTCGGCACTGGGCTTGGCGTCGTACGAGTTCACGGCCTGAAGTTCACCGGGTAGATGGGCACGAACCGCTGGTAGTACCAGGGAGGCGGGAAGTAGTTATCCTTCGGGTAGACGTAACCCTGACGGTCCTCCTTGCGGTTGATGCACCGCCCTTGCCAGCACACATAGCCTCCGCAGCAAGGGTAGCTGCGCTGGATGCCGCACTGCATAGCAAGAGAGAACGCCGAGGGCCCGGAACTTAAATTATCAACTTTACGTTACCCAATCTCAACCTCTTCTAGCTAGTCGTCAGATTTTCGCACTATACAGTTGAAATCGAAAGCGAGAGAAAGCCGGATTGTGACGTCATATGTAGTTGTAAAAATTAGAACATATGCCGCCGTGCGTCACATTCGTCTTGCTTGGAGAACAACACTCAACCCGCCGTGATTGCTCAGTGGCTATGGTGTTGGGCTGCTGAGCACGAGGTCGCGGAATCGAATCCCGGCCACGGCGGCCGCATTTCGATGGGGGCGAAATGCGAAAACACCCGTGTACTTAGATTTAGGTGCACGTTAAAGAACCCCAGGTGGTCGAAATTTCCGGAGTCCTCCACTACGGCGTGCCTCATAATCAGAAAGTGGTTTTGGCATGTAAAACCCCGTAATTTTTTTATACAACACTCAGCACATCAAAGCTAATTTATTCGTTGCTGTGAACGGAGTTTTTGACAACGCTGAACACTGCAAGAAACTCGTGGGGCTGTATCCATTCATACAGTATACATTTATATAAAGCTATATCGCATTGGACAGGTCAAAGTGATAGAAGGAATGGACGAAGCGCTTGTCCACCCAGGCCGAATACGTTCTCGGTGCGACGCTGTCACAGTAAAAGCTCGTTCTTAAATTCGAACTTACAGCTAATTCGAACTGACGCCCTGGTCCCGCGGCACAGCCCTGTGTATTTCAATGGGGGAAAACTCCCGATAACTCGAACGCGTCGGTATCCACTACGGTTAATTCGAACTGGGAGCCCCTGGTTTACATGGCTAGCGCCACCTCTGTGTATGAGAGCGCAACTTCATGGCCGCGGCGAACAGCTGTTTCCATGGCGCACGCCCGCTCTCTGTCTGGCACGTGACCGCGCCACTCTGGTAGCGCCGCTGCTGTCACAGCTATTTCGCTTCCGCCGTGGACGCCGCGGGCACCAGTGCTCTGGCGTATGCTCGCGGAGTCGCGGCAAAGGAAACGCAAGCAAATGCATATTGCCGATTACTTCTTTAAATTTTGATTACTTTAACCCTGCCCTGTAAATAAACGTGTTTCGGAGCATAGATAGCATCACATATTTCGACATTAAGGCTCGCTGCTCACACATGTGCATGTCAGTGCTTGTTTCTGGCGTATAACTGACTGATAAAATAATTTCGTTCGCTGTTCGAGCTCCATGAACTTAATCTACGAAATCACCTGCTGCAAACGTGCAGTAGCTCCTAATTCGCGATAACGAGTCCAGGGGTGGCTACTTTGGGTTCTGCCCGCGCAGCGTGGAGCGATGGCCGTTCATTCTGGCACCCGCCCGCTAATTCGAATTCCGCTTAATTCGGACAATTTCATGGTCCCCTTCGAGTTCGAATTAACGAGCTTTTACTTGTACTTTATTAAGCTATATTATAACATGCGCCAATCAACCAACCCGAGTTTCCATTCTTTTGCATTCCAATGCACGAATTGCGGTCATCTAGATCCGCAATGCAAATTGCTGTCATCACTGATTTCTTGCGTCGCTCAGATAGCGCTACGTACATATACTGCAGCGACCCTTCTATATTCTTCTCCGCGTAAATTTAGTGCGCAGTCATTCTTAATCAACTCGCGCAACTAGAGGGGCTTCGGTACCGGAAACGTTTGGGAAACGTACCGAAGGTTCTTTCTGAGTTTGGGCATTCTGCACGTAAATCAAGGTTAGGCATTATTTAATTAGTTAATCACATTTTGGCCGTCTATTAACAATATTAATAGGCCTAAGTAACATCCGGCGTTGCGACGGCACTCATCAGCACAAAAAAGGAAAACGGGGATAAAAGAAAGAAGAAGTCCTAGGTTAATCAACCCCCCAAAAAATGCAAGCATTGAAAAAAAAAAATTACGAAATAGAGAGCGATCAAAAAAATACGTGTTTCCGCCCGGGATCGAACCGGGGACCTTGCGCGTGTGAGGCGCACGTGATAACCACTACACCACGAAAACAGGGATGGAGGATGCCTTCCCTGGCTGGTTGCCAATCTTTCCAGCGAGAACGCTTCCTCTTCCGATGGACAAGTGTTTCGCTTGTTCCATGACACACGACATTAAAACTTCTTTCTGGGCGAGTTGGTGCATACTTGACATAAAAGTTGTTACAGCGCAAACACATGCGACCACAAAGTATGAAGGACGGGACACAAGCGCTATGCCATATTTGTGTATGTGGAACGCTTCCAAACTGACGCGCACCGTCGCTTCGGCACTCTTGCCGAGAATCTTCGTCTCTCCCAGTCGAGCCTCGCATCCTGTGCATTCAATTACGTGCGCGCAAAAAAAAAAAAGACACACGACACACATTCCAAACCTCCCCGCTTTTTTTTTTTATTTCTTGTCTCAGGTGAGCGACGGCCAGTTTGTTGTCAATAAAACACGGAATCAGAAGGAGAAAAATAATGTGCAATACGCATTTACTTACATTGAAAAAAAATTACGAAAGAGAGCGATAAAAAAAAAAGCGTGTTTCCGCCCGGGATCGAACCGGGGACCTTGCGCGTGTGAGGCGCACGTGATAACCACTACACCACGGAAACGGGGATGGAGGGAGGCTTCCCTGGCTGGTTGCCAATCTTTCAAACGAGAACGCTTCCTCTTCTGTTGGACAAGCGTTTCGCTCGTTCCATGACACACAATACACTCTTTACAGAATTGTCTACAATTTTTTCATTGACACCTTTGCTCTGAATATAATGTCTAATGAAGCTAGTTGGTTAATGAACAATAACTAATTATGTAATTTGGCGAAATACGAATGATAGTCTGACTCGCTCCAAGTGACGGCATACAACATTACCTTGTTTCTGTCCAGCTACGCCGCACTCGCATATATTTAAAATTTTGGAGCAAGTTACCAGGGACACCACGTATATGATTCTATATTGCTACTACAGCGGAATCATATGCGATGGTGGTTGCGTCGTGAAACTCCTTTAGAAATCGGTAGCTTCAAAATGGGTAAAGATATAGTTGAACTGCATTTTTCTTTAAAACTTGCAGGATGGAGAAAGTCGGGAGTTCAGTTACTCCGCGCCCTTGCCGCTCCTCGCCATCGCCTGCGAGTACCAAGCCTGTCTTTCTTTTTTTTTTTGAATTCAAGAAACATGATGTCATTGCTTGGGCTCTAATCTTGTTTAATATTACCTCATTCGCTGTGCTGATTACAGTATTCGAGCTTTTGAACAGACTACATTTATTATTTTTGTCTGTTGTGAACATTTACTTACTTATTTATTTATTTTTTGTTGTGAAAAACAGGACGGGACGAAAAATGGACAGTTCAATAGCGTGAAAGAAAAGAAAAAAAAATGTTTCCGCCCGGGATCGAACCGGGGACCTTGCGCGTGTGAGGCGCACGTGATAACCGCTACACCACGGAAACGGGGACAAGTTGGGTTCTCCAGCGTTGGTTGTCATGCCATTGAACAACATCTCGTCACAAGGATTGCGTGTAGTGCTGCTGATTCTAGGGAAAATTTCCTATATCTATATATTGTAAGCCTCGCTCAGGGAAAAAAGGCAAATTTTACCAAATCTAGAGAAATTTTTCGCTCAGACAGTGAAACAATGGAACGGCTGACGCGACTGCGTGTTTTCATTTCAGTCATCGCAAATAGCCTTTTGCGTAAGCACGCGAAATATGAGTTCACTGCCCTGCAGCGCGGGAAACGGATCTTGCGAAGTAAACGACAGGGTGCGAAAGCCAAGGGCTCTTTAAGGAGGTGCCGCTACTGTGATTTTTGCCGTTCCGACACGTAGCTGTGCTGTTGATGTCTGCGCACTCTGAATGCAACACTTATCTGTATTCAGTAAAAGAAACGTTTGTTGCAACACCAAACAAAGCAGCAACGGCGAATCTGGGCGCACCTGCCGACTATGCACCGGGAACCTGCACACACACACACACACACACACACACACACACACACACACACACACACACACACACACATATATATATATATATATATATATATATATATATATATATATATATATATATATATATATATATATATATATATATATATATATATAAAGGCATTCCTGTTTGCATAGAAACTTGCACTACGACATTACTGCAGCTTGAGCGCAGTGGCTTCATTATTTGAATATTTTGAAACGAGTTCCGAAATAGATTTAATCCATAAAATGTGCAATAGATCTTCATAGTACGAACAAAAAAATTTTGCAGAAATCATTATGACGAACTCATGAACCAATACATTCTGCAACCATCTAGGGAAATCTAGGTAACCTTCAAGATCCAAATTGGGGCGAAAACTGGCTTTGGAGGTTGGCAGCACCGATTTCGTGTGTCGATAACGTTCTAATTCACGATGCCTCACGCGTGGATCTTGAAACACAGAAACTCATTCTGAGATGGCGTCAGACTAACCAAGTAAAGTTATTTATTTTCGCGCTGGAAAAGACCGCGTGTGACCCTATACATCGCGGAAACCCGGGTGCTCTCTGACCTCCCCGTACGCGTACCTCTTGAAACCATGTCCTGCAGGCGGGTGGTCCAGGTGGGTACTGCCCTTCAGCGGTATCCCGCAGGATTACAAACAGGAAACAAACAGCTAGGAATGTCGTGCTCTTGGTCCGATCTGCACACAAAAAAAGAAAGAGTTAAATAAGCAATTTTCAGCGCGAAATTTCATATTTCGTCTCGTGCACGAAGTGGCAGCAGTATTGAGCAACGTTGCGCTAGTTCGTATTGCATGCTTTTGAAGTGGGAAACAATTAACGCCGCAAGACGAGGGCCTACAGGAAGTGGACAACACAGGCACTGACTAACAACGTTGTTTTCATTGCAACAGGGCAATATACAGAGTGTCCCACATAACTTGAGCCAAGAATTTAAAAATGAAAGGCGCGTCGGAAGCGAATTGAACCGAATGCATAATGTTGGCACTGGCCTAGGTTTACTCGCGCTATTTTTTATCTTCCCCTTAACTAAAGGCATAGCTATGTTTAATTAATGAACTTTTTAAGTATTGGCTGCAGACCCCAAGTGTGATTCGCAAAGTTGTAGAGCACGTTCAGAAGCCACCGATCGAATTGTTTTCTTTACGATACGTCTCACGTGGTCCTTTTTTCCGGGCTGCAAAGAAAGCCCGCGAAATTTGAAAAAAGACACGCGATGGAGCGTTTGCGAAGTGTTATCGTGCTGTTCTCAAGCGTGCGTTCGGTGAACAAGGTCGGCTCCTTTCGGATGACGGCGAAAATGCATGCTGCTGGCCCAGCGCTGCCGGTGAGATAAAGAGCGCCCTGCCGCTTCCTAGTCGGCAGACAGGATGCAGCCGATCTTGTTCACTGAACGCACGCTTGAGAGCAGCACAATACCACTGCGCAAACGCTCCGTCACGTGTTGTTTTTTTCATATTTCGCGGGCTTTCTTTGCAACCCGTAAAAAAGGACTACGTGAGACGATACGTAAAGGAAACAACTCAATCGGTGGCTTCTCAAGGTCTGCGTATCATATCTGGGGTCCTAAGCCGGTAATTAAAATTTTGGATAATTAAACTTAATTAGTGAGTTATGGGGAAAACAAAGTTGTCTGAGTTATTGTAGGCCATTGCGAATAGTATGCGTTTGGTTCAATTCGCTTCCGACGCGCCTTTCATTTTTAAATTATTAACTCAAGTTATGTGGGACACCCTGTATGAAGCAAACCCAGCCTCTCCCCCCTTCCCCCCCCTCATGCGCACACTCATCGTAGTGAAAAAAAATATATATGAACCTGACGAATAAAGATCGCCAAGAAACGTGCCTAACAAAAAAAAAAAACATGAATCGCTTTATATATTGCTCGCTTTATATGTTGCCCTGTTGCAATAAAGACAACGTTGTTATAGTCTGCACCTGTGTTGTCTACCTCCTGTGAGTGTTCCTCTTGCCGCGTCATTTCTCACTTCAAAGGAAGCAGGAGACCATATAGCATATAGTGCAGAATTGAACCTCGATACAGCAAACTTCAAACCGAAGCAGAGCTTCGCTGCTTCCGGTATTCGTTATGATGCGAAGTCTCTCATACGGTGGCTCTTTCAATCAAAAGGTGGCGCGTAGAAGCACTAGTTTCTCCGGCATTTAATCTACATAGAACAAGGAGCTAAGCCTTTATTCGAGGTAAGCCCTGTTTACTTTTGACAGACGACGCAAGTACTCGACAACATGTTTTCTTTCTTTTTTGGACATCTCAGAGGAAACAGTGAATCCATGATTTACCTTTACAGATAGTTCCGGTTGTTGCTTGGATATATCATGTTTTGGGCTGTGTTCGGAAAAAGGTTGCTTCTCTAAGACGGATGCCAAAAAGGGATTTGCATTTTCTGTTTTTCTGTTTCGTTGTGACAATAGAACACGCTCACTGTAATAAAAATGAACGTCATATTGTAAGCTGAATCTTATATTACGTGATTGTATGTAATAATTCCTTGTCAGAGTTCTTTACACTGAGGTCCTTCAACGTTAAGTTAGCGTTTTTACGATACATACTCCTGTCAACCGAATGGCGGAAAACGAATGGGAGTGCGCAGCATCTCATTCATAAAATCCTAATATCCATAATCCATATAATCCATAAGATATCCTAATCATCCGCGACGTTATAAGTTTTGGAAAACGTAGCGCCGAGGTTTATTAAATGCTTAATATTTCAAAAATAGTTACATGACACTATGAGGAGATAAATAAAAAAAAAGTAGACCCCGTGAGCATTCGTCAGTTTTTCCTGCAGTACGAGCACTCAAATAGGAAAATATTCCTTGGAAATCGATGACAGCATCATGACGTCAGGGGCATCTCTGTTTCGATGCGATATGAAAAAGATTTATGAATATTGGTCTTCACTATTCCGTCTGCCGTAATAGGCAGCCCTCTTCCGCTGAATTTGCCCGTTTTCTTGAAGCGTATATAATCTACCATGATTTTTTTTTTAGTTTAAGGTTTGCCTATATAGAGCTAGAAGTGGTATAAGTGGAAAGTAATGTCCCTTTAAATCACCACAGCGAACAGGCATGTTGCGCGTGCAGTGGGGAAGCGTTACCAAGGATATAGCTGACGGAAAAGCGAGCTAGAAGTCTGACTTATGTAAACTCCTTTGGTACAAAGCAGTCGAAGTACATAGGCCTTGATTACATAGTGTGGGGCGTCTTGTTATTAAGTTAGTATAGGGCCGTCCTCAAGCAGATCCGCTGGGCTGGAAGGCAACTAGTGAGTGAAGGTAGCGGCCCGTGGGGCGCGCGTAACCATGGCACAGAATGGTTTCAGGGCAGCCAGCGAGTCGGAAGTCTATACCCGGTTTGTCGATTCCTAATAACTAAGGTGTTGGTCTGATGGGCGAGTTGCGAAATGTCTTTTTTTTTTTTCACTTGTCAATGTTTGATAAGGTGTTGACCTGTGCAGCGCTCTGTCCTATGTTCTGGTAATTTTGTGTTTCCGTGAGTATGCTGCGCTAATATAACTGCCATGGATTGTCACTCCTCGTCCATTTAACGTATCCAATTTAACAAGACAACCAGATCGAGCTGCAGTGCCTAACCCGCGCTCATTAGGCCTGCGAGTCTCGCGACACGACATCTTGAATATCGCCGTATGTACATCTCGTTGCTAACTTGCCATTTCGAAAAATTGACTATACTTGTAACGAAACAAATTCGATATAGAATAAATTATACCGGGATCACACACACACACGACCTATTACGCAGTCTACGTACACTCAACCTCAGTTTGTATCTACATATAGAACCGAAGTAATAAGCGCTGGTTGTTAACGCGTAACATCTTTGTGTTCCTAAGCTCTGCAGCCCAATTTGGTGCTGTTGCTTTCCCGGGACATGCACTAAACAGTCAACACGAATTACAGGTGAACGCCAACGTTGTCACTCATAAGCATTCCCCTACATAGCTCGCGGAATTCAGCAAATTAAACTCTATGGAGGTGGAGGTTCAGCACCGTTTTACAAAGGCTTCATCTTAACACCAGAAATGGAGAGGAAGGATGCGGTATCAAGAACTTGAGCTGTGTCCTTCATAGACGGTAGCTGTGATCTAGTGCAAAACGCGAAACACAAAAGAAACCCGCAGACTAAAGACTATATAAAGTTTTCTGTTCACTACTGTCCTGTGCTCATTTTATTATGTTGTATATCGACCGCGTCACGCTGCATGAGCACATGCATGAACGCCGGTTCTCGCCAGATCACAAAACCTAAGGAGCAAAGTGCTCAATGAGTCTTTACGGAGAGGGATTGATTGAACCATACTTCGGAAGGCCAACTGATGATGGCTCCTCTAGCCAATTGCATAGTCAAGCGCCGAGCGTGTACGCACCGAATGCCCGATGGCTTCTGTTGATGTACCACCGGCCCTGCCCATCCCTTCCCACCGCGGCGATTGCGCAATGTCTGCCAACAGCGGGTTCCCATGAAAACCCTTCTCTTTTCTCTTTCATGATTCTGCATCCTTCCCCTTATGTACTGTATTTACCTCTTTGATTTTATCCATGGCAGCGAGAGAGTTCAGGTACTCGCAGTGATATACGAGGCATATATATAGTGTCTGTGGCCACCGCGTCTTTCATAAAGTTCTCCCGCTATCACGACCCTACTTGTTGTTTTTATATCAATCAATCAATCAATCAATCAATCAATCAATCAATCAATCAATCAATCAATCAATCGATCAGTCAATCAATAAATCAATCCTTATTGAGATAGAGTTACCTCCCATCTATATATGGCAGAAAGCGCCCCGATATACCCATTCTCTATTACCCACATATAGAGGTGGTGTTCCAGTTACTTGTGTGCATGAAACGACGTTTTGTTAACAAATTAACTGGAACGCCAATGCATTTCCCCGCAAGGTTCGGGAATTCATAACGCGAAACTGGTGTCATCTTGAAAATTCGTTCCAAGTGGATTCGCCTTGCGAACTCCACAGCTATATAATTAGTAAATTGCAATATCGGCCATGATGTAATTAGTTAGGAACTTAATTAGTGAATTTTTATTAATTTGTCGATCTTGCACCTAAATTTTTTGTGCAAGTATTGTCCGCCGCTTCGAGTTAACCAGCTAATAACTAGATATGTGAGAGTTGCCACAGGCAACTTTTAAAGATTTTCGAAAATGTTCGCTCAAACATCCTGCATAGTGACACAGCTTCATTCTCTCACTCTCTCTCTCTCCCCCCCCCCCTCTCTTCTCTCCTTGTTGGCTAACATCGTGAGAAATTCGTCGACTCCCCCTACTAAATACGCACGCCGCCCATCACAGCTGGCATTCCACCCTCTCATGCATGGTGTACAGACAAAAGAGGCTCGTATTTCATGCCGCTGAACAAGAGCTCGCATGGGCCTCTACATGTATACCCCCGTCGGACGCGTTGGCGAAAGTCTCACTGCTTCATTATGCAATAGAAGTGAGGCATGCAGACAGGACACAAGAGTAGAGAAGTAGACAACACGAACGCGAACGAACGAATTGGCGTTCTTGTTGTCTACTTCTCTACTGTTGTGTCCTGTCTGCACGCCTCAACTTCTATTTTGCTTTATGAATCCTTACCAACTAGCTCAGCTTTTTGTCGTTCTTCACTGATTCGTGTCATATGAGCCGAAAACATGCATGCATGCACACGTGCGGAGGCAACGCCAGGAAGGATCCACTTACGTCGCGGCATATTCGGCGCCCGCGCAACTTGGCAGGTATATGCACACCCCTGCGCTCGACCTCTTGCGCCGGGAACAGTTCGATCTCTGCTGTCGGGCTGTGGCTAATTGCGTCGCGGTGCGGAGACGACGACAACGGCGCTCTCTCGAAGGCCCGAGGCGTCTTTCGTGTTCGAGGAGCGTCAGCCGGTGGAAACCGAGAAACAACTGTTCGCACTACAACTATACTACAGCAAACTGGCCAGCAGTCGTCGCGTGCTGTTGTTATATAACCACGGTAGAATATGCGTCGCCCACGACGCACGCGCTGTACGCAGACGCAGGGAGAGCTTGAAAAGCACGGTTGGCTCCCGCGAGCGTAAACATGGAGGAGTACATATACTTTTGCCGGTGGAACATAGTACGCTTGTTGCAGGGGATGTGCGTCACCGAGAAACCCGCGTTCTCAATATAAGCTCTTTTCTCTCCCTCCACTCGCACCCCCCCTGCTGAAACTGGTGAGCAGTTTCGCGTAACGCGTCCTTTCAAAGTCGTTGTGTCTGTGGAACGGTGATGGATGACTTGGCAGTATAGTCATTGCAGTACATGCATGCTGCGTGCCCGAAAGCGAAAACCCCACCCCCATTAAAGGAGGAAAACAGCAATTATAGTTAGGTATATATACACAGGGAACGAGGACAAAAGCTGGCCGTATGATTTTCATGTTGCCTTTCTTTTTCTTTCTTTTTCGTCCTTATAGTTTCTGTAGAGCACCTTTGCAGAACGGCGAAGGAAAAATGAAGAAAGTTTGCTATCACGAAAAGCTTACGAGATGATATTAAAAAAAAAGCTCGTGTGCATTTAGTAGATGCTGCGCACGATTTGGCGAAATGGCGCGTTCGAGAGAAACAATGTAGAATAATACGAAAAGCTTGAAGAAGAAAATAAACACTTCAAGGGTCATGAGGTCAGGAAATCTGACACACCCTTGTAATTATGCGGCGTAACCAACTCACGCTGAACCAAAACAAGCAAGCGTCCAGTGCAAACTTTCAAGGAAGGAAGTATATCGCGGCACTCTCGCATCTACGTGAATATCCAGCTTAAAGCTAGGCGAAAGAAAATATCGAGGAAAGAAACAGGACAACGAGAAAAAAGTACAAAGTTATACAACCTAGGTATATTCAGCAAGCTCAGTGAAGTACTATATATAAGAGAAAGCCCACTTCTCCTCACTCACCGTGGTCCGCTTCGCATTCCAGCGCCATCATAACATTCCGCCCTTACTAACATGCCGATTTTTTCAAGGACGATGACTTCTGCTCGCTCGAGCTATGCATGACAAATATAGACCGCAAATTTAGCTATCCTTAAGCGCGTGTACTCGGAATCAAGGACTGTGGAATCGACGAGACGTATGCCGGGAGGCCGACATAATACGCTGCCCTCGCGTCGCGGCGCGGCCTAATGGCTTCTGGCGGGCAGGAAAACGAACGCGACATAACGAGGGGACCCCATGCGGAAACACGGCCGTCGACGAGCCGCGCGTCCTCGCTCGTCTTTCTTTGTGCGTGTTGTGCTCACTGCGCCCAACGCGCGCTGCCGGGGAGGCGCATTGGCGGCGATGCAGGCCGGCGAATGGCCTCTGTGACAGCTGACGGGACGCGCTTCGGCGTGGCGCGTTCGTGGCGATCGCGCGGCGGATGCCGGCGCATTCCGGCACGCGTCTTGACGCACACGCAGTCTGAACCAGGGGGATGTGAACCACCGGAAAGCACGTAGAACAAAAAAAATCTCAGTTCCACCCCGAAAGGCGAAGCACCGATCGCGATAGCAAATTAGTTCACACATTCTATCATCTATTCTAACCAACTAGCCCGTCAACGTGTTTTAACTAAATTAACCAGCATGGTGTCACGTGCGCACAGGTAAACATGAACACATCTCGCTCGATGAGCGCAGAAACTCGCTGTGAAAATTCTGGAGTGAGGAATCGCGACAGCAGCAAGCGAATTGACCTTCATGCATCTCTCGTTTCAGCGTGAACGAAACGTCGAAAGCACATCGCATGCGAAGCTACCGGCACTAAGCGCACTTTGCAAACATCGCAGATCGCTTTGAAGATGGGGCCCGCGCGGGCGCGCACTTAGCCACGTCGCAGACCACTTTCAAGACACTCGAATGCCGGCAACGCATCCATACGGCGTCCGCCAAAGGCGTCTACCACGGCGTCCGCGATTCGCGTGGCAACGCCGTAGTAGACGCCGCGGTTGTGTCCGCTCTGTACGGAGCGGCGGGTGAGGAGGACATCGAGGCACCGTAGCAGCCGCTGGAGAAGAGCGTCCCTCCTCCCTCGCCTCACCTGCCACAGGAGAGGACACGCATCCGGGCCACGTTCCTCGCTCGCGCACGCGAGATTGAACCGGGTTCGCCGGCTCACCCTCACACGATTTCACTCATACGGAATCTCACGGCGACGGCGACGTCAGAAATTCGCCTGGAGTGTCGATATAATTGCTACCGCAATAAAACAAAGATGGAATTGATGTGATCTCCGCTCGTAACATATCGAAGCAACCTCACGAACCTTGCCGTGGACTGCATTTGCCGATTCCCAGCTTCCAAGACGTATTCGCGGATTGTGTACCCTGCAGTCTGCCGCGACAGACCGCGCCACTCCCATCTCCGGAACTTTCTAGCTCTCGTTCACTGGCGTGCAACCAAAGAGGGGCTTACACACTCCCATGAAAACTGAGGCTATCAGCGGCGTAGCGCCATGGTGCGCAGGAGACGGCATGCTCCATAGATGAGAGCGAATACAATTAAATTGTTTACATCTTTGCAGCATACCGCATTGGTCTCGAAAAGAGCGCTTCATAATCTAGGGTCATCAGCAGGAGGAAGCAAGCGTAACATATGGACGGTGCACGCGATATCCCATTAAAGGAGTACTGACACAAAAAATATCCATGTAGTTTTTTCTGCTTTAATAAGTAGTTAATGACCCAGTAATCACGGCACGAGACCTCATTTACTTCAGAGCGCGACAGGTAATTATCTGCAGTCTTTTTTGTAGCGACCAGTCCAAGTTTCGGTTTCAGAGAGCAACGAAACGGTCCACCGGGAGTTTAAACAAAGTGGTCACGTGTTCGCAAAAAACCATGACGTATGCTCTGCCGCGCAGCCAGCGTGCGGCGCGCCGCCACGCGAGCTTCGTGTTGCTAGTCGTCTGCTACGCCTTCACGTGGTTTGCCATGTCCTCGCCATCATCGTCGTCGTCGTCCTCGTTTTCGTCGTCCAGCGGCGACGATTTCCTGCATGTGGGAGTCGCCGCCGTATTAGACGTGGCCAATCACTTTCAATTTGACCCACTGGAGAGCAGCGACTCGGATATTGCGGGCGGCCGGCGACGGCGAGCACGTGTAAAGAGCACGTGTAAAGCCGCATGGCAGCCAACGAAAATTCGTGACGTAGCCACATGACGTAGCGTTTTCTTGGCTATTTACAGACCCGGGTGATGTCAATGTCGCGAGGTGCTCTGTTTTACGGTTGGCTGCGCGCACGTACTTTAAAATTGATTTTAAATATGTTCTAAGCGATATTCGCCGCTGATATTTTACACACGATGTGTGTGTGACCCACTAAATCGATCTCACAAGTTATCTCGACTTCAAATTTTTGTGTCAGTACTCCTTTAACAGACTGCATGTAAACTCTGCTTTTCAACAAGATGATGTGCGTGTCTTGTCGACAACAGTCACAGAAAAGTGCACGTAAAGAGAAGGAGGTGCTGAATTTTTGGCTGAATATAAACTAAATTCAGCTAGCAGTCGTAAGACGTCAACATCTGCGGTATATTAGCGCACAGAAGCCATGTTGTATAATGAAATGCGGTCACGTTAAAGCAATTTAGACGCCGGCTTGGGCGATCAAGAAGAGCTGTCTTCTTCCCCACCCTATGAATAACAGTGCAGTGAAGTGGGAGATGCGGAGATTTCATTCGGCCCCATTCCAGCAACCCCGCACGGAGAGGAAAACTACACTAATCTTGTGGAGAAGAGGGATTTCATTGCGGTATTGACTGTGCGAAGCAAATATACCGGTTGCTCCACGAAATGAGCTGAACATTAAAAATACGCAAATGCATCGTAGCCGGACAGAACTAAGTTAATATTGTTGGCCACCACTTGGAGATACTCAGATTATATTCCGAATTCCGCCTAATTACACAATTTTTCTTAATTAATTTTTCAACTTGTCAAATATTATAATTAGATGAGAAGTGTCAATGAGAAAATTGTAGAGCGATATGAAAAACCGCCAATAGACCTAGTGAAGTGGCGAGACTTCAAGAAGTATACAATGTATACGAGCACATGATAGAGAAAACTAAAATAACATGAAGGAAGAAGATAAAACAGAATACAATTTTATAGTTTCTGATACGGCAATGTATAAGTGGCAGGAAGTGAAGTGCTGGAGCTGTGACACTGTCGTGCTTCTTTACCTCTAAGAGCACCTTTGCTGTAAAGTACAGCGAAGCGACTTCGACGAGCTCTTCTACACTGTTTCTGAAGGCATTTCGCTAAACTGGATGCAATATGATTGCTTTCTGAAGTTTTTGAGCCCACTATATGCGCGTTCGGCTCCGTGCGCCGAACACTAAAAGGTCACTTGATTTAACAGTACAACTTTCAAACAATGTTTCGAGTGCACGCAGCTCTGAGACAGCGGATCGTACCGCTTGTAGTAAAAAGTGCCTTGTCAATTTTTCATTAGGGCGTACTAGTTAATATGAAAAAAAAAAGCGTAACCGAAATGCGGCAGTGATTCTGGCGTTGGTGGAGCGTCGTTACGGTAGCGCACCTAGCCAATTGTTGTAGATTTCCGACCATTAATATGCTCTGTCCTTGCCTGATCGTTTCCAACGACGATCGAGTTATAGCAGAGAAATTCAGCAATAGCATTTCAGATGGTATTGCAGATAATGAAGCTATATACCAACAACACTGTATAATTTTAATGCGCTGACAAAGGCTATAGCTCCCGGCCACGCTATATATGTGGACACGTTGACCTGCTGTTGCTGCTGCTTGGACTCAAGTTTCTGATGCTGGACCACTCAATGTGCAGCCGCGTCTTTGGCGCGTCGAAATAAGGGGCTTTGGCAGAATAAGGTGACTGTACGTAGCAAGTATACGTCGACTGGGCATGAAGTCAGCCTTCACAAAGTACAGGCCTGGTTTTTCAAGAAGGGGCAAGACGCGTACGTATGTATACGTTGCTTCACCAGCGCGTGCTCCATAGGCAGCTTTCAAGCAAACTAACACTTTTAACACGTAATAAAACGTTAACACCCTCTGAAAAAATTAATGTGGAGAATGGTCAACCACTGCAAGAAAATTGCGCCCGTCCACCACGCGTGCCAACGCTTACTATACAGTTATCCCTCAGTTTAGAACTACCGGCTCAATCCTAAACCTTAATGTAGGCTACCCAGGCAGAATAAGTGAACCATGGCATAAAGGATAACATAAAATAGAGCACATGTTTCTTTTCCCTTCGTTGCTACGCGATCGAAACTAAAAATGTCGGTATACTGGGCCCATGTATCACTTCCAGCCAGAGTTAAAAGAAGCGACAATTAATGCTACCACTCACTACCTGCAATCAGCCATCAGTAAGTCGGTACAGGCGGAATTATGTTTACTAAAGATGCCTTTCCGATTCCCACGGAACCAATGGACATTTCATGCTAAATTCAGTCAACCGATACTCCTATATACCTATGAGACTCAGTTAGGAGAGATCATGAAAAGATGGTGCTCCGGTCACTTGCCTGCCATGTTCCTCCCGAAGAGTCGGTAACAGTGCCGGCGAACCACAGTGTCAGTATTTACAAGTATAGATCAGGCAGCAGCGGCAGCAGCACGAGTGACTCTCAGACTATCTGGCGTCCGCACGTTTGCTTGCTTATAGTGGCGATAAGCAGGTGTGTCCACGTGAATATCTGGCAGGCCTCGCGTTCCACTTTTCTTGGCGTTGCATCCCGTGTCGATGGCCCGACGAGCCAATGTGGCACCGATATAAAACATTCAGCGGCCGCATGGGTCCACTTGCGACGGCGCCGTGTCATGCTTGCGCGACCGCGGCGGATGCACGCAGCAGGAAGCTGCGGGCTTTCCGCACCTTTGCCCGGCCGCTGTCCCGTTTGTCGCACGCAGGGTGAGCGTAGTTTGTATCGATTCGACGCGGCTTAGTCATGCATAAAAACTATGGTGCCGATTAAAGTATTGCGCATTGTATAGTACAGACCTCGCAGAACAGGGAGAGAGAGAGAGAGAGGGTGCGAGTAAAATACTGCACGCGGAAGGCGTCGTTTGCAACTAGTTGTTCGGGCGTTCCCTGTAAAGAGCAGTGTAACGGTGCTCATGTATACGGGGAATGTAAGATAATATATGAACGCTGCCCCACAGTGCCACAACTCTCACGTTCTGTTTACGCTCTTGTGGAAGCATACGTCCCATTCCGGGTGCAATACGCTTTCCACTACAAGAGATATATATACGACGGATACACTCGCGATATTGTTCGAGAGTTGATTCCAGAAACGAAAGATATACATTGAAGGAGGGCCAAGCAGGAAGAAAAAACAAACAAGAAAGGGACAACAAGCGATGCGCGCGCACTCCACACATTAAAAGGCAGTCGCAGTCACGAAATGTTTAATATAGTATTATAGCCTCTAGAGTTTGTGAAGGAGTGCGTTTACCGAGGTCAATTACTCACAGAGGAACATGACCATGAGAAGTAAATTTACAGACTAAAAATGGGGTAGAGGGCATACGACATGCATTGCCAGATCCTCAGTGCGATCGAGTTTGCCACTATCATTGAAAAGGTAAGGTGTGCAATCACTGCATTCTACCATTGCTAACATATGGGGCAGAAGCTTGCAGGTCAACAAAAAAGCTCGAGAACAAGTTAAGGACCGCGTGCAAAGAGCGATGGAACGAAGAATGTTTGGCGTAACGTTAAGAGACAGGAAGAGAGCGGTGTGGATCAGAGTAATGGGGATAGCCTATATTTTAATTGACATTAAGGGAAAAAGAAATGGAGCTGGGCAGGCCACGTAATGCGTAGGATAGTTAAGCGGTGTACCATTACTATTACAGACTGGGTGCCAAGGGAAGGAAAGCGCAGTTGAGGGCGGCCGGAAACTAGGTGGGCTGATGAAATTAGAAAATTCGCAGGCTCAAGTTGGAATCAGTTGACGCAGGACAGGCGTAATTGGAGATCGCAGGGAGAGGCCTTCGCCATGTTGTGGACATAAAATAGACTGCTGTTGCTGATGATGACCGAGGTTGGGGGGTTGGGGGATAGGAAGTGCGAGGCCAGATGCATTCACTTGAGCGCACTGTTGTTTTATGCTTTTGTGGCGGTAAAGTTCGTGGGTTTATCTTTGTAAAGCTTGACGCATGCAGACATTACTTAGCAGAAAAACCGAATTGGGGCCTTATATCGGGCACCTGTATATACGAGCTCGCCACGCGTCACTTAATACGTGGAACGGGCGTGCTGCTTAAGTCTCTTGACGAGTGATCATGCACGCTTTGCTGCCTTGCAAGCTGGAGCATATGCTGTATGGTTTCAGAAGCTTCGGATGCTTCCTGGGCCAGGCAAAAATATTGCGCCGCTCTTCCTCGACTGTTTACGATGTCCACGCTAATGTCATAAGATACAAAAAAAAGCTAATACCGCGCTGCAAAGGACTGGCCAGGAAAAGTTACAGAATAAGATAACCAGAACTGATAAATTTGCCTAGTTACCTCAGATTTTTTCTTTATTTTATGAATCACGTGAACTGATTGTATATTTATATATACTCCCACCCTACATCAAAGGGCTGAATTAGGGGTGTGCGAATATTGAAATTTTCGAATACGAATCGAATACGAATAAGGCAAAAAACTGTCTTCGAATACCGAATCGAATATCGAATATGTACGTACGTAGTATTAAAAAGTTGCAAAATGTGGTAACAATAGCTTTGTAACGCTTGTTAAAAATATTGCATTTTACAAGGCTGCTGCTGGTTAAAAAGACACTCATTACAGATAATGCGCTCAGGCAATGACAGGTAATGCTCTCAGTCAAGTAATGCACTTTTTAGTGATTATCATGAAGGAAAACTAACTGCTCAACATGTTCGTAAAGTAAACGCGCTGTATGCATTGTGACAACAATTCAAACGGTAGAAAAGACTTTCACTTGGAACTGAGGTGGCAGCGATGGCGAAGTACTTGTGGGCGAGTGTACTTAAAAGCGGGTACGTGAAGCGGCAATGGACTGCTACCACTCACAAGGATCCTTGCCCCTTTCGAGAAGATGCTTTTCCGTATAGTCTGTAACTTCCCTCTGAGAGGCAGATGCCAAATGTGCGTTCTCCTTGTTCATCCCTAGACCATCAAAAGCTTTCCATACAGTGGACACCAGCGGACGCGAACTCGACGCTGGCATGGCAGTGTCCTCACTGGATTCTACGCCAGCTGCGCGGAGCTCCCTTGTTGCAATGTTTTTCAGCCAGATAATCTAACCAGACGCCTGATGAACTGTGTCCTTAAAGCTTGGATCAAGAAACAAGGCCAGGTTGACCACTTCGTCAAATTCTCACTCAGCGAGTGTGAGTGAAAAACTTTATCAGCTCTAGATTCGCTGGTCTTCTGCGGTCTTCAGATGGAATCGTCCATCTTCTAACACAACGGTCGGTTGCCCTTAGTCCAGGGCTCCGCTGGATGCTGCTGCCAGTTGTGCTCGCCGAATCAGACCTTCTTGGTCGACCTGGCGATCGCTGGAGAGCACTCCCTCCCATTGTTCCGCACTCGGGTTTGGTATAACGGGTGCCACGTCTATCTTCTGGCATGCCCACGTTATGTGATACAGCGTGGGTGTTTCGTGGCACCAGGGGCATTTGTCATTGTATTGTGTCGGATAAATTTTGCTGAGTACGTGTAGGTTCGGGTAAGAGCCCGTTTGTAGCTGCCTCCACGCGACAGAGTCCTCTCTGCTAAGGGAGCTGTGCGGTGGTGGATACCGCTTTCTGCAGCCCTTGTAGTAATTTAGTATCGCCGAATAGTCTTGGGGTACAGGTTCGGTCTCCTCGAGGTCGCCTACGTGGGATGCTCGGTAATAAGTGTGCCCTCGAGCTATCCTGTCCGCCTCTTGGTTCCCTGCGACTCCCGTGTGTCCCGGCGTCCATACTATTGTATGCCTAATTGGTTCTTCTTTTGTTTGTCGTTGTGTTATGTGGTCTCCGGAGCGGAGTATGCGGAGCGCTCCGTGCCCTATTCTGCCGCGTAGGTAGTTGCGGCACGCTGTTTGCGAGTCTGTAAGGATTGATAAAGACCGTTTAGAACGATATCCCTCCGCTGCCGCTAGAGCGACGGCCGCTTCTTCAGCCTCGATTATCGTACAGCCTTGTAGTGATGCGCTGGTGATCTCGCGTAGGTTCGAATCAATCACCGTTGCTACCGCGTTGCTGTTGCTCTGCCCCGCTGCTCTGGCGTATGTGGCTGCGTCCACATATACCGTCGTTTCTTGGGGTGCTAGTGTTTTTTGTAGGTATTCAGCCCTCGCTTCTCTGCGTGCTTTGTGGAGGTTGGGATCCATGTTCCGGGGTATGGGTGCTACTTTTAGAGTGTTGCGATACTCGTCCGGAATTGTTTCGGTCCTCTGGATCTCTTGCAGTTGATCGGCGCAGCCTAGTTTCTTCAGGAGCTCCCTGCCAGATGGGGTCTGCTGTAGTCTGCGTTGTTGGGAGACTAGTTGCGCCTCTTTCAATTCGTCGAAGGCGTTGTGTAGTCCTAAGGCTAGGAACTTTTCGGTTGAGGTGTTCTGGGGAAGGTGGAGTGCGGTTTTGTAGGCTGTGCGTAGAATCGCGTCCGCCTGTTGTACCTCGCTCTTGATGGGATTGTAGTATGGGAGGCTGTATGCCACTCGGCTGACAACCAAGCTTGTGACCAGCTTGAGTGTGTCCTCCTCTCGCATGCCGTGGCGTCTGTGTGAGATGCGCGTGATCATGCGGGCCACTTGTAGGGTGGATGCCTTGAGTAGGGCGAGGGTGTGGGTGCAGCGTTGGTTTGACTGTATCCACATCCCCAGGATTCTGATGAGCGTCTTTTCCGGTATCGGCTTGCCCTCGAGGTAGACGTTGAGCTTTAACTCGTCGCTGGTGGGGACTGTGCGGTTTTGCTTTCCTTTCCAAACTCTCAGGAGCTCGGACTTCTCAGTGGAGCAGGCTAGCCCTCTTGCTCTGACGTAGTCCTCTACGCAGGTGGCTGCCTCTTGTAACTTCTCTTCTTTCTGTCTGAGCGAGCCTGTGTTAACCCAGATGGTGATGTCGTCGGCATACATGGCATGGTGTATGCCGTCGATTTCTTTTAACTGTTTTGCCAAGCCAATCATTGCTATGTTGAAAAGCGTGGGGGAGATGACCGACCCTTGAGGCGTCCCTTTGTTTGGAGTAAGGAACTCAGCGAAACGAGTCTTGACAGATTTTGCGAGATTGTTAGCAAACGCTGAGTTGCCTTTGCAATCTTCGAGGCAATGCAGCATTCCAAAAATAATTGGAATTTGACAGGACAATGAGGGGTACTTTTCAGCACTTAAGATCACAGTTGCGTCAAATAAGGTCTTCGATGCCTCCAAAAACTCCACTGCGTCTCTTCACTTTGCAGAGTTAAAGGTATCTAAGCTCGTGTCCGAAAAGGTGAGTTCAAGTCCAAGGAGCCTTGAGAGGATGACGTACTGACTGTTCCATCTTGTGTCAACATCCTACACAACATAGAGCACGTCTTTGTTCAGCTACGTCTGTAGATCGATCAGTCTTTTGTGTGCACTAGGGCTATGCTTGTAGTTCCCTACAATCGCTTTAGCCTTCTTGCAGAGTGTGTTGATTGCCGTAGTACACGACTTTTCATTGCTGATCACTAGGTGCAGAGAGAGAGAGAGATGCAAATGAAAGGAAGGCAGGGAGGTTAACCAGACTTAAAACGTCCGGTTTGCTACCCTGCGCTAGGGGAAGGGAAAGGGGAAATAAAGACGGAAAGAAGAGCGTGACAAAAATGAAAGCATGAGAAAAAAAATATGAGAAGGGACGAAATGGGGTCATTAGAGTCTTTCTAATAGGCCACTGTCACGTAGAAAAGTCAACAGAGCCTTGACCGACTTTTGCTGCGACGACAGTTCACGTCGGCATTCCAAAACTGACTGTTCTGAAAGTGGCCTGTCGTCAAGGCGCGCCAACGCGGTCGCTAGTGACAGCCGGTGCTCGCTGTATCGAGGACAGTGGCAAAGCACGTGTTCGATAGTCTCTTCGCCGCCGCAGTGTCTGCAAGCCGCGCTGTCATCCATACCGACTCGGAAGGCGAAGGATCTTGTATAGGCGACACCAAGCCACAGTCGGCAAAGTACTGCTGTTTCGAGTCGAGAGAGTCTAGGCGGGGGTCGAAGTCGAAGGGATGGGTCCAGTCGGTGTAGACGTGTATGCTTTAGGCTGGGTGTGTTCCATAAAGTTTTGATGGCTTCATTTGCAAAGTGTGCGCAAAGCAGGCTCGCTGGAGCCAAGGCAGTCTCCTGGCAGCCGCTCGGATATTGCAGCCGCTCGGATATTGCGGCCACTTGGATATTGCGGCCGCTGTTCGTCACGATGTTCTTCACGCAGTCGATTGGTATCTCCCAGTCGGTGCATAGCTGCTCCAATGACGCAGCTATGTTCTCAGCCGTGTGACTCTCCGGCATATGTCGCGTGTTCAAAGTCGACTTTTTCATGTTGAACTTCACCGCAGGAAAATGACACGTGAGGCTTACAAACCCCTCGTTGGCACGCGACGTCCAGATATCGCTCGTAATAGCGAGAGTGCTTGTTCCATGTTCAAGTACTTTTCGCAGCTCGTGTCGTACCTTTGCTGTTGTGTCGTTGTACATGCGCGGGACGAGCACACGCGACAATTTCGTTCGAGATGGCTGACTGTAGCACGACTCTACAGCTGCTTCGACCAGTGCTTTAAACTGATGTGGCAGAAATGGTGAAGAAATGAATGGCTGCCACATTCTGGTGAAGTGCGTTTTCTTTCTTCTGAGACAATGACTGCTGTCTCTGCTGAAGTATATCGTCCAGTGTCGGTTGATTCTTCAACGGAGGATTTGCAGTGGCCTCTTTTTTGTACTCTTCCATCAACAAAAGGTGCTGCTTCATCTGATTTTGAATAGTAGTGGTCATTCCCGTTGGTATTTCAAGAGTATGTTCGCACGACTTGCACCGAGCTGTCGACGGCGAGAGCTTTGTGTAGTGCCGCCAAAGGAGACTTCTTCCGGCTTTCTTTTCTTGCTTGCTCAGTGTCTCATCATCTGCAGTTGATGCCATTCTTGGAGAACACGCCTCATCGGGGGCTGTATCAGCACTGAGATAGTTGCAAATAGCGCAGTGGCGAAGTTAGCGTGTTTTGCGTTTGTCTCAAGAAGAAGAAGCGCAGCAGGTAGCAGAGAGCCGGCGATTACATGAGAAAAGTGGGAACACAAGGCGGGAGTCGTCGATGGCGATGCAACGTTCTCCTCGGACATATTTATTTCTTTTTAATTTCCAGTCATCTAAAGATTGTCCAGGTAACACTTTGGGGATACATATTTCATCGCATATAGTTACAGAGCCTTAAAGGACATCATATATGGTTAGGAAAGAGCCATAGAATAAAGTTTGGTAAAAATAAACTGAAACTGATCGTGTCTCACGGGCGTCATGCAAATAGACTGAAACAGAGCATACAAATAATGAGCCAGTCATGCGAAGTTCTCAATGAATAAACATGTTCTGAGGAGAATGCGGAGCAAGCATATAATTCGTTACTTGTTCAATTATTCCGCCTGTCAGAATATTCGCCGTTTCTACCGTTATTGGGCCATCTTCTAATATTCGGGAATTTCCGAATATGCATTTCTCGAATCGAAAACGCTTCGAATAAAGAAAATATTCGATTCGTATTCGAAATTTCGAATATTCGCACACCCCTAGGCTGAATAGAAACGGAGCATGCAGGGCAGTCTACACCAAGGAAGCACGCAGCTAGCTAGTAGACGTCTACCTTCTAGCTTGATGTAGCTAGTAGCCGTCTTTTGTAAGCTGTACTGTAGAGCTGGACCCTACAAGTCAGCTGGTTGCTCAGCCAATCCGCCCTCCACTTACGTCTAGTAGCCATGTTGGTAAGCACTGCTGTAGCTGCGGGCGTGTAGACATTCAATGTTCAGGCTTGTTTCAGCTTCGCATGTGCTGTAGTTCGCTCTACTTATTGTGCTTACGATCCTGCAAGGCTGAATTCTTATTTTATATGTCACTACAAAAGCACAAGCAAGACAACAACCACAGTAAAATTTTTACTTACCTGTGATCAGTGTATTTTTTGCGCCAAGTTAATTCCCAACCAGGTGAGCTACTGTCAAGCCCTTGATTTCATGCTACTGTAATATCACACAAGTACTAAACTGATAATCATTTAAAAAGTAATAAATACAGTGCAACAAAATATTTTTGTCAGTGCATAGCACCAGTACCGAAATAGTTAAGCCAACGTTCACAAAGAAACGTATTCGTGCTGTATATATTGTTCTCTCACACCTTCCTTTTAAACTGCAAGACAACTGTTTTTGCCTAAGCTCGTGCAAGTATAAGCATTTCTAGTGATCACATCGCCTCAACAACCTTAATGTGTACCATAATTGGTAATAAAATATTATTGGGGGTTTTCATACTAAGTCTGATATTTGCCACTACGCATGTATTGTATAAAAACAACATTTCATTATGTCCCTTTGGGTTTAGAAATTTGAGATGCAGCTTAAACAAGCGTTGCAATTCAGTCTAAGCACACACTTAGTGCACATAAAACATGGCAGTCCACTCATATCGTTCAGCCATTCTCAATGTTCGAGCAGTGTAAGTTGTTCTAGATTTTCAGAGTTAGAAAGAACCATTGTTTGTGACAGGAGTGAATCAGTATTAGCACGCTATACTGGGCATGCCTGCTGTAGCAGTGCATTCAATAAACATGTCTATCTGAAATATTGCAACAAATGTACGATTCTCTTTCCTTCGTTCCTCAGGCCATGAGTAGATTGCACGGTATTTGCACCTTATGTGCCAGTAGACATTTACTGGTATGAAAATGCGTGGATCCATACGCAACAGCCTCACATACCATTTCCACAAGCAAATACAGATAATAAATAACACTATAACCTCAGTCAAATCGCACTATAAACGGTTGCATGCAGCATTAATGGCAGCAGAACTTAGTGCAAGTGTGTAGAGGGTTCGCATAAAGCAAGATAAAACAGCATGCAGAAAGGCTGTTTACTGTCTCTACCTAGACACAACCAACCCACCGTAATGGCTCATAGATGCTTAAGAAGTAGGGAAAAAATTCAGTTTATTTCATAAATACAAATGTGCTTCTGTGTGGTTGCTACATATATGACTAATACAGTGGGTCCTTAGTAAATGCAACTTCTTTACAAAAAACTTGGAATTCTTAATTATCGATTGCAACAAAAATGAAATTGAATTAGTTAAAATGGTAATTCAAATATTTCATACTATGATTATGATTATTATTATTATTATTGTTGTTGTTGTTGTTGTGTTTAGGCGACATAAGCGAGCCGGTATAGGCGGTTATCGGTATCTTTGCTCCAACGAAACTTCAACGCACTATCCTTCCTATTCTTCCGAAATACTTAATGGATTCCTAGAGACAGCTACACTGCCGGCGGAATTGAAAATGGCCATTGTAATGCCATTATTTAAAGGACAAAAGAAAGGTAATGTGGACAGTTAACGACCTATTTCGATCTTGCCTATCATGTCACAAATAATAGAAAACATTTTCTTAGAAATCATTACTTCATTTATAGATAAGTTTTCAGTCATATCAAGCCATAAGTTTGGTTTTGTCGGCACCATTGCTCTACTCGAGGAATTTTCAGACGAATTAAACACAGGTTTAGAACAAAACATGTTTGCATGTGCATTGTTTCTCGATACTTCTAAAGCATTTGATACTGCTAAACGCGAGTTCCTGCTTAAAAAACTATACCTGCATGGTTTCAGGGGGCCCTTTTACAGTTCCTGAAAAACTATTTGTAAGGCCGCTCGCACGTGATATCTCTAGACAACCAGTTATTAATCAATGGCAAATTACCTCTGAAAGCTGGAGTGGCTCAGAACTCTATTTCGTCTTCTCTTTTTAACATGTTTATAAATGACTTTTCGTCAGCTACATCAAAGTGCAAGATCTTTCAGTATGCATATGACACTGTCCTTTTCATAAAACATGTCTGTTGCTCAAAAGCAGTTGCATTACTTCAAGAGAGTGTGTACGATGCAATAGCCTGGTTTACTAACAACTGTTTGACAATAAACAATAAAAAAATGCTGTTTTATAAATCCACTTAAAACAACTGTTACAAGTTTACCACTGTTTCCGCACTGTCCTAATTGCCAATCATGTCAGTGTGCTCGCGTAGAATATGTAAACTCTATTAAATACCTTGGTGTTTTATTTGACAGTGACCTCTCACGTAATGATCACATGGCATATATTTGCGGCAGGCTCAGAAGTGTTTCATCACTGCTTTTCAACATTAAATTCATTGTTCCGATGCCTGTAAAAATCACTATCCCGCACGCTTTAGCATACAGTGTCTTACGTTATGGCATTACATTGTTCGGGTTTTGCTCATCTCGATGGCTCTGTCGAATTGACAGAATTCTAAAAAGTATGCTGAAGTCTATTACGTATAACTCTTCCTCGGCTGACAATGTGAACTTGTTTATACGTCTGGTTCTTTCGACATTTAGAGCTTTGTTCTCTTAAATGGTTGTGGTAAGATATTTTTGGAACTCCGATTTCAAACAGGAATATATTACTCGCCGTGCCCTACGGGAAACATGCGTTTTATAGTAGCCTACTGCAACACAAGACTTGGTAAAGCTAGTAGGTATGCTTATGTCCCAAGAATATTCAATGACCTATCTGATCATATATTTACTGCAACCACGAAACGAAACTTGAAAAATTGTTCAAGGCAACTACATACTGCTGCCTTTTTCTCGTTTCTTGTATTTCTGTCGTCACTTATTTTAGCAGAGTCTGTTTCATTTTGTTGTTGTGATGAGCTTCACCAGCTTTTCATGGCTGTACATGCTGCCATTTCGTTTTTGTTGGTCGACGGGCCGGGCCAAGTCACGCAAGCCACTTCCTTGGCTTTGACCGGCCTGACTTCTGATGTACGAAGATTGTAAGATGGCAATAATAATAATAATAATAATAATAATAATAATAATAATAATAATAATAATAATAATAATAATAATAATAATAATAATAATAATAATAATAATAATAATAATAAAGCCAACAGCACAGAGAAAGAACAGGCTAAGAATTGGACAAAATTGAAAGCCCAAAAGGCAGCAAAGGTGCATTCACAATGCTCTCTTGAAGAAATCTTTCCAGTAACCAAAATACTTATTTTGATCAAATCATGGCTGCAAGAACTATACAGTTGTCAAAACACACACACACACACACACACACACACACACACACACACACACACACACACACACACACACACACACACACACACACACACACACACACACACACACACGCACGCACACACACACACGCACGCACGCACACGCACACACGCGCGCGCGCGCTCCATTTGTGGTGCCGATTACGCTGCAAGGGGTTTCATATGCCCTACCAACGCAACTACCCCCTCACCTTTTCCGAAGCATGCCGGCAAATTCCCCGCTTTCAAAATTGACCATTTCGCTCGCCCTTCCCCCTTCCTCCACTTCGTTGAGGCTGCCCTGGATCCTCCCTGGCAATTTTTTTTTTAAATTTTGACACCTTTTCATAGTAATTGTCTTCACAATGGCTAAAAGCGTATGGCTTGGAAACATCAAGTGCTAGCCATGGCGTTGAAATTTTTGGCATATTTTTTCTAACTAAGCGTCTTCACAATGGCTAGGAAGTATAGCTTAGAGAAATCAAGTGTTAGCCATCTTTAATATATCTTAACTATAGCTTGACATAGCTCTGGCTTCTTCTTCCTGCTCAAGCTGTATCAAGTTAGCTAGTAGCCAACTTGTGCGTCCTGGATAGATATGGAATTTGTGGGGTCATGGATCCATTAGTGATTAGAACAATATCGTTGTCTTAGGCCATTTTTTTTTACCATTTCCTTACCACGCCGAAATAAATTTTTCAGTTTGATTGGCGCAATCTGACCAGTTGCAAGCTGGGAGATTAGGCTCCACTAGGTGCCCTTTACGCAAGCTTATATGTCGCAGGTAGGGTAGCCGGCCTGTAGTGCTTGCCCTTCCTTCCTTGAAAAGGTCATTTGGCTGCGCCACTATAATTACGTACGTGTGCAGCAATCACGAAGGACAGACAGACAAGAAACTTTAATTGGTCCTAAGGGACTACGTTGGCGAAGGAGAAAATATTTTTCTCTGGAGCTAGATTGATCCGCTTACTATGGAGCACTACACATACAAAAAAAATATTCCTAGCTTGCAGTCTCCTGTTTCTTATTTACATATAACAAAATAAAATAAAGAGCCAAACTGCATAGGACAGCATGGTTGTAGTTGTATAAGGAATATCGCTTACAGCGAAACTAGTCCTTTGTGGACAAAACTCATGCTCTGACGAGGCAGTAGCGACACCTGAAAGTTGGGAAAGCAGATCAGAGGCCTTTTGTGAGCGTTTTTGCATTTGTAGATGCCGGTGCCTTCGTTCACTTTTGTTCGACCTTCGCGCTGTTCGCGTGGGCATGCGGCCAGGCCGGGGCGTCGTGCGTGGGACGCGCGCGCGCATAGCGACCGTGGCGGCACCCAGCGTCTCGCGGGCGAACCTGCAGTGAGTCGACGTCCGGAAGTCGAACAGGCAGGATGGAGCACGACACCAAGCACACTTCCTGTAATTGCCTGGATTTTAACAAAATGGCCAAGGTGAAGAAAGTGGTAGACGAAGCCCGGGAACAAAACAACCCCGAGCTCGACCTGGTCGACCGAGGAATCACGTCCATCGAAGAGATACCCGGACTGTGTGAGTTGCGGCTCTACGAAGGCGTACTCCTCTGTTTTTGACCCCTTTTCCAAATTTGGCGCGGCCGCCGTATTTTTAAACCGGTTGTGATGTCACATCTGCGGGGGTTGATTCACGTATATGGGGTTTACATGTTGCGGTGTATCGCGTCGTTGTGATGATGCGTAGCGCAACATGAGCTGTAGAAGTGCTCTCGAGTGTTTATAAAGTCTGTCCACTTGTGGTTCAGCGCTGTCAGGGTGAAACACGGACGCTCTTGGAAACAGAAAGTAAACAAAGCAACGCATGGGCATGACCTGGGCGTAGCCGACTAAGTTCAGTCTCGCGTCTCCTCCACAGTGCAGCCGTCGAGCTGTTCATTGAGTCTAATAAAATTGCTGAAAGTTGCATAATTAGTCAAACAATTTGTGTCGCCTGTTAAGGCCACCGATCTGTGTCGTCTTGTTCACGTTGTATCCACTACTACTTGCTCCATGACGAACATCACCAAATTTATTTTTATCCCACATTGATTTTTACGCATAGCTTAAGAAGCTTTCAGTTTTTCGTCGAGAAATGCGATTTTTGTAACGCTCAAGCCTGATTTGAACAACGTATGCATGTGTGTCAACGTCGCCAAGCGCTAGTTTATTGCTGCTAATACGTCATTACACAGATAGATTTGTTTCGATCATTGCCATTATGACACTGCGCGTCGTTAATGTGGTTACTCTGTGAACATAATATTGCAAGACGCTCGCTTTCACTCATGAAAGGAAAGCTAGCGTTTTCCAAATGCAGCACCGCGTTCAATGTTTTCACACGCCCTGTTTCGCAATCGCAAAACCGTTCGTTATGCGATATTCGCATGGCGCTTTGTGTGATACAAAGTTATGGGTCACGCAGACGCGTTGTAAAAAGTGTGCATGATATTCTCTCTTGCAGTGTCATGTTTGACTTGAGATTGCAGTGATCACTGGGAACGTTATAT
Source organism: Dermacentor albipictus (assembly GCF_038994185.2). Taxonomy (NCBI): domain Eukaryota; kingdom Metazoa; phylum Arthropoda; class Arachnida; order Ixodida; family Ixodidae; genus Dermacentor; species Dermacentor albipictus. The sequence goes on along the minus strand of NC_091824.1, from coordinate 103,817,422 downwards.
ATTCCCGTAATTCGCGTGTTTATGAGTTCTCATTGCATAACCTGTTCATGTTCTTAAGTAGTGAAGAGATGTGTTATTTTTTTATTCAGATCTATTTTTCGAATCTGTATTGCTTTCTATTTGTTTTCTAAGGACAGACATTATATTAATCTGTTTTTCAGTCTCTTTGCCAAATTTGACAAGGTTGACATTGAGCCACAACAAAATCAGAGGTAAGTGGGCCTAGAAAAAATAATATTGGCTATGTTGTGAACATGACTAAGCTTGGCTTCCCAAGATATGTGCAGTGATTAACTTACGTGGCATTTGTGAGCATTGTATTGCATGCTGAAATTGTTTCAACTTACGCCTTGTGTTACATGCATTAATATGTGGTAAGTAATTGCCTCATTGAAATGTCACAATACCATATATCTGTTTGCCTGCCACCATATATCCATTTAGTTAAAGCTCCCTGTGTGGTACCATAATCTGTGCTGCACTGTTGTGAGCTTGTGTAACACCTGCTTGAAGGTGCTAAAAAAATGGCAACACTTCTTGCAACAGCCTGAAAACATGGTCTGGTACTGTGATATAAACAGTAAAAATCCCACTGAACCCACCTCACGATGAATGTCAACCATTAGCATTGAAGCAATGTAGCGGCACACCTTATGGCCAATGCCGAAATGTGTACGTAGCTGGTCTCTTCTATTGTACTTCACTGCATACACTGCGCCCGTCTAGCAATACCATCGTAATGTCTGCGAGTTCGATTCTGCTGAGCATTGGAGATATTTAAAGGCTTAATTTTTGTCATTGTAGAGTGGCACATGGCGAGTAGCACGTACCGAGTCACCCAAGTTAGCATCAAAAATGTCGATTGAAGGGCGGCACATGCCTACGGGCGCATATCCAGTGGGCCATATCTAGTGACCCCAATTGGTGTTGTAGTACGAGCCTGCTAGTCTGGGGCCTTAGATGGAGCGGAGCACAGAGAAGGGACATCAGGCCCAGACGAAAACTAAATTGTATAACTGCATGAGCACTTGCCTGGAGCGCCAGTGAACGCAAGTGCGAGCCTGCAGTTTCTGCTGCAGCGATCATGGCGCTGCCTTGACCGAGGTGCAGCCGCTATGGTATCGAAGAGCAGCACAAATTGAGTGGCACATGCTCGGTGCTCCAAGTAAGTGTCAAAGAAGTTCATTGAGGAGTAGTACGTATTCGGTGTCACACGCCCAGTGACACATCCCTAGTGGCCCATATCAACGTCAAAGTGGTTCACTTGAAGAGTGGCACATAGGTACACACTGCGACGTACTCGTGACCCATGTTAGTCCAACGGTTGGTTTTGAACCCTGTTCCCTCAGCACAGCAGCCCAACGCGCTACCCATTTGACAAGGACTGCCCAGTGAACCAGGTTGGTGGGAAAACGGTTGGAGGGATAGGTAGATACACAGACACTCAGCCCCTGGAAAGTGCATGAAGTATCCTAAGAATGCTAATCACTGTAAAACTATATTGTACCTTTAAGCTGAGGTTTGATGTGGCTTAGAAGTTGTGGTTGGGTGGTGGGTGGACTGGTGGCAGGAACTGCTTGCCACCTTGTTTCTCTGCTCATTGGGCTTTCACAGGCAGTCATCATGAATACCAGGATGACAGCTGCCCCAGCTACTTGCTTTTAAAGTCAATACCATACAGGTGATGATTTTGTCATCCCTGCAGCTTTTAATTCCAGGACAGCTTTAGTCTATGTTAAGTCTTATTTGTAGAGGCAGTGGATTTGACATTGAAGGTGCCAGGTTGTTAGTCATTGTTTGCTTTTGTGACCTCTGTTCATAGCAGGTTCAGTGTCTTCTGTTTTTGTTCCGTGATACCCTCCTACATTTTCAATGGGGGTGAAATGCGAAAACACCCGTGTACTTAGATTTAAGCGCATGTTAAAGAACCCCAGGTGGTTGAAATTTCCTGAGTCCCCCACTACGGCATGCCTCATAATCAGAAAGTGGTTTTGGCATGTAAAACCCCATAATTAAATTTTTTTTAATACCTTCCTACATAAAAATCGGCATCATGTTGTGCTTAGTGTGTTGCGTAGTGTGTTCAATGCTGCCTTATACGAATAGGAAGGTAAAAAACAAGCGTGCATGAACTGACTGATTAGTGAATGTAGTGCCATGTATTGTACACAAGCACCAGACCTACTTGCAGATAGTATTGGCTGCTACACCCGCTAGCAACACTGCGTGTGCAAAGAAGATCAGCAAAAGCAAACATTTCGTAGTTCATATCGTCTTTTCGTGGCAATTGCTGAGATGGCCTTCTATGAAAATACTGGAAAACGCAGCTTGATGGTGCACTAGTAATGATATAAAAATATGATAATGAGGAGTTGTATGACATGGTATATGGGCATTTAAAACTGTAAAACTGTTTGTAAATTTCTAAAACAGTGTTTTAAAGCTGTAAAACCTTCATGTTAGCATTATTTCTCGAGGGAAAAAAAAGATATCAGTTTCTTTGGACATTGCTGAACTTTCTCAACTGAAAAACACGATGTACATTCATGTACATTGTGGTGGTGGGGCATCCTATTGACACATCATGGTGTGTTGCGTAATCAATACCATAGTGTTACTTGTAATGCTGCTGACTGTGTGTAGATGAGCTAGGTGCATTTCCTTGCTTTTCTGAGACTGGGATATGTGTTTAAATTGGATGTGAAGCAAGGATTAGATCATTAAAATGCAGTTTGCATTTGGTATGCATTTGCATGAGATTATTTTATCAATGACACTTGTAATCTTGACATATGCATGTTACGCACCAGTGTAAAAACATGGGCTCACAATTTGCTCCATTATGTTGAACATTTCGAATGTTAATAGCTTTATGTGTTGGTGAAAGCTTCAAATCTTGTTTGCAGTTGTTCCTGCGAGCATAGCAAATTTGTACAACTTGGAAATTCTGACACTATGCAACAACCAAATTGTGGTAAGTTGATTTGCAAGCTCTACATCTGCCATGCTAAGGATAGAGGAATCTAGCATGTCCTATGTGGGTGAACAAATATTAATAGCTTCGCCATTCTCGTCGGTACTATTGTGCCATTAAAATAATGTAATTTATTGCTAGTTATTAATATTTATCTATTATAATGACATGTGAATGAGGCTGCCATTAGTGCCAGTGCACTAGATATTCTTGTGGAAACAATTCTGTTTTCTCTGCCAGTAGCTGTTTATCCGTGCTGGTAAGTTGATGAAGTTTAACAGCATTAGGGCCACATGTCAATTTTTTATGTACTTGGTATGGGCTATATTAGTGTAATTTATTAGTGAAGATTGCAGGAAGTTTTAGTCTGTGCGTAAAGAAACATATTGTTACAAAAGGTTAGTAACATTGGAAATGTATCTGCATGCAGTCTCTGGAAAAAAATTTTCTTTCTCTCATATCACCTTTCCGAATTGCCTTAGTTTACACTATTCATCAGATGTCCACCATGTGCAATCCTTGCATTTCCTCATCGTGTTGATCTAGGTGGCTGAACATTTAAGATACTCTTTCCAGCATGTGGCAGTTGACTACCTATATCAGCAAACGTGGTGACAGAACCTTTTGGACAAGCATTCATCTTGTCAGCCTTTCAACTTCTAATCATTCCTAAGTGAATTTTCTTGATAGATGGCAGAAAAATGACATGAATAATACACAATGAGTTGTCATTCTTGATGATTTCCAAAGTGATAGGGGTATAGAATTGATTGTACGGGTACTGCAGCACCTATGCTGAGGCATGGGAACTGCCTTTTGTGGCTGAAAGCACCTGAGTTTTCATGTAGCTGGAAGGAAAGTTGAAAGCATGGAAAGAAGTGGGAGGCAGGCAAGCAGTGGTGTTTTCATAAATGTGCAGAAAACTTTTCAGGGGATTTCTCAAAACTTCGTCCAGCTTGCATATTTGTGCAAAACTGATTTGCTTATCTTTGTACACTCTGCAGCTCATCCTAGCTTTAAGAGAGATACATTTTTGAGCTGTTAAAAACGTTTTGACACATCCAGTGTTTTTATACTAAGTCTAAACTATCTGGCTGCACTTCAGTTAGGTTATAAAAGAAGTGCAGAAGACCAACAGAAAAATGGGAAGCTTTTGTAGTGTTTAGTATTACCTGAGAAGCTATCCATTTCATCATCTGGGGATACTGGGCATAGTTGATGTACATGCCTTAGCTTCCTTTGTTCACCTCCGTTGCCTGTAATGTATGCTGAAACCTATTTAAAGACACGCTAACTAGTGACACTAGGTCGGCTTAGACTTTTAGCTTCCTTGCTTTTGAAACCATTCTAATTCACCTTGCTGGAAAGGGTTGATTATTACTGAAGAAAACGAAGGCCGTTCTTCCCCATCTTGAATTTTGTGCTGAAACCATGGCATTAGTGTATCGATGTGATGTCACAGATTTGATGGTACAAGGTATTGTTATTATTATTATTATTACTATTATTATTTTTAGTATTATTATTGTACATGGGCTTTTGGTGCAAGAAAAATTCTAAAAGCTTGCTAGGTTGATTCATCAATTTCCTTAATGCGATGTAGTCCTTCTTTACCAATAACTATACCTAAGTAGATGCCGTCATACTTCGTGAGCTGGTGTGGGAATATGATGTCATCACCATGCATCTTTTGTTCTTGTATCTTTCCTGCATGCAACAGGCCTCCTTTCATGATAGCAGTGGCAGCATTGCTATTGCAGAACTGCAATTTACTAATACAGCTTAACTTAATAGTCCTCTTTAGTGTCGCCATAAACAGATTGCATCGCCATTTTCGTAGATTGTGGACGACGCTTCTGTGTGAACTGAAAGGTAGATTGTTTTTCTTCTTTTGGTTGGTGTTGCTGTTATGTTGCCACTTTTTGATATGTTGTTACCACATCTTCTCCTCCTTGGACCTACTGCAGCATTCTAAACAAACTGAAGTATCCGGTGGAATCAAAAGCAGTAAAACTTACTGAAAAGCCAGCGTTGTGTTTTATATGACGTAAGAAAATGGTACATTCTTTATCAACAAAAACAACTTGTTATACAACTGAACCTCGTTCTTAGGAAATCACATCTGACAAGAAAATATCTTTGGTTTATCTGATATTTGTTTAAGCACATATTCTTTACATGCTAACATCAGAAAAAGTATTTTCTGATTTACTTTGAGATATTCAAGAAATTTTCATATCCATATTCATTACTATAGTGAGATTTCGGTTGAATTATGAAGTTGAGTGAAAACTGTTTCAGAGATGTTATCGCACAGGTGAGCGTGATTTATCATTGCAGTACTGCATCAGCTCCAGAGAAAGTGACCTTCAGAATTTTCTTGTAGGAGGGAGATAATTTTATTTTGCCTTTATACAGCATGAATTTTTGTTGTGCACCTAGGTGAGTCATTGAAAATAGAAATGTTACATTTTAGCAAATGGCGACAGGTGGGATTGTGATAATAAAGTTGTAATGTGCACTGCCTCATGGAGCGCTTGCTGTGATTTGACATTTCCACTCATTGCATGCAGGAGTTGCCCTCATCAATCTCTACGATGCCAAAACTCAAGATCCTGAACTTGGCGTGAGTAGCTGTAATAAGTATGCATACTTCCGGTATTGAGCTTTCCCTTGTCGCACTTTCCCAGTACGTATTACATGAACATTCAGAAAAATATGTTTAAATGTTTTGCAAGATTGCGCAAACTTTATAGATTCTAAGACAGCTAACTTACCTTGTCGCAGTGGTTATGGTGACAACATTCCAATAGTTGAAAGCTAAGGTACTTGTGTATTTATATTTAGGTCACATAAAGAACCTCAGCCAGTCAAGATTTGTATGGTTCCCTCCACTCTGCATCATAAGGTGTAGTACAGCTTTGGGGCATTAACATACTACTTATTAAAAAGCTTTAAAATCTACACATGATCGGTTTTGACAAATGCTACCATATATACTCGTGCATTGGCCGCATCCGTGTGAAAGCCACACCCAGAACTTTGTAAAAAAAAATGTTAGAAATATATTGAGAAATTACCCTTGTATAAGCCGAACCCTTGATTTTTGAGAAGGTTGTGCGGTGCAAGGATTCCGAAGCATTTTTCTTTTAATCGGTGGCAAACCAAGGCAGCCGTGCCGAGTTTTTTGGCACCTCCAGGTAGCACAAGAACAGCCTCCGAGATTTAGTGCCGGCCTCCGAGGCTGTTGTCGCTGGTCTGTGGGGCGTCACCATTTATTCCAACCGGCAGGTGACACGCTACGGGAATAGACAAGAATGGCCAGAGCTAGTACAACCGAGTACTGTAGTTCAATAGTGGCAAGTACTGCTGAAAATATTTATGAAAAAAAAAAAAATGTATTTCTCAGCGTAATGGCCGCACTCCCGATTTTCACCACAAGATCTCGGAAAAAAATATCTGCGGCCATTGCGCGAGTATGTACAGTATATGCTTGCAATATTGTCTTACTCTTCGGGTCTCCCAGCTTACTGGAATGCTGTATGCATCATCAAGATATTGCATGGCTGACAAGTGTCTAGGAAAGCTTGAGAGACCTGTCCGGATCGATGTTTTGTCCTTCACAGTCATTGCCCCCCCCCCCCCCCCCCCCCGCAGGGGTGTCTGCATCAGCAGGCGTTTGGTGTGTTGCGACACCACATAGTTGAGCACACGAGGGTGGGCCCCTCCCGCGTGTAGCCATGCGCAGCTTAGCCGTGTCTGGGGAAAGGGGGATCCTGGGGGTTGAGCCGATGCCGGGTGTTCAGACCTTTTAGGCCCCCCGGTGGAGGCAACACACCTCTTTGGCCTCTGCTTCACATAGATGGCACCCCCGGACTGACCCACCCGGGGGAAATCGGTAGTTGCCGTTTACTCTCTCTCTCTCTCTCTCTCTCTCTCTCCAACCTTCATCTTTCTCTCACTTTACACCTTTCCTGTCTTCCCTTGGCTTCCCTTCCAATTTTTCCAGGCAGCAAGTGTTAACCTTGTGTGAATAGCCAACCTAGGTTATTTCATATTTGGTTATAGGGATAACGTACAGCTGGCGTTTGCAGGACCTGTTTTTACAGTCCCTGTAGCATCCTCTTGTTGGGCTCCATGGTGGGTGGCTGGCGTTATTGCCGAAAACTACATTCCTCTATGGATAGCTCCTTCCCACCACTCCCTGATCGCCCTCAGAGAAGAGGGTGCACCGATGAAGTTTTCCAGTTTTTTGGTCGCCAAGTCCACAACTTCCCACGTTTCCATGTCATTGATTCTGAAAAACCAGATAAACCAGTTAGAACAATTTCACCCTTCCTTGTTTCCAAGTCACTGACTGAAGTGTTTGGTCCAGGTCATAAAGCGTCGACGATGCCCAGCTGTGATCTCCTCTTGGAGCTCCGCGATCAGAATCAGTATGAGAAATTGCCAAAACTAGTGTCATTTGGGGAAACCCAAGTAATTGTAACCGCGCACCGTACGATGAACACAACCCGGGGCGTTGTCTCAGACGATGACTTACTGGAGCTCACTGAGGCTGAACTCTTGGTGGGCTTTAGTGGCGAGAATGTTATAAATGTCAAAAGAATTAAGATGAGGCGTGACAGCAAAGAAATAAAATCCAAGCACCTGGTGCTGACATTCGGCTGTTCTGCCAGAGTCTGTAGAGGCCGGGTACATCAAGCTTCATGTTAGGCCATATGTGCCAAATCCCCTCAGATGTTTCAAATGCCAACGTTTTGGCCACAGTTCACTGAGCTGCCACAGCCGCCAAACCTGTACGAAATGCAGTGCCCATGAACATACCTCTGAATCTTGCGAGAACACTCTCCACTGTGTGAACTGTGATGGGGAGCATGCCGCATACTCACGGTCGTGCCCATCCTGGAAAAAAGAAAAAGAAATTGTCACAATCAAAATCAAAGAAAACATGTCTTGCAAGGAGGCACATAGGCGGGTGTCATACCTGCCTAAGAGCAGCTTTGCCGATGTGGTGCATCAGGGGGCAGTGCCACAACGGCCTCCGGCGGCTGTCCGGTCCACACACAGTGAGCCGGCGATGACACCATCCGGCCCTTCGGCGGCTACAGTTTGTACTCTTCCGCCACCCCAGAAGAAGGGGCCACCCACCTCCGGGCAGGTGGCCTCTAAGGTCTCATCTAATGTGCTGAGGCCTTCATGTCAAACAAAGCGCTCGGAAGAGCGAGTGTCCAGTGCCTCGCAAGAGGCGATGGACACAACAACCAGCCAGACGGCGCCACCAGCGCCTAAGGAGCGGCGAGCATCTCTCGACCGCTCCAAAAAAGACAAAACTCTCGTCATGGCACCTGCAAAGGGCCCGTGAGCTAATCCTTGTCTCTTAAACACAGTACTAAACACACAAATAGCATAATGGATACACAAATACTACAGTGGAATGTTAGAGGACTTCTCTATAACCTTGACGATATTAGAGAACTCCTACACAAACATAATCCAAAGTTGCTGTTTGTTCAGGAGACGCATATAAAATGTACACAAACAAACTTTCTTTGCAAGTACACCATCTTCCGCAAGAATCGTCATGATGCTAACACCTCGGGCAGCGGTGTAGCAATCCTTGCAGACAAGTCCGTAGCTTGTCGCCACGTAGCCTTACAGACACCCCTCGAGGCAGTGTCAATTATAGGGGTTCTTTTCAATAAGTTGGTAACTGTCTGTGCCATATATATATCCCCAAGCTATCACTTCTAAAAAGCCGATTTATATAACCTCATAAATCAGTTCCCGGAACCCTACATACTTGTGGGGAGACGCGCGTTGCAACGCAAGAGAGCGGCTCATTGAAAATTTCGTCCTTACATCTGGTGCCTGCCTGTTTAATAAGAAGGAGCCAACATATTACGGCATTCAACACAATTCATATTCATCCATAGACCTAGCAATAGGCTCTGCTTCCTTTCTGCCTCATCTGGAATGGAATGTGATGAATAATCCTTTTGGTAGTGACCACTTCCCTATAACTTTAAACTCAATAACGCAGCATGACAGCCCTCCCCATGTTCCCATTTGGAAATTAGCATTGGCTGACTGGGAGCATTTTAAGGAATCAACTCATTTAACACCCGATTTTATAAACAATTTTAGTATAGATGAAGCTGTCGCATATTCTACCGCTTTTATTATTCATGCTGCCGAAAAGTTTATCCTGCATGCAAGTGGTGGCTCACTTAAAAAACGTGTTTCCTGGTCGAATGAAAACAGTAGAGATGTGCGAAAGAGGCCGAATAAGGCATGGGGAATATTGCGTAGAACGCTGAATGCAGAAAATCTGATTGAACTTATACACATAAAATCGAACGGAAGGCAGATATGATGTCAGGCGAAGAGAGAAAGCTGGGAGAGGTTTCTTTCAGATATAAATTTGTATGCACAGCAGGCAAAAGTTTGGAATGGCGTAAGGAGGCTAAAAAGGCAGCAAATAAATCCGTTGCCTCTGGTGAACGTCAAAGGAATACCTTAGAAGAGCAGGCAGACTTTCTTGGGGAGCACTTTGAGCGTGTGTCGAGCTCAATCCGCTATTCTCAATCCTTCCTTAAACATAAAGTAAATAGAAGAACGTAAGCCAATCATGCGTAAATGCAGGCAGAATGAACCGCATAACCGTCCTTTCAGTATTGCCGAGTTGAGAGCTGCCTTGAACACATGCAAGAGCTCTGCACCGGGACCTGGCAGAGTCATGTATGACATGATCAGAAACTTACATACTGACACAAAAGTTACACTACTCACACTTTTCAACACTATTTGGGCTGTGGGATACTTTCCATCCACATGGAAAGAAGCGATTGTGGTTCATGTTCTGAAGCAGGGTAACGACCCTTCCTTGGCGGCAAGTTATCGTCCGATAGCTCTTACAAATTGTCTGTGTAAGCTTTTTGAAAAAATGAATAATCACAGACTCGTACATTTCATTGAACTCAACAATATGCTTGATCCCTATCAGTGTGGCTTCAGAGAAGGGCGGTCGACAACCAATAATCTTGTGTGCATTCAAGGATATATCCGGGATGCATTTGTACGCAGACAGTTTTTCCTATCGATATTCCTCAATATGGAGAAGGCGTATGGCACAACATGGCGCTATGCGACCTTGCGAGACTTGTCGGGAATGGGCATCTGTGGAAATACGCTGAAAATAATTGAAAGCTATTTGTCGTATCGTATCTTCCGCGTGAAAATCGGCAACGTATTATCACGAACTTTTATACGAGAAACTGGTGTACCCAGGGAGGCTCAGTGGCACACTCTTTATCGTTAAGATGAACACACTTCATGCTTCTCTACCACTGGCCATCTTTTATTCCGTCTACATAGACGATATACAAATAGGTTTCAAATCATACAACCTTACAGTGTGTGAGAGACAGGTACAGCAGGGCTTAAACAAGGTGTCCAAGTGGGCAGACCAAAATGGATTAAAAGCAACCCCCAAAAAAGCTCTTGTGTTTTCTTTACAAGAAAGAGATGCCTGGTTCCTGATTCTTGTGTAGAACTGGGCAGACAACAAATTCCTTTCAGCAAAGAGCACAAATTTCTAGGTGTTATACTTGACTCCAGGCTTACTTTCATTTCACACATAAAATGTCTTAAAGCAAAATGTCTAAAAACAATGAGTTTACTTAAAATCCTATCCCACACAACATAGGGTAGCGACAGGAAGTGTTTACTGAATTTTCACAGGAGCCTAGTTTGATCACAATTAGATTATGGTGCCGTAGTATATCACTCTGCCGCACCGAGCGCGCTATAGATGTTGGACCCCGTTCATTATCTGGGTATCCGCCCGGCCATTGGCGCATTTAGAACAAGCCCTGTCGAAAGTCTGTATGTAGAGTCAGATGAGTGGTCACTCCATTTTCAGAGAACATACATCAGCTTCACCTATTTTCTCAAAGTGCGCTCTAATAAAGAACATCCGTGTTTCAAAACCGTTAACGACTTGACTTGTGAAACACTTTTTCATAATAGGCCCTCTATGAGACTCCCTTGGTCACTGCGCGCAAGAGCACTTAGCGAAGAAATGAATGTCCCAGTTCTCGAACATCGCCTAATGCTGCCAGCTAAGCTATTACCGCCCTGGGAGTGGCAGGTGATAGACTGTGATGTATCCTTTGTAGAGGTCATAAAGCATGCACCTGACTTCGAAATCGCTATGCATTTCCGTGAACTTCAACCGAAGTACTCCTGCTCCGAATTCTACACAGACGCGTCAAAATCACATGCTGGTGTATCTTATGCTGCTGTTGGTCCCTCTTTTTCTAAATCTGATGTATTGAACCCGCTAACAAGTATCTTCACTGCAGAAGCCTATGCAGTATGTACTATTTGCAGTAAAACATAAACTAAAGTTTGACAGAGCAATCATAATCACAGACTTGTAAAGTCTTGTAAAAGCACTCTTTTCTTCACAAAAGCATACAAATCCTGTCTTCAATGAGCTCTATTCTCTCTTATGCAATATTTATCTATCACATAAACATGTAATATGCTGGGTAATATGCTGGGTCATAGAGGCATCGAGGGTAATGTACTAGCTGATAAAATCGCCACATCACTCACATCACTAACCATTATTTCTATGGCTGCGGTCCCTGTCACAGATCTTAAGCATTTCTTACGAAAGGAACTGCGAAAACACTGGCAACGCATGTGGAATGCAGAAATAAATAATAAACTGCACGTTATAAAGCCACAGTTAGGTTTTCGGCTCTCCCCAACGAAATCATGGTGAACAGATGTCCTATTCTGTTGTCTCCGAATAAGGCACACATTTGGTACCCGCAATTTTCTGCTTACGGGAAATGAACCTCCAACCTGTGGTCGATATGGTGAAAGGCTGACCGTGCTCCACGTCCTCTTGGAGTGTCGGAAAGCCGAACCTGAGAGAAAGAAACATTTTCCACTTGCGTATCATTATTGTGTCCCTCGTCACCCAGCTGTGTTTCTTGGTAAAGAACCGTTTTTCAACACCAAAGCAGTCCTCGGTTATTTAAATGATGTTGTTGTACATGTTATCAGCCCATTAAATTCGTAGCGCATCCTCTTTCCAGAGGATGCTGCTGTGATAGTTTATTTGTATAGCACATGCCTCCATTCCCTTCTTTCTCAAGGGCTCCAACAAGGCAGTGGTGCTCTAGTGAATTTCAGCATCTTACATATCTTTTATATCGTATCATTATTTGCAGTGCACCATAATGCTCATAGTAATCGTCATTCGTCATCGCCATAATCTTATTACATGTACATTTTATGCACCTTACGGTGACTATTTTTTAGGCCCCTTTACAGCCACGTCACATCAACCTTATATAATCCATCACTCCGCTGCGAAATCACTAACAATTGCGTGGTGCTCCTTGGCCATACCTGGCCCTTGCGCCAATAAAAACCACACATTCATTCATTCATTCATTCACAGTCATTTCCTGTTCCCACTGGCTTTGTGCCATCAGTGTGGTATAAGCCAGTGCTAACGCACAAGGACAGGCACACAAATAATAAAGGCAGTGAACAATGAATCACCACACAATGTATATATTGCAAAATTGACCTGGTAGTGCTGATGGGATGCATGCTACCTAAACATTAACGTGAACTTCCCTAGTTCCACTGCCAAGTGACTGGTACTTTGCACCATCGTGCATTGCCATGCCCTCCATGGGTGCTGCGTGGTCTCTATATTTCTAGTGTGTCATCAGTTGCTGCTGCTGCTGACTCACTGGTGACATCACTTTAAATATTGTCTTTCGATGAGGGTGGGTGCTTATGTGATTCAGCCAGTAGCTGTACGCTGGTCTCCTAGGGGATGCGTGCTTCCCTAATTAAATTTTTCTGTTTGGTCTTCCTTGTTGTAGAGTGCATGTTAGTTGCTTTTTTTTCTTATGCTGTTTTGTTCTTGACAGTTTCATTTCGGGTTTGTTGTTCTTTGAGAGCAGTGTTAATTTTGTTTGCTATCAGTGACTGTTACTGGTCAACAGCAGACTAGCATATGTACTAACATGTTCTTGTGAAGTGGTATGCAGGGCAATTTCCATGTGTCATGGATTTGAAGAAGGGTAATAACCTTGTGCTTTGCACTATTTCAATGTTAATATTGTAGTTCCCACCGACGCCGCTAGTGTGGACACTAAAGGTCAGTTCTCTTGGTCGAAACTTCAAAAGATCGTGCAAATAAAGTTTGGCGGTGCATGCGAACGTCAAAGTCGAGGTCATCACATCCGGGTCACCAATGTCGTGAACCAAGAGGTTGCAGCAGAGCTCCAGGACCAAAGGACCGGCGTAGCAGGCTCTTAGAACGGACTAGTGCATGCTGTGCTTGTCACATCAGCACGTGCTGCCCAACTTTATTTTTGTGATCTTTTGCAGTGCCAACTGAAAGCGCCGACCTTTAGTGTCTGCACGTAGGGGCGTCAGTGGGCGCTACAATACCAGGAAGAATGAAAGTTGCTTCCACTGCCAAAAGAAGTAGCGGCAGCTGGGGTAGTTTATCTCCAGCCCCAAAAACAAATGGCAACAGTAATGTGTTCAGTGTGATGTGTGTTTTTTACTGGATTTTTATATGACCTTTACATTCTGCTGATTGCCCCCGAATGCGAGTGCCCATTGGTGAGACGTGTGCTGCTTTGGATGTCAAAAACTAGGTGATTCTCAATAAAATGGTGAAGTGTTTGGAGGAATGCATAGTGAATTCTCTGAAACAGCTTTTTAGCTTGCCATTAATGACAGTAACAATTTGCAGATATTACTTCTAGCCCTACCAATTTCAAGACTACCTCTCGTAATTCCATAAATTGAAAACTGGCAAAAGCGCCATACTTATTTTCATTAAATGTAGGGGCAAATGTCTGCGGTGCGGTCCATGAAAGAATAAAGGACAGAAGTGTATTTGCATTGAGAAATGGATATGCTATTTGAGGGTGTAAGAAGCAATTGGAAAATATTGTTTTTTTTTTGCTCGGATTGGGCTGCTTCATTCATTGCTGGCCATGTCCTTGGTGCAGGAGCAACTACAGTCTTTATCACAGGAATAGTATGGCTTCGAAGGTGTCCTCGCTATTTAGCCTGGACTTCATGCACAGTGCACACAAAGTCTGGGCCTGCATTTAGAAGTGAAAACAAACATTTAAAAAATGCTCACTCATTTGCATAAAACTAGCGCAATAAGAAAAAATGTGAGTGTTTATGGTACGGGGGCTGCTAGGCAGCCATGGTGCTTCAGAAGTTGGGGTTGGATGCATGTACTGGTGTTTCCTTGAATATTCTTTTGTCATTGTAATCATGATCCAATTACGAATGTCTTTCATCACCCGAATTCATCTTGTGTCATCCGCTGTGACAGCCCAGTGGTATGGCATTACGCTGCTTAGCTCGAGGCCGTGGGTTTGATACCGGCTGTGGCCACATTCTGATGGGCACAGAATGCACAAATGCTAGTGTACCATGCACTGGGTACACATTAAAGAAGCCTAGCGGGTCAACATTAACCTAAAGCTCCCCACTACAGTGTACCTCATAATTAGATCATGGTTTTGGTGCCGTAAAGCCCCATAATTTAATTCTTTTCATTCTATGCCTGCTAAATTCCTAATTTCATAACACCACCTAGTTCTCCGCTTTTCCTGACTGCATTTCCCTGCCCTTAATGCCCGTTTTATTGCTCTAATAGACCACTGCCTTTCTGTCCCAAGCATTACATGGCCTTTATTTTTGAAATATCTCATATGGGTGCAACGCTTTCCTTTTTTTGTGGCTACTTTTTTCAGACGCTCATGTTTGTACTTAGAGCAGAGCCGCAGCAGCGATAAGCATCCACTGTGAGCCTTTGGAGGGGACAAGTCATGAGCATGCCGGAAAATCCATTTTGCTTTGTATAGTGTGCATACATCAGTATCCTACTCTATTCCCAGAATGAACCGGCTCAGCAGCCTGCCTCGAGGGTTCGGTGCCTTCCCCATGCTCGAGGTGCTCGACCTCACGTACAACAACCTGAACGAGCAGTCCCTGTCCAACAACTTCTTCATAATGGGTAAGGAAACATTACAGGTGTCTCTTGGCAACTGTTTTTCACTTTGTACCAGCACACTTGTTCTTGACATCGCTGGCGCCATGCAAACAAGAAACTGAAGTAATCCAACGCCTGCTGATAGGTGCCTCAGCCATATCAGCAACAGACATGCTGCTGGGCTTGGAGTTGTAAAGAACAGATATTGCTGTCCTTAGGGTCAGCAGAGGCAAAGGAGGTAGCCATGCATGTAGTACAGACCTTTTTATTAGGCAAGGAGGAAAGGTCTGGCAACCAGGACGTGGCGAGCCTTTCCTCCTTTCTAGATTTTATTTTGCCAATGCAGTGCTATTTGAAGGTGTCACCGTCACATGGTCCGAAGGGACTTGGAGATGTTTTACAGATCAAGCGATCAAATCAAATCAAATCCAGAGCAAAAAGATCAAATCCAGAGCAAGCGCCCCTACCCGTGCAAGCATGCCACCCCCCCCCCATTTCCTACGGATTTGAAATTGGCGCCAACTACTGAGCAAGCGCCCCCCTCGCTTTCTTCACCCAACCGTCTCATGCATTTTCACTGGATTGCCTGGCTACAGTTTTCTTTTCCATCAATTTTTTACGAAATTTCACATTAAATTACATAAAATGATGCAATTTAGTGAGAAAGAAATTTATTGTTTAGCCGCACTTCTGCCAAGGCCCTATAGTTCACCATAGCCAGGTATCTGCATAGCCGCAGCCTTTGTCAGTCACCATTTTGGTCAGACTATAATGCACCAGATTAATCTGCAGTGAAACATGCAAAGTGTCGCACGTTAATTAACCCTTTCACTGTCGGACCTTTCTGGCCGTGACGCACCCCCAGTGTCGGCTTGGTTTCAGGGAACGAGCATAACAGGGAATGAACGTAGCAATTAATTTTTGATTATGATTGGTATTCAAATAACATAGTCAATGCAATATGCACATTTCAGTGTTCTGCAGCTGTTGTTAGTAAACATCATCATCATCATCAGCCTGACTATAAAATCCGTTCAACATTCGAATCTGACGATGCGGAACCCTCTTCCTGGCATGCGACTCTGTCCGAGCCCGAATCCGAGCTCGGCTCGTATTGTGAATCGGAATTGAGCCACCGCTCCAATGAGTAGACGAAGGTCCCTCGCGCTGAGCCATCCGAAAGTAACCGCACGCAGGGAGGATGCGCTTTCAGTCGCCCGCACAACGGAGAGCAATGGGACGTTGCGTGATCAAGAAGACAGAAGGAGATGGAAAAAGGCTAAACAAAGTTCGAAGGGCTTTACGTTTACTGCTGCAAGCTGGAAGCGAGGGTGCGACGAGAGAGCGAAAGCAGCAACGAGTCACTCTTTTCGGAGAGGCAACGGCACGTGCGCCTGAACTTGACGCGCCGTAGCAGGCACACCAACAGAAGAAAAAATAAAAACCTTCAAACCAGTGGAGATGGCAAAACAACCCTTGAACCCATAACCACACGCATGCGACGCATGATACAGGGAACACGGAGCCACCGCGCCACTCAGCAAAAAGAAAGTGGGGAGTGGCAGTCGCCGTACTCTTCAGTACATGGAGTAACATAGGTCGGGGCGAATATACGAACTTTTAGAAAGAGTCAACAGATAGCTTGGCCAATCCAGGAGCGCCAGCTTTGCGCTCTGGTGCAAAATTTTGAACGCACGATAGAAAACGTACCGGTACGTCAGTGACACCCTGGAGGGGAAGCACGATGACGTACCGGTACGTCTGTGACAGCGAAAGGGTTAAGTGTGAGACATATCGTGCAATTTTGCGTGCGATCCATCATACAACGCATCGAAGTCGGACTTGCCACATACGACTGTTCATGACACATGGTATGAAGGAGCGAACGGCACGTACCTCCACCCAGAGCTGGCAACCCTGCATGGACGCTCAAAATACTGCGTAACTTTGCAAATAACGGGAAAATAAATGTGTTTACACCGCTATTTCGTTTTAAACAAACGATGCCATTATAAATACGACTATGTGAGCAGCGCTGACTTGTTTCCGTAGGGCCATGTCTGCAGTGCCGGCTCCGTTGACAGCCGTCGATGGCTTTGAGCCGGCAGGCCAGGCTTGCTGGGCCGTCGAATCGAAGACCGGTGGTGCTTACCATATGATCGCACGCAGCTCGTAATAAAGGACCTATGCTGGTCAGCACAACATGTGCACAATTATGTTGTGTAACGAGCAAGCCAGGCAAGCTTGCGATTGCTGGGAGACGGTAAAGGCCCAGCTCGCTGGCTGCCAGATTCGGGGCCGGCAGCCCTTGAATTTCGGTCCGTGACCGAGCAAAGGCCACCCCCGCAAACTTTCTTGGGTTATCTTTCACCATAGGGAGGGCGCTTAATCCAGCTTTTATGGTAGCTAATCTCGTGAAATGGTTAATTGAAATAGTTAATTACTTGATGTCAGCTAATATGAGTCCATGGTGAACCACAATGTAGTGTGTGGCAGCAGTAATAACTACAGAAAGTGGAAGCTCCTTGGCAGTGCAAGCATGGCATGCGCATCATTAGCTGCCGTCTGTGTGTGGTAGTGAACTATCCAGCTGCATTGTTTCCCACTCTACGAAAAGCAGTGGCATCTATGTATTTATTCTATACTCTCTACAGCATGGATAGGAAAGAGTTCTTACCATCTGACTGCTTTGCGGAGAAATTTAGATAACTGAACTCACGTATGGCCAGCTCAATGCTAACCTGAAACATCTAAGCTCCAGTCATGAGCATATTTGTGTCAGCCACCAGTATACTTCTCACACATTTGAAATATATGGGGAAATACGTTGGGCTTTTCCGTATGAGATCGATGGCATCACTCAACACAATGATCACTGCAGTTGGAAAATTAACATGATTGATATGTAGGGGTGAGCGAATACCGAGTAGTAGATTTCGAATTAAATATGAAATCGAATCATGAGAAAAAAAAAAAAGCTGTATATTGAATAGGATATTGAATATTAGCAAATTTTTCACAAATTTAATGCTCTCAAATTTTGCACAAGGAAACACGGTGCTGCACATGCTCGGGAGTCTCCTAGCAATGCTCCTAACTCCTAACTGATTACAGCTCAATTCTAGTATATGAAAGTCTGGAAAATATTTTTTAGCAGTGTTAAGTTGAGCCTTCGCCGTCCGATGTCCAGTGTCACGCGGTGGGGTGAGCAAGTTGCGGAGTGCGTGTCGGGGGAAGGTGGAGCAGAGGGGTTAGGAACAGGTGTTTTGCCGGCGCACGCCCTTTCGCCCCATGGATTCCACTCGGTGGGAACGGCAGGACCGACTTCGTGCAAATCTCGAGCTTCGAAAGCGAGAAACGCAAGCAAAGCACCAGCGGGGGGAAGCCGCTACTGCTGAGGATGAAGAACAGGAAGCGCAAGCCAAGCACCAGTTGAGGCAAGCCAACCCCCAACATTGAGAGTAGGAGAATGAGCAGAGACTTCGACGCAGAGAGATTTCACCCACGGAGAGTGCCGATGGACGGTTCAAGAGAGGATTGCTCGACCATGAGTGTGGCCACAGCTGCAAAGTGTGTGCTAGGCTGTGGTTTGATCACAACCTCATGCAACTGAAGAGTGTGCGCAATCTAGAACCGAAGCTCAAATGTAGCAGAACGACGACAATGAGACAAAAGACTTTCATGAAAATCGCCCTAAACACGAGTTCAGACGTGAGGAAACGACCACCAGCTTTGCGGTTTTGACAGCTTTCACTCCGTTGAACTGGCTTTACTTCTTTTTTTATAGGTAGTACTTTTGTTGAGCGGGATCAAGTGCTTTCTTTTTCCTCTGGAACTAATGAATTAGTGACGTTCCAGTGTGCTGAGTAGCCATTTGTGCCAATCTGTGCGACAGACGAAAGGCCCGTGCATCATGTGACTCGATCACCGTTCTGCGCACAGCCGGCACCAGCAGTAAAGAGCAGACACCGTCCATACCATTTCATTGTCAGGTTTGGCGTTATTTGCCACCTGTAGAAAATTTTCTAATCTGGAGGGTCACGGCAAGTTCACATGATGCTCCCCACCCCCCTTCCCCCGCCATGTTGGGGATTGCTCGCAATGACAAAGTCTGCTACTGTGTCAGCCAGGGGCACTCATTTTGCACCAAAAATGAACTGAAACACTTGTTTGGGCAGCATAAAGTACAAGGGCTCTGTGGTGCTTGCGACCTGTGGCGTTGTGCTGGTCTCCACATTGAACATATTGAATATTTGAAAAATCGAATAGTACATGTTTGATTCGCAAATCGAAGTATTTGAATGTTGATGGTCCGATTCAGTGATATCTGAGTACTCGCACACCCCTAACGATACGTAATCTTCATGCTTCAGTGTTGGTTCCTTGTGCTGTAAAGCATTAATACCCAATGGGCACTGCATAGAAAGAATTTGACTCTGTGATAACGTGATTCCTGCAAACCAAGTGGTTGTCTCAAGGAAAATGTACGGGACAAAAAAATTGCTATTATGACCTTACAGCTTGTGTGCCATGCTGTTGTTGCTAATTAAACCTATTTTATTCAAGGGCAAAAACTATGTATGAGTAACGAAATAGTTGCACAGTGTATCTACAAATAATAGAATGCTCGTCAAACAGCAGGACAGCACCTATGCTGTCACGGTCACTTCGTATGTCTCCTGAATGATACAGGCTAAATTGCTGTCTAGACAAACTACAGGGTGAATGTTCCAATAAAGGCACATGCCTGAAACAAATGTTTATAAATGGACATCTGATCTCTGGGGCAGATAGTAGGCTGAGATGTGCACATGTGTCACACTGGGTGCTCCGTCCACCTCACCGGTGGCAGAAACTCCTACCCGGTTGAGTTAAAATACTTCTGTGTGCTTCACAGCATCCTTTTCAATGTCACGTCATATGTACCAAGTAGACCGTGCAAGCCCAGCATCAGCCACCACTAACTACCACCGAGCGTATAGCTGGTGCACGCAACACTGAGCATTCAGCCAAGCAAGCATGGCTGGGAAATTAAACGTTAAACCCCATAAGTTGATTTGACTGTGTGCAAATGAGTTTCCTAGCATTTTTGGAGCAGTTAGAACAAGTCCCACTTTATGGGTTATGCTTAAAGAGAAGCTTGATATCTGGGTACACGTTTTCTCAAGTTTGCGGCAATTGATATCGCTAGCCATCTGTGAACATATTTGACTGCAGAGACCACTAATGGCGTTGGGGATAATCTTTGAGCAAAGCTAGACTTTGCATTTCTTGAACTAACACTGTGCTGCGGTGTAAGATCGTGTTTAATGTCATCTTTAAAAAAGAAAAAGAAAAATGAGCAGCAGTATTATTTGTTTGTGAGCCCTTGCCTGTAAACAAAGTAATTGTGCACATGCCTATGGGAGAATTGTGTGGGCAAGCATCTCTCAGTGACATAACGATTGATAGCGATCCCTGCATCCTGAAATGGCATTCATAACAATACCAAATTAAAGTTCAAGCACAGCTGTGAGCGGGTCGCAGTAATTAAGGCGAAGTGTAAATACTCAAGGCAACCACAGAATTAGCTACCATAGAACAAAGCGAAAAAATTTTTTCTGGTTGGAGTGAAGAAGCAGCAGCACTGTAAATAAGATATTTGAAACTGTACAGGAGGTAGTAGCATCTCTAGAGTGACGCTAGGTGGGGCTTCATCCCAAGAAGGTGCATTCTTTGAAACATGCAGTTTCCTTCACACATGTACAGCGGTTATGCTCAAAGATTAATTTAATTGCTCACAAACAGGGACTGCACCATACACAATAGATTCCCACTAATGTGTGTGACGTGCCATTGTGGCTGTCAGCGACTATGGACTGTGGAGACCAGTAGGAAACTAACTCATGTATTTCATTCCGTGTGCCTACACTTGTGTGTGTGAGACCAGTGCCAAGAAATGAAAAGAGCATAGTTTGCTCTCGCTCATAACATTGTGCATAAAGGAACCTGGAGATTATGTACACTTTATCAGAAGCTTAACAGTGTAAAACTAAACAAAGGTTCATGATACTGTAGGACTTAACAGCGTTTGCCTTTAAAGGGAGTCTTTACTGTACTATCCATTTTGCTATAGCCACAGAACTGTGCATTTGTGTCTCTCTTTCTTTCTTTCCTTCTTGAGCTCATTTCTTGCTTTGATGTGTTAATTTTGTCATTTGCCTGCAGATACACTGCGGGCCTTGTACTTAGGTGACAACGAGTTTGAAAAGCTTCCTTCAGCCATTGGACAACTCAAGAATTTGCAAATTGTAAGTATGTTTTGAACACAAGCAACTATCTGTAGGTGCTCACCATTGAGCATTGGGAGGATAATGACCATTTGTAATCTATCATTTCAGCTACATGCCATTCTTGAGTTTCCTGTAAAATGAAAATTCCATCATAGAAGTTCACCAGGCTTGAGTACGTGCAAGATGATGTTAACACAGGTGCGAGAAGCCTAATAAAATGGGTGATACACTTAGAGGAAGTCAGACATATGTAAGACAAACCTTGTGGCAGTTGCCCTTGAACACATGAAACACATAAGATTGGTGGTGAATCCCCCTAAAATAGAAAGGGTGTGGCTGTAGCTGAACGGGCAAAACTGCCCAAAATAGGGTACAGTGCTGTTCAGTAAATGTACCAAAGACTAGGTTAGTGGGAATTTTTCCTGTGTTGGATTCCGGGCTTTTATATATGGACCACAAAGTCCAGCAGGTAAGCGAGACTTCAGAAGATCATGAACATACAGTAAACCCTCTTTATAGTGGAGTGAACGAGACAGTGAGCAGTATAAGAGATATTCAATAAAAGTGGATGCACCATAAAAGCTGTAATGAAGTGTCCCAGCTGTTGTGCGACAGTGCAGAAGTAAAGAAAAAGATGCCCAAGCTATCCCACTTCACTGATGGCTGTCATTCCTTATTTCTGGCTGAGAAAAATTGGAGGACGCTTAAGCTTTGCCTTCAAGAGCGGAACGCGATAGCGTTATCACACCCTGTTCGCACCGCCCACTCATTTGCTCGGCATGCTCTTGACGAGACGAAGGGGAGAAGCGGGCAAGTGGCGCGCCACCTGTCAGGGCAGCGCGTACATTGCTAGGAGGGAGGTCTTCCGTGTTTGCCACAAGATGGCTCTGTGTGTGCGCCAGTTGCAGAAGACATGTAGCGGAAACGTACTTCGCTACTCGTTTAACTGTGACTTCTGTAATTTCCATGCTCAGTATAACTTTCTATGGCGCGTTTCTAAGGCAACACCGCATTTACTAGAGACTCTTTTGTCACGCTTTGAACCATCGAACTCATGGCCGAGTGGTAGCATTTCCGTCTCACACTCCGGAGACCCTGGTTTGATTCCCATCCAGCCCATCTTGCAAGTTGTTTTTATTTACGAAATGCCTTCCGGGATTTTTCGCTCACAGCCAACGCCGCCGACACCGACAGCAACGGCTTTTGTGCGACACGAGCTCCTTAATGTTGTCACATTAAAAAGGAGGTCAGCTTAGTCTGCTGCCAGTTTCTGCCAGGGACAGGCAACGCCACTTCAAACTTTTTCAAACATTGTCTAAGTCCACAGCCACTACCACTGCTGGCATTCTCCTAGCACTACCACTGCATTCAATTCTGTTGCGAAGCAGACACAGGCACTCCTGCATCTATGTCGAGGCTCTTCAGCTGTTGCCAGTTATTCATCATAATAACCTATTACTGCATCTATGATCACCATTTGAAGGAGAAAGTGTGGCATCAAATGTGAACAAGCGAAAGTCACCTTCGGGGTTAACCTAAACAGCACGCACATGCTGCATGCCAGAAACTCGCCAAAGCTGCCGAAGCTGAACAGGTCTAAAGTCTAAAGTCAGTACCGCTTACCATGCACCTGTACCATAGAATAACCCACATTGGTGCAATGGTTACCGTGGAACATGTGCGCAGCGCAACAATAAATGTGAGACACTTGCCAAAGCTGCCGAGGCTGGACAGGCCTAAAGTGCTGATATTGCGCGCCGTGCACCAAAGCCGTGAGCCAGTGCTCTAGTGCCATTGGAATGTTGGTTCCCCATGTCAGGTTTGAAGAAAAGGCACCAGAAAGGCTCTGGCTAGTGAGCCACCACAACTGCCACCATTTTAATTACCTGGCAACGTCAAACCAGCTGCTCTCATATATCGATCTGCTGGCAGCCGTAGCCACTGTGCCAATGCTAGCCCTAGCTGCTTTGGCGTTTGCTGCCAAACTTCCTGTTGTTCTGTGCCGTATTTTTAATTGAAAGGGTTTGCCGCTATCAGCAATGGCACCAAATTTGTCATCCTTGTGAATGGCTTCGAAGCGTGAAGTCTACGGTAAAGATCAAGCTGGTTCCCAAAGCAGCTTTGTGGCAATACAGCTGTGTTGCGTAGTGAAGCATATCGAAAATGAAAGGGGTCACTGTCATGGGACACCGTATGTATTCTTTAACCCTTTCAGGGTCAGTGACGTAAATATATGGAGCCGCAAACAAGCCCAACATGGTCGATGCCATATATTTAGCGCTGTCTGTACATCTAAAAAATGCACCAATTTCCTAACTTTTTATTTTCTGGCATGTGCTGCCACTATGCGGGTATACAGGGAATTTTTTTCTCGCACCTCCCTCTCTCAGTTTTCGTTGTATGGTTTGTTTTAGAGCTAGTATGCTTGGTCCGACGCATCTATATACTACCGCTCGTGCATTGGCACATGCGTGGGTGGGCGGCGGTTAGTGTGTTTTGTTCCGCAGGTGGTTTCGGCTTCTTGCTCTCGCAAAACTGATCGCTGTGTCGTTACTAATCGCTCAGAGGGAGACTGCCTGTGATTCGCTCGTTTGTTGCTCACAGGTGTGCACATACAAAGAATGCCGCCGTGCATGCGTTTCCTTTTTTTTTTAAGACTTGTGAGCACTAATCGCCTTTGGTTGGCGATAAGATGAAGATTAGTGGAAGTTTGTCACACGTTTTGGTTTTTTGATGGGCACACAACCACATAGTTTTCTTGAGTATAGTCACCTACGCAGTTAGATTACGCTATGGACGTAAATATTAGTGTAAGAGCAGGAACATCTGAGACTTGCCAAATCTCGTGTGCGCACTTTCTAAGCTTTGAACTATGCGTATAACAATGCATCAAATTTTTAATTCTTGTAAGTTTCTTTTCTTTTTTTATTGTTGTTATTCATGAACAAACAGTACATATACACCAACACAAAATATTTTTTTCTCATGTTACGGTCACCCGAGAAAAATTACGGTAAATTTTTTTCGATACAGGTCCCTCTGAAGAATCTCAATCTGCAATAAAAGAAAAAAATTTACCCTGGGTGGTTTCATGCGGTGAAAAAATTACACTTGCGTCCACCTGCCATTTCCTGTCGCAGTGCGAGCACCAATACACCTGAGAAGTGTACTGGCAGGCCTTCAGAGTTATTTCAGATGTGCCTTTGGCGATTCGAGCCCTTGAGGGCAATAAAGGCATGCATTCATCCTTTCAGACTCCCAGATGTTTGGGGCATTTTCGCGGCCCCTAGGGAGTCGGAAAGCTCAGGTGTTGACTGTAACAGAAGCTGACGGAGTTTCGATGGTCGAAAGATTGGGGATTTCTTCCCTACAGCCATTGTCTGCCACTTTGCTCACTTAATTACCACCTTTGTTGTTTCATACATTGAGGGTGAAGTTCGTGTCACTTGAAACTGCTTGAAGAAATTGCCAGAGACCGTGTTGCTATTTAAAATGTAAATGAATAGATGTTGTGCATGCAGAACTTGCACGACAAACAGTAAATGCAGCATCTACGACTTAGCAGCTTGGCTTGGCTTGTCCTGTGGCTTGGGCACAGTCGGTGGCCAATGGATTGAATAGGCTTCACTAGTTTCAGTTTGAGGGAGCCACTGGCAACATGGCCGATGACCACATTGGTTACATATGAAAACTAAAATATTGCTACCTCTACTCGGCTCTGTAACCAAATCAGCACATGGTTGTGCTGGCAGAGTTCAAATATCGAACAGTGTGCTGTAAGGTATCTGAAATTTTGGAAATTTGTGCCAGGACTGTGGTGTGTCCAGTCCATGCATTCATGATGGTCGAAAGTGCACAGTTAGGGCGTCTAGTGGAGTTGACGCTTTATTTTTAGATGTTTTGTGTTATAGACTGTAAACTTTATATTTTTCTTGTAATTATACAGCATTCACAACATGTCATCCAGGAACCTTGCAGAAACGACAACATATCAAGGCTATTCTAGTACATAAGGTGTCTACACCCTTTGCTGGGACCGGGTTTCAGCTACGTTATACCTGGGAAACAGGGGCGTAGTAGTAGGCGGGGGCCTACGGGGCTTCAAACGCCCCCGAAATGTTTTCGTGCTGTCCATGCACCGCCGACCAAAACAAGAAGCACAAAGTTTTAAGGGCGTTTTGATGGTGAGCAGGCTTGTCGCAGCATCTCGCGGAGGCCGCGGAATCAATGAAGCACATGGAAGCACATAGACACATAAACTTTTGATGCGAAAGGCGCCTTGACATTTCCAAAGTCGCGCTTTAGATTTTCATTTCTGGAACTTTGTGGGTTTAATGTTCATAAACATTTGATGCCAAAGGTGCATTGACTTTTCTAAAGTTGTACATTGGAACATGCAACGAGACAAGCAAAATCAATTCACTATCAGACAAGTTGACGAAGCACGCAGCAAGGTCCGATGAGACGAAGCGTTGTGGCGGTTCTTTTCTGCCGACATGTCGCAGAAAAAAATATCAGCATTTCTTTCACCTATGCCAAAGTATCCATGTCAAGCCAACAAAGGTAACTAGGTTCTTTTTTATTTTTCTACTTTGACTTTATTCATAAGGATATAGCGAGCCTCTTCAATTTTCTTGTTCTCACTACCCACCCGCTACCAGAGCCAGCCAGAGCGCTTGCGTTTTTCTCGTGTAGCCTCGACCACTGCGCGGCGCACTTCAGTGCGTGTTTGTTTTTCTCTAGCCGAGTGGATTTTCGCCTGGCAGAGTTTTGGATGCTTTCTGGCTAGCAGACGAGAAAAAGAAACAATGGTCGCTCACCGCCATCACTGTGGGTACTCAACAGATTGCAACGCATTCACTTGCGAATGCGTTGAACCTCTCCGGAATGCGCCGTTGCGCCTCGTTGCGAATGCGCCGAACCTCTCCGGATAGTCTTGTCTCGCTGGTGGTGGGATACCGAGCAGTATGTGTATGGTTCTCTGTGGACCAAGTGTCTCACGTTTTCTTTGATATTCCTTCAGTAACCACATTAAGTGCCCAAAGTAGGCATTTGATTGTGGCCAACATGCTTTCCTTGGCATTTTTTCATTTCGGTGCACCCGCCCACAAAAGAAAAAAAAACAACATATTGTTGCGGCACAGCGAATTGCTGCATAGTCAAAGTTTGATTTTGTTACTTCTTCTTTTGTGGAAAGAAATGGGCCATAAGACGCTTCATTTGCTGGATACTCTTATTATATTATTACGATAGCAATTGTATGGGCACTCCAGGTGCATTCCTGCCATTGCCCTCATGTTCTGTATAATGTCGAAGGGCGATAACATCGTGACTGCGCTTCGCATGCTGTATGTGCGAGTGAAAGCATAGAAGGGAGGGGGGGGGGTCGGCGTGGGTGAGCTGATAATGACGGCTGAGTCTTGAGTTGCAAGGAAGAAAAGTGGGGAGAAAGCACGCCGCTTTCCATCGTGCACGATAGATTAGGGGGGAGTGGAGGGATGGGGTGTCTGTCTTAGTATTCTGTAATCTGTGAATCTGTGATTGTGCAACACGTTTATTTGCCTTGTTTGATGCATTATATACAGTGACTTTTTCTTAGGTAGGTAGATTTATTGGAGACTTATACATATACTTAAATATCTTGTTGCGAGGTTTTGTGTCTAAGTGCAGTGAACTTTGTTTCCAGTGACGCTTTTCTACCCCTTATTAAGCTGTATCTTTGCATTTGTATATTCCCTTGTATCTTGGCATTTCTAATGTACGAGGGTGAGTCAAATGAAAGGGAGCCAACCAAACCCGTGCAATAATGGTTCAGTTCATTATCTGTGAGCCATGTGTGCAGCACAGGCATCTCTTATTTACAAAAGTGACAAGCAGGTGTGAGGATAAATGTTCTTTAATGCTCTCATACACTGGGTTGATCATGGTTGTGTGACATAATGGACGCTCCAAAAGTTGAACAGCCTGGTGTCTGAGGCTGTTGACAGCTGAAGGTGTTTCCCAAAACAAAATTATTCGCCGTGTGGCTGCCGTATATGATGAACGTTGCATTTCATTGGCCACTGTGAAGTGTTGGAGTAAATGGTTCAAAGAAGGACGTGAAAGTTGCAAACATGATCCAAGACTGGGCCAAAGCCACCATGCAATCACCCCCAACACAAATGAAGATGTTTGTGAGCTGATTAGACAATGGAGCATAAGCATCGATGAACTGTCAGAGCAAGTGAACATCAGTCACTATTCGGTTCACACTATAATTCATGAACATCTTGGTTATTGGCTCTTTTGTGGGCAATAGATGCTCAAGATTTTGAACCACCACTAGATGATTGAAATGTTAGGTGCTGCCTTGACTCATCTGATCCGGTATGTGGTGTCACTACTACGAGCCTGAAACACGACAACAAAGCTTAGAGTGGAAACATTCGAATTCACCACCCCTAAAAAATGCAAAGGCCGTCATTTCCACCGGATAGGTGGTGTTGACTTTTTTTCGATCATCAGGGGCCTTTACTGATAGAATTTGCTAAACGTGGAGGGACTATAATTCGTTTTCAATATTGTGAAATGGCAGATCGGCCGCGGGTTGCAATCAAGAACAAATGACGGGGAAACTTGATGAATGGGGTCATCTTGCTCCATGACAATGCGCGTCCCCACGTCGCGCTGATGTGGTTAATACAAAACTGGCAAAGTTCAAGTGGGAAACGCTGCAAGACCTGTCGCCTTGCAACTTCCACATTTAGGGGCAATTGAAAAAAAGCTCAAGGGAACCAGATTCGTGTCAGATGATGACGTGAAAGAGTCAGTTACAGACTTTTGAAGCAGCAATCCAAGGAGTTTTATGAGACAGTAGTCGTGTGGCTTGTTAGTCAGTGGAACAAATGTCTAAATGCTCGTGGAGCCTACATTTAAATAAAGTACCCCGTTTGTCATATATTAGCATTGGCTCACTTTCATTTGACGTGCCCTTTTATACTTTTCAGAACTGCTTTTAATATGTGCTCTCTGTTACGACTATAATTTCGGTGCAATTACTCGCAATACACGACCGGTCAGAGCTGCTCCTGGGCACTACATTGGAACAAATGACTGCATCATTGAGATTTTTCCCTTGCCATTGCGTATGTATAAAAATGTAAACACGGTTCTTGAACCACAAAGTTTCATTAGCATATCAGTCCTCAACTTGTTCATTTCATGGTCTTTACATTTTAGAGCGCAGCTCTTTGGCGTCCGTTCCTGGGTTTCGCGTCGGCGTTGTCGTCGGCCTCGTAACCAGCTCCGCCCCCCTTTCATCCCCCCAGCGCTAGCAGCGACCGACTGATACCGCTGGATGCCGCTGACGCCGCTAGAGATTCAAGATAACGTGACTGCATAGAACACCGTCGCCGCCATGCAGAAAGAGGAGGAAAGGGCCCCCCCCCCCCCTGTTCTTGTGTGGCGGATAGGGGTTGACTCACTATCGGCGTCAGCGGCATCAGTCAGTCGCTGCTATCTCTTCCCTCCTCCCTTTATCGTGTTGTCCGCTTGCTGCGCGCGCTTCTGCCCCCATCGTTTGCCGCTGGGTGTACACGCCGCCCCCCTCCCCCCTCTTCCTGCGAGTCTCGGGTTGTGGGAGAATGCGGGAGAACATCCCGTTCCTCTCGCTCGTAACGCGTCCCACGGCTGTGACAACCTCGCGAGGCACTTGTATAGATCTCGTCTTTGAGAATCAAGCATTGGTGTACCAAGTCGAACATATATCAGCCTATTTCTCCGACCACAAAGCTTCCTTCATGACTGTCAAGAACTGTTAGTGGAGTCTTTGTTAAAGGAATACGTGTGAAAAATAAAAAAAAATTCTGTGATAGCGCATACATGTGTTGCTCGATTTCTTTGCCTCAATCTATCGAAAAGGTGAAACAGCTTATTTGCTGCGCTCAAATTTCGCATTAGGAAGTAACGTAATCGTCGGTAATTTTTTCATGTCAGCAGCATGCACTGTTTTGCTGATTTCGAACTGATGTATATCTAAAGTTTGTGTGATATCTTATTTACTTATTAAATAGACAAAAAACATGGAAACATTGATATCAGTTCTTTCAGGCTCAATTTTTGGGACATATGAGTACATTCTTTTATGAAAAAATACATACTTTACTTGTCTTGACAGTGCATAGCGTTCAAGAATTCGTTGCGGCATCTTTGGCTATGGCAATGCAGCTATTATTCATGTATTTGATCCCTTGACATGTTCTGTAATGAGGAAGCCGAGCTGCAACGTGAACTCCACCCCCCCCCCCCCTCGAACGAAATTTCTGGCTACGCCTCTGTTGGGAAAACATATGACCGAGCAATATATGAGCAAAGTTATACTGTAATGAAACAAGTGAACGTCGCATTTACACATGCACGTAGTGTTGGGTTAGCTGTACAAAATAAGTGCGGCACTACAGCACCTCGCATTGTTCTAAAGTGATGCAACCATAATGAGACTGGCCAAATAATAAATTGAGAGAACAAGTTCACATGTTCGCTGCTTCATCTGTTCTTATTAGTGACTGGTAATCATTAAGCAGAAGTTGTTTTCTGTGGTTGCTCATGAACTGGTGTCCCTGCACACCAACTGCAGCTTTTCTGCAGCAGAATCGTTGGGAATGTTCCTCCATTCCAACATTTTCTCTCCCTTGTGACTCCAGTAAGTGTCATCGCTTCTACAGTAGAACCTCATTGATAAGATCCCATTTCCTATGATTTCCAGTGCCAACTTTTGCGCTTGAGAACAAAAAAAATGACCCAATACAGCTAGCTTATTTTTTACCTGTTAATACGTTCCCGGAACACACAATCTTTCAGCGTCAGTGTTCAGCACATTGCCAAATTTTATTGTGCGGTACTTTTTCCTGCTACTAGACCCCATGTAAACGCGAAAAGGCACGACGCATACGTGATCAAAAGCAGTAGGTGCCTGCCACGACAGCTTCCCCACAATACTCACCTGCCTGTGTCGTGTGAAAATGCCAGCATGCACGCATTCCCATTCCTGTACCAGCAAATCTTGTGAATCTTCTCACATTGCCACTACAGCTATCACCGCCAGCCCTGTGGCGATCAACATCTTCACCTGTCTGTGAAGATGGAATAGTGTTTTGGGGGAAGTTGTAAGTGCATTTTGCGCTTTTGATAGGCAATTAACCCAAACGCATTGCCGTTCCCTGATGCAGGCGGTGCAAGGCGAGCACTGTATTTTGCTCTGGCAGCATTGTAGTCCGGCATCTCCATCCAATTCGATTTCGTTTCGGTTTCTCGGATCAACAAGTCTCTTGGCTCATTGCATGTGGAAATTCACTGGAACATGATGCCGCCAGAAGATGCACTTTGTCGTTTTCCTATAGCGTAGTATTTAAAAATGCACATTCCTCACACCTTTTCTTGTTCACATAGGTTCTAGCAGCCAGAAAGATATCATGTGGTCACATTTTAGCAATGTACTGAACATTGCTGAACGTTGCTTGGCTCTTTCACCGCTGATGCAAAGGTTGTATGCTCTTGTGGTACTGAGTTGTGGGTCTTTTGGTAAATATATAAAATAAAAAACCTTCAATGTGAACATAGCTCTCATAAACTTGTGAATTATAGATGTGACATATGTAAAGTAAAATAAATATTTAGTCAGATTTTAATAAACATTCAGGGTTAATATAGAGATTGTGAAAATAGGCAACGGGCAACGATGCAAAGTTACAACTAGACTCCGTTGTAGACATGGCATTCGTTACATTGCCAACAGAGTTGTGCATGTTAGCGAATAGCTGGGCCTGCCAGCATGTGCTGTCGCGCAATAGCTTTGGGGCACCTGAAGGTTTAGATGCTGTGGTGGAGCAATCGGGTAAGGTAGCCCTCTTCTCCTGTCGTCCTTGCTCCCTGTGGCGGCTGCAGGAGAGGGCCCCACATCATTACAGAGGTTCTGGTTAACTGCATTGTTCTCTACAGAATTGTGCAGTGAAACAGTAAATGCTGGCTCTATGGCCTCATTGCGACAAATATATGCCTTCAGACACATCATTCATTGAATAAAGCAAATAGCTTTATAGAAGCATGTTGTTATTTGCTTACATTGACAGTCATTGCTGATGGTTTCGGCGAAATTTTTTTTTTTATGTGTAAGAAGCATGGAGAAACTACACAAAGTCATTGCAGCTTGCTACTGCGGTGTTGCTGCGTAAGAGGTGGGGCACAAGACGGGAGTTTCACATCACCTCTTCGCTCACATCGCTTCCACTGGCTTTCCTTGTTGTCTTCCACTTCACTCGATGCGCAAGTGATGCAGAACAATAGCTCGCAAAGTTATTTAGCAGTTGCATTGCTGCAACATGTGCAGTTGACAAAGTAATTTTATCAATAAAATATTGCAGCATGACAGCTTTCCAATATACTAGGACACCTCCTCAGTTTCTTCCTAGCAGGTGTGGGAAGAGGTCTTGTGCATAATTTACTCATTTATGGGTCTCAAAGTTAATCTTGTAGGACTGACAAGTTTTGTGGAATATTGCTGGAGAACCATTGAGCAGTACTGATGCTTCCTCTCCTTGTAGCTCTCTGTGCGGGAGAATGAGCTTGTGGAGCTTCCCAAGGAACTGGGCCAGCTTACTAGGTTGAGGGAGCTGCACATTCAAGGCAACAGGCTCACGCTGCTTCCTCCTGAGCTAGGTAAGTGCTAAGGTGCTTGTTGTACAGTGCCGAGGCATGGTTGGAGATTGGCAAAATAACTATTATGCTGTCTGTTGTAATTGCTGTGCCTGTTTAAGGAGTTGTGTTGAAGTTGCAAGCTGCATATATCTTGTCATCGGCCCGCCTCATTTACGGTGCATACGTAGAGCATGCACTGCATACACCAAACCCTGGTTTGTTCATCAAGGAGGATCAAGCTGTCCGTCACCCGCCACGGTGACTGTGTGGCTATGGCATTGCAGTGCTTAGCATGAGGTTGCGCATTTTTACGTAGTGGTTGCACATTCTTGATTGTGCTGGCCACATTTCGATGGAGGTGATGTACAGAAACAATCATGTAGTGTGTCTTGGGTTCACATTAAGTAACTGCAGGGGGCGGAAATTAATCCAGTGCCCTCCACTACCGCCTCTATCATAGCCCACTGTGCAGCTTTGGGGTTTAAAAGCTACAATTTCAAACCATTGGTCATGGCCCTGTGTGCAGTTGAACAGGATCGCATGTGCCCACAAGTGACTGTTTGTACAGAATTTCATGGACATTGCTCACACTTTGTGTGGAAAAGCTGGAATGATGTGTTGCCGAACCATAGGGAAATCTGATGTTGCATTCTGTTTCATGCTTCTGTCATGCAATGTTGTGTTCTAGGAAGAGCTTGCAGCTCGGAGACTTAGAAATGCTGAAGCAGATCACATTTGGTGAGCTTGACATATGTTGCCACACAGAAGGACATGGACGTTCGGTTGAAGAGACATTGCAGGTTAACAAATGTTTACCGTGCCAGTTCTGCAGATGCCAAAGGATTGCACAAGATTGTCATAACTAAATTTTTATTCCCATCATGGTCCTGCCTCTCTTTTTAAAAATGCTTTGTAAATTTGTGTTTAAGCTCATTTCAGAAGACAAATTTTGTAATTTCATAAGCATATACAGTTGGAAAATCAAAAGTTGTAAACCGACAAATTCATAAAATTAGGTTTGGTAGAATATGGGTTGACCATATTTTATCCTAAATCTCTACATTTGCAGCTGTGTGTAGCCTTGCACCTGTTGTGTGGCAATCATGGTGTAGCACCCTACCATGTCAACCTTGCTAACCATGTTTGATCCCCATTGCCAACACACCTTCTTCCTGCACCAGTGAATCCTGCCAGCAGTGACATCATTTCTGTACCATCCATTGTACAGGGACTTGCTTGTGTACACAAACATGTGAAATGTTTCTGCAGCGAGTAAGGTTACTGCCTATAGACTTCATGCTTTGTCAGTGAGAGTTACTGCCACATCTCGTTTGGCCACGGTAGCATAAATGAAATGATTTATTTTAAGGTAGACACACCTATCATACTAGACAGCTTCAGAATCACGTTCACATGCAAACATAATGGATCATGTACGTAAAGAAATAGCATTCTCCGCATTATGTATGCTTCAAAGCCTCTAAACTCTATTGTGTGCTTTTGGCTTATGTACAGAGCATTCCACTGTTAAAGGGAATAATTGAGTGCAGAGTGTGTCCGGACTTTCCTCTGTTCCTAGAGTACAATTTGCCTTGATTTGCAGCAGATAACCTGTTGGTAGCTCTGACTCTTTTGAACACACTTATAGAGTGCAGTGACATTGCTTCTGCAGCCACTTGCAGCTAGGGCACCAGCAAAGTGAGAGGCACACGTTTGAGTGTTCTCTTCAACTGTAGACCGCACTGTACATTCTTGCATTGTCTGACGTGCCTAAATATGTAATGTTAAGAAATAGTGTTGCCAAGCTTGGCAGCACCAGTAACTCCTGCTTCAGTGCAAATTGTCTCTATGGCTCTCTTCTCATTATTGTTGGTCACCAATAAATAGTTAATTAAGTTTTTGCTTCCGGTCAACCAAGCTGTACCACAGGTTAGGAGCAGCTAGCATGACCAATTTCGGCAATTGTTTGGCGATTCTAGGGTCCATAGGCCTGAGGAGATGATGTTGTTCTTTATGTGTCTGTCTCTCCTTTACCACTGCTGGGTACCAGACTGGATATTTATATTCCAGTTAACCTCCCTGCCTTTTGCATCTCGGTGTATATCTCTCTCAACATATAAATATCAGGATATGGGCTAGGGGATTGCCTTGTCTTCGACAATTTCGTCACCAAATGGTGCCCTGTTAAAAATTTTTTTTACAACTGCATTCCCATACTAAAAATCTTCAAGTTGCATGCACCATAGCATCCTGCATTGTGTTTGTGTTTAACATGTGTAAGGCTGTGAAAGCTATCCTAAAGCTGACCATCCGTAAATGCCTTGCACGTTTCTTAGCTTCGGTGCTGTAATGAATATGTGGTGATGGCTTCATGCACGGCTGGTGGCAGCAAAGGATAGAAGCTGCTTTGTTGTACGTGGAACAAGCCTGTCACTGACATTTTGTGCCTCTTGAGCATGGTGGCTCACATTGTCAGGTTCAGAAGGGTTGCATAAAAAGACGCAATGCTTTGTCGCTTTTTTCTTGCTTTCACAAGATACAGTAGAAACATGTTGATATTATCCTGTTAAGATTTCCCGGCACCAATATTCGCGATTGAGAACATGAAAAATTACCCATTACAGTTCCGCTTCTTTTTTACCGGTTTATACGTTCCCAAAAAAGACTAATCTTTCGGCACCAACATTCAGTACATTGCCAAACTCGATTGTATGATAAGTTTTCCAGTCGCTGCATCCCATGTAAAGGAAAGAGAGGAAGTGTGCACGATCGAGAACAGTAGTTGCCCACTACAGCGACTTCCTTGCAGTACTTGCCCACCTATGTCATGCGAAAATGCAGGCACACACCGTTTTCTCTTCTGGTACCAGCAAAGCTCTACCCTGTTGCAGTAAGCATCTTCACCTATCTGTTTCACAGCGCATGTGGTGTAATGCCATTGGAAACGTACTGCAAGGATTTAATGGGGGGGCGATGACCTAGTGTGCCTCCATTTCCTGCTGCAGGCTGTGCGAAATGAGCTTCGTGTTTCGCTCTGGCAGCATTGTATTCTGGCGTCACCCACCAGCTCAATTTCATTTTGATTTTCCATTGCCGTTTTAAAAGCACTTCGCAGTAATAAAACAACAAAGCGCGTTTTAGACAGCTCAGGCCCCACCAGTTCTACATGCATTGGTGTCTCATGCCACTACAAGGAATGGGCATATCAAAACTTTCCGCCGAAACGCCCTGTCCAAAGAAGCTGCTGACCTAGGCTCAATTCAGGGAGTGCAGTCGTAAGTTTGCCGAAGCTGCAAAAACGATAATGCACGGGCTGGGCCACTCAAGCCTTACTAGCTCAACACGTGCCAGCATCTCGTGCTACAACGATTTGCACAATGAATGCTTCTCATTATGTTGTCAACTATAGTTGGGTCTGCCAAATTTTTAGTGGATTTGGATCGTACATTTTCCCAGTTTATTTTTGCATTTTATTCAAAACATATGAATGAAGTTCTACTGTATTTCCTTATTTGCTACAATGCCACAAGCTATTTAATGAAAAGCATGTCCTGTTTCGTTCGTGTTACTAGGGGCGCAGGTGGATTGAGTCCATAAAAGAAAATCTTCACCTCAGTGTGTACTCATGAGGGCATATAATATCCGTCCTGTCAAATTTACAACCTCTGACAGGCTTGCATACTCACATGCAGCTTATACAAAACATCAAGTATAAATGTTTTGAAGTTTCAAACAACAATATGTGTCGCAGTATAAAACTGAAGGGAACATATGATGAAGGCAGGACACAAGACAACCCCCTGTATAGCTGCTTTCTTCTTATCTCTGCAGGCAATCTCGACCTTGCAAGCCATCGTTGCGTCGTCCGCATGGACGACAACCCCTGGGTTGCCCCCATAGCTGATCAGCTGCAGATTGGTGTTTCCCATGTTGTTGAATACATCCGCAGTGAGACCTATAAATAGTGAGTTTACTATTTTTGATTTTGTTAATGCATTTTCATGCTGAATGCAGTCCTGATGTCAATTTTTCTAGAGTCCCTTTGCTATTGCTAATGGTTGCTTAATGGCTGCCTAATAGACCAGTTGCAGTGGAGATGACTTAAAAGTCATGTAGTTCTCATAAAGTGTAATTGGTTATATCCGAGCAGGCTCATTCATATCATAATAGCTAACAGAACTGTTACGAAAATGAACGATATTATTTTCATGATGTGACACCCACAACAGCCAATGTACAAATTTTGATACTCGGAGTTTGATATCTCAAAAATGCTTATTTATGCGCAGGAAACTTAGGGCAAAAGCAGTTGTAGCATTTTTGGCACTAAGCTTTTTTTTGAAGCAGAGTTTCAGTGGTGGATAAGTCAGCGATTTGATTACAAATGAAACACGTGCTGATTGAATTATAACTCAAATAACATTTCATTGTTTTTATTTTTGTATGAATATGCTTTCCATGACCAGCTTAGATGGGGTCAAGTTGTTTTAATTAGCCTTCATGTTGAATGATGTTAGGGCTTTCTGAGGTGAGCCGATTTTTTTATTTGACGAAGTTTTCAGCTGCACATACAGACTTTGTTAAATAGAGGATCGCAGGGCAACTCTTTGTTGCTGTGCTAGTGAGTAATAGTGACAATGTGTAATAGTGGCACAAAAGTAGAATTGCCATGGAGCTTTGTAGATTAGTGCTCTTGTGTGGTTGTACTACTCTATGTGTGCTGTAATGCAAATCAAGACAAACTTCAGGCATAAACTTTAAAGCTAAATAAAAGGAAGTTTAGACTGAACAGGGATTAGCAACAGTCTTTGATTGTGCCTCAGTTTTGCATTATCTCCACATAAACTAAAAGCTTTATTAGTCAGCTGTGGCATTCGATAAATGTCATCTAGTTAGAACCCTTATTCAATAATTTCAAAAGTGAACTTGTGTGACATATCCCTCCTTAACAAGTGCTCGGCTAGTGATTAGAGAAGGACTGGCCGAGCTCTCTGCATAGCATTGTGCATTCCGAGGAACGCATGTTCTACGTTTAAACATGCCGGTGCCCTGCCAGCTCAGACGCTTCACATATGTGCCTCAGGATGAGTGGTGAATTTTCCTACACTAAATTGAAGAATGTCCTACTGAACACTTTCCTCAGGCCACTAGACTGTATTTGCGGCACTGCTGCTGGCATGTGAACTGCTGGTTGCCTATATGGCTAACGTTCATGGCACTATGCCAGGGACACTATCTTCGCACTGTGCCAAGAGAGCTGTAAGTTGTATACTTCAACACGTCGAGTGCCGAGTCTCGAGAAATCTCACGAAAGTTAGGCCATATATGAAATAAACAGAATACTGCCCCGGAGTGCAGCCTTAGCTCATAAAGCTAAGGTTTTGCTTATAACTCGAATATAAGCTTTGGAAACCTGTGTTAAAATCCTAATGAATTGTTCCTGTTTTGCCAGTGTGGGTATTCACTTTTGAGTTACATCATTGGCTGAGTCTCCTGCCTAACATTTCGGTGTTTTCTGTTTCATTGAACAGTGTTTATGGCCGCAACACACACAGCAGCCTATCTCCTCCCCCCAAGAAGACCGACAAGAACAAGAAAGTGAGCAAAAAAAGAGACCACAACTGAGTGCACACTGGAAGGTTAACTTGACTAGTTCAGACAATGCTCCCTGTTAGTGGGCTTTTTGATGCTTCACTGTCCTTTGCTACCTTCATGACAGAGCAAATACTATGAAGTGTATGTCTAGCTTGCAGTGAATGTGTTGCTGAGGCATCGCCTTGCTCCCCTAACGAACACCGAGAGTGATCAGCACCATGACGAGGATTCTGGAGCACTAGAGTAAGATGGTTAATATAAAGTGGACAGACTAGTGCGTGGAGGCCATATTCTTGATTGATCACTTTTTGGAACTTCACTTGTGGTGCTTGGCTCATTTTGGTGGCCCAGCAGCTATGGCATTGCACTCCTGAGCCAATCACCGAAACTGATTGCTGAAGCTATCACCAAAAGTGAATAATCGAGACTTCTTGTTTTTGTTGCTCTCACCAATGTTAAATGCTTGCTTAAGAATTTTGCAGTTTACTGTGCAATTGTTGAAAATGGAGCATCCTGTTATTCCTGTTTACTTGAGTAATGGTTAAGTGACCCGTTTGAAGTTTGTCTGGGTTCGTTAAAGCATGGGGATGTTCGACCACTATAGCATAGTTTTGTTAATTCAACCTTCATGGACTTCAAATATTTGTTCCAATAATGAAGAAGGCTGAGTTAAAGGAAGCCTCTTGAGAATGTGGTATGACATGAGTTCTTCCCCAACCTGGATGTGGAAACCACATTGAATGACTGCCATTTTGTTTTGGTGAAACTTAACTGCCTGTGGTGCCTGGCTTGCTTGTATGGTTTGTAGCTGTGCTACAGCCTGTAGCACTGGAAAGGACAGCTTCTGTTTAAACCTTTATGCTCGCTTCTCATTTTCTGTGCAAGCTTTGTGGCTATTAATATTGCACAAGGCATAAAGTGTGCTTACCGTGTGTTCATGTCCTTATATGAGTCATTAGTAATTGCTGTCCTTCTTTGCTCCCCATACAATGAAACATTATTTTGGTCATAACCTGCCAGTTCTTGCAGTTCCTATCAGGCTTTTCTAGAGCATGGAAATAGTGTTGCCTCATAGTGTGTTCACAGTGTTTACCAGTGCCCGTGGGCCTAGTGACAACTTTTCTGCAGCTTGAATGGTCAGCTGCCATTCACACAGGCACACATTTTAGTGAAGACCCATTTTCACTGAAAAGTCAGGCAATTTGGGCGGATTAGTAAAGTTGCAGTGTTAACCTTTTCATTGTCCGCATCTTTTTTGAGCGCTGTTTTACAGTTGCCATGCCCCTAATTTCAGCCTGGTGCTGTGGGTGGATGTTGCCATTGCATTACAGAACATGCTGTTTATGGATAATAGGGACGATCGTGATGGTCAGGGTATGTGTATCGAAAACAAACACATATTTTCTGTTAACATTTGCTACATGCCTTGTCTGGTTTTTCTGTGCATTCTCATGCCCTAGGTAATGTTTACTGGAACAGCTTTGTTTTTGTGAGTAGCAGTTGTTAGTGGAAAATGAATGCAGGTCGTTGTCATTTGTAACATTGGTTAACAGGGTTAAGGCAAGCAGCGCTTAATCAGCACTTAATCGGCACTACATGCGTGCATTGGTGTCTGCATGGAAAATGCAGAAATTTTGAGTTGTCAACAAGCTCTACTTGACTTTGTTTGCTTAGTCATCATTTTTGGAGCAAGCCATTGGATTTGTTCAGCTGTCCAAACAGTTGAGTCCTCACCTAGTACACACCTAAAGTAATTTAAAACTTTTCACTGAATCATCTTTTGCTCATAAAATACAAAAAACGTGCCATCAGCAGGAATGTCAGGTGACCCCAGTAGGGTTTGCACAATTCAATCCTCTTGAAATGTAGTTGCTATAAATACACGCATAAGGATGTTGCCATGCTTGCAAACTGGTTAGGGTCACCAGATGTGTCCCTTGCTAAAGGCAAAGCTCTGGAAAGCTGCTCACTTCCAGAATTTTTGAAGCAACGCACATTTTTCAGCCGAGATTGTTGGCTTTGTTTGTTGCATGTACGGGACATTGCAGGTGTGTGGAAACCTTTGACTGCTCCTAGTACAGTTTGAAAGTGCTGTCAATATAAATGTGCCTTAGCATTGTTCATGTGTGCTATTACAGTGGCACTTAATGCAAGCTTTCCATTTCATTTGTAAAGGTGCTGCATCTATATTATTGCCTTTGGTGAAATTGCCTTCGCAGTATTTTGGTGCTGTGCCTTGTGCTTTCTAAGCAGTGCTTTCAATAATCCTTGCAGTATTTTCCTTACAACTTTGCTTGCTTTATTAGAATAAATTTCACTAGGAGACTGGAAGAATATTATCATACAATATCTTTTAGTTCACTTATAATGCCTGTCTGTGTTTCGTGAAGAATGGTCACAGTGATTATAATGCAGCCATGAATAATCTTACTCATCTCATATTTTTCATTGCTGTGGCATTGGACATCAGTGGTAGGTTAGACACAGGCTGTAGTGCTGAGCAAAAGTGATGTTCTGAAGGCTTTTCACAGTGAGGGGTGTGCATTGACGTGAAACAAGGGATCGCTAATCTATTTTGGGACAAGCCAAGTGCACCTGGGCAATGATAAACATTTAAGCTTGATTGTGTAATGGTTGTTTCTGTCTGCTGTTTAATTATGTATATTATAACTTTCATGATTCCTTGTGACAGTGAGCATTATGACCCTTCAACGTGAACTTAGTTGTAAGTCTTTACTCATTTACGACACGTTGCACCTCTTGTGCCCAATCTATAAGCCAAGTGTCTTCATATTCCTTGTGTATGCAGGACATTCTTATATAATTCTCCCCATGTTATGCCGAGAGTTTCTGGCTGTACGCTTTTCTTGGTGCCACACATTGTGTCACTGTTTGCATGCACCATTGTGGAAGTTGATAATGCATTTAGGGGCACGCACTACTACGTATAATGGGATATATATTTTATGGGCTGACAAATTTGTCATGGTTACTGACAGTGTCAAAAACCTGTGACTTGTATTACGGAGTGAGTTAGATAGGAGATAGTAGTTGTACTCTTCTGATAAAGCACTGACACTGACATCTTGGCAAACCCAGCTTCATGGCTGAGTTCACCATGCTACAAAGATAGTGCTGAAGTTTTACACTCTCATCCAGCAGCATTGGTAATGAGCAGTGCTTGTATATGACTGCAGAACTGAGGATGTTCTTTGAACTGAACTGCACTGAACTGGGCCTTTTGTATCTTGGAACTTCCACCTCCGGATAAGAAGCAAAGAACATTTTAGCTGCTTTGCTGGCATGATCCAGTAGGCATATCTTCTTGCATCCTTGTCAGGATGTTTCACATGTCCTCACTAGTAAATGTAGATTAGGCACACAGTGATGGCGAAGTGAGGTGGTACGACATGTGCATGAGGAAGGGTGGATATTGGCAAAGGGAGAGGGTATGAATGAAAGCTAGAATTGCCGTGTCGTTGACCACGTACCACGCCAACTGCCTTGCAAAGTAGGCATGTCAGCACACCCCTGTCTATAGCATACTCAATTACATGGATTCAGGTGACGCATGTTTAATTTAAAGGGCCCCTCACCAGTCCCCATAGCAAATTTTGGTCATATGCTGCAAGTTGTTACATGTCGTCTAGGGAGCGTTCTGCGGCAAAATCCTTTAAGTCTGCTCATTAATAGCCGAGATAAAAATACTTCAGTACTGCGAACCCATGATTTCAGCAGGCGGGCTCCACTGCCAAGCAAGACGCTCTCTCCACTTGCCCCGTCTAGCCTTCGCAAGCGAAATTCATTCCCTGCGTTCTTCCATACCGGACCTCAAGGATCGCGTGACGCATACGTCACAGGCCCCCCTCCATTTTTTATCTCCTCGATTTTTGTTTTCAGCGCTACGCCCTTCCACTGACAGCGTCGTGCACAAGCTGTTGTCTCGTTAGTGCAGTGCACAATTTTGCATGCTGTGCACAAGGGCACATCACTAGTGGAATTCAGTGCTGCACGAATACTGAGGCAGAACAAGCAGATCGCAGAGCATGAATGTGCGCTGGAACGCGGTAGAAAATGGCATAGTTTCGGTACCTGCACACGTGACTGCACAACTGTGCGAACAAGCAGACGAAGCGGAAGTACATCTTTCTGTGCGAAGTAAAACATTCCGTATGTGTGTTTTATTATTTCTCTAAACTTCAATTCGTCAATTCAAGCAACAGATTACACAAATAACAGAT
This sequence comes from Dermacentor albipictus, assembly GCF_038994185.2. Taxonomy (NCBI): domain Eukaryota; kingdom Metazoa; phylum Arthropoda; class Arachnida; order Ixodida; family Ixodidae; genus Dermacentor; species Dermacentor albipictus. The sequence continues at coordinate 103,775,605 of NC_091824.1, read as the reverse complement.
AGTGCCTTGAATAATTCTCGGAAGTCGCGTGTCACCACGAGCGACATCACACTGCGGACCCAATAACGTAGGCGCAGGGATGCGAGTACGTCACCGGCCTGCTTGGAGTGCAGTGGCTGCAAGAAGAAGAAAAAACGGCATTCAGATTGAAATTTCAGACCTTTCCGCGGCACGTAGCCATGTAATTCTTTGCAAACACGATCATTGGCGCACATTGTATGCTCTGCACTTGTCAGCTCAAAATGGCTAGACCTGATGAAGGGCCCTTTAAGTTGTCCAGCTGTGAACATCTTTCTCTTCAGTGGTGTGAGCGCACCTGCTGTGCAACTGCGGCAAGTGTGAATGTTGGGTTGTGCAGTCTCTCTTCTCTTTTTGTCTAAGCCAAATTATTACACTAACGAGAGAACAGTGAAGCTGGTGCTTATGCTGTGGCTTTTAGAAAAAAAAAGTGCCAAAAATGACTCGCACTGCTTAATGCTGCAGTTGAATGTGTTCTTGTCCTAATTGGATAAGCTTCATGGCACTGTATGAATGCAGTGCCTTAGTGATATAAGGGAAGCACAACACTGTGAGCTTCTTTGTGAGAACTGCTTTGGTGGCTCTGCAGTTAAATCAAATGCCGTCTGGTTCTACTTGATATGCCATGGTTACAATCATTCTTATATAGCAAGAAAGTTTTATTGGCTTGTTTGGAGTTGGCGAGTGCCAAATTGTTGCCACTGAGTGCAGCAGTGAGATTTTTCACATTTAAAGCCAGTAAAATAGCAGTGCTTGTTTGGCTAGAGGATAGTCAAAGTGGTAAATGGCAAAGTTTACCGTACATGCTTATGATAATCAGTACTATTTAGTTTTAGTTTGCTTCTGATGTTGCTCCTCCTACTGCATATTTACGTGCATTCTATTTTTTTAAATTATATTTAATCCATTTTTGTGTACTTATTCATCACTTTGTCTGTCTCTAAGTTCCTTGGCCGGTGCACTGTGGTTCATCTTGTCCCAGAGAGAAAACTGGTGCCCGTCATTTATTAATCGTTTTTATGTCTTATGTTTCATCTTTGTTAGTGCATTTTCTTATCAGCTGCTTTTCTTTCTCTGCGTTTGCTGTTTAGTCTGAAAACAACGTCTTGAAGTGAATACATTGTCGGACAGCCCTTGTGTTTAGTTTTGCGTGGAACATGAAGATGCTTCGTTAGTGCAATCTGTCCACTCAGTTCACAAATTATTGTCACTGTTGCTGCATGCGCAGAAAATATTGTTAAGCAAGTGCCTGCAAGCTTAGGTTACTTGTTGAGCTGTTCTTGCTAAAATGTGGTCTCTTTTTAACAAGGTGTTTAAGCACGCTCTTGGTTTAGACCTAATGATTTTCACTAGTCGCACAAGTTGAATAAAGTTTTTAATCTATTTACCTGTATATATCCCTTCTGCTTGTCCGTCTTTTATCTCTTACAAATAACACACTGGCATGCTTTCTGTACTGCAATGGTATGGCCGCCAGTGTGAGCTGTGCTAGTTGCCTGTGTAAGTTAGTACACAGGAAGTTGTAGCTGTTACTTTCTCTATGCAAATACATTTCAAATTCAGGAATGCTCTCAATAGGTGGCTACTGCTGCTGATTTCAATGACACTTTCTGCATTTTGAAGAAAACGTAAACTTCTAGCGAGCATAAAGAACAAATTTATTATTTTAGGTATTTGAGTTACTTTAAAAAATTTTAGTTTTACGAAAGGGACTCGTAAGTGGAATGGTCTTTGTATAGAAGTAATGCAATAAATGTCATTTAGCAACTCAAAACAATCTATGGCTGATGAGAAAGATCTGGATCGAAATTTGGTCATGGTTCATTTACAAATTCATTTTCCGCTGCTTTCATCACTGGCTCACGTACACTGTTGTGTGTACTATTCCAAGAGATTGGCCATTCAGCTCATGGGCCGCAAATGCATTGAATTTGAGATGAAAGAACAGAATTACTACAGGATGCATACACTGAGATTCTTTAATGTGCACAGAAATCTTGGTTAGATGAGTTAAAATGAAGCTTTCTTTGCATACCCCCTACAGACCCCACAGGAAACTGGCTTATACAACATAGTGCCAATGAAGGCACCTCTGTACTGCACAGTAAAACATTAAGTCATGAGATAAAATTTTTCCCATCTGTGTGCTGTTATTAAAGAATGTCCACATAATGTTGGCTCGTAGGGATCAAGAGCATAAAGATCTCTTAATGGAGGAGTGCATCACATTCAACAGGTTCTTTGATTTTCATAAATTTCGTTTATTTTAATTTCACCTGCTTTATTGCTGAGCAGCCGGGCATGTGCCAGCAGTGATGTGGCTTACATAGCACAGAATTTGAGCCAACGATGTAGTGCCACTGAGCACACATATGCTTCATAAAACAATGTTGTGATATGGAACCTGTACATACAATGCTGGCTAATAGGTATTTCTAAAACACAGTTCTCTTAAAGGAATAGTGCATGACATTCAGTGGCTTATTTGATTTTATTAAGTTTCTCATACTTTGGGATGCTTATTCTCGGCCCAGTTGGTACATGCCACTGCGACACAAGAGGTGTAGCATTCTTCAATGTAGTAACCTATGTGTCGTACTTCTGTGCATATGCATCTGTCATAGGCATGTGCAGGGATTTTCATTAAGAGGGCCAAACTATCTTGCATCGCCCCTTGCCCTATCCCTTCTTGCATGCTGTCCACACTCCGACATTTTGCTATCATTCGATAAAAAACAAAGAGCCACCACAGAATGATAGAGTATACCGTATTTACATGTAGATAGTGCGACCACAAATGCAATGCTAGGGATTGGTTTTCGGTCTACCTGAAAAAGAAAAGCTTTGTATTACGATAACGTGTCACAAACCTGAATATAATGCAAGGTGCTTTGTGAGACTAGAAGTTTCTAAAGAAAGTGCATTATATTTGTAAAAATATGGTAATATTTATTACTTATGCTGCAATGGCTTATGAAGTTTGAATTTGCTAGGCTTTTGTCTGGTATAAAACAATACTAATGGCTTTCTCTAGTTGTACAAGAAAATCTACAAAGCATTGATTGTAGTAAATCCACAAATGTGATGGTTTCTTCTCTCAAGCCTCATTATATAACGAAGATCCTTTGAAAGTTTCATCTGCATCTTCCTAGAAATGGGAAATGACTTTCACAAAAATGTTGCGTTGTGCTTTTCAGGGCAGTAGATATTAACAACTCTGGATGCTAACTGACATGGATAATAGAAGTAGCGGTTCTAGCTCTTAAACTTTTCTCGCCTGTTTAAAGAAAAAGCCTGCAATCTTTTCACCCATGCTGAATGATCAAAGCATAGCTTGTAGGCAGCTCGAACGCCCTGCTCGTCAAAGCAGGGCGTTCGAGGCAAAAGCAACAATCGTTGGTGCTCATGGGACATGGTACTAACAACTTTGCATTAATTACTGCAGTAACATGCCGCACGGTGTTTCGCTGCCAATAAATTCTCATTCGAGACCGTATCACAAATCGATTGCGAGATTAGATGCACGGCCGAGACTGAAGGCCGTATTAGCGGAGTGCAGATACACGTGCTGTCTCCCCTACATGTCTGAAAAGTCTCAGCTGCGTGCGTGTTTTCATGTGATTAGCATTATGTCTGTTCGCGCCTAACCCATTAACCGCCAGCATGGGTTACTGGGTATTCCATGGTCTAATGCAGCGTTTCTCAAATCGCGGGTCATGACCCCCATCATGAGCCTTCTGAGGGTCGTGGGGGTAATGTGGGAGCAGAAATGCATTTTCTCTCCCAGTGCCCATACCCTTTCAATGCCGTTTTCTTTTATTATGCAGTGCGTAATATTAGCTCCGACCTGGACTGGGAGAGAGGGAAAGGTAGGGAGGTTAACCTAGGACGTGCCCGGTTGGCTATCCTACACTTGGGGAGGGGGAAAAGGGAAGAACCTGGACCACAAAACGGCAAGACAAACGACGATACGAACCCTCAGTCGCCACAAAGAAAACTTCACCGTGCATTCCAAACGAAGCCAGTTTTGTCTCGTCGTAACTCAAATTGGGCTTCTGCATATATGGTTGTATCAAGAAAGCAGATGCATCCTTCTCATTCAAATACATGATTAAAACAATCCTTGTCGAAAAACACTAACAATTTGGGAACTATCTCTTCTGTGGTTGATGTATGTTAAATAAACTAAAATATAAATTTATCTGGTGTGCACTGAAGAAAATAAATTTTCAGAAGGGATATCAAGGTAGGGTCATAGTATGTTTGGTACTAGTAAAGGAATCACGTAATGGAAAAGATTGAGGAACATTGACCCAATGTGTAGGACATCGGGCCACTGTGCTGAAGGAACCAGCTTTGAAACCAACCGTCGGACCAACTTGGGTCCCTGGGTATGTGATTCTCTTCAATGAACGTCTTACACGGCAACTTGAGTCAGTGGGTGTATATGAATATATTGGGTAGTGCCACGTGAAGACTTCGCAGCGGTGGCGCGTCGTGTCTAGAGAAAAGTGAGCGAAGAAGAAAACGAAGAGACGGGCATCGTTCGTTGAGCATCTTGTTCTTGCCGTCTTCTGTCCCTCGCCCAAATAGAAGCATGCAAGCGCCGCCGTGCCTAATCCGTTCGCTGCCGCCATTTGGCGGAGGCCTGCGCCACCCGCTTCAAACAAGACTGGGAGAGCAAGAGCCAATGCCTGCCACTGATTACTTGCGTCATCATAATCATAATAACCTTAGAGGAAACATATCGCCAATTACACACTCATCATAAAAAATATTCATAATCCCTTCAACGTCGCCAATCATCATTTCAGAGGATGGATGTGCCTCCAATGTTTATGTTTATACTCGAAGACCTCTCCGGCGATTGAGTGTGAGGTGAGACCTGCTAAGCTGATGGCCCTACGGAGTGCGGTTACACGTGCGCTCCTTTCCGTGTCCAAAAGGAATGTCGGCGGCATGCGCGTTTTTAAGCGTGAAATGCTTTTAGTTCCCATTATCGGCGACCTTCAAGTGGCCTTGAGCCAAAAGCCTGAGCCATTATCTGAGCAGTCTAGCGGGATCATGCGGGAAACCTGTCAAAGCATAAAATAATGCGGTCTCTGGCCCCCAGCCTTTTGTACAGGACCGCATGAGAGAGGGTAGTTACTGCCCAAACCAGTTACAAAAAATAATTCTTCCGAGTTCTTCATAATCTTTGTTCACAATGTCACTCAAGCTGTAACTTCTGCGCTGAAGTTTGTCATTTCCAATAGCAACGTTCAAAAGGCAGATACTAGGCACTTATACACTTAATTGTCATCTTTCGGGCGCTGAACGTCAACGGCCCACGAGTTCCGCGGTGCGGGTTTTGCGTCATCTCGGGAGATGGCGCCACGCTGCGTGGCGCCTCCTCCGGGCGCGTCTACCCGCCGCGGTGTTTCAGCGGATATGGTGTCACACTGCTAAGCACGATATGGCGGGATCAAATCCCGGCCGTGCCGGCTGCTTTTCGATGGCGGCGAAATGCAATGAATTGCTGGCTCTCCCGTAATTGAGAGTAGATGTAAGCATGAAATGACAACCGGCAAAGGATATTGGTTGGAGATGATACTAACCACAATGTTAAAATGGGTGTAGTGCGTGTTCGCAACGGCGCATGCCACCACACCGCGCGGCGCCACACTGCACTGGTCCATGTGGACACTGCCCAGCTAGAATAAAACCGGTTGAAGGCCGCACGACAGGGCAGCGAAAGACGCCAGGGAGACGGCGCGCACGGCCTGGCTAGAAGAAGAATGAATTGAATTCTGTAGTTTTACGTGCCAAAACCACGGTTTGATTTTGATGCACGTCGAAGTGGGGGACTTCGGATTAATTTCAACCACCAGGGGATTTTTAACGTTCCCCTTAATGCAGGTGACAGGAGCGTTTTTGCAATTGGCCTCCATCGAAAGGCAGCCGGCGAGGCGCATCTCGGCGCAAAGCGCAACACCATAACTACAATGTACCATAACCGCTAAGCCACCGCGGCGGGTAGAAGCGCCTGAAGGAGGCGCCATACAGCGTGGCGCCATCTCTTGAGATGACGCTAAACCCGCGCCGCGGAACTCGTGGGCCGCTGGCGTTCAGCGCTCAGCGCCAAAAGATAACTAAGTGTGTGTGGCTTTTCAACGTTCGCTATTGGAAATTACAAATAAAACTTCAGCGTACTAGAAGTTACAGCTTGAGTGATATTGTGAACAAAGATTATGAAGAACTCAGAAGCAATATTTTTTGTAACTTGTTTCGGCAGTGACTAGCCTATATTATGCGACCCTGTACAAAGGGTTGGGTGCCAAAGACCGCATCATTTTATGTTTTGACTGGTTGCCCAGGTGATCTAGTTTTGTTTTCACAAACTTGCCCGGATAACGGCTCTGGCTTCTGGCTCAAGGTCACTTGAAGGTCGCCGACAACAGGAGCCCGAAAAATCAAATCGTGGTTTTGGCACGTAAAACCATACAATTGATTCTTCTTCTAGCTGGGCAGTGCGCTCAGTCTCCCTGCGCGTCTTTCGCTTCCTGTCGTGCAGCCTTCAGCAGGTTTTCTTCCAGCTGCTCAGCGTCTATATGGACCAGTGCATTGTATGGTATGGTGTGGTGGGGTGTGCCGTTGCGAACATGCACTACACCCATTTTAAGATAGTGGCTAGTATAATCTCCAACCGATCTCCTTTGCCGTTTGCCATTTTATGCTTACATCTACTTTCGATTACGCGAGTGCCAGCAATTTTTTATATTCGTACTCGTAGACCTCTTAAACGATAGAGCACGAGATCAGACACACGGGCGCCCGATCGTAGTACGGATCTACGTGCGATCTACGTACGGATCTACGTGCCGATCCCGCGTGATAACACCGGTTGCACGGTTGCGTATTCGGGGTGGTGCAGAGCGCGTGTAATTTATTGCTCCCGCGCCTCGTATCGGCACGACTAGATGTCAATGGGTCATCAAAATCCACAGAAAACCCGCTCCTGCCCGTCGGAGGCACTCAGCTTGTGTTTCTTTCGCACAGATCTGATCGTGACCCTTTTCTCGACGATATTACGTGTATGCTTATAGCGAATATCGAATATAACGAAGGTATTTTTGTATTCCATGCGAGTTCTTTATAAGGACGTGCAACTGTATTTATTGACGCGTTCTAAAAGCGTATTTGTGATGGTGTAGAGTGCGTGCAATTTATTTTTCCCTCGCCACGTATTGGCGCGACAAGATGTCGACGGTTTAGCAAAATCCACACACACACACACAAACACACACCCACCCACACACACACACACACACACACACACACACACACACACACACACACACACACACAAAAAAAAAAAGAACCCGTTGCTGGCCCTTCGGAGGCACCCAATTTGTGTTTCGTTCGCATAGATATGATTGGGACTTTTTTTTCCTCGGCAATATTGCGTATATGTTTACAACGAATATTGGATATAACGAATGTATTTTCGTATCCTATGCGAGTTCTCTATAACAGCGCACGACTGTAGTTAGTGACTTGTGTTTTAATATATTTGCCTTCCTCCCCGGTATTACGCGTGACTGATAGGTTTTTCGCCGATTCCGGAGACGGTGGGATCAAAACTGCACGGGCCGATTTCGTAGACTAATCTGCGGTTGCGTGGTGGGGGCGCATACGCGTTCGCCATGAATGAGAGCCTATGGCGAGAGTGTGTGGAAATCGTGCGTGTGTAATGGGACCGAAGTGCATAGGAAGCGTCTTGCCGAGTGCATTGACTATGTTGCAAAACGCGGTGGAGAACACGTCACTTGCGCGGTAACGCGAAGCCAAACAACACAAAGCGTCTGCGATGGGAGTAGAGCTCATTTAGTGGAGTTCATTGAAGTAGGTGGGAATAGAGTTCGTTGCGGCGTAGTTATAAACAAAATACATCGTGTGTCTCTTGGTGTATCGTCTAATTGGAATGATTCAATAAAATTTCGCTTTAATATAGAGAACATGAGGGAGAGAGGAAAGTAAAGACTGGGATGTTGTCTATATCGAGGATAGCTCCGGTTGGCTACCCTAGACTGTGGAAGGGGAAGAGGTGTATATTAAAGATAAGAGAAAATAAAATAATTAATTACTTCGTGCGTACCTTTTTAAAGAAGGATGGGCAATAGAAGACTGGGCGCTGTCACTACAGGGCACCACATCGTCACACAGTGGCATACCAGCTAATACGTTGGATATGGCGTAATTTTTTTCTCATGTGCATGACGTGCGCTGATCACCGAGTAGAAAGCGTGGGAGAGAGCGGAGCACGCACATGCAGAAAACACCTTCTCAAAGAAAGTCGAAGCTCTCAGTCCAGAGATTCGTTGGCGTTATTCCTCGGGGCTTTTCTGTTAAACTCCGCCCAAGTAGAGGAAAAAAAACGAAATGGGAAAGACGGGTAGGTTAGCCTAAAGGGAAGCTTCTGGTCTACTACCCTCACCGGGAGAAGGATAAGGGAAATGAATAGGGGAGTAAAAGCATGCAAAACACACGAAAAATAGAAAGGAGGTGCGGAACTCTTGGGAGTTTCAAAGGCTCTCCAACATACTCGAATGTAGAAAACGTATAGTCGGGCCAACGCTGTCGCTATGCGACTTCCTGCGTGCGCTGCAATGAGGACAGCGGCGAAGAATTCATGATGTTGTTCAAGCGCATAAAGCATTATAACCAAGATTTGAATTATGCAAAGTAGATGTTAGTTACCCTGCTTGGATGCTAACAAGACCTAAAATAGAATTATCGGTCGATGGGATTACATCTGAGAGAGACATGTTCATGGTAGCCGCACATCAACTGCTCTCTTCTGAGTTTGCTCATTTACTCCGTGTCATAAAAGTTCATCGACCTCAGCATTCGTCGTTCCACATTTGGCGCTAGAGCTAACATTTAAATTATACCGAGAGACATCTTCCACCGTGGCAGAACTGTTTGCAATCTTGTGTGCTTTGCGTTTCATAACATCAGAAAAGAATGCGCAAAAATGGGTTATAGTTAGAGATTCGCAAGCCGATCTCACATTACTACAATGCAATAAGAAAAATTCTTTGAACGCTTTGCTTTTGTATGAGACGCTCAAAGAACATACAAAAGCACGCGCAATGGATCACGTAATTGCATTTGAGTGGATACCCGGGCACTGCAATATTCCAGGTAATACTGCAGCGGACGCAGCTGCGAATCGGGTGCACAATAACGCAGACACGATCAATCTTCCCCTTTTGTGTAGTGAAGTTCGTCTGATCCTGAGACAGATATCCTGTCCTCTCAGCAAAACTAGCTGGTTTGATCAGCATTGTAAGAACTCATAGTTAAACTTTATAGATCCATATATAAACCTATAATTTCCGGAAAATCGAAGAGAAAATAGAAAATTTGAAACATTGGTGCACCGCCTGCGGCTTGGTACTGCATTTACGAGACAAATAAAATTTGCATCTAGTCCACAGTGTGCTTAATTGTGGCCATACCGACGAAGAAGTGCATCATCTCCTCCTCGAGTGCACGAAATACGATCCACAAAGAAGGGTACTGCGAGCAAATTTGTTGATATTAGACAGGAGACCATTCACCTTAAAAAAGATACTTGGCCCATGGCCAACTGCGGGCCTTCATAAAAGAGCGCCTTTGCCATGAAAAAAAGTACCTTATACCTTATACCTTTCGAGGACACCAACATTTTGAGGAAATATTAAGTTTCAGTTGATCCTAATAAGCTGAATGAGTGACATAAATGTTGTTCTGGGTTCAAAATTGACTTATCTGGTGATCGTAAGTTTTACGCAATGTGTAATTGTGTTCTGGGCTTGCAGTGTAATTACACTTGTGTGTTTTGGCTATTCAAAATATTTGACTTTATATATGCGTATGTGTACTGAACTCATTCACAAAACTTTGCGATTCATGTGCAGTTGGACTGTACAGTTTTTATTCACTTGGTGCTCTACTGAGTGCCACATTTTGTGAGATTCTCCCTTTATGCGCATATTCGTTTCCTTTGCTAAGTGACAAGGAGTAGCCGGTGCAGCCATAAAGGCGCCAACCTCTCTTATTATTTATTTCAATAATAGTAAAAAAGAACATGTTCGATAATTTCCTGACGATAATTATTGATGATAATTATTTATTGACATCCCCTTTGAAACGGGGCTAGCTGTGACAAATAGTCCCCTAGCATGCCTAATTTAATCAGGTATGCTATACATGCTTTGAATTCTCGCATTTTTGTATAGGTCCCCTTAATCATTGTTCTCTTCCTCAAAAGCTTTTTCTATCTACCTTGTACCGCTACCGATGCCTCTATCGGATCCTGTCGTATCAATAGCTTCCGTGCTTTTTTCCACTATGTTCTAAGCGTATCTTGTTTATCTTGACTGCTGACCGGTTCATGCTTCCGTCCTCTTAAAATCCAAAAAAAGCACTTTCCTAAGAGCACTCGGCGACATCTAGCATCACCGCCGCGAAGCCTGCGCATGGCCTCCGAAATACATGGCACGCCGGTGCGCTCGAATGCTGAGAAACGCGTCATGCGGCAACCGAGCTCCTCTCTCGCGCTTCTTTCCGGACACGCTGCGCCATCTAGTGGCCCTACCGAGAAGTCCGCGCGTGCCTCCGAGACGACAAGCGTAGAGGGTCGGTTTCTGAGCACGCTGAGAATTGTTCCCTCGCTTGACGCGCACTCAGTGGCGCATAGTCAGGGACCAAAGTTGGCGAGAGGTTCGTTGAAGAGTGGCACATACTCATTGTATTCACGGCGCAGCTCGCTAAAGCGTTGGCGTGAAAGGTGTTCATTGTAAAGCGGCACATATACCCAATGCCTTTTTTGTGGCGCAGCTTACTAATGCGTCGGGTTGCAGTTCTTGAGGAACTCTTGTGACATGAGTTCGATTACGTTCGGCAGCGGAGTAATTTAAGGGATCGTTTTCGTCATTGTAGAGCGGCACATTCTCAGTGGCGCGTACCTAGTAACCCAAATTGCCATCAAAGAATTGCATTGAAGCCCAGCACCGACCGAGTGGCGCATGCCTAGTGCTCCAAGCTGGCCTCAAAGAGCTTCTTCGAACAGTGGTACCTACCTACTCCCGCATCTACATTGACCTGTGTCTGCGTCTAAGAATTTCGTTGAAGAGCGACACACATGCATACCGAATGCCACGTACTCAGTGACCCATATTGGTCAGAGGGTTGTTTTCGAACCCTGTTCCCTCAGCACAGCAGCCGTATGCAATATCCATTCGACCACGGGCAACCCAGTGACCCAGGTAGGTGGGAAAACGGTTAGATACAAGCATATAGGTGCAAACATACTTACCCCTCGGAAAGTGCGTGAAGCACCCTAAGAATGCTCGAGCATTAAAAGCCGAGGATTCTGTGAAATCGGCGCCAAACCAGCCAGGTAGGCCTGAGTCAGCCACTAAGGAGGGTATGAAGTGAGCAGGAAGTGGATGCTTTAGAGCGGTAATGGGTGGTCATTCCTGTATCATGCGTAGTGTATGATATGTAGTGTAGTGTATGCGTATATATATGTATGGGGTCATAGGTGAACTGAAACGAGGCACCTTCCTTATACTTGGTGAAAATAAGGGGTAGGTTATGCATAATGTGTAAGCGATCTTCAGAGTGTGTGGGTCATTTGCGGTGTTAGCAGTAAGTTGTACGTATACTACAAGCGCTCCGTAGTAGGTTTTATATAGTTGTGTTTTACGGACGGTGCATAATTCAGCCCACTTTATTTGGAGAACTCACATATGGGGCAGAAACCTGGAGGCTTACGAAAAGGGTTCTGCTGAAATTGAGGACGACGCAACGAGCTATGGAAAGAAGAACGATCGGTGTAACGTTAAGGGATAAGAAAAGAGCAGATTGGGTGAGGCAAAAAACGCGGGTAAATGACATCTTAGTTGAAATCAAGAAAAAGAAATGGGCATGGGCCGGACATGTAATGAGGAGGGAAGATAACCGATGGTCATTAAGGGTTACGGACTGGATTCCAAGGGAAGGGAAGCGTAGCAGGGGGCGGCAGAAATTATGACATTAAGACGTTTGCAGGGACAACATAGCCACAATTAGTACATGACCGGGGTAGTTGGAGAAGTATGGGAGAGGCCTTTGCCCTGCAGTGGGCGTAACTAGGCTGATGATGATGATGATGAACCACCACCCACACAAAATTTTGTGAAGATCAACTCAACAATTATGGGCAATGCGTATGCGAAGGTAGAATTTCATGAATAAATTGCGCGAGAACAAAGGAAGTCAACCGAGGGGCCCGCCTTTTATTAATCATATCATGAGAAGCCAACAAACAAAGGCACCAAGGACAACATAGGGAAGATTACTTGTACCGGCTAATTGAATTAAAGATAAAATTAAATTCTAATCTAATTCAGTTAGTCAGTGCAAGAAATTTTCCCTATGTTGTCCTTGGTGTCTTTGTTGGCTTCTCACGATGTGAATAAATTGCAGGCGTTTGTAAAAAAAAAAAAAAAGCTTTTGACAAGTGCTTTAAAAAGTTACGGAGCTGTTATCCGCTACGATTCTCAGTATTTCGAGATAACCCTATTCGTCACACCGGGTTCACATTTAGTAGAATTGGTAGCTTTAAAGTGTAACGTGTCGCAAAACTATAACGTTCTGTGGCTTAATTATGAGATTTGCAAATTATTACTGAACACTGGCTTTCTCTCTGTTTTCATGGGTTGTACGATGTGCCCACAGTATCTTTGGCGAATTAAATGAGTCGCCTTGCTGTACGCATATTTCATGGAATAGAGGGCAAGATCGATAAGGATACTGTGTACAGGCAAATTTCAAAGTGTGTGCCCTAATTACGGCTTTTGAAATAAATTAGTTATGCAAGCGCTCCAAAATATTGTGTGTTTTAAGGAGGGTGTAGAGCGTAGCTAGCTATAGTGAAAAAAAGAAATTTAACAGCCACTGAGATAAAAAAAATATGATGAAAATCGGGGGGGGGGGGAGGGAGGGAGGTTATGGCTGATGTACACGCAAATTAAAAAGGACCAAAATGTCCTTAATGTTCGGAAGTGTTATGTGCGGGTAAAATTTACTTACAGGCAGCTGAATATCTTGATGCAACTTGCTCAAAAGTAACAGCTTCGCTGAATATTGGACTGTGATTCTGCAAGGTCGCACAAGGCTACTGTTCTTTTTTTCCCCTTTGCTTCACGGCCCATTCCCAGAAGTGGTTTTGCGCGCTCTGCGTTTCTCAAGTTCCCTGCAGTCATTCGCGCGGATGCTGGATTTTTATTCGGGAATTTGGAGACTCCAGCCGAATTTACGCCGTCGTCGTCCCCGCCGTCACCGTGAGGCTCTACACTCTAAAAAAAAAGTTTACACCCTTTGGGGTGTATGTCTGCCACACAGCAAGAATCGTGATCTGCCTTGCTTGCGTTTCCTTTCTTGAAAACGCCGCGCCCGCTACTTTCCTGTCAGCAATGCTATGTCATGCTGATAACGCGCATGCCTTTCGTTACTGGGAAGTATCGGGCTCGCAGCGTTAAAGAAAGGAAATGTGGACAAGACAGATGACGTTTACCGTTGTGTGGCAAGATACGACTCAAAGGGTGTAAACTTTTCTTAGAGTGTATATGAAGTCCAAGTCGGATAAGATATTTTCGCGCCCAATGTTGGAAGTCACGTGATAAAGGGCGCGCGAAGCGGAGGGGGAGGGGGTGGTTAGAGCGCGGTACCGTGATCAAGCGCGTGCTAGAGAAGTGGGGGAGGGGGCAGGTGAGTGTGCGTCTCCTCCCCTAGCGCGGTTGTGGCTGCGTATGGTTGCCCGCACGTCTGAGCGCGTACATCACCCGAGTCCTATCTAGGAGGTTATCTTCGGCGGGTGCAAAGATTGGGTGAGCCGAGATGGCTGATATGGCTGCATTTCGCGCTGTGTTCACGCCACGGAGTAAATATTTCTTGCTCCGTGGTTCACGCGCGCCTAGTGCTGGAGGTAGCGTAATCTCAATTTTCGGAGACGCCTTGAAGCGAGAGGCAGCACAAGCGTTCGCCGCAGCCTGTTTGCGCTTTACATAACGCCAGCGTTGTGAGTGTTCGTGGTCATCGAAGGAGATCGGCTCATGTTTGCCTGTGTGCCCGTGACATCATGCTTGTTAACTTAATTACTAAGCGAATGTTTACTGCAATTTATCCGGCTGATAAATCTACGAGCCTTACTTCGCGCAATTGTCTAATACTTTGCTATCGCTGTCAATGCTTCGCCTCTCCTGCGAAACTGACTTCCTGCGCACTGCAGGGGCGCAACATCTCCGATGTGGAAGTGCTGCGCGTGTGACGTCAATATGTCGGCGGGGAGAGTGGCTCCTGCGATATCAGGGGTGCGCGGGATTTCGCTTGAATTTTCAGCTGTGTTCGCATCGCAAATCGGTGCGACACGCAGTAGACAGAATCCTCACCTCGGTGTCTAGGTACGGCGCTTGTCTGTTTTGCAATTCCCTAACCTCGTGAGGAGCGTTCTAAATCATTTAATTTGATTTAAGCGTTATACTAATATAACGAGTGCTTTTTTTTTGGACTATGCAAACCGTTTAAAAATATATCTGTGGCAGAATGCAGAATTCTAACCCTTGAACTCTATTGCTCGAAGGTGGGAACATTACTTGCACAATAAATCGAAAAGTATAATTGACGAATTAACAAAATTGCTGTGATTTACGGCTATTTCCATTGCGGCCCATTTTGAAAATTACAAATTATAGCTCGTGAGCATGATGTGCAGGGCGTACGCTAATAGACAAGGATTGGGCGAGGCATACACACGCATACGGGGTCGAGCGCCCAAGAAGCCGCACATCTATAGCTGTAGCCGATGAGTTTGCACGTCGTTGCCATTTTGAACGAATTCTGAGGATGCACCGGTTTCGATATAAGCACTGTAAATCTTTCCGTTAAAATGTGCTGTTGTTCTACTTACTTTTTAACAAAGCGCCGTTTTATGCATTGAAGAACAAAAGTAACTGGAACGCCAATCTATTTCGTCGTACACTTTGTGAATGAATATCTCGAAACTGATGACCAAGGCGATGCGCCTTGCGAATGGCCACAATTAGTAAATTGCTATATGTGCCGTAAAGAAATTAGTTGCAAGCCTAATCAGCGAAATTTTTGTTAATGAGTCGAGTATGCATTTCAGTTTCTCGTGCAACTAATGTCCCCCTCTTGGACTAATCTAGTGCAAGCCATGGTCTGGTACAGGCGTTATTTAAAATTCCGGACACACACGCGCACACGCACCTACACCTGCTATATGGTGTTCCTAGCGCCTTGTGCGCACGGCTTGTTGAACGCTCATTTGCAGACATCATGAAATGTTTAAAAGCCCAGCTGTTCCCGTACATACACGGCGACATTGGCGCTGCATGCATTATAGAAGCACGCGGTGCATCATTTATCGTCGACTGCGCGCGGGCTTCAGGTACGACCAGGTGTACCGATGCGATGTAACTGCAACCACGCTTGTATACGTGGTCTTTCGGAATGTGGGTTGTTCGGCAAGGCGTGACATACACTTGCGCAACGCCAAGCACATATGCGCCGATATTGAGTTGGGCAACGACGTATACGTGGCGTGCGCGTAGGTTCGTGGAAGGAGCACGGTTCTGCCGAGCAAGACTGGTACCTCAGTGAGAGTAAAGACGGCCGGAGGGTATACAGTATCTCGATTCCGCCCAATCCTGTATAGGCACACACACACGCACTCGTACGAATTAAAGGTGGCTTTAAGCTCACCAGAAGTGTATTAGGAAGTAGAAAACGATTGCAACGGGAAAATGTGTGGGCACAGTGCTTCTGGTGTATGATCGGTTCGGCATGCATAGAAGTTCCCTGAGCAAAGCCTTTTATTAAAGGGCTTAGCATCAAATATTTCCGATCGTGCAATACCGGATGATAGCACTGGCAGTAGCGACATCTAGCCGCTTCTTTCAAGTATAGCTTGTCAAGAATGTTTTCATGTCGCGTACTCAATACTCGTCGAAAGGGGAAAAAAAAAGTGGTATAGTTTCGCTCGAAAGGCGAAGAATTGGTACCGATAGCAAATTATTAAAGAATTGCAAGGAAGTAAAGTTCGTAGTTTTATCGGCCTTAGAAATCGCAGTAAACATTCGCTTACCAACTAAACAGGCAAGGCGCGTGGGCGCACAGGCAAACGTGAACATATCTGACCGTGAACACTCGATTTCGCAACGCTGACGTGTTGAGGAGCGCCGGCAACGGGGAGCGCGGGTATTTGTACCAAAGCCAACGTTTCCTGGTGACGCTCGCTTTCCGCGTTTCCAATACTCAGATTACACGGCCACCGATACTTTGGCATGGGAGAAGAGAGCGCGCTCGAAGCCACCAGCTATCTCGGTTCGCCGCTGCGTGATCGCCCTTCGCCCTGGCACCCGTAGAAGACGGCCTCCAAAATACGGCGCGGGCCTCGGCTGTGTATGCACTCTGCCGCTTGGGCGACCACAATTGTGCTGTATGAGGTGGGTGCCTTCTTCATGTAGCTCAGCTAGCCCGGCCATGGGGCAGCATAGCGCCAGCTAAGTCACTTGAACCCCGACGTCGTGCGCACTTAAAGACGGTGCTCGTCAAGCCACCATCTTTCTGTGCTCTCCATCGTATGCTTGCCCTCGCACCATTCTCCTCGCACTTTATTCGGGACAGCAGGGCGACGGTGAAAATGCGCGCGGAGGGCGCGTGCAGTTGCTATCGCAATAATAATAAAAAATCACTTTAAGTCAGTGATTATGGCTGCCGACTCCTTCGTACCAGCAGCTAGCAGAACATGATCGTTGCAAGTTTAGCTTTGAGGGCTCTAGCTGAACTCAGCGTCAAAAGATGGCGCCACCAGGCGTACCAGAGGTGCCAAGGGAACACCTGAGAAGCCTCAGATGTTCTGTAAATGGCAAGGGTTCTCAGACAGATAAAAAACCTAATGAGTAGCATTAGCGAACTGGGTGCACCGCAAGAAAGAGGCCTTTCATTTACCTGTGCTGCGACAGGCTCGTCACTCCATTTAATTCATTGTCGCAGTCGGTCACGTTTTCGTTGTCTTTGCATCCATATCTCATTACAGAGTTATCTGCATAAGCTCTCTTTATCTTGCGTGGGTGCCCTCGTCGAAGGAAAATGAAGAAACGAGCTGCATGTTAACGATTATGTCGCTGCAGATGCTTTACAACTGCAGTTAAGTATAGGATATGGCAAACCACTGCAATGCAATCGTAACCCGCGATGACGAACCTCGAAAAAAGGTTTTGCCAAATAGATTTGTCGAAGACGTCGGACGACTCGCCAAGGTACCTTCCCTACCGGAGGCCGGGGGGACCTTCGCCTCCCGCCGCTTCGATAGGAGCCTGCAGAAGAGCCCGATCTGGTAGCTGTGAGAGCTCCGTCATGACTACGCCAGACCTGACACCGGGCCAGAGGCCACCGACTGACCCTGAGAGCACCCGTGGCTGTAAGCGATACAAGACTTCAGAAACAGACGACGAGTCTACGCTCATTGACGATTGTGACATAGCTGACATCACAGATCTGGACGATGAAGGCTTCAGGCTTGTGCGTCACCGCAAGAAGAGGACCGTCGGAATCCCAGTGATTATTACCCCTGCCACAGAAGGAGCCGACCTGAAGAAAGTAAATCCAATTGTTCTGTCTACGGAAATTGAAAAAATTCTTGGCACATCGCCAGTTAGGAGCCGATTTACAGCTCAAGGAGCCCTGCTTCTAGATGTACAGACAGAAGAGCATGTGAATTCCCTTCTCAGCTGCAAGTCAATCTCAGGGACTGCAATATCAGCACGAGTGCCCAATTCGTACATGCAAAACACGTGCATTATTAGAGGAGTACCGAAGTGGTACACTGACGAGGAACTGCTGCTATACCTAAAACCACAAGGTGTTCACCATGCAAGGAGAGTCACGCGACGCGTCCAAATTTCTGAAACCGATTGGGAGTCCAGGCGAACCAGCTCCGTGGTCCTTACGTTCGCTCCAAATACAGACCGTCCAGAGAAGATTAACTTGGGCTTCACAAGACACGAGACCATTGACTACGTTGAGACACCACCTCGATGCTTCAAGTGTCAGCGCTATGGACATGTGGCCAAGTACTGCCGTGGTGAGCAGCGGTGTAAGAGATGTGGAGGACCGCACGATTTCAAAACATGCGCGTGCAGCGAGAACTTTCTATGTGCAAACTGCAGTGGGGATCACCCAGCTAGTTATAGCAAGTGTCCTACGCGTGCAGAGGCAATAAAGCGTAAGAAAACGTTTATCTTGGGGCCAACAGGAAACGCTGAGAAAAATGCGACGAAGAAAAAGACAGAAAGTCACAGAGAGTCGGACGAAATCAAATGGAGTTCAAAGAGTGAAACTGATTTTCCAAGCCTGAAGCCTTCTCCAGGAGTCCAGGACACAGTGGTGCCATCGCGCAGCGGACCGGCTAAAGCAGTCAAATCAGTGAACAGAGGCCCCATCGAAGACAAGACTGCTGAACAACCGGAGCAGCGAAGTTATGTGTCTGCACTGCAGCGACCCGAATCGCGTTGCGATGAAAAAAATCAACAGGAGGACTGTCAGCAGGTGCTACGTGCTCTCTTCAAGGCCTTGCGATCACACATAGAAAAGATGCCGGCGAGCTCGATGAAGGAAATGCTCGAAGTAGTCCTGGCTCTTGAGTCAGTGATTGTAAGCTCTGCCTCTTCTTAAAGCACCAAGCAATATGGATGCGGTCAGGACACAATGTTCACCATCTCGTCCACAAGTGCCACTTAATATGCAATGGAACTGTGCGGGTCTTGCGTGCCACTTACCTGAACTGTCGTTTTTCTTACGCAACATGCCTGTGCCAATATTGGCCCTGTCCGAGGCTGGTCTCCCAAGTTCCAGATCAATTGCTGGTTATGTCGCACATGGAAACCAAAGTATTCCGACATTTCCGAACGGAAGCGCCATGCTATATGTGAGACGGGAAATACCACATTTCGTTCTACCAGTTCAAGACCTTTGCAGCAGTGCATTGGAAGTCACTGCTGTACAAGTGCGGCTGGGAAACCGAAGTCTCAGCGTGGCCTCCGTATATGTGAGCTCTCGTCAGAAGGTCCCGATGGGAGAAATTATAAGAGACCTCTGCAGCCGCTGCCCAGCTCCGAGGATTATATGTGGGGACTTCAACGCGCACCATACTCTCTGGGGCGACAAGACGACTGATGCACGTGGAAAACAAATTGTTAGAGCTTGAAACACCGAGGGACTCTGCGTGGCAAATGACAAACAGCCGACGTTTTTTCGACCACCGGCCTCTTACAGTGTCATTGACTTGACGTTACATTCAACGGACATCCTCGCATCGTCAACGACTAGCCAAGATAGAATGGGCAGTGATCATTTTCCTGTCTTCGTTAACATTGCTGGATATAGAACCAACGGCCTAAGATCCTGTCCTGTGACGCATTGGGATACGTACAGGGACGGCCTAAGCGAATCATCTGGAGACCTGTTCGCGGACATGCTACGTAGCAAGAGATTGGCTACTGCTGAGCTGAAGCTACCCGACCACTTCCCCGCTCCGGATCTAAAGCTCAAAAATCTCTGCGCTGCCCGTAGAAGAGCGGAACGGAGGCTGATGAGGACGAAGGGTGACCCACCAATGAAGACTATATACAACAGGATTAACGCAGTGATTCGGCGGTATACAAGGAAACTAAGAAGAGATCAATGGGCATCATTTTGTGCAAGCCTATCGGTCTTCACACCAGTTCCAAGGATATGGTGGGTCGTTAATAACCTTGCTGGAAACTTTCGATCACACAACCCATTTGAAGCCCTTGCATTGAAGTTAGGCAAGACACTCGCTTGTCTTGCGAATGCGTTCGCTGAAATATACTCTTCTGGCAGGTCAGCCAGCACAGCCGACCCGCCTCCGCCGCTATCCTCGTCCCTAATGGATGCTCCGTTCACACTCAGAGAGCTGGAACTAGCCATGAGCAGCCTCCGACGTCGCTGTGCGGTGGGACCTGACCTTATCAGTAATCAGATGCTGACTAACCTACCGGTTGAGAGGCGGCGTGATTTGCTGGCATTTTTCAACCAAGTCTGGGCCAGTGGGGCCATCCCACATTTATGGAAGGTAGCATGGGTGGTGCCGGTTCTGAAGCCTGGAAAGAATCCTGCAGCTCTGGACTCATACAGACCGGTATCACTGACCTCGTGTGCAGCGAAGCTAATGGAGAAGATGGCATGCACAAGACTCACTTGGTATGTCGAGCAGGGTCGAAAACTACCATCGTGCATGACTGGGTTTCGGCAGCGTCTAAGCGCTCAAGACAATGTGCTGGACCTGCTAAGCCACATAGAACATTACAGTGCGGACGGCCTGTCGACACTTGCTGTTTTTATGGATGTCTCTAAGGCTTACGACTACGTGTCTCGAAGAGCCATCATCAGCCAGTTACAAGTTATAGGCGTCACGGGTCATCTCTTGCACTTCATACATACGTTCCTTAATGATCGTCGCATCAGAGTTCGTCTTGGCGACACTTTGAGCGATGAAATACGTATATTTCGTGGTGTGCCACAGGGGAGTGTTTTATCTCCCTTATTATTTAACATTGCCATGAGTAGCCTCCCAACAGTACTAAACCATCGAACACCAGTGAAGATGTCTATATATGCCGATGATATCTGCATATGGGTCTCCGGCTACCAGCATCGCCACCTCGCACGAATAGCCCAGGGAGCAGTAAAAGCAATTCAGGGTCACTTGGCAACGCTTGGATTAACACTATCAGCAGAGAAATCATCATTCGTACTATTTCCTGGAGTGAAAAGGAAATCTACACGCTTGACGCTGACTTTGGACGGATACCAGATTCGACAGGTCACCAACGTCCGATTTCTGGGCGTTACCTTAGACCACAGGCTACTCTGGCGCCGCGGTGTTGACCACGTTGTGGCATCATCGTCATCCAGGCTACATGTGCTCAAGCGAGTCGCTGGCATACGCTGGGGCAACCACCCGACGTCAATGCTACGGCTACATACAGCGTTGGTTACCAGTCGAGTCCTGTATCAGCTACCTCTGATGTCACCCTCAGACAGCCAATACGAGCGCTTAGAAGCCATCCACAGAAAAGGTATCCGACTTTGCCTTGGAGTCCCTCAGCCAGCGTCAAACAAGAAAGTGCTCTACGAAGCTGAGTCACGCCCTCTACGACTTCAGGCTTCCGAGGCTCTGATGATCCAGCTTCTACGATTGAGTGAGTCTACGCTCGGTAGAGCCCTCTTACGACGTATAGGTAACAGACCGCGCTCACATTTTTATGCAGCATTGAACACGCTTCGCGTATTAGGATTGCGCTGCTCAAGACCGAGAGAAAGGATAGAACCACCCTGGACATTCGAGGACATCACATGCAACTTAAGTGTACCACGATTGCAATCAAAGAGCTGCATTCCATCTGCAGAAGCCAAGGCATTGGTCCTGGAACACCTGAACACGACTTACCCGAATCACCTACAAGTATACACAGATGGCTCTGTCAAGGCCGACGAAGACCGCTGTGCAGCTGCATACTACATTCCCTCTCTAAGATATACGTGGTCTGGACGTCTGGACTGTATAGCCTCGTCGACAGTTGTGGAAGGCGTAGCGATAGCTTCTGCTCTGCGCAAATTAAAGACTTTGCCTCCGCAGAATGTGGTTGTCCTTACGGACTCAAAGGCCGCATTACAACAAGTATACCGTGGTTTGCCATCCCTCAAGTTCCCACGCAAATCCCTAGCCATCGTGAAAGACCTCAACAACATAGGCTTCACAGTAAAGTTTCAGTGGATTCCCTCCCACATTGGTATCTCAGGAAACGAAAAAGCTGATGCGCTTGCATACGCAGCGCTATATCATCCTCCCAAAATCAAGGCTCCAAAGAGTAATCAAGTGCAAAAATCTGAAATTCGAAATCACTTTGCGTCGTTTGGGTTCCACCGCATATGCCCTGCGTAACCAAGAGATTGCACCGAGAGGAAGCCTCACTTCTACATCGTATAAGGACAGGATCTGCTAGCACACCGGCCTGGTTATTTAAAACGGGACGAATAAATTCTCCAAACTGTACGGCATGCAACGAGACAGGAGACATTGAGCACTTTTTGTGGTCCTGCCAGCAATTCCAAGATGCAAGAGACACTCTCCTGAAGAATTTGCAAAACAAGGACCTTCCGCATGCGCGCCTGCAACACCTTATATTTCCCGAGGGATCAGTGATGGCCCGCAAAGAAACTTCACGTCTCCTCATCGATTTCTTAAGAGAGACCAGTTTGATGGACATATGGTGAAACCCATCAGCGGTATTGTGCGAGACGCTCGGGCGGAGCAATTGCCGGCCTTGTTCGCCAGGCTAAACCCGCCTGTTGCTACAATTCACCACCACCACCACCACCCGCGATGACGAAATCACGCAACAACGAAATTCTCGCGACAACGAAACATTTTCGTATCCCCGGCGAACGGCCATAGGATTCAGTTCATTTCGTACCTCTCGGCAACGAAATGTATACTGCAACAACGCAATTTGTCGGAACTTAACTCCGCATATTACCTACGTGCTCAAATGTGCTCAAATGCGATTGTTCTGCACTAAAATTGCGTAAAATACCACCACATTACACTTGTGTGGGCGCCGCCATTTTTGATCACAAGAACAACCAAGCGCCGGAAGCGATCAGTGCGCTGGAAACACGTCATGGCCGCCATCTTGTTTGTTGATGGCCCGTTTGAAGTGGCACGCATGTTTCTACCGACATGTGACGACGGTTTTTGCATGCCTACTAGGCGAGATCGTGGATCGTTGTTTGCGTCCCCTGCGGCTGACGACTCGGCGAGGCCTAGACCAATCGTGTGAGGCGAAACTGAACGCAAACTGAACGCGCATTTCCAACAACAATCGCCGATCGCGGCAAGGCGCTAGGTAATCTTCGCCTCGGTGAGAAAAATGCAGCAATAACAAGGAAATCCACGTCCCACCGACATAGAATTGTTCATGGCGCCTGAGATGGCGGTCGCAACATATATGGAATGTCACGTATCGGGCCATGATTGAGCGATTGTCCGGGAATACGCATCCCTTGCTTCAAGAACGCTGGTTTTGGTGCCACCCGACAGGCATGGCGTGCGGATTCAGCGCCAGACGTAGGTTTGCGCTAAAGGGCCGTTATCTCCATCGTTTGCCTTCAGGTACACGTGGTACGATTACTTTTGCGCTCGGTACCGGACGCGTCGGCGCCTACGGGAGCGTGCGCTGGAGAAATGGGGCTGCATGCGCTGTTGCTCTGCGTTCGGTGCGGAGTTGCGCAAAACCTCGCAAAAGTAATCGTACCTCCAAAAGTAATTGATCGCTAATATTGCGCTATGGCAGTATACTGCCACTGCTGGTCTACGCATGTGGCGCACTTTCTACTGTCGGCAATGCGGTTCTGTATCCTCGAGCAAAGCTTGCAAAGTAAGCTAACGGAATTTCGACTGTAAAGTATTGTTCTGCGATGCATTACCTATCTGTGCTGTCTCTTTATACAACAACTAAATTCTCGCGAAAGCGAATTATTTCGCGTTCTTCGCCGATTTTGTTATTGCGAGGTTCAACTGTAATAGCTTATAGGTCTTCTCTGGTTAAACATGGTGGCATAGCATGGCCTTATCAGCGTTGTTGCTACCGTGTTTCATAATGGGTAATGCGTTTACGGCCACACCCGCCGCGGTGGCCTGACGGCTGTGGTGTTGCGTTGCTAAGCACGCGGTCTCGGAGGGAAATACCGGCCGCGGCGGCGGAAATTCAATGGAGGCGAAATGTAAAAGTGACCGTGTCCCGTGCATTGTGGGCAGTTAAATATCCCCTGGTGGTCAAAATTAATCCGGACTCCCTCACTACGGCTTGCCTCACAATCAGATCGGGCTTTTGACACGTAAAACGCCAGAATTTGTTAATTAGTTTACGGCCAAGCTAAAGCTATATATATATACTCTTGATTTATGCGCAAGCAAGAGCCAATTGACGGGCGATTTTAGACTTCCTCCATATATATGCGATAGACGGAGGAGGACTAAAATCAGCGGGTAAACCTAATGGAGCGCGGCAGGCGGATGTCGTTAGATGGGAATGCCGAGTCATTGGCTGGCGCTCTTCCAGTTGCGCCCTGGGACGCTTATTCGAAGACGATGCAGCGAGCGAGTGCATGCATGGGGAGGCTCGCGCCGCATTCGCGGGGTGCCCCAGTCGGTGGGCGGCAGCGACAGGTGACTTGTCGGAGCCAGGTGCATTGGACGCCGCTGGCAGCCGGATTATTACCACTGCGGCATCGGCTCGCAGACGCCGTCGGTGCCTGCCGGCTGCTCGTCTCAGTGCTGGCTGGTTCGTCGGGACCGTCCCGTGGTATCGGCAGCACTCTGCATGCACGGCTTCACGTAACTCAGGATAGATCGCAAGAAAAAAAAAAAAAGAAGCAGCACTGGAGCGTTGCACGAGGCACGGCACCGGCTGGTTGTTAACAATAACGCGGAGAAAAAGCAGGAAAAGAGAGACAAGAAGGTTAACCAGGCGCACGTCCTGTTAGTTATACGTACCCTATGTACATGCATAAGGAATGAGGCAAAGAGGCGAACAAAAGACAGGGACCAGAGTAATGGGCGATTCTTTAGGTATACTGGTCTTGCAAGTCTTGCTTGCAGTTGTTGAACCATTTCAGCAGGTGCTGCACTTCAATAGTTTCGCATATAGGGTGGTGTGGTGGCAACGTGGTTCGTTTTAAACTGTGTAAACTTCGGGAAGAGCGAGCCTTAGCGCAGGATACATGCCGCGCTCATTCTGCATAAGCATGGCGCCGGCAGTGAACCGCCGTGAACTAACTGTTGACCCGTTAACGGCGACCCGTTCAACAGGCCATTCTACATAGCCAAAGTAGCGCTTAGGAGTGCCAAGGTCATAATTAATACTATAGCTCTCAACGCGGCGATAGCTGATGATAAAAATTTCGTCAAGCGTCTCAGCTCGAACACGCAAAATGCAGCGGCTCCAGTCATTTTAATGAGGCCAGAGCGCGTCTCAACTTTCTCCCTGCGACTCGTCGTGTTTTTACGCCTATTCGAAACCGCTGGGTACACAACAGTGGAAAGCCGAGCACCCGATCTCCGGCTTTGGTTTTAATTCTCGGGGTTCACGCTGTGTGGGCGAATGCATGCAAAAGGGCGCACCGGGTGGGCAGCGCGAAAAAACGTGTTCATTCTCGCGGGAAATCCGGAAATCTGTTGTTCGCAAGAGCGGCGCGCGCTGGACGACGACGCGCCGGATATCCGGGTTTGGCTTCCGTCCGCCTTTTGTAAAAGCGGCCGCTGTCCTTCTGGGCTCGGTTCCTTGGCGGGAACGGGAGGAGAAACTGCAACGTTTACACGCAGTTTGTGTATGTGGCCGTCAAAAAGAAAGAAAAGAAGTCCACAGTGGTGCACCCCGTTTTACAGCGAAGCTGTTAGCCTCTCCTTGGTCGGCACTTTTCGGGTTCATGCATGTCCGTGGGCGAAAATGTGGGCCGATTGCGGTGGTAGTAAAATACCGACCTGACCCGCGGCGGAGGTGAAGCAGGCTTCAAGCGCTCAGTGAAGTGACGCGAAAAGTGCATACATTCTTTGGAATCATGCGCACAACATACAGAAAAGCATTCGTTTCAATAAAGAACAAGCATAAAACAAGCGCCCGAACCACATAACTGATGATAAGGCGCTCCTGATAACAATGCGAAGCACTTAATTAGCCTTCACCGCATACGTTTTCCGGACAAGATTACTGTTGCACAAGTTGCCGTGGCGACGGCAGCTTGTGACGTGGGTAGTGACGTAACTAGCCTTTCGTATATAGATGAACCAGCCTAGCAACTGATTCCATTGCTGTTGCAGCGTGCTATGGGTAGGCAACGCATGGTTAGGATTCCCAAGGAGCAGCATGAATATGAGGAGCGGCAAATTGATAAGAAACGGAAATACGACAAGCGGCGGCTTGCTACAAAGATTACCATTTCTTCCATTTCTACCATTACTCTAAATTACCATTGCTGCCATTGCTCTAAAGCAATAAAGCCTTGCGTACGCTCCCCGGCAATTCTAGCGGTGGTTTTCGACAGCTTCACTGGGCATCTACTTTCTCAGGGCTGGGATGGGGAGTGTATAGTGAAGCTGTACATGGCTAGCCGATTTGCCCGCCCTTCCGTCTGCGGCCTGTACACCGAAAATTAATCCTGCGCAACCCTGTGCGCATGCGCGAAAAAGGAAGAGAGGCGCAGGATTGGATGTGGCAGTAGTGACGTCATTGCTCTCCATCGCAGCCGAGCCAACACCCTCTAGAGAACTTAAGGCCTTCTGGCTACACCCTGACCTAAGTCACGCAAAGGAAGCCCACATAGAAGTTCTGTGCAGCGTGCTATGAAGCTACGAGCAGCGCACCTGTGTTGAATATGAGGTGAGGAAGACCTAGTGGACGACGACGGCGATAACAATTCGATTAGTTCCGGGAACCCTGCCGCTCCTTGGATAGCTTCTGGGTTAGAAAAGTCCTGGCATGCTGCGTGAGATGCTTCCTAGCGCACCTTTTTCTAGGCGTGAATCGTGCGTGTAGTCTATGGGTTTGTGTGTCCCGCAAGCCTTCAGTGCTGCGGAATGTGGATTACGTTCATGCCAGGATATGCCTAATAAGTGTTGCGTGCTCAATTGCGGGAACAATTACAAATCGGGGGCCGGAAAATCATGTGTCCATGTTTCCGAAAGATGAATGACAATATTAGGTGCCAGTGCTAAGGCAAAGAAGTGAAAAACTGGAACTCAGTGGAATAAGGCAGCTGTTTCTTTGTAAATAGTTGCGCGAGTATATTTTGTTTCTCCATTGCTAAACTCATGTGAGGTGTTGTAAATATGTGGACTGTATGTAATAATGCCTCGAAAGCGAATTTGTTCGTATAAAGCCTAATCTAGACAGGAATAAATACACGTGTTCCGAACGTGAAGAAACACACACCAACGAAGTTGTCAAGAGGTATGCGTTATGGTGCAGTGCTAATATTTTGTTGAAGAAGTTTTGTGGTCACATGAACAGCAAACGCTTTGATGCCGACGGTACATCAAGGCAAAGAAGCTACTATGAAGAAGAGGGCAGCACCGTGGCTTCTCAATATAAGCCATGCTCCCTGTCATCATGTACCCGGAATTCATTTTCATTCCTGAGGTGGAGCCATTTCATTTTTTTATGGATGGGCTTTTTAATGAAGCAGCGCGAAAATAGTTTTGCATAAATAAAATAATCTTGGAACACCCTCTATGCTCTGCGGGCCATCTGTTCAACTAAGCCTAAAAAAAACAATAACTGCGCTCCGGTTAGCGTTGCACGT
This sequence comes from Dermacentor albipictus, assembly GCF_038994185.2. Lineage (NCBI taxonomy): Eukaryota > Metazoa > Arthropoda > Arachnida > Ixodida > Ixodidae > Dermacentor > Dermacentor albipictus. The sequence continues at coordinate 103,748,110 of NC_091824.1, read as the reverse complement.
AGGTGCGCGATCCCTTCATTCAACCCGTATCCCCATGCGCGCCGCCGGCCTCTTCTCCGTGACGTCACTCGCCCAGCGCTCAGGCCTTCTCTTGTCTAGGGGGTGTTGGCCGAGCGCCCGTGCAGCAGTTTGTCTCCGGCTCCGAAATCGGTAGGCCATGCATCATACGCACTCCCGAAGAGCAGGCAGCTTTCGATCAGCAACGCCGCGAGCAGAATTGGGAACATGCTCATCTACTCTGTGCCGATGCTGCAGCCCGGGCACAAGAACAGGCTTGTACAGCCGAGCGCAAGCAGCTACTGCGTATCGAGGACCCAACAGCCAACCAAGCCGTGGTTAATGAATCGTTGGGAGGAACTCAATGATAAACACCGGGGCCGCACGTTTGAGCTTTGCTTGTTAACCATCTGTACAGAGTGCTTCGGTGATGACCTTTTTTTTATTTTATCGTTAAGAATTTATAAATATCCACTGTGGCATGTAATGCAATGCTATCTCCTAAGCTACAGATTACTCTGAAGCGGACATTATTTGCATGAGAAATAAAACTGAATATTGACACGTGTACTTGTATTTATCGGGCGACAAGTTTTGCCGCCGAACAAATGTTATCGCACAGCGCGGGACGCGCCTGCATGTATCCGAAGTTTCTGGAAAGTTATCGATGCTTCTATCCGCTGTCTGTTGTCGCCGAACGTTGTGTTATCTGATTTCATCGCTTGACACGAATGGTGTAGAACATTTTAGAAGGCATGCGGGTCGCAACGCTTAATCTGGAACATTCGATGATTGCTGTATAAAAGCCGACGCGCTTGACCCGTTGATCAGATTTTCGACGATCGCCGAGCGTGTTCGCCGCTATCGTTGTGCTATAAGTGTAGCCTGTTTTGTGGGCACAGGTTCACCCAATAAAAGTTAGTTTTGTCGTTCACAGTATTGTTACTGTGTTATTCAACGTCACCACCACGTGACAATATTTTAAAAAGTAACGAAGTTTCGCTGATAAAATTGTAAACTAATTACTTTAAAAAATATTGTATTTACAAATTGTAGCCCGTGATTTCGAAAGTCATATATAGTTAGAAGGAATTTTCAGGATGATACCAATTTCGAGGTGAGTATCCCCAGAATTTGCGATGAGATGCATTGGTGCTCCAGTAAATTTCCAGCTTCTATGCATAAAAGGACGTTTTGGAAGAGAAAAGAAGTGATGAACAATAGTTCATATTTACCGCAAGTTTGACAGCAATTTTCTAAAAAGCGATGTTAGTTTCAAAATTCGTTCCGAGTGCATGTACCTTGTGAAATCACTGACTGCTTCAGTTCGTATTTGCGCTAGAGCAACCAGTTAAGTTCATTAGTGAAATTATGTCAATTGCTTCTGAATCTTGATTTCTAGTGTAAGTAATATCCGCCCCTTCGAGTAGTCCAGCTCAACTAGTATGTTTGTGCTATATGCCACAGGCGATTTTAAAAAAAATCCTGTTAACCTTAAAGAAACAAAAAACACCCAGTATGCACGGAACTTTATTGGTCCTTTAAGTGTATTCTTACATGTTTTTTTGTAGGTATGTGATGACCTTGTGGTCACACCCTGGCGAATATGCGGTGAATTTGTTAATCTGTTGAGGAATGTGCGGGTGACAGGGCCTAGGTAAGGCAGAATACCCTCAGGGCCTTTAGCCTTGCCATCCAGAAGCTTTACCGTGCCTAAAATAACGCTAAATAAATAAATAAATAAATAAATAAATAAATAAATAAATAAATAAATAAATAAATTGTAGTTTCGCTTACACGAACCCGACGCGAGCGGGTCGATTTAGGACTCTCGGCAGACCTAGGCTAACCCGAACGTGTCTGTATGCATTTGGCCAAACGATATAAAACTCACTCCTCGCGGTCGCGTCTATGAACCCTTCCCAACGCACTCTCTTGGGGCGGCCCGCTAGTGTTTGCGGGAACTAGATTTTGGCCGGATTCTAACCTAGATTTCCTGATATATGAGACGAGAGACCAATCTATGCCGGGAGGCTATAGTACTTGTTCTTTTTACAGCGAAGACTGTATATGGCTGGCCGATTCGTCCATCTGTCTGTGTCCTGTAAACGGAAAACTCCTTTGGCGCAACCCCATGCGCATGCGCGAAAAGAAAGAGAGAAGGAGAGGCGCGCGATTGGCTGCGCCTGTATCGTCTTTGCTCTCCGTCGCAGCCTAGCGCGCGCGCAGCAGTTTCTCTCCGGCTCCGGAATGGGTATTCCACAGGTCATACGTACTCCTGAGGAGCAGGCAGCTTTTGATGAGCAACGCCGCGAGCAGAACCGGGAACGAGCTCGTCTACGCCGTGCCTGTGCTGCAGCCCGGGCACAAGAACAGGCTCGTGCAGTCGGGCGCATGCAGCAACTGAGTATCGAGGATCCGGCAGCCTTCCAAGCCGTCGTGTAATGAACCATCGGGATTAACGCAGTGATGAACACCGGAGCCGCACGTTTCAGCTTCGCTGGTTAACGATCTGTACGGAGTGTTTGGGCGGTGATATAAAAAATCATAATAAATGCGTTTTTGCCAACGCGATAAATGTCCCATGTGTGACCCTTGCGACACCGCCGCGCCTATTACTAGTTTATTTAGCCACATTGCCAATACCGAGGCAACTGCCAACAATGTCATTTCGTCTGGCGGGAAGTAGCCGTCGCACTTGACAATGTAACAGTTCCCGATTCCGCCCAAAATGAGAAACAACGACAGCTGTAGTCAGGCAGTGCAATGAAACTCGAAGTACTTGCTGTATCACTATCGGACGCAAAAAAACATACCATGGCGCCGCCTGAATGACGTGTGAAGTAGGATCACGTGCAGGAGCGCCTGCTTCAGCACAGTCGCACGCTTCGTTTTAATGCGAAAGCATTATATGCCCAATTACGAGAAAACCCGGCTTTGCCGTCGGCGGCGTGACGGAAAGATGGTACCAAAGATGGCCGACGGCACGACGAGTAAAAATACGTCAAAAATACTCGGATTGATGTCAAATTTGCCAGGCAGGTTTCTGTAAACAGTCCATTAATGGAATTAAAAAAGAACGTTTAGTCTGGGTGGAAAACAAACCCCTGCCTCCGGGTGCGAGACGAGCACGATTCCCCGACGCCATGGTGATGCTCAACGGTTATGGTTGACTAAAGTTGTGCCTAGTGCGTGCGTCATTGCACACGTCACATCACTGCCTCCCACGTGTCACTTGCTCTTCGGATTTTCAGATTCCAGTGTCTATATACTGGAATGCACTCCGGTGCGTCTACCTCAGCGGCACCTGTGAAACGTGGTCGCCCGCGGAAGCACGCCGCAGAAGACGGAGCAATGAAACACACACAAAAAAAATTACCGACGATTACGTTACTTCCTAATGCGAAATTTGAGCGCAGCAGAGTCTTCTCTGCGACGGCGATGAGCTTCTGCTTCAGCCTCGCTTACTGCTGGTTGCTCTCGACGGCGGCGATGAGCCTCCGCTTCGACGGTGCGAACGGCAGGGTCTTCTCGGCGGCGGCGATGAGCTTCTGCTTCAGCCTCGCTTACTGCTGGTTGCTCTCGACGGCGGCGATGAGCCTCCGCTTCGGCGGCGCGAACTGCAGGGTCTTCTCGGCGGCGGCGATGAGCTTCTGCTTCAGCCTCGCTTACTGCTGGTTGCTCTCGACGGCGGCGATGAGCCTCCGCTTCGGCGGCGCGAACGGCAGGGTCTTCTCGGCGGCGGCGCTTAGCCTCTGCTTCGGCGACGCGTACTCCTGGATCATCTCGACGGCGGCGACGGTAAGCTTCTGCTTCGGCGGCACGCACCTCTGGATTCTGACGGCGACGGCGCTGGGCCTGTGCTCTGGCAGCTCGTTTAGCAGCAGCAGCAGCAGCAGAAGACGGAGGACTTCCATCGGTCGTCTCGCTCATGGCTCAGAAAGAACTGGCAGATAATTTCGCAGTGGCGAACGGCAGCGGCAATTTCGGCTCGGGCGGTGCACATATACAGATCCGCCGCCACCGATCTGGCTCTCTGATTGCCACCGCACAGGGGTTGCATTGGAGGAGGAGCGAAGAAAGGAATTAAGTTCGAGCCGGCGCTTTGACAACCGGAGACTCGCAGGAAGAGGGGGGAGGGGGGCGGCGTGTACACCCAGCGGCAAACGATGGGGGCAGAAGCGCGCGCAGCAAGCGGACAACACGATAAAGGGAGGAGGGAAGAGATAGCAGCGACTGACTGATGCCGCTGACGCCGATAGTGAGTCAACCCCAGCTGCGGAGTTGGTTTCAGGGACAACGCCGCCGATGCCGACACAAACAATATGATACCCTCGCTTCCGCAGCGCTAAGAACCAGGTCTAGCCGTGGGAAGGTGGTCACGTATTCGTCGACGTGCCGGGGCCTACGTGAAATAACCGGCGCGTCGGCAACTGAAGAGCACCCTATCCGCCACACAAGAACAGGGGGGGGGGACCCTTTCCTCCTCTTTCTGCATGGCGGCGACGGTGTTCTATGCAGTCACGTTATCTTGACTCTCTAGCGGCGTCAGCGGCATCCAGCGGTATCAGTCGGTCGCTGCTAGCGCTGGGGGGATGAAAGGGGGGCGGAGCTGGTTACGAGGCCGACGACAACGCCGACGACGACGCGAAACCCAGGAACGGACGCCAAAGAGCTGCGCTCTAAAAAAGACTGCCTTGCAAGTTTACAACGTGCCGGACGACATACGGATGAATACTTAAGTGAAAACGTTTCTCCAGCGCGACTACAATGCTTTCGCATTTCCACACGCGAGCAGTTTTAAGTGTCTCTGCCGAACTTTTTCGTCGTACTCTCGGGGTTGGTTGCAGCAGTTTTACCGGATCATCGCTTTTTTTATTTTGTAATAATTTGACGCAACAGTGGTTGTTCTTCATTTTGATTGTAAGTCATTCGCTGTATGCAGAATATCTCGTGCTTCTCCGCGCCAATCTGTTTCAGATATTGCTCTACATACTAACAAAAAACAAAACAAAAACAAACTAGAAAGTATGTTAGCTGCTGCAGAATCTCCATGGTCGTTAAATCATGGTGGCAAATTTTAAAACACGCTTTGCATGTGTGAAACAGCGAGCTCTAGAGATATACGCGAACAATGCAGCCAGTCGTGCGCGTGGCACAGCAGCACATCTAATAATTATACGGCCTTCAGTTGGTTCGAATATGTGAAGGAATCTTGCCGTAGATGTTTGGGTTGCACTGGTACGCTTCATTTTATTTTCTTCTTCTTCTTACATTTTTTTTCTTTTTCGAGCCAATTTGCGTACGCGCCTGCATCCCATCTTTTGGTTCAGTCAAACCTTTATCTTTGGCCGTCTGTAGTACAATGAAATGCAGCTCCATTATCCGCATAATTTTATGTTGCCAGTATCTTCCTCACCGAAGCCACCAGCTACATTTTTGGTTCATAAATCTCTGTAACGCCTTCCTCAAGTTTTATCGCCCGTACACAATGCAATACCTTGGGGATCAGCGTGCGCATTTATTAAATTTCTTCACAAGAAGCGTATCGTTTGTTGCGTAGTCGTGTCTTATATGCATGCGTCCCAGAGCGCCTTTACGCAGACTGTGAAACTCGCTGTAAATTTGCTTTTTTTCGCTAGTCTGGCGGACGTCCGAAAAGAACAATGAAAAAGAAATGCACGAAACTGTGCAACTGAGCTAGGGTGTGGTCATATTTTTTTATTTTTTTTGCAGCGAAATTTACGTAAGTCTACCTCCTCTTTGCATCAAGGCTGCCTTTATTTACGCTGCTTCGAGAAAAAAAAAAAAACGCACGTCTACTGTTTTCTTCTTCACTGCGGCGAACGCCACCAACAAATGCAACAAGGCCACGTCTTGAACGCTGACCGTCTTTGACAAGTTATAACTTACCGATAACGAAATTCCAAGGAGCTATCTTTAAGTCATTCAGGCTGTCGAAAAAAACATCTGACCAGTTTACTTTTACGTACACCAGGTCTTGTGGCTGCATTTTGAACGAACAATGCGACAAAAGGAACAAAACCCAGCCTTGGCTGGATATGATTCCCCGATGAGCGTATGAAAAAGCACCTAGAAATCCCCGAGCAACCTTTTTATCTTTTTAATACAGTTGCCACCACAAGTAAACGACAAGGGGCAACGTTTTTAAACAATCTCATATCTTCAATCTCAAACAATCTCAAATAAACTTCCCAGATTGCAAAATAAGATTGCCGCGCGTGCTCTTGCCGCGGCAAGACTATGTAACGTGATCCTAATTTCGACGAAACAAAGATTGCAGATCCGGCGCTTCCAGTCGTATTAGGCTTCATGTGTAGTCGGCCCGTCCTAGACGGATATCTATTGGTCCTCTCCATATAGAAATGTATGTGTACAATCTATGAGATGCATAAACTTGAAGTAATTTGCTTTGCCTTATTATGGATTTACCTTTCGTTGCAGAAAGTACCCATGTAGTCTACATACAAAAAAGTTGTTAATGGGTCTCTATATTTGTTCGATTGTGGTTGGTAGACGCCTAAATGGGTTGCCTCTGGAAAGGACATCAGCAAGAGACAACAAACATAAGGCAGAGAAGTGTGCCTAACTTTTGCCGTCTTAGAATAACAGCTTTATTTGCTTCTCTGTCCCATTTTTATGCATCAAAGTGGTGGCGCACGTATATTTTTTCGGGTCATTTATGTGAGCTTTGCATGTGCATGTATGCATATGAAATACATTTGCGATGATTGGCTTGTAACCTGGTTTCCTCGGCAAACAAAGCCGATGCTCTAACCTATTGCGTCATGGATCCATGCCTATATAGGCGGAACAAATTACGAATTTTCTTCGTGTAAGCCAGCGCCTTGAGGTACTCGGGGCATTAGACTCGCCGGGTGGCGTCTCATAGCAACAATTTACTTATAAAAAGCGAACACGCACATCTTCTAGCTATAACTGACGATGGAAATGAAATTACGGGACGCGTTCATAGAATTGAATTGAATAAAGCCTTTATTTTAAGGAAGGGGACGGCTCTAGGCCGCTGTTGGGGATTAGGAGGGAAAGGAAGGGGGTTCCCGAACTGTTGGTTGAAGAACATCTTCATCTCAGTCTTGGATCTTCCGCTTTATGCAGACTCAGGTGCATGTTCAGTTCCGCCGCTCTCACATGGGCTGGTCGACCCCTTCTACACTACTCGAAACAGGCCACTTTGTCTGCCATATGTCGCAATGGCTTTCTGTGTTTCAAGGTTAGTTTGTATTCCAATTCCTAGTGTTCTAATGTCTCCGTGTAGTAAATGTTGAATGTTGGATCTCCCATGTGAAAAAAGCTACACAGCTCCAAATGAGGTGTTGCAAGACTGCTCTGCATCACTCCTGGCAATGTGTGCATCGGTTTAAGTGTTCGCAACCGTAGCTTGTCTGGGTTGGTGCCATTTCTCAAATATATGTGGTGTGTATGCAGCGTTGGCCATAACCTTATTAAAAAAAAAAACCTCTTCCGTGCGAGTAAGCCCGCCCTTGTCGTCAAACTCATGTACTGGTGTAGCTTCTAATAGCATCCGTTTACTGTCAGCTTTTATTTTAGTGCGAATGTAATGCATCAGTGCTCTGCTAGGAGAGCCTTCGGCCAATATCTTTAGGTACGGATGTTGGTCCGCATGGTTTGGCGAGGAAATGGAGTGTGGGGAGCTGTACGTGTAATCAAGATAGACTCAGCGACGTACTTTACAAGCTAAACTCAACCTGTTAGATAACAGAGCGCTCTCAGAATAAAAGATCCTTGGACCATGGCCTATGCATTCTTGCATGCAAAAGGCCACAAAAGCCCTTCTGCACTTGGTGAAGGGTACTGGATTGTACGAACTACGTTCCCTCGGGGACTGCCCCGCTCGCGGCAGATCGGGTAGGCGGTGTCGTGTTCCGGCACAAAGCCTGCTTCGTCGCCCTCATCTTGGCTCCAGCGACGGAGAGTCGAGGACGCGCGTATGGTTTGCGGTGGCGCTCCAGGAAAGGTTGACGCCCGCTGTCGCAACTGGCTGGCAAAACTTGCACGTCAGCGGGCCGTTCTGAACAGCGCATATATACGTAAACGAATTTCTTGCTTCCCACTGAAGCTTCTATATAGTTAGGACAACGGGATTGAGTTCGGCCACAGCGCCCGTGTTCCAATTACCTTTGTCCGCGCCTGTACACAGCTGTGCCTGGGGGACGCGTCCGCCACTGAAATCAGCAGCGCGTCTCTTCTCGCAACGCTCCATTTCGCCTTGTTGGGTCATGAAAGGGACAAACAACTTGCGACGAACGTTTCTACTGATGAGATGGAGGTACGTTTTATACGATGCCCATATAAAGAGGCTCTCTGTCGCAGTTTTCTCTCTTGTTAGAAGAAAGACTCTCCTGCGCGTCCGGAACAGAATAAACGGCACCGCGCGGAGACGGAGCGTGTTTGATGTGCCGCCACACGAGAAGAGGACAAAGCGTACAGAATTTGCGCAGATTATGGATCGACGTGCCTGTGGATATCGCTATACGTGAAATGATATACGTTGTGTAAAATGATAGGTGATGCGTGTGCGGTTACGAGAGGTACAACAAATCAAGTTGTCGCTTACAAAGATGCGAACTTTCCTGAGCTGCGTTTTTCACGCGGAATAAATTATTTGTGTTGTAGGGGAATTTCGTAGTTGACTAAGTATATGTAGTAGTAGCAGTTCCTCGTCTTCTTTGGTTCTTAGGGTCACTACAACATCCATACACACACGCACGTGGACCCCCCCATATATATATATATATGTATATATATATATATATATATATATTTCAAAGAGGAAGGAGGAAATACAGAGCAACTGACAAAAAAATAGAGTCCGTCCGGTGATCGCAGGTCGCGCTCTACGGAAGCCTTGAAAATTGCAGGAATAACGTCCAATGTTTCGTAAGTCGAAATAAATAAATAAATAAATAAATAAATAAATAAATAAATAAATAAATAAATAAATAAATAAATAAATAAATAAATAAATAAGCTACAGAATGGAAGCCAAGTTAGTCCAAATATGGGTTGCAAGAAAAGCAAGGCCGCTAGTTACAGTTCAAGAAAACCCGATTTAGAGAAAGCAACAACTCGCAAATAAAAAAATCAAGGCACGAGCACGAAATAAAATAAGATAGCATCCTAGCCGAGGCTGAAAATTTACTCGAATTCGGTTGCGGTAGAGCATCGTTGAGGGTAGTCGCCGCGAAAGCTGCCATCGCCCTTGCCCTGCTAGACGGTCGTGGGTCCAAGATATGTAGCGATTCCAAAACAGCAGTTAGGGTTTTTCAGAAGGGTTGCATCGCCAAGCAAGTTGCTCGTCTTCTTAGCAGCTCGAGCCCATATGCTCTCACGCATCATTCAATCCACTGGTTTCCCGCTCACGTAGGGTTGGTCGAGGGTGCTCCCCAGAACCTCAATGAGTGTGCTCACGAGGCTGCGCGTGACCTCGCCGACCGCGCTTCCTCTGCCAGGAGCGCCGACTCCCCTCCTCCCTACTGCCACAGGGACGCCGCCGCAACTCACAACATGATTATTAAATTATTCTACATGTCTAGAAGGGTATTTCCACCTACTCACCCCAAGTTGAATGGGGCGCAAGCCGTTTCACTTAGACTTCTACACACCAGCACATATCCGTGTCTGTCCGCTGTCCACGAGGTTTACCCCGACGTGTATCGCGACGACGCCTGCCCGTCCTGCGGGCAGACCTCCACTCTAGCGCACATGCTCTGGCAGCGCGGGTCGACATACCCCAAGTTCATCAAGGAGGAGTGGGACTCGTTTCTGTGTAGCCCCGCTCTAGAAAAGCAAATCCTGGCCGTCCGCCCACGCCGGATGGCTGGCCGGTGGGCTGGCCGGTGGCTAGACCTGCCGGTCCCGACGTGGGACTAGCCGGGTGCGCGACGAGTTCGCATCCTCGCCGGACCTGCAATAAAGTTTGTTCACTCACTCACTCACTCACTCACTCACTCACTCACTCACTCACTCACTCACTCACTCACTCACTCACTCACTCACTCACTCACTCACTCACTCACTCACTCACTCACTCACTCACTCACTCACTCACTCACTCACTCACTCACTCACTCACTCACTCACTCACTCACTCACTCACTCACTCACTCACTCACTCACTCACTCACTCACTCACTCACTCACTCACTCACTCACTCACTCACTCACTCACTCACTCACTCACTCACTCACTCACTCACTCACTCACTCACTCACTCACTCACTCACTCACTCACTCACTCACTCACTCACTCACTCACTCACTCACTCACTCACTCACTCACTCACTCACTCACTCACTCACCCACCCACCCACCCACTCACTCACTCACTCACTCACTCACTCACTCACTCACTCACTCACTCACTCACTCACTCACTCACTCACTCACTCACTCACTCACTCACTCACTCACTCACTCACGTGAACCTCGTAGATAGGGGCAAGTATCATCAACACACTAAAAACAATAATCATGTTAACGAGAGGGAAAATAGTGTGAAATGAATAATATGGGTGGGAGGTGCATGGAGCAACGTGCCTGGTTGGTTAGATTGTGGCATTTACGAACATGAGCACGCTATTACATCACGAAAAAACAAATGGATGTCATTAAAAGCAATTGGACAGCGTGAAGTTTCATCTACGGGAAGTAGATCGTCATACACATGCCGCTACATGCCAGAGCTGCAGTGCGGAAATATTTCTTTATGCAGATTTGCGTATATATGGTACGCTCGAGCTCTACTGTTACGGTGTTGGTGGGAAAATTGGTGGGAAACCTGTTTTCCATTTGCGGTCTTGTCAGTATACGATTTCAAGGCAGCATGGTTGTTGCTTCAGAAGTGATGCAAGCTGGCACTCATGTGAGATAAAATTATAGGGATAGTGGTATAGTACTACGCAATTAGGGGCAAATGTTACTCGCACGCAGCTTAAAAAAATGGCACCACATGTACTTCTTTCTCTTTCTTTCTTGCTCCGCGCTGGATATCTGTTTACGTATTCAGAACACAGTTACCTTGCTACATCGATTCGTATTAACAGAGTCGCACAAATAGCGATAGCATATTATTAGTGAATTCAGTCGACCAGGCATAAGTAGTGCTTGTAAAAAAAAAAAAGTTCTGCTACTTAGACTATTGATTCGTGTAGTGTCATTTATTTGCGATCCGTATTACCGCATCCTGGGAGATCACAGAAAATGAAGTATGGCATGAAAAATTTTATTCAGGTCCTTCAGGCCGCGCTAGACTCCTAGCCCGAAGCGGGCCGCTCCCACGTCGCGACCGAAAGGCCTAGCCTCTCGGCCGCATCGCGGGCCTGATGGGCTGCCCATGTCTGTTCTTCTAGTTCGGGGCTACGTAGAGCCTCGTACCAACGCTTGTTGGTGTTGTCCTTGTCGCTATGTAACGCGGAGCACCACCAGAGCATATGTTAGAGCTCATAGTACCTTGCTGGTGAAGCAGCGCACAGACACGGACACAGTGAAGACAAACAGGAATAGACGACACTCGCTGCACTCGCAACTATTTTAAAATATTTAAATATTTATATTTATTTATATTTTAAATTATTTAAAATAGTTGCGAGTGCAGCGAGTGTCGTCTATTCCTCTTTGTCTTCACTGTGTCCGTGTCTGTGCGCTGCTTCACCAGCAAGGTACTATGATCACTCACCAACTAGCCCAACTTTCCACGTTACTGAACATATGTTAGAGCATATGTTCTAAGTCTGCTACGCTACTGCATCGAGAGCAAGTGTATGAAGCCAAGACTTCGGGCAATATCTTGCTTATTAATAGGGGATTGGGATAGGTTCCTGTGTGCAAGAGTCTCGGGGTGAGAGCTTGGAGTCTGTTTACCTTTATGTGCGGAGGCGGATATGATCTGCGCGCAAAGTAAAAGTGTTTCGTGAGTTCACTGTATGAGAGAAGATGATCTTTGCAGAAGTGATACAATTTTATCGTCCCCTGTGTTCACGAAATGTTTGCGCCGCATTTGGCTAGCAGGGCCGGTCATTATACCTATGGTGCCATATTTTTCGGGACAGGACACATAACGGACATTGAAACAATGTTTACATGGACGAAAAAAGAAAAAAAAAATAAGAGAAAAAACAAGTACTTGTCCCCTAACTTGGTGGCGTTTACCTTGGCTGTTTGGGCGGCCTCATGATATCGAACGCCATGCGAGATGCAAGAGTCAATACACACCAACGCTTATGGAACCTGGTTCTATAATCATTGATCTACACCACAAGTTTCCCACCATCCACCGGCAGCGAGCTGTTGAACTATACTGAGGTGTGAGCCTGTAGCCTCCAAAGCGCACAAGACTTATGCATTCGCTTGTGAAGAGATTCTCGAACGAGAACGTACAGAATAAGTAGGGGTTGGGGGCGTTGTAAGGATTCTATTGCAATTATTTTGCTTTTCACGATTCGTCAATGGTCCGAATGGCACTCAGCATATGTTATCGTCAGGATTGCGGCCGCACGTGAGTGGTGGATGATGAGAACGAAATGGAATCGAGGGAAAGGAATCGCGTACATTATACCGACGCTGCATGGTACCAGGCCGCCAGACAGCATGTAAATACAATCACGAGGCTGACCAGCTAAACTTGTGTAGCATGTATGCATTCCGAATGAACCATTCTTTCCCATGGGTTCATGACCGCTGTAGAATGAGTGGACAGTGTGCCTAGGCAGGAGTGACCATCAACCACCGGCATCGAATTGTGTCATCCATGAAAGTTGTAACCCTGCCGTTTTGTTAATCAGCAAAAAAGCTGATGCCTTTTTAATCCGTGCTTCGAACCGACGGGCTGTGGATTAGCATTCCGCATATATACTTGTCCTAAACCCTCTTGAAGCTGTCTGTAAGTACTTCAAGCTTATCAATCCCGTGGAATCGCTGTTTCTTTCATTTTGTTGCAGTCACGAAAACGCAACACGCCATTTTTTAGCATTCATGAATCGGTATACGCTGTATCTTCACGTGGGGTGCACGCAAAGGTGCGCATAAGAGTGCCGCGAGTGAAAATGACTAAGAGTTGATTGATCACTTCACATAACTGCTAACTCTTCTTAATTCTCCCTAAAGTTTGTGAATTCGGGCCCGCCCTACGAATTTGCGAATTTTTCGTCAAGCTCTGCGAAAAGTAAATTCTGTCCACGAAAAAGTTTGGCTAGTCGGTCTCCGAAGATACGCTATAGGAAATCTTCTCAAAGCAAATAAATTCTTGGTGATGACGTCCTTGGAACACTGTTTCCTCACCCAACATACTGAAGCAGGCGAAATCGCCAAAAGCCGCGCCACTGATGAAGTCACCGTGATTTAAAAACAGTCTGTTGCTTGTCAGTTTGAGCTGTCAATTGCAACTTTGCTGCGGCTTGCGCGCTGCGTTTAAAGGCAAGTCATAGTTATTAAACTGCCTATGTATCCGACAGAAGGTGGGTAAAATTAAAAAAAATGCGTGCTGTCCCCCCCCCCCCCTCTTTCGCCCCCATCACCACCCATACGGGTTGTGTCGGTGAGATTTTTGCAGGCAGGTATACAGCTTCATGAACGGACGGGTTAGCGACATCGGATGCGTTTCGGTGTTTGTTCTCAACGTAACTTCGGAGATTTTTTTTTGGCTGGTAAAACAATCAGCGTAACTGTTTCGCAAGGGATTTTGCAAATATCTTTATGCGTTCGGTTCATATATGTGCCCTTTTCTGAGTCGGTCGCGAGATTGTCTTGTTACAAGTTTCACATGCTCTATAAACACTTTATGCTTTAGTTCTACGCAGTGAGGAGTAAAGAGACATGAGCTGCAGCTAAGGCGAGCATGTTCGAAACAAAAGAAATAAAAAACAAACGAAAAATGACGGCGCATGTGCAATTCTTCATAGTGGAAGAAATACGTATGTGCAGTTTCCTCTTTGACTAAAGCCGATTTTCCTTGCTGTAATGTACGTGCACTTGGCATCACGGAGAAGAGTAGGTCATCACTGTATTTCCTGGAAGGCTCGAGTTTTGTCGTCTTCCTTCGGCACCATTTCACTGCGCTCCTTTGCGAGTCTCCATCGCTTTGCTTTTCCTTTTTCTCGTTTTTTTTTCACGAATGGTATATCTATACACGTTCGACGTGCTGAACACCACAATTCCGTAGTTTTGCCATTTTTGTTTGGTGCCCGGAGGGAAGGGGGGTGGGATGAGTAGAGAGTGTTGACCAGAAAAAGCAATATTTCGCAGAGTTCTCTACAAGTGGGAATGCGACTACTTATTGCTTTTCTCGATGTCACACTGAGTATAAGTAATTGGAGCATGTATGACAGTCGATTAAACTCACCATTAACATGTTTTTCACACGTTCACATCTAACAACAAACATTCGTATTTACGCGAGCGCTAAGTGGGCTGGCGTACAAGAGAATGCTACGTCATGGGCTCCTGATATTTGTGGGAACGAGCGGATCCTACCGCTTCGCGTGTACAGGTTATAATTTGCTGTCCATCAGTGCAGCATTTCATCGTGATTACGGGAGTGTCTGAGGCCGTTATTGCCTCTTGCGTCGAACGATGACATGCGGCTAACCAGGGATCGACTATGCTCAGCTGCGTATTCTCCATGAGTGAGGCGCGGCGTGAAGCCTAAAACACAGGGCCCTTATTCACAAGACCATTCTCACTCACTCTAGAATGCTTGGTAAGAGCGTGCATTGGGACAATTTGGATAACTAACGCATTATTTATTTATTTATTTATTTATTTATTTATTTATTTATTTATTTATTTATTTATTTATTTATTTATGTATTTATTCAAAAGTCTCTTGTTAAGACATTACATGAGGGAGTAGATGGTTAATGGTAAGCAAAGATACTACAAATTATAATGGGATGTTTTCGATGAGCCGCGTGAATGCAAGTGGGTCGATGATATTGGCAACTTCGGTGGGCAGGCCATTCCAGCTTCCTGCTGTGAGCAGAAAAAAAATGATTGCCGAAAAGTCAGGATATGGGCTTGTGGGGGATACACTGTGTTAGAGTGACTGGTGCGGGCAATGTGATGTGCTCTTTTTATGTACGGGTTGTCAAAAGGCAAGGAATGGAAACGTTTATGAAAAAGGTTAAGACGTGCTATTCTACGGCGTGAGGCTAGAGCGGGTAAGCTTATTCGGGTTTTTAGTGCTGAGATGCTTGAATTGGGGGGAGGGGGGTACAAATAATGAGACAGAATAAATCATGTCGCGTGGTTCTGAACCGAGTCGAGGGCGTTAATAAGGTTATTATGATAGGGATCAAAAATAGCATTGGGATACTCCAGCTTGGACCGCACAAAAGTTTGGAAAGCAAGTTGTTTAATAGAGGGAGGAGCGAGGAAAAGGTTACGGCGTAGATAGCTTAGAGTACGATTAGCATGATTTATTATTTGGTTAACATGACAGGTCCAAGATATGCGAGATACACACGCCAAGATACTTGAATGAATCAGTTGTTGCAGTGTGCATGTTATTGATGATATAATTAGGCATATCGCAATTACGAAGATGGTGAATAGACACCAACATGGTTTTAGATGGAATGAGCTGACATGAGCCAAGTGTTACATCAGTTTTGTATGCGCTTTAGGTAACTTTGTAACATGAAATGATCGGTGGGGTTAGTAATTGCTCAATAAACCACTCAATCATCTGCGAAGAGTCAAATATGAGAAGAAATATTACAAGGCAGGTCATTATAGCATATTAAGAAAAAATAGGGGTCCAAGTACGGTACCTTGAGCTACGCCTGAAAGCACGGGTGTTAAGGATGAAGAGTGTGAGTCAGTGTATGCGAACTGCTGATGGTTAGTCAAACCCCTTAAATCCAGCTTAGAACGCACATATGAATGTTCAGACGGGATAACTTTCTTAAGAGACGACCATGGGGGACCTTATAAAACGCTTTTTCGAAATCTAAAAATATTGTGTCAGTCGACATGTTGCGATCTAGGTTTAAATGTAACTCGTGCAAGAAAAGAGCAAGTTGGGTGTCACAAGAATAATTTTTGCGGAAACCATGTCGACTTGGGTGAAAAAAATTGACCGATGTCAGGAAGTTAGCAATATGCGAGTATAAAATACGTTCCATTATTTTACAAGAGACGGTTATTAAGGAGATAGGGTGGTAGTTACTCGGTGATGATCGTCTTCCTTTCTTGAAGACTGGGATGACCTTGCCCACCTGCCAGCCATGTGTAATTGAAGCGCTGTTAAGTGATTCTTGGATTGCAAGAGGTAATAACCGGCTGCACACATGCTTATTATCCTTTTGCACTTTGGCGTTGATACCGTCTACTGTCATGGATTATGAGTTCTTCAATGATTCAGTTACTTCGACAATGCTGATGGGATCGAATATGATATTTTGCATGGGCGGATACGCGAAGTATGGTGGATCGGGCAAGCCGTCAGGTGATTCATTAGTAAAAACCGAACTAAATGCTTTATTAAGAAGACCTGCAACCTCAGTCTGAGGGATCGGAAGTCCGGAGCTATTGTTATCTCATTTCAGTGATTAGGATAATTGCTTTTCTAAAATCGCTTTGGGTTAGTTTGCAGCATAGCTGGTAAAGTGGCAGAAAGAAACTTGTGTTTAGTTTGAGAGGTTAACTTTTCATATTCTTCCTCGACTGCGTAATACTTGCGCCACGTGAAATAAAAGTTAGACGCCTTTTTTCCCTATTATTTAGTCGTTTGAGAGATACATTAAACCATGGTGATGTTGTTCTTTCTATTATTGTAATGGCGGGAATGTAAAGACGTATATTATATATATTATGAAAACAGTACATTATAGCCAAAGTGGCCGGCGGGTGACGCGCAGTTGGCGCTAAGCGTTGAGAATTCGACCTCGCGGTGTCTTTCAACAGTTATAGTCTTCTATATCTGGACAAAGACGGGCGGCATGCGACGTCAACTGCTCGACTCGCTGCCGGGCTGACAGTGCAGGCAGGCCACCGAAAAGGACTTTGTCGCTGCCCGAAGAAAATGCGGCAGCACGACAGGTCACTTCGCGAATGTGATCGAGCCGGCCTGCATGGACAGACCTTGTCAAGTTCAGTAAAGTGGAAAGTTGGGCTAGTTGGTGAGTGATCATCATACCTTGCTGGTGAAGCAGCGCACTGACACGGACACAGTGAAGACAAACAGGAAAAGCAGCGTGCGTCGTCTTTTCCTGTTTGTCTTCACTGTGTCCGTGTCAGTGCGCTGCTTCACCAGCAAGGTATGAAGACCTTGTCAAGCCGCTTGTCCACTCCGCACCCGAGCCTTGCTCATACGCATCATCCCCCCCCCCCCTCCCAACACACATTCGCCCCCCAAACCGGAAGGGGCTGTCAATATTGAAAACGATTGCAATAATTGTCCCAGTCGCTCAAGCTCGCAGCGAGGAAGCGCGGAGCCGGCGTCTCTTGTCCTTCTGCTTCATCTAAAGCGCGCGGCCGGATGGGGCAGGTACGGCGCGGCAGCTGCCGCGCTGACGGAGAGCGAGCAGCATCGGCGAGCAGCCGGTCCGGCGAGAAATTGCCCGGCTTCCGGTTTCGCAATGTAACTGCGCGTGTGTGTGCGTGTTGTGTATGCGCACGCGTGTGTGTGAGCGTGTATTTGTACGCCTGCTCGGCGTAAGTTCAGCCTGCCGCTTTTGTTTCTTTAATTCGTGGAAACGAGTCGCCGCTGCCGTGCGTTGCCTTTAAAGAGAAACTGGCGCCCTTCTCGATGCCCGCCACGCTTCTGTTCCCCTATTTTGGAAGCTCGCGTGTCGGTACGCCATTCTCTGGGGCAGGCGCAGCTAAGAACACTAGATGTTCCAGAGCTGACCGTAGAGCGGAAACATGTCTCTCGACGGTAATATACGCTGCTTTACGGGTGACGACGGACATTTTTAGTCTTTTCAGGCGTTTCTGATTTTCCTTTGTTAACGTACACGCGAATGCACTTACATATATAGTCATTGCCGCTGATAGTTAACGTCTTGACTAATTTGACGGCCTAGGGTTCTCGTAAGTATACCTGTGTCTCAGAAAACGTAATATTTGGAAATAAGCCTGTATCTCAGAACATGACCGTTTTTGCATTCCGTGCGCTATTGAATGCACTGAAGAGCTTGGCCCTGAAGTAATTGAACTTCTATATGATATAAAGCAAGACTACAGAAAACGGGCAGCGGATAGGATGCCCGGAAAATGAGAACACGTACTCTCCATTGATTTTAGCTAGAACGCGGTAATCAATGTGTCCAGTGTGTCGACACGTATCGAGGCTGAAAAAGTGAGTACAATTAAGCGCAAGAATCTGACACGGGTGTCACATGGCGCACTTTCAATCACGATCGAGCCATGTTGGTTAAGCTAATTATGCCGCACCGGTACCTATATACGTCAGTAGATGTATTTTGCATGTCACATGGAGACCACAGAACTCACGAATATTACCTCACAAACTCGCTTGCGTATAACTGAATTACCGACTATGAGAATTATTCGCCTCTTGAGAAGCCGCTTTGCATCAGAGTCCAGGCACTCGCGCTCCACATTTGACGTCGCACATGGTTGGCTGGAGCGCCAAGCGCGTTGAGTGTGGGCTGTTCTGGTTGCTATTGTATTAGCTGGAGGAAATGGTTTAGCTGGTTTGGTTGAGTCTACAGTTGAGCCTGTCCCATTTATATATATTTACCTTCTTACCTTTAATATGCTTCACCGCATAACCTACTGTTCTGCGGTGAAGCTGATTTTATGCAGTGATGCCTCTGGGGCAGACTGCTCATATTTCCGAGTCTAGTGAACAACTTGGTAGGACATTCTTACTCGCGCGGTGAATCATCTTAATGAAGCGGTAAAGTTCCCCTGGTTTTTAAAACTGATTTGCGCACTTTAAAAAGCCGAACTGTGCATTGTGTTTGTGTAATGGCTGCAACGATTAAATGATGATTAAATATGCCAAACAAAATTATATTTAAGTTGTGACAGAAGCACGCTGTTCTCGTGTCTTTCCAATGTGCAAACAAGCACTGATGGGGACTTGGATGCGGCTATACATTTCCCGAAAAGAAAGTAAAACTCCAATTAGGAAAAAAAAAACCAGTTGTATAGCCAGAATGCAGATCAAAATTGTAGGAATGATGTTGACCAGACTTAAGTGCCGAGCATGTCAAGTTTTACATAAAGCAAGCAGAGCAATAATATTTCACTTTTGCAGTGAGCACTTATATAGTTATGCGGTCAGCAGTTCATAGATGCTATACGTAACAAGAAAAATTCCATTCATCTAGAAATGTGAGCTGAAGTAATTTCGATGCCGTTCTGCATAACCGGGCAATTCTTAAACGAAAATACTAACATAATAGAATAATTAGAAGCAGCAGGTTCGTAATGTTACTCGACTGGGAATTTTTGATTTTTATCGTCATATATCACTAAGAACATGTAGGTGAAAAAACGGGAAAATCAAGAAGGACTGCAGAAACGTAGGCATGGTTCAGACACACTGGTTTGAAATAAGGAACACCGGATGAACTTTATCGCTTCATTAACATGATTGACCGCGTGAATAAGAATGTCCTAGCTAAGGAGATCTTCGCTGGACTCGGTAGCATGAGTACGCTTTGCCGCCCCAGCAGCACCAGTGCGCGAAAGGAAACGTCTGTCTATACGCTACGAACATTTGTATCCGCTGTTTAGGCGTAGGCACACACGAGAAGGGGCTACCGTAGGGACGATAAAGTCAAGTAGAACACACACAGCCAACACTACATGCTCGATTAATCGCAAAACGAAGCTGAATGATGCCGACTGCCGACGAAGCTTCTAACACACGTCGACAGAGCTGCCGCGATATTTAGATGCAAGATTGTCGTCACATCCGGTAGTTTGTTTTTGTTTGTTTTTACTTTTATCCCTCCCCTGTCCTCCTCCTCCTCCTCTCTCGACCTCAAATGAGCCCCGAAAACCGTCTCCCGCTCATCATGCCAGCGTTCTCGTACTGCCCCTCCTTCTGCGAACGCGCTGACGGCACTGGCTCACTGCCAGTCGGTGCGGTGATTTCGGTCTCAAATTCTTCGCCTCAAGATGTCGCGAAATGAAAACACGAATGCATATAACACGAATGAACGCGGATGTGTAAAAATAAATGTGTCTGCATACCTTTCGTCACGATGACCACCGATCAAGGGAATAAATGTGTTCGCACCTTTGTTCCAAATTAAGGGAGCACCTCTTTGTCGTGTGCTACACAGCTTCGCTGGTCATCCACCTTCACAGAGTAGAATGGCTCATGATTTCTTCTTTCTTTGCTCGGTTTTCAACCCCTACTTCCCCCTCCCCAGTGCAGCATAGCAAACCGGAAAATCACATCTGGTTAACATATCTGCATTTATTCTTTCTCTCTCTCTCTCTCTCTGACAAATGGCAACTCAAAGGAAAACCATAAACAAAAGCTAAATGCAAACGTTGAATGAGTTTAGAATATTAGACTACTCTTCTAGAAACCTTGAAACGTTAGTTTTATCACCAGAGACGACTTAGCTGCCGAGAAACTCACTCCTGAAGGGGCGGCACAATTCTTATGCATTTCAAGTACCTCGCGACGAACTGGAGCCCGTTACGGATAGGTACCCTAAGCTGCGCCGACAATCTCGTAGGTCGTTTTCTTCCGGAAGTTACTGTTTCCTGTTAGGCAGGAGTTTGCCCACAGACTGTGTCACACTGTCGTGGATAGCACCGATGCAAAGGTCGGAAGGGGCATATATCGAACCTTACCTTTAAAGCAAAAACAGATAGAATTGTCCGAAGTATTATTTTTTTTTCATGTTGCAATGCAGACTTAATATTTTTCTGCAATATTCGAGCTTTGTACCGTATCTTTGCAGAGTCGGCGCCAATACTATCCTACGTGTGCGTTTTATTTATTCTCTCTAAGCTCTGTCCTCTGTCTAAGCATGCTGATGGTATGACAGCTGGTTTCCTGTCGTAAATATGATCATTCTCGTTCGCTTCGCGAGTGGCACATATCTGCGCACGTAAACCAGTAGCGAGAATGAAGAAAAGTTAAACTAAGCCAGAGGCACGAATGAAAACACGATTACGTAGATGCAGATGCACCAGCGGGGTTGGTCATCCTGAGGTGAAGGTAACGCCATCACCTGAGGGCATGTTGTCACCGGCCAACAGCTTTAAGCTAGAGATTAAAGCGAGAGGAAGCAGTAGAACGAATGAACATTATAGATATACGTTATGCTATGTTCAGACTACGTTCGTAAGGCGCCGATTTTTCGTAACATACGTAAGCGAAAGCGCAACAAGCGTATGCGTTTAGTTCCGACTGCGAACGTAAAGGTACCAACGTGCGCAATTCTCGCAAAAATCGTGGGTGAGAGTGTTAAAGGGTCGGCAACATTTACGACTGTTATGTTACGACCGCTGCGACACAGCCAATGACCGATAAGCTTTCGGCTTTCAACAACCGGTGACGACACTTCCGTACTCCCGTCTGCAGACAGCTCCGGGCGCGGGAAGTGCCATTTCGCCATTCCGTGCGCACGATTGGCTGTGTTCGTGAAAATTTTTGCAGTGTGCGTTGCGAGACTGTTTTCAGTTCATCTGGTTTATCCGCCGATTAAATCGATGGCCGCAGATGCGTGCTCCGAACTTCGATGAGTGGTCTCATTAGGTTTTTAAGGAAGCGGAACTGCTGGGGCGACATGCGCATGATGTTATGAAACATCGCAGCGTCACCACCTCGGAGCTTGGCGAAAAGGTTGTGAAAATCGCCGTCCACGGCCCTGTCGAGAAATACTTGCCGCACCCAAACCCTTCTGCGTCGCCTTCATCGTATTTGGGCGATTGAATACATGACTATAAGTTTGTTTTGAGCGTGAATTTCTTCGATCTCGGCCAGCGCTCGCATGTTGGCAGGAGCCATATTGGACCGCTGGTGACGTCGATTCTGCATCTCCAAATTTGATTGGCCTGTTGTAAAAGCCGTAATTTAAGCAGCAGTAAATGTGAACAAAGGTGCCACCTTAACTGCCGTAACGTTTTTTACAGCCGTTACGTTCGATACGCCAAAAGAGCTGTTACGCGCGTTACGACCGTAGTGTGAACATAGCATTACGTGTATGAACGTCTCGCACTGTTTGAGTTGACCCAGAAGTCCGGACCCCTTTACAGCCAATACAATCGCTGTCGCATGCAGTCGTCTTCTGTCTGCACAGTGCTTGTACAGGTGATGGTTTGTTAATGCGCTGCCTTCTGCAATGATCCCATGGCCGGGCACTGACCATCCGACTCACTTTCGTCCAGGGCTCTAGTTGAGTGCGGATGAAAGCATCGTCGTGTCGAACGGGCGAACCGTCCGCATGCAAGAGCCCGGAGCGCGGCGGGGGAAAAGAGAAGGGGTGCGCGTCGCCGGATGCCATCATCACTTGTCGTGGTTCTCAGTGGCTATGGTGTTGGGCTGTTGAGCACGAGGTCGCGAATCCCGGCCACGGCGGCCGCATTTCGATGGGGGCGAAATGGGAAAACACCCGTGTGCTTAGATTGAGGTGCCCGTTAAAGAACCCCAGGTGGTCGAAATTTCCGGAGTCCTCCACTACGGCGTGCCTCATAATCAGAAAGTGGTTTTGGCACGTAAAACCCCATAATTTCATGCCATCATCTTCGAAAGAAGAAATGTTCACTGAAATTCCGCAGACAATGTCGCATAACGGGTTCCGAGAAGAAGCTGAGGTTCATTCAATGCGAATGTCATGTGGAAGACCGTATATCGACAGAATTAGCTAAGACGTTCAGTTTGATACAGCAGTGATATGCGTAGACTGAGCAATTAAAAAAAATTAACGCACCCTTGAATGCCACAAAATCTCGTTTCTGTGACAGAGCCCCTAGAGCATTGTTCTTGGTGATGTATATGTGTTTCACTGTGTGTAAAAAAATATGTCTAAAGGAGCATCTTGCGTTCGAAAAATTTAAATATTCGATTTCATTCGAGAGGCTGCAGTTCTGCCGCAGATGGAACCATCGAGAGGTTCGGAGACAGGTTTTCGTTTCTTCTGTCAGGAAATAGTGTCGTTCCCCTAAACAGTATCTACAAAGCTCATATCTCTGACTTTGTCAAAAATCGTGTCAAATTTGTATTTGTCGACACTACAGATGCTTCCAGTGGATACTCTGACAGGGTCGTAGCATATTGGGCGCTTGTTGCACGGATTGGCATTATGGTATCGTGGCAAGGTTCCATAGACATGCTTGAAAGTGATATCAGCCGCGCCGAAATCCAGCGCTAGTTGCGCGCTGCGAACAGGCCGCGGTGACCAGGGGAATCTTGATGTTTGCTTGCTCCGCATTACAAAGAATAAAGTGGCCTTCACCC
The DNA here is from genome assembly GCF_038994185.2 of Dermacentor albipictus. Taxonomy (NCBI): domain Eukaryota; kingdom Metazoa; phylum Arthropoda; class Arachnida; order Ixodida; family Ixodidae; genus Dermacentor; species Dermacentor albipictus. Next base: position 103,724,653 of record NC_091824.1, on the reverse strand, counting down.
TTATCGGCGCCTACATATCCCCATATAGTCGGTTCGACGGCGACCGATTGCGAGACATCCTGACGGCGACTACTGGACCCTGGATTATCACGGGAGACTTTAATGCTCATCACTTGGCTTGGGGAAGCTCCAGAATAGATTCGAGGGGCCGGAAACTTGTGGAATTTGCTTCCGACCATGAACTTAGCATTATGAACGATGGCAGTCCGACGTACTTGCGTGGTTCGAACTACAGCAGTTGCTTAGACTTGACCTTGGTGTCACGGCACCTTGATCACAATGTTCGATGGTTCTCTGACATCGAGACTCATGGTAGTGACCATGTTCCCACCTACTTAAGTATCACTGGATTCGGAAGCTTCTCCTCTTGTACTTCCCGACAAGTATATATACGGTGGTCAACGTATAAGACAAAGGTGGAAGAGGCATGCAAAGAAGGATTTACCGGCACCATTGAGAATCTTATTACAAGTGTACTGGAATCGTCTAAGTACACATTTACATCCGCTAAAAAACGTACGGATTTTGACATGGAGCTTGAGCGACTTCGAACCATTCGCAGAAGAGCCGAGAGGCGATGCAGGCGCACGAAGTCAATTCATGACCTTAGAGTCGCTCGACGTATACAGAAGAAAATCCAACGTCGTATGGACAGGCTGGAGGAACAACGGTGGAAGACGTTCTGCGAATCACTTGACCCCCGCAAGCCACTGTCTATCATATGGAGGACGGTGCGCGGCCTTGGCTCGTCTCCACAGCAACGACACCCATTCTCATCCCTAGCCCTCTATCAAGGCCGCTCACAGGTCGATATAGCCGAAGACTTCTGTGTGAAGACTGCGGGCAATGTGGTCACCATCAGTGGCGAAATTCTGGGTGAGGTTCCTGCGACACGCTTCCCGGAATTGAATGTGTCCTTCTCACTTGAGGAATTGGACGCTGCTCTGGCCTCATGCAGGCGCTCATCGTCGCCAGGACCAGACGGCATCACCTACGCTGCTTTATGCCACCTAGGTGAAGATGGCCGAAGCAGACTTCTGGAATGTTATAACCAGTCATGGACTGATGGCGTCGTTCCTGAGCGGTGGAAGTCCAGCCGCTTGATACCACTCCTGAAGCCTGGAAAGTCGCCACTTGACCTAGCGTCCTACCGACCCATTGCGCTGTCCAGCTGTGTTGGGAAGGTCATGGAAAGAATGATTCTCACCCGCCTAGAATGGTATCTTGAGCGCCACAACGTATACCCCGATGCCATGGCTGGTTTTAGAAGAGGCCGTTCGTCTATTGACAACGTCATCGATCTAGTCACGTCTGTACAACAAGAAAAACACCACAAGCGTATACCGGTTGCACTATTCCTCGACGTGAAAAGCGCCTACGACAATGTAACGCATGAAGCCATCCTTGATGCCCTGGAAAATAATGGAATTGGTGGACGCATGTTTCGGTGGATTCGGAGCTATCTATTCAAAAGATCCTTCTTTGTGCACAGTGCAGATGGCCGAACTACTGACCATTACACTTATCGTGGCGTCCCTCAGGGTGGGGTTCTTAGCCCCACTTTGTTCAACCTTGCAATCCTTGGCCTTGCCGACGTTCTACCGCATACAGTAAACCTCTCAATATATGCTGACGACGTATGCATATGGGCCTCGGCAGTTACACGTCTCCAGGTGCGTGCACGACTCCAAAAAGCAGTGACTCTAACATCATCGTACCTGCGTGCGCAAGGCCTAAGCATTTCGACCGAGAAGTGCGCCTTAGTCGCCTTTACCCACAAGCCCATGACCTGGTACCCCATTTCTATTGACCACCAACCAATTTCGTACGCAAAAACTCACCGATTCCTAGGCGTTATTATAGACAGAGACCTTTCATGGAGCCCCCACATCTCATACTTGAAGAAGAGGCTTACTTCTATCTCCCATATACTAAGGTTTCTTGCCGGTAAAACGTGGGGCACATCCGTGGCATCTATGCTTCAACTATACAGGACGCTCTTCCTAGGATACTTGCGATACAGCACACCAGTGCTGTCCAATGCTAACAAAACTAGCATCCATGTCCTACAGAGCATTCAAGGCCAAGCCCTTCGAACATGTCTGGGGCTACCTCGAAATGCTTCAACCGTGGCAACAATAGCCCTCGCGAGAGACAACCTAATAAGGACCTATATAGATATCGACACACTCCGGGCGCATGTTCGCCATATATCCAGAGTCCCTGACCACCATCTCGCTCACTTGCCTGAGAAAAGACCCAAGGCAACGTTCTCCAGATCGATTGCGGCTAACCGGCACTCTCTGTCTTTGAGGCACTCACCCGCAACAAGAACGCCATCCCCTATGTGGTGCTTGAAGAAGCCTCCTGTGTACCTTGCTGTTCCAGGAATAGTGAAGAAAGCTAGCCTGCCCACCGCAGCTCTCAAGCAGACCACATTGGAACTTCTACATTTTTCATATGCTAACCGAATTCATGTTTACACGGATGGTTCCGTGTCCGAAAATTCTACGGGCGCCGTTGTTCTACCATCTCAATCGGTCGTCATCAAGTTCAAAACTTCTCACGTAACGACATCTACAGGTTCTGAACTGGCCGCTCTTCGCGCTGCTGTCGAATACATTGAAAAAGAACCGCCCAACAAATGGGCAATATTTTGTGACTCGAAAGCAGCCCTCCAGAGCTTGCGAAGCTTACGACGTGGCAATTATGAACAGCTGGTGTCACAAATCAACGAAACCTGCCATTCCGCATCTGAACGAGGACATGACATCATATTTCAGTGGCTGCCGGGACACTGTGGCATCTTTGGTAATCACCTCGCCGATGACGCTGCCCGACGTGCCCAGGCTGGCTCACCGACAGTCCTTATACCTTTATCCAGAGTCGACGCTGCAAGAGAGCTTCGCAGTCTTGCTCGTGCAATCACGTTAGGTTGCTGGCATACACCACAGAACTCTAAGTGTCGTTTACACAGTCTCGACCCATCACTAAAACTTACATTACCAGCGAACCTTCCACGACGTGACGCAACACTGCTGTGTCGGCTGTGGGTAGGAGTAGCATTTACCAACTCCTACAGCTACCGCATTGGAATGGCGGATTCACCAATGTGCGCTAAGTGCAAGTGTGAAGAGACCATCAGTCACCTTCTGTGCCACTGTTCTCGCTTCGATAATCAACGTGAGACTCTCCAGTGTGCATTAAATAAACTGGATGACAGGCCATTCACGGAAGCGAAGATCTTGGGAGCCTGGCCTCACAGCTCATTGGCCCAAAAAGCAGTTAGAGCGCTTTTTCGCTACCTGAAGGCAACGGACTTGAGTGCCCGACTATAGACAACCTACACTTAAGTTCTCTCTCTTTCTCTTTCACTCCCCATTCCCCTCCCCACGCGTAGGGTAGCAAACTGGACTCAGTCTAGTTAACCTCCCTGCCTTTCCGTCTTCCCTTCTCTCTATCTCTCTCTCTCTTGATGTTTGCTTGACGACCTTGCACTGCGCACTAGCGTCCCGAAACGACCTTCGACTCTTTACGCCATGATTTCCTTCAAGGGGGACCGGGTTTTAGATGCACCTTGACGTGTGTCGCGTGAGCTTTTGGTATGGGGCAGGGGTGATTGGAGAACGGAAGCAGAACTGCCGCGAGAGAGGCGAGGTCCTGTGATCGCGTGCTGCCAAGTCTTGCCCGCTTGTCGAAGGCGAGCGGCGCCATTCTCGAGGCAGGGGCACGGCTGGGGGGTTTAAGAGTTGGGCAAGGGGGGAGGAGGGGGGGGGGGACTGGACTGTGCATTTCCTCTCGGAAGGCGTGTGATCTTTTTCTTCCTTTTTTTTTATTCTTTCTGGCGTGAGGATGCAGCGCGACCCGCCTCACGTCTGCCGGCCGGCCACGACGCAAATCAAAACACCAGGTGCTGTGCCGGCGCCGCCGAGGCCGCAGATGGCGCAGAGTCCCCCCCCCCCCCCCCTCCCTTCACACCCCCTGCCGCTGGCCCCAGCCCGGTTCGCTCATCTTTCGCGTGGACCCCGCGCGCTAGGCTGCCGAGGGAGAGGCAACAAAGGACCACGACTACGGCGACGACGAGAAGGACGACGGTGACCCAAAACGCGGCCGCCTCCGCCCGCTCCGATGGGAGCAGATGTTCCGTCCCGGCCTGCGCGGCTGCGGCGGCATTGCCTGCGGGAGCACCTGTGAGTGGCCCATTGTGGATAGCATTGCGACGGCTGTTCGAGGCAGGGAAGAGGGCTGAAGGGAGGGGGCGCGCGAATAAACGCTCGCAGCGCTTGTCAGTGTTTGCTGATGCAGGGGCACGCGTCCCGTTCGCGTGCCGGGCACGTGCCGTTGGTCTCGCCGCCGCGCAGGCAGCCGAGCCTTCTGCTGCCGCGCCGCTGGCCAATCGTCGCTTCCTCCTCTTTCTTTTCCCGACTCGCACGCGACTCATGTGCACGTGCGGCTCAAAGAACGAAGGTACGCGCGCGTGTGTCTGAGTGCTAGTGCGCGCGTGCGTGCGAGGGGAGAAGCAAAAGGGAGAAGGGAGAAGGCGTAATGTGCGATTGTGACGGGAAGTATACATATATAGTGGCAGCGTATGCTGTAATCCTTGGATCAGCTGCGGCGCAACAACTCACTCATGTGCCGGTACTTGTCTCTGTCTTGCCGGAACTGCACTTCTTTCCGGCAACCACTGTTAATCAGGTTAGGTATAGAGACGTGAATGCGTGAATAAATAAAGGTGCTCTGTCAGAGGGTCAAAAACCGCTCGGCGTCTTTTTAACTTGTCGTAACTGCACAGCGTGAAAAACAGTCGCACATTGCTCGACCAAGATTCCGTCTTGTCTAAGCGTTAAGATGTGCCTAAATGCATATATTAATTTCTTCCTGAAGTTGAGAAACATACGATTTTTCCCTATCTCAAGCCATGTTAACATCTCCCGGTCGGTGGAGTATACAGACTTTAGATTCAGAAAAGTTCAACGTACGGCGCGCGAACACGGTTGTGTAAAAGCGATTTTGTGTGGACAGAACACATTACACCAAGCACACGGGCACACTTACTCGCAGCATCCGTCTGCACTGCTCGGTAAACCGTGTTTACCTTCTCTGGTAAGTCGGGATCTTTGAAAGAGTGTTTTCTGGCGAAATTTGGCTCACTGAACTCGGGAGCGCACTAACCTCAAGTGAGAACGGCTTGCTTTGATCCGATTCATATTTCCTTATTTTGTTCTGGCTGCAGTCTTTACGTGCCGGCAACCAAATGTTTTGTTCTACATTACAGATAGAGATATACCTCCCCTACGACAGTGGAGACGTCACGGCTTTGTGCCCCTTCCTTTTGCATAAATTGCTCGTACCTATAACGTCTTGGGAAGGAAGGAGGGGGGGGGGGGGGTGCTTCTCTCTTAGGAAGTTTCTTCTCATTCTTTTTGGCGTCTCGTTTATTTTCCGCTTTAGTTACTTTTTTCCTCATTCAGGCGCAGCAGGAGCAGCAGCAACAACACTAAGGATGGGACTCAAGAATCAACAGGAACAATGTCGGTGCTTCTATCCGCACTATTATTTATGTTCCCTTCGCCCAAGTCAGAGTTTTATTTCCCGCTGATAAGTTATATCTTTACGCTAAGGACCGAGCATCGGCTGCGGCAGTGCGGTTACCCTCTGAGAGGAGGAGGAGGCGGAGGAGGAGAAACATTTATATATATTAAAAAAATAAAGGACAAGCAGGGAAGTTGCCGCGTGCTATCGACGTTTTCTTGCGTAACCGCAGTAGCGTCCCTCGGTCATGAGCCCGCCTTGTACTGTGTACACACGCTACTCGAAAGCCTCCCGCACGAACTCAGGGGCACGCACGTCGCGCTCGTATACTGCGTGCAAAGCACGCAACAGTGGAGCCGCCCCCCCCCCCCCTTTTTTTTTTTACGTCGGGGAATTGCGAAAAAGAAGTGGCCGCACACGTCAAGCCAACCATCGCTTTCCTTCCGTCCCAGATTCCTACTTCTGGCCGGTTCCACCCGGGGTCCCTTCTTTAGGTGGCCCTCCAAGCGTGCCACGTCGGCCGTAGGTGAAGGGGGGGGTGGAGGCTTCGAAGGGGTCAAGTGGGGCAGAACAGTCCGCTTTCTCATCTCGCGGCCTCGCGTACGCCGACGACGTCGTATCTCGTCGCCGGGGTCAAAAGGGACGCGTAGATGCGGAGTCGTGAGCGTGTACGAGCTGCACCTTACACGGGCGCGCATCGAAGGAGATGAACATGTTCACGGAGAGGAATTGAAATACAAGGCAGAGAGCACGTTCCCTCCGGACATCGAGACGAACGTTCATGTGTGCGCTGTAATTAGGAGCGTTGTGCGCACGAAAATGAGTCCCAGGTCAGCACGTAAGGAGACCTCTTTGCTGTTTGTAATGCTTGATTCGTGAACGCATATGTAGCGTTGTGTTTAGATCGATAAAGCGCTCCATACAGAGATGAGAAAGGTGAGTCGTATCGTAGGCAAGGAATAATAAGCAACGGTCGAAGGAAGATGATGCAGTTATGAATGCCTGTCACTCTTAGTATCGTATACGCCCTCGTTGTACGCTGTGAGAAAGAATACCGAACTCCTCTCTTCCCTAACCCAGCCGATCCAAGAAAGAAAACCCGAACACATATGAGCGTTTTCTGTTCTTTTTTTCGTTTTTTTTTCTTTCAGTCTGCTCATGCCGCACCGCCGTGTATGCTTGTTTGAGATTTATCATTAGCATGCGTATCGAATTTTTCATTTGTTTTGCGTCGGCAGCCATGACATTAGCAAGGCTATTTTCTGTAGCTTTACTTCCTCTGTCGCGGTGCCTATGCACACAACGAATGCATCATGTGAAATAATAAAAAAAATACACGTGTGAGGCCGTTGACCGAAGTAAGGAAACCCGGCTTCACGGTAAAATTTAATGTGATTGCTTTCATTGGGGCGTCTCCACTTCTCACGTGTAGTTTTCGTCCGTTGAACTTATTAAACGACTATAACCAATGAATAATTAAGCGAATAAATGGATCAATATGTTTAGCTCTGAAGATCATCTTCATGATTACTACCGTATAGCATTAACCTGTTCCGATTATGGACAGGGGTAAGAGCAAAGCAGGAGACAAGAGAGGACTGTTTCATGTTGGTATCATATAAAAAGCAGCAAAACCACGAACTGGACGCATAGAATATCACCGCAATGCATGACGACAAGCCGTGCGAAGTACACTTTCAATCTTCTGATCAACGTGGCTCTCAAACAGTATTCGTTTATTGACGAGAGACTCGCGTTCAGGTCCTTCAACTTTCGGTAAGGTATTCAGAAGCATATTGCTTTGACGGGGCTCGCCCCTCTTTTTCACTTTCACCGGATCTTGCGTATATAGCGGCAGGATTGCACGCGGCTCACAGAGTCAACGTCGCGAGGCTATAGCTATCTGTGCACTGCGATTAAGAATGCGAATGGCGAGAAGATGTGTCTGTTTGGGCGCTGTCTTTGTGCGGTGCTCTGATTTTTCTCCTTTTTTGGACATTTACGGTCAGCATCGACGACGATTGACTAACAAGATGACGGGTGAAGATTCAGCTGGCCGGGCGCCTTACAGGTATGATGTATCCTCTTTGATGACCTGGCTATTACCCTGCCACGATGGTGGTCGGAAGCCGAGAACATCGTCACGAGCCTTATGCTCGTCCAAGTGTAGCAAGCCATACGAATGATAATACAGGCCGAAATTAAAAGCCTGGGAGTTTGCAGGCGTCACAAAGCTTCATAAAACTGGCACGCTTGGTTTGGTGTAGAACAAAATGTTTGATTGCCGTCACGTAAAGGCTGCAGCCAGTCTGCAACTCGGAATCAACTTCGGCGACATCAGGAATAATGGCTGACGGTGAAGCCTAGAGCAAGAAACTTCGTCTAGAAGACAGCAAGTACGATAACACAACAACGAATTATGAGCGAATGGATGAAGAAGAGGTGGGTGAGGATGCACCGTTTACTTCGGTCACGTATAGGAAAAAACGAGCAGAAGGCATCCCGGTTGTCTTTCGCCCACCAGGCGAAGGTACTACTCTTGGCAAGTGAATCCAAACCGAGTGTCTGCCGAAATAGTTTCCGCTGCCAAAGAAAAAGTACAGTCTTTCAGGACGACTAGAGACGGAAGTTTCAGTGTCAGTGTTGTTTCCTTAGCATCCGCAAAATATATTTTGATGCTCTCAAGTGTATGCGGCCTGGAAGTCAAGCCCTTCATATCATCCCAGAGTCATACACGCAAAATGTTGGGAAAGTAAGACATGTTCCTCTGCAGTATACAGATGAGCAACTCCTAGACTTCTTGAAAGACGCAGGAGTTATATCGGCACGCAGACCGATAAAGTATTATTGCCAGGAAGACGGAGCAGTAAAGTCGCATCCACTTCATACGGTAATTCTGACTTTCAGAGACGATCGCCCTATTCCAGGAAGAATTTACTTGGGTTTCACCATTCACCCTGTCGAGGAATATCTAGGACCAGCACTTCGCTGCTATAATTGCCAGAGATTTGGGCACATGGCGATAACCTTCCGCAGCACACGTCGATGAAAAATCTGCTCAGAAGATCATGACCACAAGGAGTGCAAGTCAGTTCTTCAACCTAAATGTGCAAACTGTGCGGGGAACCATGCTGCCTCCTTCTCAGGCTGCCCTCAGAAATAGGCAGCAGCACAAATGCGTCGACATGAACTAATCCATGGTAGACAACCATGACGCAATGAACCCGCCCCAAACCTTGAGATTGTACATGCAGTGCAAGATCAACCACCTCAACGGGCACCGGAACCACCACAGCGAAGAGCTATTCCTCCTCAAGAGAACAACCAACAGTACAATCAAGAGACCAATCAAGAGGATCCCAGTCAAGCGCTCAGTCTTATGCGTCAATGCTACGGAAACCCACACAACAGGCAGAAAGTAATAGGCAAGAAATCTCCAATATTCGCACACGCTTTTCTCAGTGACCTTAGGCACCTGTGCGAAGTAACGCCAGTTAATAGTGACGTACCACCGCATCGGTGACGCAGTTCATTTTGCCAATGCTTTCCGCAGCTCTTAAGGCAATCTTATCTGCTCTGCCGGAAGCAAACAACCTACCATAAGTGAAAGCCTTGTTGCCTCTGGAAGCACCAAAGCTGCGGCAAGCAGTACACGAATAACCGCTACAAAAATGTCTCAATATTTCAGTGGAATGCCAAGAATATTCGAAGGAAGTGTGCTTACTTTCGTAAGCTGCTTGTGCAATACAACTTTCCAGTGCTTTGCATTCAAGAAGTGGGAATCAGTGAGGGTTTTCGCCTCTCGAATTATGTGATATACAAGACGTCTCGTCAAAGTGCGGTTAGCAGAGGGCTCCTGTGCGCCAGAAAGGACTTTTCATCTTTCATCTTAGTGATTCAGACTTCCCGGAATTCATCGAATGTAAAGTATCTTTCGGTAAGTAGTGCATAAGTTTGACTAATCTATATCTAAAACCCCCAAACCGTATTTCAGCAGAAGCGCTAGTGGATATCTTCAATATAGCTCATTCTAATATATTTATATCTGGAGGCTTCAATGCACACTTATCTGGGGCAGTGATTATTGGGATGCACGTGGTAATGCTATTGAGTGCGTCGTAGGTAAATGCAACTTGACCGTTTTAAATGATGGATCGCCAACATTTCTTCGTAAATATAATTATTCAAGCTGCATAAATATTACCCTGTGTTCACAAGACTTAGGGAATGGTGTGGGATGGACAACGGAAGTGGAAACGTGCGGAAGTGATCATTTTCCCATCCTTGTAAATCCCCCAAGCATGCACAATTATATCAGGCGTCACAGCAGACTAACCAACTGGAAAGCTTTTCGGTAACGCCTAATGGATCAACTTAATCAACATACAACGGTTGGAAAATTTACTGAATTTTTGCTGGATAATGTGAACATATGCACAAAGAATGTCTCAATTTAAGAGATTGTGCTGCATTTGACGGAGAATATGAACACCTAAGAGTCATCACACGCCGATCCGAAAGAGCGTACCGATGGAGCGGAAGTTTAGAAGCACATAAAAACACTCAGCAAATTCATGATTTAATGCGCAGACGCATGAAAAATTTAGGCAGATGGCGCTGGCGCGATTTCTGCGGCACGCTGTCTCCTCACACGTCTGTCCCACGAATTTTCTTAGTAATTCGTTTTTTAAGCGGACCTGTAACAGAGCTTCCTATTTCGTGCTCTCACTGTAGCTCGGGACACGTGTGAGATAATAGTTGCAGATGAATTTTGCGAACTTATTTTCAGACCTGCTTTTTCATCACAATATGCAGAATTTGATAATTCAGTAGTGTTAGCTAAACCGGAAATTACTGCTTGCTATTGGGCGCAACATCCTCAATTAGATCATGCTTTCACATTAAGCGAGCTTCAATGTGCAACTGCATCATTTCGCCAATGGTCTGCTGCTGGGCCTGAGGGCATTACGTACAATAAGCCAAGAAACCTCGGACCGACAGGTACAAATGCTCTCTTGGACATCTTTAATAATTTCTGGATAGAAGAAACTGTACCTGACTCTTGGAAAGTCGCACGAATCATACCAATTTTAAAACCGAGTAAGACGCACTTGTACCTTGAATCCTTCCGCCCACTTAGTTTGACAAGTTGTTTATGCAAAGTAATGGAGAAAATGATTGACGCGCGACTTCAATGGTGGTGTAATTAAACGGATGTGTTGTCCAACTACTTAGTAGGTTTTAGAAAGCATAGATGCAGAATGGATGCAATATTGGATATAGTAACCTGTGTGGAACACGGACGTGCACGTGGAAACTTGACGATAGCAGTATTCCTAGAATCAAGAGGGCATTTGACACTTTTAGTAACGTTCATGTTCTGCTAAGTTTGCTTGAACTTGAAATGTCTGGCAGGTCCTTGCGATGGATTTCAGAATTTTTGCCAGGTCGCAAAATATTTGTTCAGACGGGTGAAGGAAAGAGTGCTGAACATGTTGTCAAACAGGGAGTACCACAGGGAAGCGTACTCAACCCCTTTCTTTTTAACTGCGTCATGGCTGATTTAACAAGAAGACTGCCATCACAGTTAAAATGTTTACTGTATGCAGACGATGTGTCTACTTGGACATCTGGGTCTAATGTTCAATTACTTCAGATGTCATTGCAAGGAGGCATAAATATAATTAACTAATTTTTTAGAGAGAGAGGAATGGTTCTATCACACGCAAATACAGCTGTATTTCCCTTCACTCGGAGTCAGTTAAACAAATGTCATTCTTAATCTGGAAGGACACTCTCTAATGATTGTCACACAGCATCGATTTCTTGGCATAATACTTTATAGGCAGCTATCCCGGGCACCCCACATAAATAAACTCGAAAACGAGGTCAATGGGATAGTGGACTGTACTTCGCAGACTTGCAGCCACATCATGGGCAGATCAGTGTCGTCCATGCTGACTGTTTACAATGCATTAATACGACAAAAAATGGCGCATTCCGCGCCCATCTTACACGGATTTTCGCGTAAGTCAGAAGAGCGACTTTAAAGACTTTTAGCTAGACGACTACACATACGTCTAGGAGTTCCACAAGCGACTTCTAGCTCTCTTGTAATAGCTGAGGCTCGCCAATCACTGTTTACAGTTTACAGTTATGAGAACAACAGAAACATGCCGACATTATTTTCGTCTTCAAACGCAGCATAAAACCCACCCATCGGCTCTAGACATAATGAAACGAGATGGCAGTTATGTTCATAAAGAAATTCGAGAAAATTTTATATATTGCCAAGATATGAATTTTGGAATTCAGACATCGAATATCCCTGCTTACACTTCCAAAAATAAAATTGTCCGTAGACTAGAAATTTAGAAAAAGAGACATATTCATACAAGCTGCTCAACAACTAGCACTTTACCAGATATATATGCGGTATTCAGGATACAGGTATACAGATGGCTCCAGTACAGCAACCTCTTCAACTTCAGCATTCATTATACCGCACCAATAATTTAAGTTATCTGGTTTGACTTCGTCCACAGCGGCTGAACTATTTGCAATCCTATGCGCGATAAAATTTATACCGCCATTAAGAGATGCGCAAAAATGGGTAATCTTCAGCGATTCACAGGCGGATCTAACATAACTCTGCAGCACAAAAGCAAAAACAATCAGTGATCGTATAATATACGAAACACTTAAAGACTTCACAAAGGTAAGTCAAGCGAAGCATGAAATAGCATTCCAGTGGATACCAGAGAATTGTAACATTCCTGGCAACACAGCAACCGATGAAGTAGCACGACAAGCACACCTCAAAGATGATGTGGTTCTGCTTCCAATATCAGATAATGCATTACCCTGCTTTATAAGGACTTTTTTTAAAATCTGTGGAAATACGGGGCTTGACCAGAATTCTAAGAGCTCGGATTTGTATCATATTGTTACGGTGAAGTGAAGGAAGACGTTGAGTTGGACTAGAAAAAGACGAAGTCTGGCGGTTGCCTGAACGCCATATCCATCATTTGTAAATATAAGTTATTTTACACTCGTGGGCCTGCTTTCTTCCCGCAACATTTTGGTGGAAGGTGCGGGGTACCACCACGGAACTTCGCAGCGGACGTCATCTACCTGCTGCCACAATGGCAAATCAACCGACACAAGCGACAACGCCTCGGCAGCCCGTGCCCACGGTCATCCTCACTCACCCACGGGACCCGGGAACATTTTGTGGCACGGACAACGTCGACGTCGAGGACTGGCTTACGATGTACGAGCGAGTGTGCGACAACAACAGGTGGGATCCTACAATGATGCTTGCAAACGTAATATTTTATCTGAAGGGAACTGCGAAGCAATGGTATGACACACATGAAGCTGACCTAACGAGCTGGGATGTTTGCAAAGAAAAAATGCGAGACCTGTTCGGCAGACCTGTCGGTCGTCAGCTGGCAGCAAAAAAAGAACTTGCGTGCCGCGCTCAGACGTCCACAGAATCCTATGTCGTGTACATACAGGATGTGCTGGCACTCTGTCGCAAGGCTGATGACAACATGACCGAGGCAGACAAGATTGGCCATATATTGAAAGGTATTGCAGACGATGCCTTCAATCTCTTGATGTGTAAGGATTGTGCCACTGTGGATGCAATTATTAAGGAGTGCCGGCGCTTCGAACAAGCGAAGGGCCGCCGCGTCACTCAAACTTTCGACCGGTTGCCCAATACCGCCGCGACATCTTCTTGCGAAGACCCGCCGCGGTTCGTTCAGCCCGCAGGACCGGAAGAAATAACGCGCATCGTTCGCCGTGAGCTTGAGGCCATGGCCCCGGCTCCCGTTCGTTCAGACTGTCGGGAAAGCGTACCCGCTATCTCCCTTATACAAGCGGTCGTTCGGGAGGAAATAGCAAGTTTGGGCATTCCATCTCTCTGCTCAGTCCGCCATACCAACACCTACCAAATTTCTCCGACCGCTCGCTCCCGGACGCAAAGCTTTCCACCACTCCGTCGCAACCCAGCTGAATGGCGCACAGCGGATGATAAACCCATCTGTTTTAATTGTTCCGGTATTGGACACATCGCCCGTCATTGCCGCAACCACTGGTCGTCGCCTCCTCGGTGGTCGTCTCCGAGTCACTACAGCCAAGTACCCGACAATCGCACTTTCTCGCCCTATACGCCGACTAGGAACATCAACGCCGACAGTGCTCCACCAAGATCCAGCCGATCCCCGTCTCCGCAAGGTCGTAGGTCCCGTTCGCCTCTCGTTCACCGCTCTTCGTCCCCTTCTGCAACCGGTCGCTTCGCTTCGGGAAACTAGGCGGTGCAGCTCCCGGAGGTGAAGCTGCAACTCCGACCCGGCCCACAAATCCTCTATTGACCCTGCCTACATGTGGAAACCTGCTGGACATTGAAGTCGATGGCGTTCCTGTTAGATCTCTCGTTGATACAGGAGCGCAGCTTTCAGTTATGAGCGCTGCTCTCCGCCGCCGGCTCAAAAAGGTTCTGACCCCCGCCGTACCGTGCACCGTGCGAGTCGCCGATGGGAGTACGTCACCTGTCCTTGGAATGTGCACAGCACGTGTGACCATTGGGGGCCATTATACCGTTGTTCTATTTATCGTCCTTGAACACTGCCCACACGACCTAATTCTCGGCCTCGACTTCCTTTCGAAACACTCTGCCCAAATTGACTGCTCCGCAGGTGTTGTACAGTTGGACCTGCCGCTTCCTGCCGACGCAACCACTTGTGCTCCACACCGCTTATGTGCTGCTGAATTTGCAAGGCTGTCTCCACAGGCTGCTACAAATGTCCTGCTGACGCCCTGTCCTCCCGTACCTGATGGCGAGTACGTCCTGTCGCCGCTTACTGACGTGGTTTTGTCGCGTAATATTGCCCTACCGAGCACCTTAATTCGGATCCGCGAAAACTGCGCTCGCGTGCCCATCCTGAATTTTGGGTTCTCGTCACATGTTTTGCCACACGGTATCGCCATAGCGCATATCACTCCTTTGGAAGAATTTCAGATTTCTTTTTTGACCTCTGAATCCTTCCTCAGTACGAACAGACCTTTGTCACCCACTCCTCCGTACTCGACGCCTGCGGACGATGTTTCTAAGATGATCGCCCCCGACCTTCCTTCCGAGCAAACCACAGCTCTTCGTCATCTCCTGTCATCTTACCGGGACATCTTTGATTTGGACGACCGTCCACTTGGCCAGACATCTGTTGTCACGCATCGCATCAACACCGGTGACGCCAGCCCCATTCATAGGCGGCCATATCGTGTCTCGGCAACAGAAAGGGCCATCATACAGAAAGAAGTAGACAGGATGATGGACAAGGACATCATTGAACCCTCCAGTAGCCCGTGGGCATCACCGGTTGTCTTAGTAAAGAAAAAAGATAACTCGTGGCGCTTCTGCGTTGACTACCGTCACCTCAACCGGATAACAAAGAAGGATGTTTATCCCTTGCCTCGCATTGATGACGCTCTTGACTGCCTTCACGGATCCCAATACTTTTCATCAATTGACCTCCGCTCCGGCTATTGGCAGATTAGCGTCGATGAGATGGACCGCGAGAAAACCGCCTTTGTCACACCGGACGGTCTGTACCAATTTAAAGTCATGCCCTTTGGATTATGCAATGCGCCAGCTACATTCGAGCGCATGATGGACTCTCTCTTGCGCGGCTTGAAGTGGTCTACATGCCTGTGTTACCTCGACGATGTGATTGTGTTTTCGCCGAACTTTGAGAGCCACCTGCGGCGCCTCACAACCATACTCTCCGTGTTTCGCAGGGCTGGCCTTCAGCTAAACTCCTCCAAGTGCCATTTCGGTCGCCGTGAAATTAACATGCTTGGTCATCTCGTCAACGCCGCCGGAATCCAACCTGATCCACAGAAAGTTCACGCCGTGCGAAATTTTCCTGTACCTTGTTCAACGAACGATGTCCGTAGTTTTCTGGGCTTATGCTCTTATTTTCGGCGATTTGTGAAAAATTTTGCGGACATCGCTCACCCTCTCACTGACCTTCTTAAGAAAGACGCCTCTTTCTCTTGGGGACCGCTACAGGAGAAAGCCTTCTCTACCCTGATTGAGCGGCTTACCACTTCCCCGATTCTCTCCCACTTTGACCCTTCTGCGCCCACTGAAGTACGAACTGACGCGAGTGGTCATGGCATCGGCGCTGTCCTCGCTCAGCGTCAACAGGGCCAAGACCGTGTCATCGCTTACGCTAGCCGCCGCCTTTCCACGCCCGAGCGAAATTACTCCATTACTGAGAGAGAATGTCTCGCGCTCGTATGGGCGGTCGCGAAATTTCGCCCGTACCTTTTCGGTCGGAGCTTCTGCGTTGTCACCGACCATCACGCCCTCTGCTGGCTCTCCTCTTTGAAGGACCCAACTGGACGACTTGCACGTTGGGCATTGCGCCTACAAGAATATACATTTTCTATTATATATAAGTCAGGACGCCTGCATAAAGACGCTGACTGCCTGTCCCGCAATCCCGTGGATCAACCGGACGATACCGATGCAGACTCGGACATCAGTATTCTGTCCCTCTCCGGCTTCCTCCACATTGGCGACGAGCAGCGCAAGGATCCTGTTCTTCGAACACTTATGGACCGCCTAAGCTCCTCGCCCAATGACCCGTCCCTTCGGATGTTCACCTTGCGCGATGGAACTTTATACCGTCGTAGCGTTCGTCCTGACGGCCCGGAGCTCCTCCTAGTCGTCCCCAAGCACCTTCGACTCACCGTGCTCCAGCAACTTCATGACGCTCCTACTGCTGGACATCTGGGCGTCACTCGTACTTACGACCACCTGCGGCGCCGCTTCTTCTGGCCTGGTATTTATCGCTCTGTGCGCCGTTATGTCGCTTCTTGCGACCTGTGTCAGCGCCGGAAGACGCCTGCTATGCCTCCCGCTGGTTTGCTTCAACCCATTGATATACCTACAGAGCCCTTCTTCCGTGTGGGCCTCGACCTCCTTGGTCCGTTTCCAATTTCCATCAAAGGAAACAAATGGATTGCTGTAGCAACCGATTATGCCACTAGATATGCCATCGCACGAGCCCTGCCAACCAGCTGCGCTACAGATGTCGCCGACTTCTTACTAAAAGACGTCATCCTGCACCACGGCGCCCCTCGCCAGTTGCTGACGGATCGCGGCCGCTACTTTCTATCGAAGGTCGTTGATGATCTGCTCCGCTCCTGTTCTACAGAACATCGGATTGCTACCGCGTACCACCCTCAAACGAACGGCCTCACCGAGCGACTCAACCGCACACTCACTGAAATGCTCGCCATGTACGTCTCCAACGATCACCGCGACTGGGACGTCGCTTTACCATACGTCACTTTCGCATACAACTCGTCCCGTCACGACACTGCCGGATTTTCACCATTTTTCCTTTTGTACGGCCGCGACCCCACCTTGCCTTTTGACACGTTGCTACCTTCCGCAGTACAGTCACCCAGCACTGCTTACGCTCGCGAGGCTATTGACTTAGCCGCCCAGGCCCGAGATGTCGCCCGTCATCGCCTCACAGTCTCGCAAGCTTCTCAAAAGCGACGCTACGACCTTCGGCACCGAGACCACCATTTTTCACCTGGTTCCCTTGTCCTTCTCTGGACGCCTTCACGTCGTGTCGGCTTGTCGGAAAAATTACTGTCCCGTTTTTCTGGTCCGTACCAGATCTTACGCCAACTGTCCGACGTGACCTACGAGATCGCCCCACTCGGTCAGCCTTCCGTGCCTCCCAACTTAACCAGTGATGTTGTTCACGTCACCAGGCTCAAGCCCTATGTCCCCCCAATAAGTGAGGCTGTTTAACTTGCACCGGGACGGAGCTCCCCCACCGGGAGGGTGATGTTACGGTGAAGTGAAGGAAGACGTTGAGTTGGACTAGAAAAAGACGAAGTCTGGCGGTTGCCTGAACGCCATATCCATCATTTGTAAATATAAGTTATTTTACACTCGTGGGCCTGCTTTCTTCCCGCAACAATATTGATCCATTTATTGAATTCAAATTTTCATTGTAATTGGACAGAAATATCGAAACCCTTATTCATCGAATAATGCTACGCACTGCCTACACAAAGCATTTTTTACATAGAATTGGCCGTGCGGAAACCTCCGAATGTGATTGTGGATTTGTAGACGAAGATATACATCACCTCCTTCTAGACTGCCCACATCACGACACACCAGGACGCCGACATAAATCAACCCTAATTACATTAGACCGCAGACCTTTCAGTTTAAAGAAACTTTTGTGTCCTTGGCCAACAACGACCTTGCAGAAGAGTGCCTTAAAAGCATTAAAACTTTTCTCGAAGACAGCGGAATTGTTGGCTGTTATTAACGCTTGCAATGCTCCTTTCATTTCAATGCAGCTGCAATAATGTATGCGTTTGTGGATTACGTTATGTTGACTGTTCTGTTGTGACTATATGTGATAATACATTTACACGATGTATGTACCACCTGCTGACTAGAGACATTATTATCAGGCGACAGTACCATTTGTATTTTTGAGACTTTCTTCTGCAGAACTGTGGAGTCATTTAACTTGTATATTGTATGTACCATGCATTCCTTACGTATTGGTGTTACTGGGAAAACATTGCTTGACAATGTCTGGTGCTTGTAGAAAAAAGATTAGTTGATATGTAATCTTGAACCCTGTATGTTGTAGGCTAGACCCATTCAAGAGTCAAGGAGTAGCCGGCGCCTTAAATTGTGCGTCAGCCTTTCCTTATATCGTATCAATAATTATTAAAAAAAAGAATGTGTCTAGACATAGACACTAGACATGGACGTTACTGTCCCCTCTGCTGTTTCAACTAGCAATAGTCTTTCCCCAGGAAAACTTCATTTTACGCGACACTGCATCTGCGCTGTCTTAACCTCGATTCCGATACGTTCTTACCGTTGTGCACTTTGCATGCAGTCACTTAATGAGCGACGAGGCTAAATACTTCAGGATTGCATTGACATATATCGTGCACTATAGTGCGCCTATGTGCGTGTCTACGTAAGCAGGCGGAAGGAGAAGCTTTTTCTAGCAGAGAGAGAGAGAGAGAAAGGGAAGGTGGCGACTTTATCCAAATCTCAGCAGACAAGAATAATAATAATAATAAAGAAAGAAAGATAAGGCAGTGATTCCACGTTTGGTCGTCTAATTCGTCCCTTCCGCCGTGGCCGAGGCGTGAAGCGTGCGTGTGTAGTGCACGTACACGGCACGGCTCGCGGCGTAGATATGGCGGGGGCCGCCGCTCTGTCTGTACCTCGTACATACACGACCGCGTGCATTCCTGGGTGACAGGCATGCTCCGGCGCTCCCGCTCGCCCTCATCTCAGCCCGCCGCATCCACGCGAAGCCACTCTGGCGGAGAAATTCCTGTCAAGTCATCCTAGCGTAACCAATGAATTCGTTGGCGCGTATGTGTGTGCGCGCATGCGTGCGTCTGCGTTGTGGGGGAGAACGGGGGAGGTGGCGTGTACACGTGCGTACGTGCGCGTGGCTCGTATAGTGTTGTACAGTCAGCCACAAAATTTTACGGAACGCGAGACCTGAGAAAAAAGCTGAATACCTGCGCAGCCTCACAACGCAGCCTTCGCATTTACGGCCTCTGCTAGTATACCTAAAGAACAGCGTGGTGTTCGGTTTTACTGGCTGCTGTTACAGGCTTCTCGGAACTTGAAGGTTTTCTGGGTTCCCGTGTTCCTTAAACTTTTGTGGTTGACTATACGCGCTGTATTTTACTTGTATTGGTGTTGCTTTGTCCGCGAATCGGAGAGACACGGGATCGAACACGTTCCCCCATTCTTATTTTATTTTATTTTTTTCCCCGGTGATTAGCAATCATACGTCCGCGTGTCATATTGGGCCTGGACGAACACGTTCAACTGTTGCGTCTCGGGGTTCAAACTACGCTCTCTAACGGCTCAATAAAGAATGGAGAATAAGGAGACAGAGAAAAGGGAGAAGGCGCTGTTGGCAATATAATAGGACCTGCCCGTCCGAGATACCCAGCGGCAGCTACTTGACGTGAATGGCACTTTTCCTACAAGTGACGTGCTGGGCGTCACGCTGACGTGCCCGATGTCTGTGGGGACCACGGAGGGAAGACGCGATATTTCCCCCTTGGCTGTTGCGGAAAGAGGAAGACGTATCTGGCGAGTGGGTGCCGCAGTTGCACTTAGTTGCAAATATTTTTGCCCTTTCGTGTCCTTCGCGTGCCAAACTTAACGGGCTGGCGAGCCAGCTATACGGGAAAAGTGTACGCGTGCGTATATACCCGGAAGAACTGTGCACGCGGTCCATGTCACTGTGTGACAGTCCAATGAGACGTTAATACCGATATTTTATACGCTTGTCTGTAAAGTTCCGACAGATTTAACAGGGAAATGGCAATAAGTTATCGCTGTCTTGCGCAGCGGGCCGGAATTAGAAGCTGCAGTTAGACGCATACAAAAGTGCAGGGCGCCTCAGGCTAATTACTTACCTGTACTTGCCTTCAGGGAACGGCGTTCTTCAGAAGTGGAACAGACAGCCTAGAGATATATACCTTTGTAATAGCGGCGATCGCCATTTAATATGGACGGACTATATTGTTCAAATGCCTTTTATACGCTTTAAAGCCACCACCTTCAGGGCCTACGTAGAACGTACAATCACGAAGCATAATGAACCTGAACTTACAATGTTAGAATGTATAAATACAAAATAGAATTACGATGCACCCTGATGCGTAAAAGTATATATACGGCCATCCGGGATTGAATTTGGGCAGTGCGTGATACCTAAATAACAGTTCTAGCGTAAGAACACGTTTTTTTTTATACAAGGGGCCGCACTTACATAGCTTTTGCGTTGAAGAGCTGTTTGCCACTGTATGGTTACCTTCTCTATTATGTCAGGTGACTGGACGCGCAGATGAGCGCTATTTCTAACGAATACTGTGTTCCGCGCAGTGGCGCTCAGGCAAAGGTCAGGCTAACAACGCTTGTACCAACTGCTTGTATCACAATCATCCATACACTCCAGTATATTTAAATCAAGGCAGACGTTATTCAGCGAATTGCTGGTGCGTAGACATGGATAGATAAAGGGAGAGAGAGAGAGTCAACAGAGAAACGAAGGGAGGTTAACCAGACTGAGCCCGCTTGGCTGTCCTGCACTGGGAAAGCTGCATTGAAAGATGAAAAGGAGGAGAGATGCTCGCACTTTGCACGGACATCACACGCAATGAAGCACTTATCATTGAGTCAATTACAAACGAGCATACAGCCTGGTGCATCTCAAGAAGCTCAGCCGCACTTTCGTGTCTTTGCAGATAGCAGACGTACGGAGGGGGGGGGGGGGGGAGGGGTCACGGTCGTAGGAACTTCTCTTATATAAAAGGTTAGCTGGGATGTCTGTTGCGGTGTGTGGACTCATTTAGTTTACAGATCAAAATAAATCAAAAGGTGTGAAATCGGAGTGGTTTCTCTCTTTCTTTTTCGCTGATGAGTATTTTACTGCGAAGTCAAGGCCCAGTGAATTCATCATCACTCACCAATTACAAACTACTTTAAATATTGGGATATAATGTTTCGAAGCAACACACTGGCCCTACGAGAGAGGCCGTTCAGTGGGAGGCTACGGATTGATTTTGTATAACGGGGGGGGGGGGGGGCGGTCCCTAACGTGCACTTATATCTGATTGCACGAATGTTCTTGCCTTCCACGCACATCGGAAACGATCGCTGAGGCCAAGAATCGAAGCCGCGGTCACGTGCTCAGCAGTAGAACGCCACAGCCACTGATCAGCCACCGCTGCCGGTGTATGTGGTTCCATGTCGGTGCTTAGGCGTAGACATCATGAGGAACACCATGCCACCATATGCATACACTGTACAGGGTCAGCGGTCGTCGCCGGTGGGGGTAAAGAACAAAGGGAACTCCAAACTGCACCACGTTCTTGCTTGGGCATCGCCCTGTTGCGTGCGTCAAAGTCATCCGCCGGTGTAATGGCGGCTATTCATTCTCGGCAGCCGCCATTGTCTACACGCACACCGTCCGAGTGCGCTCGTCTCTGGTGTCAAAACAGCGTGCCGTGTTTCCTCTCGAGTTTCGTCGTTGTAGATCATGAGGACGAAGCTGGCATTTTGTTTCTTTATTGCAGTTTCCCCGATTGCCTTTGTGTTATAGTATGACTCCTCCCTCTTGAAGTCGACACAAGTGAGGTAATGTTTTGTCACGTTTTTCGTGCAGCGGCCGTACGAATGTTCTGGTAATGTGAGATGCAATTCGGCGTTCATGTGGTGCCATTGTATTACGCGCTTTGACTATGCACAGAGTATGCCAGATTTGGGTGTTGTATTGTCCCTTCCGATATCTTATTTCTATATTTATGCCTTAGTTCCTCGCGCTTTTTTTTTCACCCTCCCCTGTTCTACTCGCTGTGGTTTGTTTTCGCAATGACTAAGGCTGCTGAAGCACTCGGAAGATGTCTGAACTCAGTTCATTTCGCAGCAGAAGCGTTGAGTACAAAGAAGTTTTCTGAGAGCCTTGGTGCAGAGCCGAAGGCAGGGACATGGTTGCTTCCCGCCCCGTGTATCCCCAATAGCTTTAACAACAGTTCACCGAACGTTCACTCGGAGAAAATAAGCTACGCGAGCGGACCATTAACAATATTATTAGCACCATCAGGCGTGAATTCGTCGTGGCGGATTTGAATTTTATGTTGTAATGGTCTGCGATTTACAGGCAAAAGCGCAAAGGAAGCTACGCCAACAACGACGCCACTGTGGAAAAGCTGTTGCGACAGCGCATATTTGTTTCAGCGGCAGCGGTTAATTCAAGCAGGAAGGAAACGATGCAAGGACGATGGTCAGTCGCTAACTGTTCTCATACACACACTTCGAACACTTTATTCCTGTATTCCGTCTCACATTGGCGGAAGATATGCTGCGCGCTCTAGCGCTCAAGTCGAGACATGCATGCACTCGAAACTTCTCTAGATCGAGCTGAGGCCGCCCTGAGATTACCCTCCGCAGACGGGCTGTCGTCAGCTATATAGAGCTCCCATTCCAGTGTCACATTAATGGGGAAAAAAGAGTATAAATAATCAAAGCCTGCGCGCATGGAGCCGCAACTTCACTCAATGAGGCCTATATATACATATTTTCCGCGACAGCACCCTGGGCGTCGCCGAAATGCCCTCTGGGCTGTGCTAATCGTGCGGAAACCCTGCGCAAAGGCGTTGTAGACGCTGCCGTGCGTACCTTTGTACCCCCGCGCCACAGTTCAGAAAGAAGGTCCTCCCTCGCCCCGATGAAGATGTATACACAGTCGATCGTCTCTACAACAAAGTTACCTGAATCACCAAGGAATGATTCTGCCCTGGCTCTATCTTGAGCTGGGCGATGCGCTACATTTACAACGAAGTGACCTCTATAAAGAATGATTTCGCAAGCCCCGGCCCCTCGCGGCCTATAGGGGGCGCCACCGCAAATCCAACATGGCTGTCCCAGAGATTAAGCACTAGAGTAGTCGGTGCAGTGCTGCAGTCGTATTGTTCAGTGACATGTTGTTTCGCGTCGTCATGTTAAAATGTCTCTTCACTTTACACGCCCGCTGTCGTTGGCCTGCGTAATGGCTCACGTTGTGCAAGCAGAACGCATGATTCGATGTTTGCTTGAAGGCGAGGAAGTCCAAAACGCTGGCTATCTTGTGTGCTGCGGCATAAAAGCGTGCACGGCGAGGTACGTGACTTTGCATACAGACTTCGCGGGTTCGAAGCAAACCACACGATGTCTGGTTTCAGTTTTACCTCGACGGCGTTATAAAGGTAAGTGACAGTGCTTTCTTTCTTCTATTTTATTAATTCGACCGCTTTGAAAGGCTTCCATGAGCTGTTACATGGTGTGGTGCTCTCTGCAAGTTGTTACTCCGACCACTTAATGAAGCCACCATGTTGAAAAAAAAAAATAATCTTCCTGGTATTGCGCGACCCAAGTTCTTTACATCGACGGCGTGAAAAGCAGCCTTAAAGGGCCCCTGAAACGGTTCGGACAAATTTTGTAGACGCGTACGGTACAGCTAAAAATAATCATTCGCACCACGAAGGAGAAGTAGTTTAATGATTGGAAAATGTAGAGAGGTCGGCCGGAAAATGGAGCAACTGACCTAATACTCTACGTAAGGGAAGGGGAAGAGGGGAAGAAAAAAGGCCACAATGGGGGATGATAATGGGAGGAACGAGGTGAAGGACACATTGCATAAATGTTATCACAAGCGTGAGTTCGGGCCCATGTCGCCTACCAACTTGTGTGAAACGTCTCATAATAAGAGACCTACGGAAGATTATAAGTTACCCTCCTCCATAGTTATGCATTTTCTCCTCAACTCTTTCGCCTAGTGATCGGGGCTAAGCTCCAATTTCACTGGCTCTGCGTCGTGATGACACGTCGTGTCGTCGACTTCTGGTTCTCTAGGAGCGAGCGCGCGAAGCCTCTTCAAACTCTCCGCCAGCTGCTTGGCAGTCGACCCCAAGCGAGCTATCGAAACAGTGTGCGTTGCGAGCATTCTGTCGCAGTGCCGAACGTGTCTGGTACTCCGGTAACCATAGGCGAGCTGGGCGTTTCGACGTATGGCTGGAAGGATAAACTCAAGCTGATGAAAGAACTTCAGCGTAGACGTACGTGAGCGGCCTGATCGGTCTGCACGGTCCAGCCATCCGTTGGCACAGAGTTTAACCAGCCAAACAAAGCTCTAATATTGCACTAACCAAGTGTAAAACATTTTAAACATTTACAAAAACAACGTGCTAACGATTACATTCCTGCGAAAAATTTACACCAGCAGCAAAGAAGAATACATTTTGTTACTGCTACTGTGTGTGGTTGAACTCCGTGCCACCAGGTGGTTGCACCGTGCAGACCGCTATTGCGTTAGTAATCTTCCGGTGTAAAGTGACGGCCGCGAGCGCGCAAATCCTGGCGCCGATCGGATAGCGGCAGTCCGACGCGCTGCAGCCAGTCCGCTCGTCTGCTGCCTTGAAGATGGACACGACGCCGCAGCTTGACATATTGCCAGTCGCTACGTTTGCAGCCCACAACGCTACAAAGTCGAATCATAGTGCTTGCGAAAAAAAACTGAGACCGACTCTGATCGCGGAGCTCTCATCAAAATGGAGCACGTTGTCAAGCAGACGACGCTTGCTGTGTGCCGGAAGTGCTTAAGTGTAGTGAGAAATTGTTCTTGTGCATTTTCTTTCTGTTACTTTATTTTTATAGAAACAAATTAACTAACATTCCAACTATGACGAACATCATTAGTTCACCATAAAGGTAGAAAACTTACCTATGATGCGCCCTGGGCAGCCAATCGGATAGCTCGCCCTATCGACGTCAATTGGGTGATATATGTCAATTGGGCGTCATTTGGATACGGGCGGCTGAATATTCTACCGAGCAGTGTACTGCGATCGGCAGCAATGCACATTTTTAAAACCTTATAATAAATTACACGTTTTGCGCAGAGCACTTAGATGCGTCAATTAATGATCACAAGGACCTACTCTAACGATTCAGTACGTTTGTTGAAAATCGTCAAAATCTTTTCGGGTCCCTTTAAAGCAGTGTTTTGTAAGTGACAATTTCTTGTCTAGTTATCCCTGCCTGTGTTCGCAAAGCTGGATGCTGAACACGACAAGTAAACAAATACCCATATCTGAGCACTTTTTCGAGCTAATATGATAACCATTCGCCCTTGTAATTTAGTTATTGCGCTTTATGCGTGCTGTGCAAGCGGCAGTTTTACAGCCTGCGTCAGTCCTACCGCGACTCGCATAGACAGATCAAGCGATACATAGCCGATATTTACTAATCCATGGCAATGCTCGCTTCATTCTTTCAGTTATTTTTATAAAGTAAACTGTCAAGTACACGGTTAATGAGCTGAGGGCTTGCTACGCGAACACTGCACAGAAGTTTAACTGCTTTTTCTTTTTGCTTGCGTTGGACCCCCTCCATCTAGCTATATCTTGCTTGATGCAGAACCCGCGAGTTTACTTTGCCAGTAAGTGACGGCGATAAATGTCTCATGACTTTACACAAATGAGAAACTCATCTCTCTGTTCGAAAATGGTGTAATGTCAAGCCGGTGCTGCAGAGCACGCACACATGAGCGTTGCGTTGAAGAACAAGAAATTTTGAAAGCAGGTAGAAGGCTTTATGAAAAAAGTTTGTGCTCCAACGTAGCCGCAAAGGCATGAGTGACAAAAACGCAAGCATCAACCGTCCTACAACACATTTGGGTTAAGATTGTGTGTTATTTCTTTCCCCGCAAATAATATAGTGCTATGCCTGCGTCTTTATGGAGGTGCGCCTATTCACAATTTCAAGTGCTCGGAATCGTCACTCACATTTCGTATACCGAAAGAATGCCCCCCGGCATAAAGTGCGCACTGCAAACCTTCATAGCTTCTGTGACAGCTTTGCCGATCCGCAGCTTAGTAATCCATTTCTTCCTCATGGACGGAGCCGGAGGGAATGAGTGAAGGCTCACATGACCTACCGCATAATTTTTGCATTGTGGCACGCAGCAAATACAGTTACTTCTATGTTTGCTCATTCTGAGTGCGTTAAGCGTCCCTAAGTATCCCACGATAGCTTTGAAGGCGTTGAAACATCAACCAAAAGGGAAGGAAAAGCATAGACAACACCAGCGCGCTACGCGAACGGCGAGTATAATCTTTCGATTGGTTCCGGCCGCCGCCGCACGACTGCGTCACTGCCTGTGAAAGTTGCGAATAAAGGCGCTCGACTGTATATGTTTCCGTTGCCTGTGAAGGAATAAGAAAAACTGTGATGCGACAAGCGGGACTGCCCCCCCCCCCCCCTCCTTTGTAATCGTCACAGTTCAGCTGCTTACTTCGACAGTCCGCGTCGATGATGTTTTCGACTCAGGGCACTAAGGTCCAATGTGCGCGGCTGGCCAAGCGGCGATCCTGCAAGAAGTGTGTAGAACGACCAAATTTCAATGTAAAGTTAAATTTTGCTGGAACAGGCATAATTTTCACGCTTGCAATTCGTGGTTGGATCACAACAAATATCTATTTAAAGAACGTTTAAAATAAAGATGCAGGCTGACAACTTTTGTTATTACTATCTTAATTTTCCTCCTCTCCCGACTCAAAAGCAGTCTACAGGCGTGTATATTTCCTTCTACTGAAATTTTTACTTTCATTCAAAACATACGCAATTTTTCATACTTTGATGTCACTGCCTTTGCCAGAGCGATTCATCAATGTCGCGGTTGCACATTTTTCCACTTCTTGTCCAATATGTTCTCACTTTACTAGCATTTAAGAATTTATAGAAACTGCGTTCCTTTTCATTCGTTCCCTGTGTTTACTGTGTTGACATAGGAAAGCACTTATACGGTAGAAATTGACTGATTGCGCATGCATGTGTTGGTATGGAATTAAACGCATTAACACTCTTTTGATGTAGTACATCCCTTATGTATATGTCATATGCACCACCGAGGGGGTAATTAAGGGGCCCCTCACCAGGTCTGGCCATTTTGAGCTGATAAGCGCAGAGCATACATTGCGCGATAACAATCGTTTCTGCAAAGTATTACATCGCTACACGCCGCGGAAAGATATGAAATTTCCTTCTCCTCGCGACATCCTTCTCCTCGCGGCTGCCGCGCTCCAAGCCGGAGGATGACGTACTCATGCAGTGAGGGGCCTTTAAGGGCCCCTCACCAGGTTTTATAGCAAATTTTGGTTATATGCTGGAAGGTGTTACGTGTCCTCTAGGGAGCGTTCTGCCGCAAATTTTTTTTCGAATCGACTCATTAATAGCCGGGATTGAAATATTTCAGTGCCGCGAACTCATGATTTCAGCAGGTGGGCTCCACTGCCAAGCAAGACGCTCTCTCCGGTCGCCCCGTCTAGCCTCTGGAAGCGAAATTCCTTCCCTGCGTTCTCCCATAGCCGGACCTCGAGGATCGCGTGACGCATGCGTCACAGGCCCCGCTTCATTTTTTTTTCTCCTTGCTTTTTTTTTCGGTGCTACGCACTTCCGCTGACGGCGACGCGCGCGAGCTGTTATCTCGTTCGCACAGCGCACGATTTTGAGCGCTGTGCACAATGAAACGTGACTAGCGGTATAATTCAGTGCTACACGAATACTGGGGCAGAACAAGCGGATCACAGAGCATGATCACGCGCTGGAACACGGTAGAAAATGGCGTAGTTTCGGTACCTGCGCACGTGACCGCACGACCATGCGAACAAGCAGACGAAGCGGATGTACATCTCTCTTGCTTCAGTGTGAAGTAAAACAAAAAACGTGCAGGCATTCCATTTTTGTGTTTTATTATCTCTCTAAACTTCAATTCGTCAATTCAAGCAACAGCTCGCACATATAACAGATATCATGAATAGTTATTGAAGTCACCACGAGCGACGTCACACTGCGGACACCAGTACGTAGGCGCAGGCACACGAGTACGTCATCTTCCGGTTTGGATAGCGGCGGCCGCGAGGAGAAGAAAAAACGGTGTTCGTATTGATATTTTCAGATCTTTCCGCGGCGCGTAGCGATGTAATACTTTGCAGACACGATCGTTATCGCGCAGTGTATGCTCTGCGCTTGTCAGCTCAAAATGGCCAGACGTGGTGAGGGGCCATTTAAGGCAATAATGGGAAGTGACACATCCCGGGCTCCAAACTATGTGACTGCATTCTCGTACAAGTGCACGACCCGTCTCGAAGGATCCTGTGCACGCAGGACACATCCACCCAAGCCGGCTTCGTGTCGCGTCTTCCCCGAGGAACGTGCAGTATACGTGGTTATTCGCAGAGTGGTTAGCGCAGTAAGCAGCAACGACCGCGAAGCATTATCAGCGCGGGAGCTGCGCATGCCCCGGCGCGTTAAGTGCATGCAGGGGCAACGGCATTTCTTTCTTTCCCCGTAGCATTGTTCGCCGGCACGCGCTGGGTTTAACCCCCCCCCCCCCCCCCCCCACACACACACACATCGTCCATTGTGTCGCGATTCCTCGAAGCGCTGCTGAGCTTCTCCGACAGAAAGTGCGCGGCGTAATTAGCGCGACCACGCAGAAGTGCGTGGACGGAGGCACCGAGGAAAGGACGATGACCGCTGTCTGGGAGCTCTCCTGGGAACGACGAGCCTCAGACAGCAGTGAGCGCACTTCTGTTACTACGCCCACACCGTGTACGGCGCTTACATATTACCTTGTAGGTTTGCGCCTTAAGTTTCTGTAGACATATGAAAAGAAAAGTGTGGAAGTGCGCTCCTTGATGAAGTCTCATTCCAACCAAACCCCTTTCGTTCAGAGACCCACTATGTAGGCAAATTCGAAAAAGAAGAAAACGAAAGAATCTGGGCCGATATGCACAACAACTTTTTAGGCTAGAATATTTCGTAAGAGAGCATTCCAGTCAGTCTTAATGCTGGAGACATTATTAGCATAGGCGACCGTCTAATGGCAAATAACACTCCCGAACGAAATAATTTGTGAAATGATTTGCCATTTTCTGTCGCGAACAGTACCAACGTAAGTACTTTTATGTGAATGCGGGTCCTGACCTTCTAGCTCCTACCTGCTGAAGATTTCAGGTGTTGCGGGCGCCGTAAAAGGGAATTCCTCTTTTGGTGGCTTGGTCTGGAGGACACCTTAGGATTAAAACCATATTTACAGATTGTTACTCACAGAGGAACAAAAATGGGAGAACTACCATATTCTGACGATGTGACAGTTATTAATTCTTGGGACCTAATGTGAATCATTGCTGTAGGATTTTTCTTGCATGGCACACACACACGCACACACACACTTCGTTTATTGAACTGGGGCCGCATTCACACAGCTTGACGTTAGTAAGTGTTGCACGCCATTGGCTTTCCGCCTTCACATTCCCAAAATGCCCGCATTCACAAAAACGTCTCACGGTACAATTGTTCTCAAGAGAGCATTTCAGCCAATCCTGATGCTGAGCATATCATTAGCGAAGCCGGCTGAGCAAAGGTACAGAGCACTTACGAACGAATAGATTTTGTAAATTTGGCTCCTGGGCCCGCATTCCTAAAAGAAAAGAAGTTATTACGCTACAACTGTTAGTTTCGTGGACTCCAACAAGTGTAAAGCTCTGAGTGTAATACGCGCTGCCACTACCTCTCCCTGCTACCTTATCAACAACACGCTTACAGCTATCTCCGCGTTCATGCTAATTCTTACCTTGACTGGACATTGTATACGTTACAGTTAGTATACAGTTAACAATCATAACCGCATGCTAAGCTATATTCATGGTAACTTCCCCTCTACTCATTCTTCTCTCAAATTATAAAACTACACTGTTATCAGGACTAAACTTGAATACGCGGCTCCTGTACGTGGGATCAAATTTCTAATACATCTGTGTCTACGATTGAACTTGCTTGGTTGCTTGAACTTGCGCATAAATAACAATAATATAGCCGTTATTAACACATGCCACCCAAAGTTTTATTCTTTTGTACCATGGATTTCGGAGGTCTGGAATCTGCTTCCCGAATCAATCACCTCTATGCAAGACAGCGTTCGTTTTCGCGCATTATTAGTTACAATATTAGTATGGCCAGGTATTTTGTCTCATCGCAGTACTTCTGAATTTCGCACCCCCCTCTGTAATGTCTTCGGCCCTTGAGAGTACTCATAGATGAAAGAAAGTGTTATATTAGATGGCTGTGCACGCCGCCTGCATCAGCACGACAGGGGACGTATTCTCGGACGATCACTTTCGGTGATACTATAACATTCGCCTGACTCAGTGCCCAACCAGCCAATCAGCTCATACGGTTCTGCTCAACCAGTCAATAAGCGCTCACCGAAAGTGATATCGTCGAAAGCCATCGTCCGATAATACGTCTCCAGCTTCACGAATTATGGCCGTGTGTACTTTCGTTATCTTGCTCACAAAGTATACTTGTGAGCAAGTATACTAAGCCTAGCACCATATACCGAAGCAGAGTTAAACTGAAAACGAAACGTTTCTTGCGTTCGTGTTTTTTTTTTTAAGAAATAATTTTACACGCAAGACTGAGAAAACTGGAGCCGCTGAAGATGCAAGTATATTGAAGCTATTTCGCATGCCGACATAGCTTACATATCATACAGGTAACGGAAAGTACCATAAAAATACAGGCATAATCCCACGGGAGGGAACGATGAACAAATGTTAGCGCACTTGTTCATTCTTTCCCATGTGATTGTATTTATTTTTGTCCTACTTTCCTTTACAAGTTGGTCTAACACACTGTAAGCTCTGGAAGCGTTTAACTCAAGATTACAGATCTGCGTTGTTGCGGATCATATCGACGGGATTTGTTCCATCACCTGTATGCCTCATGCCAACACTACGCAATCTTACCTTTTACACAGCTCGCACTAAACAAATTCTTCGAACAATGTAAGTCACGACTTTTGGTGCGACTTGGGATTCTGAGGTCTGAGACAAAAAATGGAATTCGTAAGGACACTTTGTCGTTGGCTGACGACCTTCGCTTATATTATGTTCGCTATGGCAAGTGGCCGGCGTTTCTACGAAAAACTTCGGCGTGCGATGTGCTTTGCGAATGCGGGGCTTTATACGCGCGATATAGATGCACGTTTGTGAGGTGAAGAAAAGCGAATGGCTTCCAAAGGTTTGCGAACCTTTGTCCTCCGTAGAACTTACGACACTCCGAAGAACCAAGCAGCTAGCGAACAGGTCCCTCAGGAGTGGATTCGGCAACTGATGTCGCAACAATCTGCGTCTCTCTTCCTCTCCGAAACCGTCGTCTATACACGTCCTGGCACCAGTGTGTTCGAGGTACAGCATCGCTCTGCAATTGTCGGCAGATGGCTGTAGCGGTTGCGCCATCCGAGTAGCTCCACAAAAGCGTTTACTTACACATGCACATCCCCTCGTCAGTGCTCCTTTTGTCTTTTGCTTAGGTTTTTGTCGTGTTCATGAGCCTGTGCGAGTGCATGCTTGCATGATATGTGTTAAGTTACCTACTACGCCAGACTTACCGAGCATGACGACATCTGCGACCAAGTTTCCCGATGGCCCTCCAACAGACGAGGCCTAATCACGTGACTGGCGTCATCGCTCATGCGTCGGATGGTGGACAGGTTGGAACAGCGTGAGGAGAGTGGAAGAGGTATTGGAAGGCACCCGCTGAGAGGGGAGTGGGAGATGCTTTCGAGTACTTTCGCTTCATAAAAAGCGCTGCCATGTTGCTCCTCGGTGGTCACACAAGGTGTATATGTCAGATCATAGAGTGATTGGGACGCACGGGAAGGAAGCGTTGCTGCGAAGACAGCTAAACGAAAATGTCGAGCAATAGCTTTCCGTAGAAGCTACGCGAATCGCAGCCAAGTATTAGCCTTGGTAAAATTCTGTCTCGGCGAAAAGAAAAGGAAAAGAAGAAGAGGAAAAAGAAGAACAGCGCTGAAACGGGACGATAGCAAGAATACGATCGCGAATATTCACTAAGAACTGCATGTCACAATCAGATCATTCTCCTATTCTTCTTGCTGTTGTTCGGATTCATTGTTGTGATGTCCATTTGCGCGCCACTGAGGTACGCTAGGCTCACGAGTGTCGCCGCTCGAGGCATCTGAAATCGACCAGTTTCGTCAGGCACGAACGGCTTGGTTCACTACAGTGCCATGTACGCACTGTTATACAGTACATTGTCAAACCCTTCAGGTGATTCCAGCTACTGACTTCTTCGTCACCGTGACGCAAACGAGCAGTTGAGGATGCGTCGGTGACGCGGACAGCCCTGTGCTGACGGCCGCTCCATCACACACATGCAGTCCGAGAGTGGCGCAGCCGGGCGCTGGACATCGCGCGGTCCCTCATGCGGAAACAATGCGGCCTGTCTTCGCAGGAAGTCGGTGACGGGCGGAGAGCGCGACCACGGAGCCCGTGTGGCGGGGCCCCCCGCTTGCCCCGGGCTGGCCGCCGGAGGCGAGTCGTCCCGGCGGTGACAAAGAAAAAGGGCCCGCTCTTTACCTGGAAGGAGCTGCATGGGCGCCCCGGTAAAAGGAGCTGCCTCCTCTCTTCCTGTGAGGCAGCACGCAAGCGAGCTTCAAGACCGGTCTTGTTCGCACAACAGCCGGCGTACCGGGCACTGTCAGTTCTGTGCAGCGTGTGACGCGATGCATGCTTATCGAACCTGACAAGGAGAGCACTTGTACGGCAAAAACTGGGGCAGCCACCACAAAGGTTTTCGTTCGTATAAGTGCTCTTCGCCCTTGGCCGGCCGCCTGTGCTAATAATATCTGTAGCATGAGGATTGGCTGGAATTTTTCTCTTACGAACAATTATAGCGTAAGAGATGTGGATACTGGGCACCCTGAGTAGCGCCAAATGTCCAAGGACAGACATACGAACGACAACACACGGCGTTGTGTTGACCCACAAACTAGCCAGAATTGCTGCCTTCGCGAAAGCTGTTTCGACGCTGCCACTGGATGGTCACGTATTTTAATTTGCACCAAGGAATTTCAAGAATGACATTCCGAGCAAGGATTATCATCTGGAAGCTTTTGGGTTTAGCGGTCGATTGGACCGTTTAGAATATCCTGATTCCTGATAGATTTGAGAAATTGTCATATCAGCCAACGCAGACTCAACATGGCACTGCGCACTTCTCGGAGGCGGAGTATTATTATTAATATTTATAAATAACAATTCACCAACAAGAATATGCACGGGGCAAAACTCAGTTGTTCGGACTACTTCAAAATTATTTAGTTTTAGAAAGCTGGGCTTCGAAATTTAAAGCCTGAAAAGCGCTGGTGTCGCATCGGCACGGCAGACACGCCTAGCTACCTCAGCCATAGATGGTAGCTTGCCGTCGCCACTTGTTATCCAACGTATGCAAAGTGAAGTAGTTTCTTTGAATTTGTTTCGTTCTAGAAGATTGCAGGAATTGTAACGGTAGATAGTCTTGCACATGAGCATGACTCGAGTGGAGGCAGCATCCCGTTAACCTGAGAGATGCGTGGGAAAACATCACGTTGTTTGATTGCGAGCTTGCTGCGACACTCGCAGCTTTGGGAGGAACTCGACGTTTCTTCAAATTTCATTTTAAATGGATATAACATTTACCTGGTTTCGACTGTTAGGCCTAGCATTCAAAGAGACGAATAACATTGCTGTCTTGTGTGTTCCGTTTACGTCAGCGCGTTTCCCCCTGTTATCTTACACACAACGAGACGGCATGCAACGACTACCCGAGGCACACCGGAGGCACAAGCTGTGTCTTTCCGCGCAGTGTGTCACTCTTTCGTTCTTGTATACTCCCTTGTTTTATTGTCGCGTCACGTCCAAGCGAAACGCTCGTAAAAAATAAAGGACGACGCCGCGACAACACCGTAGACAATCCGGAACAACGCGGCCGCATCACAAAGTGGGGGGCTCGCCGCGTGACTCCTCCGTCACGTCTGGTATGCTGCCGTGCTGCTGCACGCATTTTCGGTGAGCGACGAGCAGACTGCGCGCGCGGGCTACACAGCGACGCTTTTCTCTTTCGGCGAGCAGGCAGTCTAATTGTCCGTTTCACAGAATGTGAAACGCCGGGGCCGGATACCATTAACCCCGCGAGCCACCGCCGTATGCATAGACAACGCGCCGCACTTGCCGCGCTCGCCGCTGTGAGAGCAAGCGAGGTGTGCGCGCACTGACGCGTACGGGTGCGCAGCGAGCCTTCGGCGCGCTCAGGGTGGCAAGTTACGACAACAGAAGCACTCCGTTGAAGCGTCGAAAAGAGTTAAAATAAAGCCGACTGGCACTTGCGTAGTTTCGCGTAATCGGATCGAAGTGTCGAATCTCGCCGCAGCGACCGTTTAGCACGTTGATTGCTGAAGAACGCTGGGTATGGGAAAAGAAGCGCAGGTGACAAAAGGCTGTTTCTGACAACGATGGCTATAGACCCTATAGAAGCTACAAGATGCTCTGGACGGGGATGCGCTTAATCACGGACTCACGTCTCCGTGCTTCCATTGATATTTACGCTCCAGCAACGTTCATTGAATTGCAACGTCCAGTTTAAGTTTCAACTGTGCAAACTTGTCCTTAGCTGGCCCAATGTGACGATGCGCAGACGTGAAGGAATAGTTGACAAGGCTCCGCGTGATCGCGTTGTGTTTTACCCGTACGAACCGAGTTAAGGATGAACGTGATGGAATAATGAAGGACATGTGTTTGGAGAGAGAGATAGGGAGAGAGGTAAGGCAGGGAGGATAACCAGAAGCGAGTTTCTGGTTTGCTGCCCTGCACTGGGCTGGGGGATATGAGGGTTGGGAAGAGAATGAACATGCGTTGGGAGCAAGGATATTCGGTGCACGACAGTAAATGAGACGATTCTTGCGTGAACTGGACGACTATACAAAAAGAATGCTCACATAGACAACGCCGGTCCTGCCTGTTGTGTGTGTGTTCCTATTGTGGTCGTCTTCAGTTCGCGCAGGAATCGTCTTGTGAAGGAATACGGCCGCATACATCAAATCCTCCCCATTTCTCTAGCCTGTACGAGTAGGCTAATCTCAGTACCGAATCACCATAAATCCGTAACTCAGCACACTCATCAAACCAAAACTCGGAATGTGTGCTTTTTATAGAAGACAATCGAGCTCCCAACAACCGCTATAAGAATGCAGAGGAAATAGCAATCACATGCTGATACGCACAAGCTGCAGTCTAGTGTCTGAGCTCCGTATCGCGCCGTGCGGCGGCGGAGCGTGAAATTAACAGAGCTCGCGCATTGCGAGACGGAAAACACGGCACACCTTACAGCTTTCTCCCCACACCTCCCACTGCCGTTGCCGTTCTCTCTTTCCGAGAAGTGCGGTGCCGCGGCATCGGCCGGCTGCTCCACTTGCCCTTTCCCTTCGCCCCGGCGCACGCAGGGCCTCTCCTCCCGACGGTGCTGCCGTAACGGTGCTGACCTTCGCCGGTCGAGCGGCTGCGCTAACTGTCCGTGACTTTGCCTGCCGGACGCCGCCGCCACTGTCCGCCAAGGTCTGCTTTCGGCCCGCCGGACGGTGGTGCGGCCACTAGCTCGCTCCCCCACCCCGGGGCCCCTCTCTTTCACTGGCGATAATGAAAGTCGCCGACCTGATTACGCCGCGCTGCCTCTGGAAACGCGCGAACACGCGCCTGACGGTGTGCGCGTGTCTTTGTGCCAGTAGAGTGCGGATGGTACACGTTTGGCGGGGGTTCGAAACCCATATCGTTTCCTATAAAGATTACTAGAGAGAAATATGGCTTTGTGATCGTTCGGCTGTGCCCTGAGAATAATGGCTGGTACACGAATTTGTCTAAGCTTCACGCTTATGGCTTCAAAAATTATTGTAGAGTTATTCACTGCGCTCTCTGTTTCAGTGTTTCTTCTGTGTCTTTGTGCCAATAGAGTATAAGTAAAGGGGGGAGGGTATACGACTGTTCGCGGTCCAAAACCCAGACCGTTTCCTACAAAAATTACTAGTTGTATCGTTTTACTATACCATTAGAATAACGGCTCGTACATGATTTTGTCTAAACTTCGTGCGTATGACTTCAAATGTTCTTGTAGAGTTATTCATTACGCTCTACGTTTCGTAGTCACCAAGCCTTCACAATTTTCTAAAGACAGTAAATCGATTAGTCTCTGTACACATGCGTAATTGTTGCCATTCGATTAAATATATGATAGTGAGGTTATTCCACTTGGCTATAGTGCATGTAGAAAAGATAGGGGTTGCAAGGGCGGTGGTGCAGCCGTTCCTTTTAAGGATAGCGTTAAAGTAATAAAAATGCCAGATGTACTAGACACCGAGTGAATATTAGCAAAGTCTGCTGTGAAAACGTGAGATATATTTTAACTGGTCTGTACTGCTAGACTTCCTAGTTCCAAAGGTAATGTTTTAGATTTTTCGGAGCAGTACATGATTGAACATACGAAACGAGGCGACCAGACCAGGCGAATTGAGACGTTTGTACCAACTACTCACACACAAAAAAAGAACCCCTCTATTTCTCGGGAGGCGCTGAGATTGAAAAGGTAACTGAAGAGGTTAACAAATAAAAATAAATTGGGTTATACATTCCCAAATCAGCAACAAAAGTGTTTTTCTGTTTCATCTAAGCTTCGAGACCATCTGGCTTCTGACAACCAACGCAACTATGGAGAATCGCTGCCAGAATTCATCACGGCGTCTTCGAAAAAAAGAATGACGGAAAGTGTCGCCGAAACATTGTCAAAGCAGTGTATTTGAAGTTCATGGCGTTCGTTTGGATAGTGAAGAGAAAATTGCTAAAACGTGTAATGAACACTCCTACACTGTCTTTACTTATAATGGTGGTGTATCACCTCTTTTAGACAGTTGTTTGCCGCATATTCCTGATGTGTTAATAAGTGAACGTGGTAATTCCACACGCTCCTAAAGCTCGACGAAAAAGCTCGACGTTCTGGCCCAGATGGCATGCCCAAAATTTTCCTGAAGGGGTATACTGAGTGGGAATCGAAATACGCGCACATTGTGTTTTTACGTTCGTTAGAGGAAAGACAACTTCCGAATGACTGGAGGATGGCACGAGTGGTACCACTTCATAAAAGTGGCGTCAAACAGTGCATAACGAATCCTTTAACCCTTTAACCTCCACTTTAATCCCTTTAACCTCCAACACTTGTAAGCTATTAGAGTGCATAATACGTAAACACATTTTCGATTTCTTAAATAAATATAACATCTTGACCGAACTTCAACATGGTTTCAGGGAAGGGTGTTCAACTTGTACACAACTAGTTGCCACCATTCATGATTTAGCCCTGTTCATAAATAATGTAAAGCAAATTAATGTGATAACTATCAATTTTTCAAAAGCTTTTCGCAAAATATTATACAGCAAACTAATAATTAAACTACATACATTGCTTAGAAGAAAGGGGGTTACCGAGGGGTCCGATTTTTATTAGTCATATCGTAAGAAGCCTACAAACACTGACGCCAAAAACAACATAGGGGAAATTACTTGCCGTATATGGGGAACTATCTCACAACCTTGTGGGATTGCTCCCCACCTGCAAAAAGTTTTCTTTTTCATCCACTTTCGTCTCCATTAACTTATCGTTTCTTTATATCATTTATTAAGCACAAGTAATTTCCCCTATGTTGTCCTTGGTGTCAGTGCTTGTTGGCTTCTTATGATACATTGCTTAGAAAGTCACAGATTGTTAAGTGAATATCGGCGTAATTAAATAATCGCCACCAGTTTGTTCAATTCAAAAATCATCAATCAGACCAACTACTAGTGAAATCCGGTGTCGCGCAAGGCTCAGTTCTCGAGCCACTTCTTTTTTCTCGCATATATGAACGATATCGTAATAGGCATCTCTGTTAAAATAATGCGGTAAATAGGTGACTGTGTTCTCCATACAGAGTAAACATTCAATGAGACTAGGTATTGTTAAATGAAAATTTTCAGCTTGTTGTTTCATGGTGCGAGCGTTGGCAGATGTGGGACATCTTCGACAAAACGGTTTTTCAGCAAATCACTCGTAATAAGAGGCCTTGGAGTTTCAATACCAATTTAATCATTTGTTTCAGTGTGAGGTATCCTATTACAAGTTTGTTGTGTTATGGATGTTTAGTGATCCTAGTTGGAATAAGCCTATTGAATACGTTACACATAACGCATACCGTAAGTTATTTTTCTTGAGAAAAGCACTAACCCTAACTACTCCAGCTGTTCAAAGATTGGCATATAAATCTATTTTCCGCCCAGTTTAGGCTATGCTTTATAATATGGGGCCCCTATACATAAGCTAATATTCATGAATTTAAGAAAGTACAAAGAAGAGCCGCACAGTTAATTTATAACAATTTCAGACACAGCTCAGTTACTGAATTTCTCAGGTATGCTAACCCAGCCCCTTTATCCGAAAGAAACCGCTGATCAAGACTAAAAAAATTATGTCAATTAACTAAAAGGGATGTATAAAGTTGACATTGGTGAATGGGCTTCTTTCACCTACCTTTGTTCGACAAGCCTAACCTAACCTAACATTAGCGCTTTATCGCTCCTATAATCTTTAAGTGCTCTTCTTTTCCCCGTGAACAGTCAGGATCTGGAATAATCTTAGCGACACCGCTGTCCAAGCAGATTCATTATCTGTGTTGTAATCTTTTTTTTTATAACTGAAACATGCTTTGTTGCTTTTTCAACATAACTTTAACTCCTCATTTTCTCTTTATACTCATCTAGCACTGTTCTTTTTGTAATTATGTGCGCGTTTCATGCAGATTTTGTAACCTCTGCATATTTCTCTTTGTGCCATTATTTTGTATATTCTTTTACATTGTATCCCACCCTGCTAATACCTTTGTAATAGAGCTTGCAGCATGAATAAATAAAAAAAACGAAGTATTTATGACGCAATGTGTTGTTGATAATGATAAATTTGCAAACTCACAGTGGTGCCTCTTTTGCAAACTTCTCTCGGTGCAAATGTATGGAACAAGATGTAAATATGCGATGCGCACCTGTCGTCATTTCCTGCCGTTCTGTTCGTTCGCGCGCTTTCACTGTCAGGTTTCCCGCGCCAGATTCAATGCGCCTGTCATCTCGAGTTAGAAGCAAAGAAAAATAGTATAAAATAAACAAGGAAAAAATAAATACAGGAAGCAACCAACACATCTCGCTTCAGTGAGGGGTGTGGCACAGGTCGTGTAAGGCGCCCAAAACGTCGTCCGCTGCTTTATTTATTTGATGTTGCACTGAAAATATTGGCAACCTTGTTCGGCCGGCTTTTCCGCCGCACATCAATGTCAGAATAAAAAAAAGAAAAACCAAGAAAAAAAGAAATGAAAACTGTCTTTACGCTTCTCGAATGTTCGGCAGAGGACAACGAAGCTCCAGCGCATGTACTTTTTTTTTTCGTATTTCCCGAGGATCGCCATCTGCATCTAAACTGAGTGCACCTACGGGTGGCCAGAGAACGCACCTGCTCCTATGTAGCCTACAGCTTGGTATCCTGGGACCCTATTCACAAAAAAATGCATTTTGGTAAAATTGTTCTTAAGAGAAAATTTTAGCCAATCCTGATGCTGGACCTATAATTAGCGAGGCAGCGAGACCAATGGCAAAGAGCACTAACGAACTAAACTCTTCTTGAATTCGGCCCCTGAAGTTTTCAAGGCACTCTTCATGCCCTAAAGACGAAAACGTTTTCAGGCTATGAGTTTCCTACAAGATGGTTTCAGCCAATGACGATGTTGGACATACTATTACCGAAGTCGGTGGGCCTATGACAAACAGCAGTTACGAATAAAAAAAAAACTTTGTAAATTCCATCCCAGATTAAGTTAAGAAAGGTACATTCCATTCAGGTTAGGTTGCTGCGTCGGTCTTAGTTGCTTTTCGTATCAAGTGTTGTAAAGGAAAGCATGAATATTGGTATGCGTGTTGCACTATTTAAACTGTATCATTTAGCAGTATGCGCTTAGGTGACAAAGCTGGGGCTGAGTTCACAAAGATTTCAGTTCAAAGTGCTATTTTTCATTGGCCAGCCTGCCCCGTTAATGATGTCTAGCATCAGGATTGGCTGAAATGTTCACTCACGATTAATTTAGCGTAAGACGTTTTTGTGAATGCGGGCCCTGCAGAAGAAATGTGCTAAAGAGAAAACGAGCGTTTCAAGTACCTTTACACTGTAATTGATACGCGGGAGGCGACAGGTTGTTCACACTTGCATGAAATTAAAAAAAACAGGGCTGTGATTTTGTCACTAATGCTTTGTGAGGTACAAAAACTGCGTCATACCCTTTTTCGAACTAAGACGCTTTGTTTAAAAGATACAAAGAAAAAATAATGAGAGGAGGTGTACATGGCTGGCTCCTACTGACGAGTAAACAAGGTGTATTTTACTCTTGTCAGCCGACGTAGAAGCCAACAACTAACACTGCACGAAAAAAAAACGAAAACGAAAATACGCTACTTATATTGCTAAGAAAACATACGCTTCGGTATAGGTGCGGTTCCAGAACATCCGATGATCTAAGCGGCAGGGTGGGGCCTTTCCCGTCGAATAAAGCGTTTGGAAACTTTGGTCGCAAATGTCCCCACCATGTGAGAGACGCAATAGGGGCACGTGACGTAATATGGATATTGGAAAGCAGGAATACGTGCAAGGAAGAAAAAAAAATGAACGATTGAGCGTGAGTTGCTTGAAACACGAGCCTATAGTCTAGGTTGCAACACGCAACAGAATATCCTCTGTGTCCGGAAACACCTGCATGCCAAGCCGGTAGAGAAATTTAATCCCAAAGGTGTGTTTGGACATCGACGCGAGTGAGGGTGAGAAGGAGAAAGAGAAGACTGAATGAACAATGAACGATCGAAGCGCGGCTCAGAACGCGTATAGGCCCAATCCCCTTTACAAACGAGTGCGTCTTCAATGGCAGGCCTGCCTGCCCCTCATCGCATGTATGAGAGCGGCGCTCCCGCAAAGCTATCTCGCACCGTCAACGTGTGGCGTTGACAAAGGAGTCTCGAGAGAAAAGAAAGGTCCTCCCCAATCGACGACGGAGGTGAATGAAAAGGAAGCGTGTGGGGTGGGAAAATGGGTGGGTGGGGGGGGGGGGGTTAGGGGGCGAGGTACAGATGAGG
Source organism: Dermacentor albipictus (assembly GCF_038994185.2). Lineage (NCBI taxonomy): Eukaryota > Metazoa > Arthropoda > Arachnida > Ixodida > Ixodidae > Dermacentor > Dermacentor albipictus. The sequence continues at coordinate 103,683,394 of NC_091824.1, read as the reverse complement.
ACGAAGAAGAGGGCGTTGTATGGGGGCACACACAACGATGGCGCAACGTCGTGGTTGATCAACACGACCCCTCCTTTGCTTCCGGCTCTCTCAATAAAGCATAGGGATGGAGCTCGCCGGGGACAGCCAGGCGCTCATCCGCACCGCGAGATGGCTTGTACGTCCGCGCATGCACAAGTAGAAATGGAGGAGATGGGAAGGTGGTCGGCCGGCCGACGAGTGTGTGTGTGTGTTTGTAAACCAGGCGAACGATGAGCGCCGGGGGCGCCTTTTTGTCCCCTGCTCGTCAACGCTTGAATGAGCGGAGATTCTTGATCCCACGAAGCGGCGCAAGAAAGAAAGCGGAGAAGGGGGGGAGGGGGGTACGCTCGTCTCATCCGAGGCTCACGGCGGTGGTCGGGCCATTGTCTTGCGGGTCCCCTTTGTTGTGTCTATGGCTGGTTAGGCAACTCCGCTTGGGTGAAGTGAAAAGGTGCGCTCAGAGGGCGGACTCGTGTGTTTGCCCGCGGGGACATAGCGTCGACATGTGCGCCGGAGGCCGCGACCAGCCGAGCGACGCATTGCGCACACGGCCGGTCTGTGCCCGTTCGTGGCTGTCCGAGCGCGCGAAAGAAAAGGGGAACGCGACCGATTCGCCGTAGTGTGAGCCGGCGTGAAACGCGTGCGGTCCTGCATGCTTTGGCGTTGACCGAACGAGGAATCCTTTGGCAGCGTCGCTGCCTTTCGAGCCTGTAGATCACGCGACGGACGACGCGAGCGACCATGTCGTGGGCTATTGTGCGGGGTTGTGAAACCGAGGGGCTAAATTCATCGGCTCCCTTACGTAATATATATCAATGCCTGGGCGAAAAACGATATATTGATAAGGCACCAGCCACCGTCGTACCTCGTTTATGCGCAAAATAAGTAAGTACCATTAATAAAGTAAAAAAAAGAAAATCGATAAATTGCTTTGTAGGTGCGGCTCCAAGTGCGAATTCGAAAACCCGTTTGCACTGAACAGCGATTTACGATCAGCAGATCCACGGGCGCCAAGTGTGCGTCTCGACACCTGGTCGTTCCGATCCACATAGAAATTTTCGTTTTCTTTGGGAGGGCGAGGAGGAAAGCGAGTTTCTCTAGCACAGACGATTACGGGTCGGTTAATCGAAAGTGCGTTCTCATTCCAAATAAAGAAAAACAGTTGCTAAATGATTCGCGTTATACTCGCGGTAAAGTCGTTAAGGGAACGTCACACGCGCCTCTAATTAATGTGAAGATGCGTTAGGCCCGGTTCTCGTTTGTAACGCTGCTACCGCTGCAGTTTTCTTGGTGCTAAGCCTGGTTTCATTACAGTAAATTCAGCCAGACTTCTCTGACGTGGCTCATGGGACGTGCCCGAAGTACTCATAAACTCGCGGTCATGGCAGCCCAAGAGCAATCAGACGCGATGTGTTCTCGAGCCATCGGCTTTCTGACCATGCATCCCCAGGACGTAAAGAAACAGGCGATCAGGTATAGTCTACTATATACCCGTCTAATTATCTTAAAAGCGCGATCGGTGTGAGCTTTAGGTATCGAACCAGTTTAGTCGTCAAGTATTACTCATCAAAAGAGAGGCGGGAGAATGCCAGCCAGAAAAACTGTCGGGCACAATTTGTCCGCGGGAATTCGACACTGCGCATTCGCGAGAAGTAATTAGGATGATAGATCGCAAAGGCATCATGATAAGTATACTTAAGCGCAGCTTAATTGTATTTACTATGTGGCATCGTCGTGCTTAAAAAACGCGGAGATCGTTACAACGAATCACCGAGCAGCATTGGCAAGTGTAACGTAATGTTTAATAGCCTGGCAAGAAAACAAAAGTTTAGCGCTGGCGGTCCAGCTCTATAGAAGAAGCGAGGAAGTACAAAAACCTGGCCAGGAAACTCAAATATTGCAAAACAAAAATGCGTTGATATGCATTTGACGGAAACACGCAAGTCATCAACAGTAGCTTACCAATATTTTTATAAAGGAAGCTGGAGAATCACTCTCTATATATAATTATATGACATGAGACATGAAAGATAACAGAAAACTTTGAAATGCAGCTAATTAACTAACACAAAATCAGCGATAGAAGGGAAACTAAAGCATTAAGAGATATGAAGACAGCAGTATGATGATGACGATAGCCAAACAACTGCTGAAGATATGATGACAACAGGGGCGCTATAACGTAAAGTTATTCCAAACTTTTCAATTACAATTCTGCAATCAGCCCTCCACGATTGGTCACAAACTTTTTTGGACCCTCCCCCCCCCCCCACTTTACCTGTCTGTCACGCGACGTTACGAAAAACGCGATAACTCCCCATCTGATATGACGCGTACACACTCATTATGCTTAATTGGGCCGAACAAAAGAAAAATATATATTTCTGATTCGACGCCTTTTCGCCATTAGACTTCGGCTATTCGTCAAAAGTTTTAGGGTTGCACCCACTTTACCTGTCTGTCACGCGACGTCACAAAACCGCGAAAACTCACTGCGACAATGTGACGTGTAGGCGTTAAAGATGCATTAAAATGACGAACAGAACTGAATTTTTTTTCTGAATAGCCCCAGGCTGCCCCGTTCGGAAAGGAATAAAAGTTGGCTGCCGCCGATCGCTCAGGAACTGGCTACTCGCATCTGCCGTAGAGCATGGGTTTATTTGCGTTCAATAAAACTTTTCGCGCGGCCGTGTAACGTTTTCGAGCACTTTCGGCCCGTTTACGACCTCGCTCTGCCAAGTCTTCTTTGCTGAGGATCTGTTTTAGCGGCATTCTTAACCTTCCGTTGCATGGCACCGCGATTTTCGTCAAGCCACCACAAGCCAAATAAGGAAAAGCAGACCTGTCGCAGTCGCCGGCACCACCCTCTTCATCCGGTTATCGATGTTCAGTGCACTGGTTCGGCCCCATTGAATCCCTCTCCACTTGAGCGTGCTCCTCGCCTCTTGTCAGCCAAGCAGATAAGACAAGCTGCTCAGTGTAGGCGATGTTATTCGTTTTTAAAGCTAACAAAAGTGACCTTGACCATAAACGAGGAGAGCGTTTGATTGGTCTCTTCAGATAACCCTGCGGGTCACCACCCGACGATGCTTGTGTCGGCGGTTTTTTTTTTTTATTCAGCATTGATTCAGACACAGTGAAGGTCTTGGATGGCAAGGCTAAAGGCAGTACGTTGTCTGCCTGACTAAGGCCCTGTCACCCATACATTGCTCAACAGTGTGGTAGCATATAACATACAGATAGTATACACACATATCAATAGCGTGGATTAGACGTACATAGCATACATTGCAAACATACGTGCATTAAATGCAACAATGCTGTGCAAATGTGTGTGCTGTGCTGTGCAACAATGTTGTGCAAATCTGACGTCAGGAGATTGGAATAAAAACATAATGGAATAGTTTTACGTTAGAGGGCCCCCAGCATGACGGTGGCACCTCTTTAACTCACGTCTAAGACAATGATAACTTTCTCTTAGCCTGCCTGTGAAAGCGATTTGAAGTGTGCATTGTGGGTGTTACGCTGCAACGAGACTTGACCGATGGTCAAACTTGTTTTGCTAGAGTGTTACTGCATTACTCAAAAGAAGAGATAGAAAAAAAAAGAAGGAGAAAAAAAGGCCGGTTCAGCGCATCATGGTTTGGAATCCATGGAAAGTGAAACCTTATACAAGTGGTGTGCATTAAATCCTATACAACCAATAGGGATACATTTGACTGTGCTCACTTTCATCCTATGCAGCGTCCAACCAAATCAGGGGCATACACAGCGCGAGACGACTACGAAGCAATGCGGCGATTGCAAAGGCAATGTATGATGCCTGTCGAGGAAAAAATGGCGATGGCATGAAACGCTGCTATTTGATGGCACGTGTATGCACAGAGCAGTACAACGCACGTCTTTCTACATTTAAGGATTCTGTACTTCTTGTGCCACGGTGGAACGTGCCCATTCCCGAGCATCGTAAAAGAATGAGCAGGAACCCAGTGCCCTCATAACGAATGGCGAAATCAAACAAGGCTATATAAATCAAATAATCCGCCGAATGCAATGCGCGATTCTATAAAGAAGGCGGTGCATTCTTTGAAGATACGGCGACATCATACGTTGAGGTTCTATGCAGGATTTTTTTTTTTTGTATTGCGCCAGGACATAGGGCTCGCACTAGCTGTAGTTTGTCGGTTACCATAAAGAGGTTATATCAGTCCGTTTGCTGGTACCAGCATTCGGCGAAATATGTAAACTTCGTAAATGTATCCGTCTAAACACCGAACGACTCGAAAGGAGATGGTAGCAACCAGCCAAACTCGGGAGCGTAAGCAAAGAAAGCTTCGCTTTAACATCACGTAAGCGGACAAAGGGCACAATAAACTTTGTTGTTCGTAATTGCTACAGCGCAAACAACGAAGCCGAAGGGGAGACACGAAACGACGGGACCGTGCTCGGACTATCAACAGACATTTCTTCATTGGAAGCGAGCGTTTTATAGAGACACCAAGCTTCGTCCTGGCGCATGCGCGCAATGTTTACGCACTCTCTACCGTTGTGTTATTTTGATTACCCGTTTCCTTTTTCTCTTCTTGTTCCTTTTTTTTTTCTCTCGGTCTTTGTCGTCTTTGCAACCCCTATATCCCCCACCACAGTGCAAGGTAGCAAACCGGAAACTCGCCTCTGGTTAACCTCCCTGCCTTTCCCTCCTCTCTCTCTCTCTCTCTGATGCCGGTATGTTTCGTCGGATAGCGATGTGGTGGCGTGTAATTATGGCGAGCATACACGAGACGAGGCTTGGCGCGTCTCTATAAAACGCTGGTTTCCAACAAGACACGTCAGTGGACAATCAGCGCATGGTCCTGCCGTTTCGTGTCTCCCCTTCGTCTTAGTTTCTTTGCGCTGTAGTTATGAATCAATACCAACTAGCCAAATTCACCGTTCTAACTTTGTTGTTCTATCTTGCCTTCCTTTGAAAGGCTCTTGCTTCCATCGACCTCATTTTCTTGCTTCTTCGTGCCCGCTTAGCAACGGCGTAATCTTTTTAGCGATAGCCTCTTCATTTCTCATTTTGTGTTTTAATAATAATAATAATAATAATAATAATAATAATAATAATAATAATAATAATAATAATAATAATAATAATAATAATAATAATAATAATAATAATAATAATAATAATAATAATAATAACAACAACAACAACAATAACACTATGAATGCCGACAGGGACGCCCGTTTCTAACGTAGTACGACAAATGAAAGAAAAGCAACGGATAAGCGTTCCTCATAGCACGTACCACGCATTCCCACGTACGTTTATATACAGCTGTCCGACGTGTGCATGTTTAAGTCAGTCTTCGGGCTGGGAGTGCCTCGTATGCGCACCATCTGCGAAGCGTGCCTCGAAGGCGAAGCAAGGCCCCGTCTGATGCTTTCATTACCCGCTCTGTCTCATTCGTCATGCGCTATGGCATAGAAGCGACCGCTTGCCGTGTTTACAGCACAAAGGAAAGCGCGGGTCTCAGAAGCACAAACTCTCGCTGCTTTTGCGTCCACGCGCGGCTGTCTTCGCCGAATGGCCATAGCCAGGAGCCGGGCGTTGACCTCTTAGCCATTTTCAAACACGAGACGCGTATGGAAGTGGGTAGGAACGATGTTCTCGACAGGAAAAGAGAGAAAAAGAAGAAAGAAGCAGAGGAAGGAAAAGAAGTGATGTTTATATAACTTGACTTGTAGCCGTACTCACTTTACGCTTTCGTTATACCATGCCGTCAACCCTGACTTTATCCCAACTATTGAATTGGGTTCTTCCTTCGACAAACATCGCATTCGTCCTATAGTGTCATTTTTGCGTGAACGGCTCATATTGTGCGTCTGCAAGAACTGCTGCTTGCATTTAGGCATAGCTTGTGAACAGTCCAATGCGTTAACATTACGTGCCATTAAAGTTGGTGCCTGTGCGGTGCATAAACATAAAAAAAGTTCGCGTGATATTACAAGTTGCACTGGATTTAAATAGATACAACTGTACGCGCCCAATTAAATTATATAGCGTCTTTTTTTTCGCATAAACTCCAGGGTGTCCGTTGGATGTTCATAATTTGCATACATCATGTCTCTGTTTGCAGATAATTTAATTTAAATCTTTAAAGAAATATTCGCTTAACTTTAGAAAGAGAGAGAGAGAGAGAACAAATGACAAATGATAGGTAGGGAGGTTAACCAGGACTGAGCCCGGTTGGCTATCCTACACTGGGGAAAGGGAAAAGGGGGCGGAAAGATTAAAAGAAGAAGAGAAAGTCCACTGGGGATATCGTTCGGTCACTCAGTCCAGATCACAGACGCTGACTCAATCCGGTAGCTTTCAAATATCGCAGCAGCGCTTTTGTGGTCTTTTGTAGCTGCGATATGCGAGGCCGTGGTCCCAAGATCTTGTTCAAGGCGAACGGTTTTCTAACTGGTTGACAGCTGTGCAGAGGTCATGTCTTTCATTTTCAATTCCAACAAGCGCGTTGGATCCGCCGTAATGTCTTGGATACGGTTTCGCTGACATTATTTCTTTGTCACATATTCGCATAGTTAACGCCGTCACGACGTACACTGCGTGGGAAAGTACAGAGCGGACGCACTGTCACGTTGTTGCGGTCGCGAGCCGTGCAGTGTCCCTGACCACTCTCGGTCAGCACCGCGCCGCGAACTTATCCCGCGCGCACGTAACAACGCACGCGCTGATACGGTATGCGCACGGACCGAGGGAAAGGTGTCGCTCTCACTCACGCCGCCCAAGCAGTGACGCAGCAGATTCGGCGCATTCGGCGAACGAGTCACATCTGCAAGTGGCGGTCGTGGTTGAACGGACCCGTGACGCGTCGCTGGTATAACGTTGTAAGGAACGGACAGACAATGGCCTCCACCGCTCTAGCCGGTTGCTGCCCTCTGATGGCAGCAGCCGCGGGTGTCGTTGCTTGACGTACACTATATGCGCGCCATACACAGAGGCGAGCTCGTGGGGGGGTGAGCAGGTGAAAAAAGCTGCAGTGTATATGTACACGCGGGGTTCGCCTTCCCGCATGGGTCGGTGTACGTCACTTCTTCAGAAGAGAGCTGCTCTGTGGCGCTGTCGATGGAGTCAGTGCTCCCATCGGCGTCGCAAAGCACGCCCATCCGGCGCAGAGCCGTCGGCGTCCGTATTGTGAGCGTCGGACGCCGCATGCAGCGCGTAAATCACGCCGGCATAGCAAATATCGTTATACGGGCATCAGTATAACGAGTGAGACAAGAAAAAAACAGGATAAGCGTACGGGAACAGGAACAGGGAAGTAGATAAACCTGTCCTTCGAGGGGGCCGGAACAGAACGAAGAACCAGCGTGGGATCGAAGTGGTGATGAGGAGAAAATCGCAATAACCAACGAACACTGTAGCCTCTCTGCGTTGCTGTTAATCAACAACGACGACAACGACCCAACAAAAAAAAAAGAGAGAACAAGCTATCCGGCGGCCGGAAGTACGTGAAAGTGTGAAGTACGTCTTTTTGACGTTAGCATATTACGGTACATGAGCACAGATGAATATATGTGCCCTTATACACTTGCACGTCACTGCGTTCAATTGCCTGTCTTTGCCTTCGCCGCATTTGACCACGAATGCTTCTCCATGGCATCACCATTGATATTCGTGTTTTGTCATACAGTCTTATTTACGTACGCCATACAGTTAACAATGTTATCGTCTTTGTTTGACATTAGTCGCGACGTTATGAAGTTCCATTACCAGTGACACTAGAAGGTAGTAGTAGCGTATGATATTCACTATGTATGTATTTCAATTTGCATTCCTCTAAAGACAGAGTGAATGCGGGGCCCTTTGCTTCTTACAACGCCCAATTTCCTCCCCTAATATGCTTTGTCAGATATGTTTCGCGTATATATGTATGTCTGTAGAACGTCATTTATGTGGGCGAGTTGATACGGGCCAACAATTTTCCTACGGTTCAAAATAAATTAAAATAAGAAAAAGAAAAGGACGCAGAGGCTGAAGGATTCGAACTTCATTATAGAGACGGCCAACCAGCATTGAGCAATACCTTGGAGCAGCGCTTCCGACTAGAATTGCTCTTGAATGATGCGCAGGTAGGTATATAAAACGCGTTTCCCTCTTTTATTAGGATTTCAACCAATTAGTTCAACTATAGTGATGGTGGGTCAGAGAATGCTTTTCCTGCCTTCTGCTCAGTGTCAGGATTGGGGGCTCAATCCCATCGTCCGTGGTCCTTTGCCAAGATTGGAGTACGGCATGAATTCGGAGGTAGCTGGCCCATGCCGTCGTCCAACTTATTTACGCTGAGATCGTTGATGAAGTGAAGAACTGCTTCTCATCGAGAACGAGGAAAAGGGTTTATTTACAGAAATTAAATCAGTCTAACATGACTGCTTGAGAAAAAGAGTATTAGTCCAACAGGACTGCATGAGAGAAGTGACTCAGTCTAACATGACTGCTCAAGAGAAGTGTCCTCAGCATTCGCACAACCACAGTTTTTATACACTCGATCCGCCGGTCCTACGACGCGGCGACTGTTCGTTTACTCATCACCAACGCGCCGCTGCTCTGCAGAACAGTTTACGTACACAAAGGCAACCGCGCTCTGATGCCCGACGACGGCGTTGGCGGGTGCCGTTCCGGGAACTATCGTTGCCGATCGAGGGTCGCTCGTTGTTCCGTGCCACTCCGAACCGCGAGAAGCACAAAAATACGTCGTTCCCGCGGCAGCTTGTCCATGCGTGTCAAATCAGCTCCGCGTTGGGGAACTCCGGAATCATTGTTCATGCACCGAACTAGTTCCGTCACAATGTCGAAGGGGCTGGAGGAAGGCGGCGGATTCCAGCGCAAAGGTCGCTTCTTTGAACGCCTCCCAGCTGCAGCGACGGAGAGGGAGAGGTGCGCGTCGTGTCGCCCTGTCGTAACTGTGTGGCAATCTTGTTTCGCAGCACGCCATTCTTGACAGCGCCTCCATGGCCCGGAAAGTCTCGACTGTCTAGCGCTGACAACCGCTAGGCAGGAAGAGAACGGCTGCTGGTCAGGGGGGGGGGGGAGGGGATTGATGTCTTGGCTCGCAGCGACCACTTGTGCATTGATGTCACCGCCCCAAAACATCCAACAAGGACAGGCAACTGCAAAATGAACCCCACAACACGGCTCTGCGCCGAGATGACGCGCATTGGCTCTCACTTTAGACTCGCTAGGCTTCAAAAACAACAACAACATAAGTGCAGAAACAAAAAAAAAATGCTACATTTCACTATGCCAATTTCTGAAGCAAATTCCTGCTGACAAATTCAGCAATTATTGGAGGGAATTCTGCCAAATGAGAGGGGATTTTCTCCGCCTAAAGAAAAGCTAACACTAGTAACCTTAAAATTTCGGAGGGACCCTCAAACGTAGAATTCAAATTAGCCTGCTCAAACCATCCGCATTGCTATGCAACTTTCCCTTCTTATATCTAACGGAGAAGTTGTACTCTTGGAGAGTGAGGCTCCATCGGAGCAAGCGGCCATTTTTGTGTGACATTTGATTGAGCCACGTCAGAGGACAGTGGTCGGTCTCGAAGATGAACTTTGCTCCGTACAAGTAACACGACAACTTCTGGGCGGCCCAAACCAAACAAGCGCATTCCTTCTCTGAAGCGCTGTAGGCTTCCTCTCTTACATTTAGTTTACGGCTGGCGTAGAGGATAGGATGCTCCTCGTTATCGCCGCCGACCTGACTAAGTACCACGCCCATACCTCTGTCGCTTGCGTCGCATTGAACTATGAATTCCTTTGTGTAGTCTGGCGCGCGAAGCACAGGGCGAGAAACCAATAGCGTTTTCAAACTTTGAAAAGCGTTCTCTTTGTCCTTATCCCAGTGTACGTTACTCGGTGCTCCCTTTCGGAGGGCGTCTGTTAATGGACTTGCCAATTGCGAGTAATTCGGAATGTACCGTTGATAGTACCCCACAAGTCCCAAAAATGAACGAAGGTCCGTTTTCGTGCGCGGCTGAGAAAAATCTCCAATCGTCGCTATTTTCAGCTCAGCCGGCCGTCTCATGCCCTGACCGACAACATGGCCCAGATAAGTAACCTGCGAACAACCAAACCTACACTTTTCCGCTTTCATCGTTAAGCCGGCTTCCCTCAACCGTGAGAACACCTGTTTGAGGTGCGATACGTGTTGTTCCCAGCTGTCGGAAAAAATGGCCACATCATCAAGATAAGGTAAGGCGAACTCCTGCAAGTCCTTTAGGACAATATCCATTAACTTAGAGAAGCTAAACGGCGCGTTCTTCAGCCCGAAGCTGAGTGCGAGAGGGCGAAAAGTGCCTACAGGCGAGATGAATGCGGCATAGCGGCTGGCACTTTCTGAAAGGGGAACTTGCCAGTACCCCCGCACGAGATCTATAGTTGAAATGTATTTAGCAGCGCTAACTATTTCAATTCGTTCCTCAATGTTGGGTATCGGGTACAGCTGATCCCTAGTGATGGCATTTAACTTCCTGTAGTCAACACACGGACGAGGGTCCTTGTTAGGGGTTTCTACGAGTATTAGCGGTGACGTGTAGTCACTCTCAGCGGGCTCAATAACTCCCAACTCTAGCATGCGCTGTATCTCTGCCTCCATAATCTCTCTCTGTCTTGGAGACACCCTGTAAGGTTTTGATCTTACTGGTTCGGTAGAGGTCAGCTCAATTTCATGCGTTATCAGTTCGGTTCTACCCGGCCGATCGCTGAATCTGTCGAGATATTCCCCTAACACCCCTTTTAGCTCATCTAGCTGCTCGGGTTTTAGAGCGTGCGAGCTTACCGAGTGCTCTACTACTTCTTCTAGGCCGATTTCAGAGTTGGAGGTCGTCCTATACTCCTTAAACTTGGTACCAATGCCATCCGGCTCTTTGACGGTATAGTTAACGACTCCGCTCCGCTCTACATACGGCTTCATCAAATTACAGTGATATATCCTCACTTCCTTCCTGCGACCGGGCATTCTCAAAGCATAGTTAGTATCTGAAAGTTTGTGCAACACTTTAACGGGCCCGTCCCAGTGAACTTCAAGCTTGTTCTTTCTTGAAGGTTTGAGGATCATTACCTGGTCTCCGGCCTTAAACGTACGAAGCCTCGCATTCTTGTCGTAATAGAATTTGGCGTTCTTTTGAGCTAGTGCCATGTTCTTTCCGACTAGTTCTTGGGTTGCGCTTAGCCGCTCCAGTAAATTTAGCACGTATTCAACCACGGTTGGACTCTCCCCTCTTTCCTCCCACATCTCTCTTAACATTCTCAGTGGAGACCGGAGTGTCCTCCCATACACTAGTTCTGCTGGTGAGAACCCTGTCGCCTCATGTGGAACCGTTCGCAAAGCAAACAAAGTTGCCGGCAGACAGTTCTCCCAGTCCTCCTTGTGCTCGTAACAGAGCGCACGCAAAACTCACTTAAGCACCGAATGCCACCTCTCTACACTGTTTGACTGAGGGTGATAGACAGAACTGTGTATTAGCTTTACCCCGCACTTTTGCAAGAATGTGGAAGTCAGTGCGCTCGTGAATACTGACCCTTGATCTGCCTGAATTTCGGCTGGAAACCCAACTCGTGCAAACACTGTCAAAAGCGCGTCTACTACTTCGGTGGAGCTGAGCTCTTTCAAAGGGATTGCCTCTGGAAACTTGGTAGCCGGACACAGCATGGTAAACAAGTACTTGTAGCCTGATTTTGTTTTTGGAAGAGGCCCTACCGTGTCTATTACAAGCCGTCTGAAAGGCTCTGTTATTAAGGGCACTACCTTCAGTGGAGCTTTCCAAGTCTCTCCTAGTTTACCAGAACGCTGGCAGGCGTCGCATGATCTTACAAAGTTTTCTACATCTTTGAAACAGCCAGGCCAGTAGTATTCCATAAGCAATCTTTCCTTTTATTTGTTTATGCCTAGGTGGCCGGACCACCCATTTCCATGACAAAGACTCAAAAGGTCTTGCCTATACTTAGTAGGTATGACTAACTGATCTAAAATCCTACCCTTTCGATCTCTGTAATGCCGATACAACAATCCTCCTCTCTCATGTATCGTTACGTTGCGCCTAGCAATGCCTTCTTTAGCTGTGTCATGTAATTTTGCTAAGCTCTCATCATTCTTTTGCTCAGCTGCCAGTGACTCTCTATCCACGCGTAAGAGTTGATCAAAGTTCTTTGAGGCCGGTGATAATAACGACCCTGTCTCGCTTGTGAGCGCGTCTGCTTGCTCTTCCTGCAGGCTAGAACTCTGACACTCTAGTGCTACGCTCTCATTGAGCTGGTCAGCTGGCAGGCTCTCCTCAACTGTTCTTTTGTCCCTCGGGCCTAGCTCGGATTCGGGTACTGAAGTTATTCCCTTTTCTGCTTCCGCTGGAGGAGCTTGAGCATTTTCAGCCGAAAGCGCCGCGATCTTACGAGCTTGGCCTCGGGTCAATGCCTGTACTATGCCCTCTCCCAGTTTGAGCCCTCTGTCACGCAGTAACTGATTCGAGCGATTCGAAAAGATGTAGGGATACTGCAGTGACAAAAATTTGGAAACTGCAGCCTCAGTCTCTAGCTCCCCGAATGGTCCACTGATTTTGACTTTGGCCATGGGCAGACACACGCTGTGTTCTTCTACAACCTGTTTTATCCACGCTACTTCTCCGGTGAAGTCATCTACCAACACGTAAGACGGATGGACAATGTCCAGCGTGGCGGCACTGTCTCTTAGCACTCGGCATGGTTTTCCATTAACTTGCAGGTCGTGGAGATATGGACTTAAAAGTTCCATATTCTCATCTTTTTCCTCCACGTAGGAAAAAACTACGCTAGACTTCTCGCAGTTTACAGCTATATGTCCCAGTTTGTGGCATTTGTAACAGCGAATTGGTCTAACAGATTCGAATTTTCTTTTCTGTTCTTTTTGTGCGGTTTCTCCGTTAAGTTTCTCCTCGCTCTTTTCTGCGGGCTTTTCCGCCATGTCTACAGGCTCTGATCGTCTAGTTTGCGCACCCTTTTTGAACGGAAATGGTTTCCGCGGTCCATTTCGACCGTCCCAGTTTCCCTCCTCGGCGTTCAACTTTCTACGGGTTGCGTACTCTTCGGCTAATTCAGCCGCCCTTTCCACAGTGTTTACATTACCTCTGTCTTGCACCCACAGTTTCACAGCTTGGGGGATGGTTTTGTAAAACTGCTCTAGACACATGCATTCAATGATCATGGGCGCTATGCAGGATGCGCCGAGTTTGGCGAAACTCGGGATCTTCACGAGCTCTGGCGACACCCCAAAATGAAAGCACGAATGGTACCGAGACACAGTTTATCTTTCGACAAGCCTCCAGTTTCATTGGTTTATCTAGATTCACTCTGGCTGGCTATCATTTCTTGGGCGTTGCCTTCTGGGCGGTCGACAAACTGGGGCTCACGTGATCATACCGTCGGTGCATGGTCGTGCCTTCTTTCACTTGTTTGTCGTTCCACCGAGTGCATTACATGCAGAAGCAAGTTGTAAAACAAATGCATTTAGTACAATATTATTAGTTACTTTAACGTGGTTTAGAAGCATTTTGAAGCTTACGAGATGTGCACTGAATGCGTCTTAGACTAATTTGTAATTTAGTACCCTTCGCATTATACCACGAGGGAGCGCTGTAGTGGCGTCATCACATCCATTCACCGGGCAAGCATGGCGGCTAAGCATCAGGGAGGCCCAGTGTAAACAAACCCGTACAACGAGCTTGCAGTGCGCGACGTAGTGATCAGGCTCGACGAAGGCCACTATTTCTTGGATAGTTCTGTTCCTCCGTGGGCAATCTTCCCGTGCACCCGGTAAGACTGCCAATAGCTTCGGCGATTTTACAGATCGCAACGCGCACCTACTGTTCACGGCGAAGTGCTGAAGAAACAACTTGTCCGGTGCTGCTTCTGCGAGTGCGCCGAGTTCCTCCACTCTGCATGACTGCGAGCGTCACGAACATTACATTGTGTGGGCAAAAGGTAGACATCCTATATAGCTACGAAGCGACGAGGTGGTACCGACGATGGATCTCGCTACCAACACAGTGAAGGAGACTTCGACAAACTGCAGATAAGTATATTTCTACTGTTTCATATTTAGCATAATAAGAGTGCACGGATTAAGTCACTTTCGTAGTAACGAACTGAATGTCCAGCAGTTTAAAGAAGGCAGTGAGAACCAATGAGTGTTCGTGCTTTTACGTGCAAGTGGGCCCGCGAAAATATGGAATAGATGAAGGTAACCTCCACTAACTTGGTAAGGCAACAGAAATTCATGAGTGACATTAAGCTAGAAAATTTATGGAAGAGTATCTTTATCCAAGTGAAATATCAATAGCAAGTACTGATATAAAGCAGGAAACTTATACAAAAATTTCATGGGTTGAACAGCACATGGAAGGCATTACCGAATCGTGATCGCCACGTTACCGATATCCTTGAAAAAAGTCTAGAATCATTGCATTCCACCGGTTATGCAATATGGGACATAAACCTGGAGGTTAACAAAGAAACTTGAGATGTCAAGGACTGTGTAGAAAGCGAAGTAACAAAAATTGTTGCAGATAGCATTAAGGCAGGAAGACAGTGGCGTAGTAAACCGTGGCAACTGATATGCTAGTTGAGATTAAAAAAGAAAGGAATCGGCAGGCAGGCCATGCACGTATTCGATCACTTGTTGCCAATTCATATCAGGTGATTACATAAGCATTACAGAATGAATGTCAAGGAGAGAGAACTACAGCCAAGGATGGTAGAAAATTGCGTAATGGGACAAGAATATGATGTTTGTAGGCATAGGATGCAATCAGCTCGTATAAGACGGGATTGTAGGGTGAGGCATTTGTTTTGCAGCGAACAAAAATAGGTTTGTGGTGCTGACAGTAGAGACTCGTGAAGGTGCAGGGCCACCTCAGCTGCTGGCACACTAATCAACATGACAATTGGCTCTGAAAAAGAAAACCCCAGTTTTGAAAAATAAAGCAATGTTGTCCCAACGCATTGTTTTACTATGCATACTACACTAGAGGCTTCCACATTTAAGGGCACTTGGTACTAATAGTGCAACGAGCATTTTTCTTTGTAAATAATGGTTTGTACGTGGCTGATTCATTCCAATACACTTTTTTGCAGCAAAACATTCTGCTGCTGGAGCCACTCAACCACCTGGTGGCAGTAGGCGAGCGCCAGGCACGTGCTCTTGAGAGTGTGGCAAAGGTCCAGAGGGCTGCTCCGCAACAGTAGTATCGGTGCCCTCACTGCTGTCCTGTCGAGCCCACAGAAGGCACCTTATAAAGGAGCTTTCAGTTTAATATTTTGTTTATTATTCAGGAACATGAATAAAATTATTGCAGTAAACATTGTGCTGTGCATATTAGGAGACTTATAACATGCACTTTGTGTCCCTTCAAAATAGGCAAAAACGTAAGACAACCTGTGCCGCTCTTGGACCATGTAAATAAAAAATACACTAATGCAGCATACACGTCATCATGCTGTTTGTTCTTTCTATGTGCAAGAATACAGTGCGTGTTCATTAGCCACAAGATGAACGGTGTGTGTAATTCACAATGAAGAAAGGAAACAGCAGGAGCTTAATAATGCTATCACCTATAGACTGTGCATATGACTGCAACACTCCCCAATTCAAATGTGCCATGCATTTACAAATTACATGCATGTTCGATACCACATATTCTTTAACATTGTCTTATAATTGCATGTACCATATTTCACACATCTTAAGCCCTTGCATAGCACACTTCTGATGTATCCATTTCATAGGCCAAATAATTGTACACTTTGTCCTTTTGTGTTGTATGAAAAGCAGCATCCTTTACAGTCGGATAAAACTTCAGAAGACAGGAGAGGCCCCACCCAGATGACCAAAGCGCAGCAGCCGATTGCCTACACGTCTAAAGAAATAGTCCCTCTCCAACGAGCAATATTAGTCTGTCTGGCGGCACGATATCAGTCTCGAGTGCGTGCCCATTGGTGCAGGCTTGTGTTCACCTGCCTTAAAGTGCAGATTCCGCAGCCTCCTAAAGTTGTATCCGACTATAGAAACACGTAATGCCTTGCACCAGTTGCATAGGCTTCTGCAATTTGATAGCACACAATGATCAGGAGCAGAAATCTATAAAGGCATCCAAGCAAAGCTGGCTGGCCACACTTCCATTATGAGGGGCTGAAAAAGGTCTCGCCAAATATTCCCATGACGTCCTTGAAAAAGAGGTGGTGTTTGGCACTTCTTTAGAATCAAAAACAGATTACACTGAATGTTGTGTAGCACGTCAAAACAAACTGAGCTTGGTTATTTGCACAGCATGTAATGGGAGGTCGAGCTTCACATAGGAAACAAACTGCTCTGTCCAGTACAATTTTGAGGCCGGTATGGCACCTATTATGGCACCGGTATGGCACCTATTATGTCAACAGTATCTATATACAAATTACACTTTTCACAGGCCATTGATTTCACCATTATTTTTGTGTGATGGTTCTTTCAATCAGCGCTTGTATTACATGAGCAGGTGGATTTGAAAGCAAAGCTTTGTTTGCAAACCTTCCGACTTCCATAAGTGTGTGGCAAGGCACTGGCATGTTGTCGAATAGCTCACACTTCCTCGGTCCTGCACCAAAGAAGCCCAATGCTCTATTTTAAGTTGGATCGCACAACAATTCAACGGCACACAAAGGAGTGTAACACACACAGCAAAGCATTCTGCTGTGTGTATTTCTCTTTGTGCCCCGTCGAATTGTTGTGCAATTAAACTTCAAGCTTCTATACCAATACACCGTCTTCAACCTCACCAATGCTCTAGTTATTAGGCCACAATGGTGCACATCTTTGAAGTTTCCCAACACAAATTAGTTCTCCAAAAAATCACAAATGTTAAATTTTGCAGCACAGCTGTATGTATGAACGTGCCATATTCTTTACCACTAAACTCACAGGAATCAAAGAGGCAAGCATTAACGAGCCTTGCTGCCGCCGTTACCATTATCATCATGACACCAATGGAAAGACAGTGCCACGTTTCAGTAAAGGGAGTGCTGGAGGGAAAGGTGTGACAGCGAGGGCTTACAATAAAAATAACAGTTACGAGACATGTTCAATGCCAACATATGCTGCATGTCGCTCAGCCTACTTTGGCAATGCGGCAAGTGTTTACTCGTTTCGGCATATCACGTTTTGTGTAGTTATTGCTCTAAAGCTGTACAAATGGTCTATTTGCTCTGCAAGTTTTATTTTTATCATGGTAGGTTAAAGACCCACTTTTCATTGGCATCTGCACCACATTTCTCCCGATATGTAATAATGCCTTGGTGGTTCATGACATCTTCACGTACAGAGAGTTCTGCAGAGTATCGGATGTGCATTGTTCTAATGCTTAAGAATTAGAGCCCCATTATGAGACGAAAATATACAATTTATCCATCCAAAATAACGCCGCCCCCCCCCCCCCCAAAAAAAAAAAAGAAGATGCACTGAACCTCTGGCACATGCATCGACAGTGAACAGAGCAAACAATCTGAAGTATTTTCTTCATGCAAGCCAACACACTAAGATTCTCAATGCATTTTCATTTCGCCACAAATGCATAGGCACAACCGGCTTGGCGCAACATCCACATCTCGCGCTGCAACAAATTGTGCAATGCCTCGCTGTTTCATAGTGCGGCCGATAGATTACGCATGACCAAAATTCAGCATTGTGCATACTTAGTAACTTCACCAATGAAGAACCCCAAGTTCTTTATGAGATTAGGATTCATAGGTTACTTCACACAATTAGTGATATCCATTTATCTATTTATACTTAACCCCTTTCCCAAGAAAGTGAGCCATTTGGAAGGCACCCTGACAGATAAATAGAACAATCGACAAAAAGTGATCAACCAGCGAAAAAGTCTGTTAATCACAGTAACGCTGACATTGAAGGCGCCTTAATTCCTACGTACGTTCCTTCGACACACCCGACTACGTTCGTAATGTTCCCACGAAGTGGGAAGCATTCTTTTATATATGCCCGCTCCGCCGCAGTATTCTGGAAAGCTAGCCACCGCTTACGCACTGCCGCATCGATAAGCGCGTCAGACACATCTCTGACACAGTGGCTAACAGTAGTTTGATGGCGTCCGATGTAACGCTCGGCGCCGACGCTTCCCTGAAAACTCCCAGTCCCGTAGAAACGGAGGGCACAGATGACTTGCTCTAAGACGGTGAGCGAATGAAGCCCGCCACGCTGCCACCGCAGACGAGAGTCTTCGCCTCGCTCGTCACACAGCCAGCACACTGATGTCTTCGACAGGCGAAAATGACGCTGAAACTCCCCGCCGGTCATGCAGGTGAACGGGTCCGGACGGTCATACTGACGCTTGCTGCCGCTGGATGCAATGCCGCTGCCGCTGCTGCTGCCGCCGCCATGTTCCCGAGTTGAACTCGGAGGGGGTTTCGCGATGTACGAGTTTAGCACGAGTTCGCCTGTCAATCAAAACCAGAGGTCACGCCCCGCGCGAGGCATGTAACTATTGCGCGCGCACCCACTACAGTTGGGCCACGCCCAACTTATCTGCCGGCAACAGCGACGCGGTGTCGAGCTGAGAGGCATCAACAATCTTGACCGCCGACATAAAACACGCAAAACGCACTGTCATCGGTGATGTACTGAGCACCACTATCGAAAACAAAGCGTTGACTGTCGCTGGCACATATCTTCTCGGGCTGAGATGGCCGCACAACACGGTTTCATTGCCTGCATTGCGGCGCGTAGCGCACAGTAAATAATTATCGGCACGTCACTGTAGGTGCTTGCAAGGCGTCGAGGGGGACGACGATGCTGAGGAGGGCTTATTGCAGCAGTCGTTTCAGATAGCTGCTCTGTCATCGGTGATGAAACGGAGCCACAACGTCGTAAACACGATCAGCGTCCGAGAATCGCTCGCTCTTCTAGGCCCAGTGCAATGACATTTCTTCATCACAAGCACTGCGCACTCAACAGTTCCAACACATCTCTCCGTTCGAAATCTGATTTCATAACTGCACACAAGAGTCCTCACCTGCCAAAATGCGAGTGCTGCGGTGTCGTTACGATATCCATCTGCGATCGCTGCTGGCTCCAGCAGAGGTAATCCGCAAGCACCTTCGACTGCACAACACACTCATATACTGCGTACGTGCGCTCAGAGGCGCCTTCACTGGGCAAGCGATGACAAGCGATGAATTCTGTCGCTGGGGAAGCACGCACGTTTCGCAATGTATCGCAAAGGCTTCGCGCACAAAGATAAACTGGTACATTTTCACTGAACTGCGACACTACGCACTCTAAAATAACATACCGCCATTTTACAGCGACAGCTGTTGTGTCGTTTTTAGTTGGTAAAGCGGGGGCCTTAATAGCCTAGTGAAGCGCCTGCGATGAACAGCCGTACCGCGGCGCTGCGTTTCTATTCCCCTAATAGAGAAAGAGTGGCCATGACCCTCCATGGATCATGACCGACTTTATTGAGAATAGCACTGCAGCGCCCCTAGGCGACTTATCACCGTATGAACGCCCTCGTGCGTGCGACCCGTTTCAATGTACCGCTTCTAAGCTTTCGCCTCCCTGTCGCCACTCACGGCAAGATGTGCAAAATTTAATAATTTGCTCGATCTCCGTTTATCATCACAAATTTCTAGCATTGAAAACGAAAAACAGATACCTAAAGAAATAAAAATGTGCGTTATTTTATTTGTCGCATTTTAACGTATTCGTTTGAGTGAAAGTGTAGGTGCAAGAATGCGCCGCATGTACCCCGTTCGCATTCGATGGAGGATAGATAGATAGCGCCCGAAAGATGAGGCACGCCCTTGACGCGCCCGGGAAAGGCGTGGCAAACGGCTCACGGCAAGTGTGCTGACAGACAGCGGGGCAGTCACGGTATCGCTAAGTTGCGATAATCCGTTGATAACAATACGCGGCGCTGGCGCGTTTCGTTGTGCAGCCTTCTGCGCTTGAAACGTGGAAGCAGCGTGCCGCGCAGGGTGCGCTCATGTTGTCATACGCGACTTTCTGTCTACATATTTTTTGCCTGCACCTTCGGCCCGTTGCGCGCTATCTCCGTTCACTGACTGCCGTCGAGCAAACTCGGGCAAAACTCGGGTGAACGAGAAACTCGGGGCATCCTGCATAGCACCCCATGTCTCTGCTGTCGTACGCTTCCGCGCTTTTAAGCCACTCGACTAGGTTGGCCTTTAAGCTATATGGAAGCTCCGGATAGCCCTCGCTATCTTTCTTGCCTGTGCTCCTAAACCTTTGCCGAAAAGCTTCGGCTGAAAGGCGGTATTTCTTCAGGAGACTAGCCTTAACTTTTGCATAATCATATGCATCCTGCACACTCAATCTGGCGATTACTTCCGCCGCCTCACACGGCAACGTAGACAGCAACCGCTGCGGCCATGTACTCGTGCCGAAGTTCATCTTTTCGCAAGTCCTTTCGAAATTGCATAGGAACAAGCCTATGTCGGTCTCGACCTCAAATGGCTTTAATAGCCTGTCCACGCGGTACGATTCTGCCTCACTTGATCGACCCAGAGCGCCTTCACTTCCTTGAGACAACTCCAAACGTCTGTTTTCAAGTTCAAGTTGCATTTTTCTTAACTCGCGATCTTTATCGCGTTCCTCTCTCTCTCTATCCCGTTCCTCTCTCTCTCGTTTTTCTCTGTCCCGTTCTTCTCTTTCTCTTTCCCGTTTCTCTCTCTTTTTGAGAAGTTCCAATCCCATTTCAATATCTTGCTCACTGGCCTGATTGGAAATTAGCTCCAATAATTCCGATTTGAGCATTTCCTTGCGTACATCTAGGCCCAGTTCCTCACCAACAATCAACAACTCGTCTCTCAGCAGTGTCCTTAACTCCATGACTGCTGCTTTACTGCCTTGATTCTGCTCTCTAAATCTAGCTGGGAAAACACAACCTAGCTAACACACAACAATCTAGCTTCCCTACTGTTCTAAACAGAACAACCACAAAATGAAGCCTAGAGAGTCAAAGCAAAAACCAAGCACTCACCGCAGATACAGCACCATGTCGCAAAGTCCATCTCACCGCTGTCAGCCAGTTGTCAGGATTGGGGGCTCAATCCCATCGTCCGTGGTCCTTTGCCAAGATTGGAGTACGGCATGAATTCGGAGGTAGCTGGCCCATGCCGTCGTCCAACTTATTTACGCTGAGATCGTTGATGAAGTGAAGAACTGCTTCTCATCGAGAACGAGGAAAAGGGTTTATTTACAGAAATTAAATCAGTCTAACATGACTGCTTGAGAAAAAGAGTATTAGTCCAACAGGACTGCATGAGAGAAGTGACTCAGTCTAACATGACTGCTCAAGAGAAGTGTCCTCAGCATTCGCACAACCACAGTTTTTATACACTCGATCCGCCGGTCCTACGACGCGGCGACTGTTCGTTTACTCATCACCAACGCGCCGCTGCTCTGCAGAACAGTTTACGTACACAAAGGCAACCGCGCTCTGATGCCAGACGACGGCGTTGGCGGGTGCCGTTCCGGGAACTATCGTTGCCGATCGAGGGTCGCTCGTTGTTCCGTGCCACTCCGAACCGTGAGAAGCACAAAAATACGTCGTTCCCGCGGCAGCTTGTCCATGCGTGTCAAATCAGCTCCGCGTTGGGGAACTCCGGAATCATTGTTCATGCACCGAACTAGTTCCGTCACAATGTCGAAGGGGCTGGAGGAAGGCGGCGGATTCCAGCGCAAAGGTCGCTTCTTTGAACGCCTCCCAGCTGCAGCGACGGAGAGGGAGAGGTGCGCGTCGTGTCGCCCTGTCGTAACTGTGTGGCAATCTTGTTTCGCAGCACGCCATTCTTGACATCAGCAAGAACGTTCTCATCGTGGTTTCGCGAAAGCGTTTTTCAACAATGACGCTTTTGTCACCGCGTTTTCCACACTTATTATTGTTGTAGACAGTCATCCCGGTCGCACGTGAACACTGTCGCTGGCAGAGATGCATTTTGCCGGCGCCACTTTACGCTTTGCACGGCGCGCCCCGCGTGGCGTGGTGATTTTTCTAACGGTGCACCGCTTGGCAGTTTTCACTGGCATTTCGGTCAATGGTCCGTTCGGCTCCGAAGTGTGTGCGCAGGTTTTCGCCGCGTCCTTGCCGGAAAGTGAGAGCCGGTGTGTGTAACGACCTCTGAGACCGCGTAACATAGATTAACCTGCATACTCTCCTTCAACTGACATTCGCGACCGGTTCCGCGGACGCGTGCTACGACGAACTTGGAGAGGCCGTTCTCGTGCGGCGCTGGAACATTTGCTACAACTAAGTAAACGTTAAGACATCTGCGGCCTTCCTGCAATTGTAATCATACGGGTAAATATAATTAACGAGAACGTGGTTATTATTATTATTATTATTATTATTATTATTATTATTATTATTATTATTATTATTATTATTATTATTATTATTATTATTATTATTATTATTATTATTATTATTAAAACGTATACAAATAGACCAAGAGGAAGATAAAGCTAGGAAGCCACCGGTAATCGCTACCGTTTATAAAGGTTATGAGCCACTTTGGACGCCACTGGTATTTTATGGCAGTTGCGTAGGATTCTTACAACATGACATGGTGTGTGGAAGAAATAACCGGACGGTTCCTTCAGTGTTGATGCCCGGGATGACAGTAATTGCGTGTTTGTGACTTGTGTTAGATTGTGTGCAGTATTATTACATTGTCTTTCTCTGTATCTCCTTTTTCTTGAGAAAAAGAGAAAAGAAGCGTATACCTCCCTTTCTTCTTTTTTCACTTGGAAAAAGAGGAATACTTCCAATAGAAGGAACACAACACCTACGTACTCTTCAGGTAGATGGGGTACAAGCATAAATATTCTAGTTTAAAGCTGGTACGTCTCCAAGTGGAAAATTGGGCTGTCAGGGGATTGCAGTTTATTCGCTGCAAGTAGAGGTCGCAAAAGTTATACACAATGAAATGAAGCGTTCATTGAAATGATCCGATGGTCAGAAGGTATATATATATTGAATGCTTGTGGATGCTTGTTGTTTTCTTTATAGTTTGAGTTTTTCTTTTCAACATGCTGTTAACGGCCAACGACTACTGTACACATCGTAGTGCTGCGTTGCTTTGTGCTTACTGTTGTTCCCCTGTATCTAATGCTTGCCCGGGCCTTTAGAGTATTTGAATCAATCAGTAAATATATATATATATGTTTTCAAAGCAGAAATGCTTTTTTTATGCAGCAAAGTTGAAAACTAAACCGACTTTGGCTTGACGCGTTTATTTGGAACCGAAAAAGAATGATATAAGAAGGAAGCGGAAGTCAGACAACCATACAGAACCAAATCAAGTGCAATGAAGTTCCAAAAGTTAAATGCTGCGTTATCTTCACGCGCCGGCAAAGCCACGTCAGTTCACTATCAATCGATGCTATATCGACGGGCAGCTGAAGCGCTGGTCGAAGTTCTTGCAAAAATAAAATGCCACAGAGTGAGAAAGAGAGAGAGAGAAAAGAAAAGTGGACGTCAACCAGATAAATGTCTGGCTTGCCGGCTTAAATGGGGGCAAAAAAGTTAAGAGCGTCTAAATTTTAAAAAATGACAGTTTCGCCCATAGGGCTAAGCAATGACAATGATAGCAAGGTTGAGCGTTGGGCACGAACTTCTCGGATGGTTTTTCTAATTATACGCTGTTGCGATGCTGCTCTGCGCAGCACGCAAGGCCACTGCTGCTGGGCAGGTGGAACAGATCCCTGGCAGATACCGAGCTGTAAAGTGTTGCAGTATGCAGAATTATGTGCAAATTCTACGTTCATCTACTCACTCCCCCCCCCCCCCCCTTTCTTTTTTTGCTATAGCACTGACACCGAGGCACAAGGCGCATTCACGTCGTCGGCGTTGTCATGCTGTCCGGCTATCGACTACGCATACGCCTCTCGCGCGGGGGAGGGGAGGGAACGGAAGAAGGTCTGCAGCGACGCAGAGTGCGTCTGGTTTGGTATGTTTGTTAAATGCTGCAAGTTATCTCCACGTGCCGGTGAAGCCGTGTCAGTTCACCATCAATCGATGCTTTATCGACGGGCAGCTGAAGCGCTGGTCGAAGTTCTTGCAAAAAGTAAAATGCCTCGGCGCATCGCACCCGTGTATATTTAGAAAAACCATCCGCGAAGTTCGTGTGCAACGCTCAACCTTGCTATCGTTGTCAATGCTTAGTAGTGTGTGCGTATTCTTTATCATCACCACCCTCAATTCTTATTGCATATCACCAACGCAGCCCTTCGCTTGGGCCACTTTCCCTCTGCCTGGAAGACAGGCCGAACCTGCAGTGCACCATATGAAGCCCGAGCGGCTCGCGGTGTGGTTCGGACCGGCCTGCGCTTCGCTAACCCGCTTTGCCTCGAAAGGTCGGTGATTTCCGATTCCTATCGCTCTATTTTGCTTCTGGGCCATTTTTAAAGGTGTCGAGACACTGTTCGACTCGTTACGTAAACGCTGTTGCGTAAAGTGCGCGCGACGTTACGTTTGGCTGCGCAAATTTATTACAGCAGTACATATGTAGTTCAAGCTTATCCATTCCGGACACCTCACAACGCTGGTTTGAGGAGCAGTGGCGGTTGAAGCGTCGCACCTCGGTGGCGCGCGAGATGAGACCGACGAGACATCGCCGGCATTAGTCGCCGCTCGGTGAAATATCAGGTAACGTTAGCTGGGCGTTTACTGTTAATTCCGTTCAGGCGAGTGCATACACGAAGCAGTTCAACAAGAACGCGAAAGTGCGCTTGTGCGCACAACGCTCGAGACAGCCCGGCGCGGAAGGCAGAATGCCATACTGGCTCCGCCACCGAGCCGATTTAACGGAACGGAGCGTTGGTGGTGGGTCCACATAGCTTCGTCGCTTTTGCAGCCAAGCGCACTCCGCGTCTCTGGAGACCCTCCTGCACCCGCCCCCCCCCCCCTCTCCCAACGCGGGAGAGACGCACATGCGCCGTCGATAGCGGGACAGCATGACAACGCCGACGCCGGCGACGTGAACGCGCCTTGTGCGTCGGTATCAGTGCTATCGCAAAAAAAAAATGGAGTGAGAAGATGAGCGTAGAATTTGCACATAATTCTGTATACAGTAACACTTTACAGACGTTTACTGAGGACGTTCACGCGGGCCGGTAATCTTCAAGAACTGCTATACATCGCACATGTTTCGCCTTGCATGCGTGGGTGTCGCTCTTAAATTGCGGTGCCGAATTCAAAAAACTTTTTGTTTGTAAGTGATCTTTCCCACTGAGCGACCGCTTTCGCTTATAGTATGTCCAACATCAGGATTTACTCTCCCGAACAATTCTAGCGGTAGAGCTTTATGTGAATAACGGCCCCTGGGCCCACATTAAAAAAAAATCAGTGCCTTTCCACTCTGTGAAGGATGACCAGCGAAGCTGTGAATGTGGGCTTCTTAATAGCGCACTGCACCACCACCGCGAGTCGGCCCGGTATTGCATTGTCATCTTCGGGATCGGCCCACGTGTGGGGAGTGCTTAATTAACGCCTGCTTCACCTCCGCCGCGGATCGGCCCGGTATTTCACTATCTCCGGGATCGGCCCACGTATGAAAAATTATTGCTCTATATCCACGGAGACGACATTCACCAGAACCTAGCCATAAACAGCTTCGCTGTAACAGCATTCACACAAGACTTGTTCGTGAGAGAAAATTTCTCGCAATCCTGACGCTGAATAGCATCCATCGTGTGGCTGTGGGAGGCAGGTGCTGCCGCCGGGCATACCTACTGGTAAAATAGGTACAAGCGCGCTCCCGGCCTGGTTCTCGGCAATTACGGGACCTAAGCGCTTGGAAAAGGGTTTTGATCCCCAACCGAGTGGTGGCCAAACCCCAAACCCCAGCGGTGGCTTAGTGGTCGAGCATCCACTTAGTATGCGGGAGGTACCGAGCTGAAATCCCGGTGCCGCCAGAAACCCATCGTTTTTTTTTTTCTCTCATTTGTAGATATGTTTCCTGGCCTCATGATTGGCTCTCGTGGGGGTTCTCATTTCGAAAGCGGACCCGACAGAGATTTCCGAGTTGTTTCCGGGCGCCTTTTGTCCAACCACAGACGGCCTTGTTGAGGAGCATCCGTCACGCCTGTGGGAGGCAAGTGCTTCCGCCGGGTGTCCCACCACTAAAATAGGTACAAGCGTGCTCCCAGCCCGGCCATTACGGGGCCTAAACACTCGGAAAGGGGGTGTTTGTCCCTAACCCGATGGCGCCCCTGCCTCAATAGTTGAATTTGAGGCGCCATATAGAAACTGTCGCAATGGGAGTGGCCCAAACCTCTTTTCTTTTTTTTTTATGTGCTCACGAGGGTTTCGACGGCAATTTAGGGCGCAGGCTCCTTTCCCAAGTCTATGACCCCCGAATAAAGCTGAACGCCAGGCCGGGCTATACTTGTGCCCATTTGAGAACGGGTGGGTGCCCCACGGCGGTGGGGATCGAACTCACAACCTCCCGCAGCCGGGAAGGGCGCTCTGCAAATAGGCCACGGCGAGAGCGTCAACCCAATGACAAATGGCCCCTACCAACAAGGTAAGTTATGAATTCGGCCTCTGATAACTTTTGTCGTGAGGCGCCAGAAGCCAGAAAGGGAGAACAGGTTGGCTCCACAAGTACTTCAGCTAAGTTATAAAAAAAATACTTACTGAAACATTCCTCTGAAGAAAAATTCAAAAAACAGAAATATTGGTACAAGAGCAGACAAGTAAACCATGAGAAAGAAAGAATAATATCAAAGCGCACCCAGCTTACGTTGCAATATCTTATCCTAAAAAAAGAGAAAAAAAAGGAACATTAGAGATTACATTATATTAGCAGTGATATGTGATAGTGATATGTATTTGAAGGAGAGGTTCGGGCTTTTGATGTCGTCGTTAAGGTGCTCCTTCACGCAGTCCAAGGAAAACTAAAGGCACGAGAATGTTGAGACAATGAAGTATCAAACATTTGCGAAGTTCCGCACAAGAGTGACGGAAGTCACAGAAAAGAATAAAATAACACTAAGAAACACACAATTCTGTAAACACAATAGAGTTTGAAAACACGCACATAACTTGCCATTTTTCCAGATGAGGCGGCTGACGAATCTACTAGTATCAAGATATGACACAAACAACACATAACAAAATCAGACATGCGTTACCCGCCGTGGTTGCTCAGTGGCTATGGTGTTGGGCTGCTGAGCACGAGGTCGCGGGATCGAATCCCGGCCACGGCGGCCGCATTTCGATGGGGGCGAAATGCGAAAACGCCCGTGTTCTTAGATTTAGGTGCACGTTAAAGAACCCCAGGTGGTCGAAATTTCCGGAGTCCTCCACTACGGCGTGCCTCATAATCAGAAAGTGGTTTTGGCACGTAAAACCCCATAATTTTAAAATCAGACATGCGTTACCAATATACAGACGTGAGCTACCTTTATGTGACTTATGGCATTGAAATGTAATAGTCGCGTCATTCACGAACATTTAGTATGAGTATAATATATATATAATTTTTTTTCATGATGATCTTAAAAACCACAAGTGCTCTTGTTTGAAGTTCCATTGTTGGCCATGGACAAAGTATTTTCTTCAGAGTGAATGGCCGATGCTCTAGCAACATTAAATCACCGTTTAATCTCCCCCTTGCAGCATCGTATCGTGGGCCCTCAAGAACGCTTGAGGTGTAGTGCATCTTCGTCGGCTTGGCCACACTGGCAAGGCGGACAAGTAACGCACTGAATTCTGTGCAAAAAGTGAAGCGTATATGCTGTGTCAAGCCCCATAGGCGGTACAATAAGCGTTACTTATACACATTGATCCTACTCTTGAGAAGTATATACAGGGTGTCCCAACTATCACGCACCAAGATTTAATGCAAATGCGACATAGCTGGAAAGAAGCAAGGTAATGTTCTTTGCCATCGCTTCGAGATACTTTGATTATTTTTACATTCCGCCTAATCGCACAATTATTCTTAAAATAATCAATCAACTTCTCGAGTATATTAAATAAATGAAAGGTGTCAATGAGAAAATTGTAGAGCAACGTGAAAAACTCCCGATACAGCTTTCATCATTGACACTTTTAACCTCATTGGAATACTTGAGAAGTTTATTAATTAATTAAGACGCATTATGTAATTAGACGGAACGCAACAAATAACCCGAGTATCTCCAAGCGACAGCAGACAACACCACCTTGGTTCCTTTACGCTACGTGGCATTTGCATATTTTTTGAATATTGGTGCATGATAGTTGGGGCACCCTGTACGTTGCCGTGGTGGTCGTGCAGAACAAATTCCACGCGTATATATTGCAGCTTTGTTGCGCATATCCTCTCATGACCAGATCGTCAACAGATGCGTAACAGAGGTCGGTGCAAGCAAATGTCCGAAAATAAGTCGGCAAGTTACCTCGTTTGCTTGCATCAACTGTCTGACTTTTCATTGGCGCATATAAAGTTCCATGACATCTGCAAAAGCCACAATTGTGGCTGACGGACGCGTTCGTCACTGAAGTACGCGGCACGTCTCTTGTCGTAATGTGCCACTTTGCTTACTTGCTCATGAAAACTTCGCGTATACACCGATTCCCCGAAGTGCGTAGGTAGGATCACGCATAATTTTTCTGGAGAAAAATGACATTATTCGCGGTCGTCGCGGCTGCTGTTGGACGTGGTCGTGGAGGATTTGGGCCGACGCGCTGCAGGCTCATAACATGGGTAACATTTAATTAGGGCGCACTTCGAATTCGCATTGGTACACTGAAATAAACCGCGCGACGCGGTGGGATCCGATTGGCGCGACAGCCCTCGCGCGCTCGAGCAGGCTGACGCCAGAAACGTAGCCTGTCGCCGACGTTCGACGCGCTCGATTCGCGTGCAAAGTTTGCCACCGCAGATCAGCCCCACTTTCATATATAGCTCATCTATCAGTCATCGAAGTGTAGCCTTTATAACGCACCCATGATTCATCACGCTATGCAATTTGATTTGAAACTAACATTACCTGCGCACAATTCCCAAGTTAGCATGACGGGGGAGCCTCGTGCCGCTGTTTCTGTTGCACAGACGAGCGAAAATTAGACGTGAAACGCGAAAAACAGAAAAAAATGAAAAGAAAAGGCGCAAGCGCTATGTATATCATGTGAAGATGCATATATTTCAGAGGGCCTTCCGGCAGCTTTCGCTCTCGGCGCTTCCGCACTAGCTGCTGCATCTCACTGAGTTGCACATTATGACCCTGTAGGAACAATGGGGCTCGCCCTGCGTAATGTAGCCGTTCATAAGATGTCGCGACCGCGGTCAGGACAAAGTACCTGACGCTGCTACATGGAGCTAGGTGTAGCCGCTTGGCCTTGAAGAACGGTTTTGCCATGCAGCTTCACACTTTGGGCCAAACTCCCCCCGTTTGTAACATGATGTGTATGTAGTCAAAGGTATCTGCATCACTCATGGGAATAATTTAGCTGAAAGTGTGTCAATGAGCATGACTTAGCTCTGGTGCCAACTCCTGCTTCCCTTTAAATGCACCTGAAACATAAAAATACGACTGCCGTTAGAAAAGTGGGGACCAGATTTCAAATGGATTTGGCGCATTCAAAGAAAGAATTCTTTAGGTAACTTTCCCAACAGCTTTACCAAAAAGTACTCAATATTATTTTGAGGATATTGCCAAAAATAGGAAAACTTCAGCATATTGAACCGCCAGCTCAAATCTCTGACACTACCATGAAAACAGATACCACGCTTTTGTTAATTTCAGCGCTTAAAACATCTTAAGGGGTCGGTGGTGCAAGCTTGGTTTTTAATTTTTAGTAGTTTACTGATTTTAGTCTTTTTTACAGTTGTTCGGGTGCCCAAACCACAGTAGTTACCAGAATCCTCACAGCAGTTACTAGAACTTAATTTTCTCTTGAATGTTTCAAATACCCTTAAAACTGGTTCGCATAGTTCCTGATGAGCGTATTTCTGGGCTTGACATGCGTATAGAATGTGAATGGGAAAATCATAGTTTTCAGAGAGTTGAACATTTCCTGTTTAAGTAGGCGCCGAAGAATGTCGATTTTCCTCGCGCCTATATGGCAAGCGCCTTTCTTTCTCACAACGATGCAACCTTGAGTGAGCAAGGCGAATAGATCTATTGGAAATCTATACT
Source organism: Dermacentor albipictus (assembly GCF_038994185.2). Taxonomy (NCBI): domain Eukaryota; kingdom Metazoa; phylum Arthropoda; class Arachnida; order Ixodida; family Ixodidae; genus Dermacentor; species Dermacentor albipictus. The sequence goes on along the minus strand of NC_091824.1, from coordinate 103,653,144 downwards.
TCTCGACGTGAACCAACTGCGCGGGCTTCCGGGAACGTTGTTTTTAACGGGAAATGTGACGCTGTTTCAAAGCAACCTATAGTTTCTGCAGCCGTACGCGCTCTGTAAAATGTCTACAATTATCTATACGGTAATACATGTCGGTAATTATCTCTACGTAGAGGCAAGATACCGTGCGCGAAAATTTTGCTTTTGAACGATTTGCTTCACGCATACATCTCGTAAATTAATCACATTGTCTATAAAATGCACAAATGAGAGGGTTTTGGTAAGCGCCTGTGTACTGTATAGTACCATTTGTTTGTCTTTGGCGCACCTGTTTACTAATAATGGCGCAATGCATGTGTAACGCAGCTAACCCATTCAGCAGCTGTGTTGCTTTGTTTTGCAGTACAATGAAAAAAAAAAGAGGCATTGTTCTGAATTGTTCGGATTTGAATGTAACGCGTTTGCGTCTTGTTTTGTCTGTTCCTCATTTGCTTCGCAGTAACCTTACTGTGTGCCTATGTG